>NC_064628.1:886162844-886800344 GCF_023864275.1 Schistocerca cancellata | reverse complement strand
TGTATAAAGTGTGGTCAAATGAAAACGAAACAACTGGAAAAAAACGTGAGTATACTGTTTATTATTTCGAAAGTCGTCACCACAAATACATAAATTTACCCTCTTCCAACTTGTAGGCCAGCTCACATGTTGAGAAGTTGTTTCGAGTACGCTCTGGGGATCCCTCACACACTGTTCATTCGGTCGCGACTTCTCGCCGTGCGATTTCCATATTTTTGGAGCGCTGAAGAAAGGCAGTCGTCGTCGACGATTTGCTTCGGAAAAAAAACTGCGGGGCCCGGGTACAATCATGGTTCCGTAGGCAAAACCAGAAAAGTTTTTCCATGAAGGCATTGACCCTCTTGCACCACAGTAGGTTAAATGTACTTTCTAAGATACAAATCGCCGCACCAAGAACGAGTTATCCGAAGGGGATGGAAAACGGTGGATGTGACGTTTATGTACAGACAAACAAATGATCACAATGTCACAAAAACCCATTGATTCAATGTAATACTAATAATTCAATATTAATAGTAATATTAATACATTCATCATTAATATACTGTACGGCATGAACAGAGAGGATGCGATGGCCTTAAAGGCTTGCAACAACCTAGCTGCCAGACATCAGAGCGCAACAGACTGCACAAACAACAAAACACGCGAACTTGTTAGCGGCGAGAAAGTGCCGTTGCAGGACGTACACTATGTGATCAAAAGTATCCGGACACCAGGCTGAAAATGAGTTACAACTTCGTGGCGCATCCAGTGGTAATACTGGTATGGTGTTGGCCCACCATCTGCCTTGATGACAGCTTCCACTCTCGAAGGCATACGTTCAGTGAAGTGCTGGAAGGCTTTTGGGGGATTGGCAGCCCATTCTTCACGGAGTGCTGCACTGAGGGGAGGTACCGACGACGGTCGGTGAAGCCTGGCATGACGTCGGCTGTCCAGAACATCCCAACGATGTTCTACAGGATTCAGGTCAGGACTCTGTGCAGGCCAGTCCATTACAGTGATGTTATTGTCGTGTAACTACTCGGCCACAGGCCGTGCATTCTGAACAGGTGCTCGATCGTGTTGGAAGATGCAATCGCCATCCCCGAATTGCTCTTCAACAGTGGGAAACAAGAAGGTGCTTCAGACATCAATGTAGGCCTGTGCTGTGATAGTACCACGCCCCGTCCATCAAAAACACGACCACACCATAACACCACCGCCTCCGAATTTTACTGTCGGCACTCCACACGCTTTCAGATGGCATTGACCGGGCATTCGCCACACCCACACCCTACCATCGGATCGCCACATAGTGTACCGTGATTCGACACTCTATACAATGTGTTTCCACAGTTCAATCGTCCGATGTATACGCTCCTTACACCAAGCGAGGCGTCGTTTTGCATTTACCGGCTTGATGTGCGGCTTATGAGCAGCCTCTCGGCATTGAAATCCAAGTTTTCTCACTTCCCACCTAAGTGTCATAATACTTGCAGTGGATCCTGATGCAGTTTGGAATTCCTGTGTGATGGTCTGGACAGATGCCTGCGTATTACACATTACGACCCTCTTCGACTGTCGGCGGTCCGTGTCAGTCAGCAAACGAGGTCGGTCTGTATGCTTTTGTGCTGTACGTGCCCCTTCACGTTTCCACTTCATTATCACATCGGAAACTGTGGAGCTAGGGATGTTTAGGAGTGTGTGAATCTCGCGTACAGACGTATGCGAGACACCCAATCACCTGACCGCGTTCGAAGTCCGTGAGTTCCGTGGAGCGCTCCATTCTGCTCTCTCACGATGTCTAATGACTACTGAGGTCGCTGGAGTACCTGGCAGTAGGTGGCAGCACAATGCACCTAATACGAAAAATGTATGTTTTTGGTGGTGTCCGGATACTTTTGATCACATAGTGTAAGTCTCGTATGAGCATACCAGGAATTCAAACTCTACTCACCGATGATTACTACACATGCTTCAAACTCTGTGAGACAATAAAATACAGCGTATCCCCACACTACTACTATGAAGCCAGTTTCATACAGTTATTAGCTGACCATAATATTATCAAAGTCTAGTAGATATAGTCACGACGCTCTCTAGTGTAAAATTTGTTACAGTTTGACAGCTAGAGCGACACTAGCGCTCCAGGCGGTGAGACAACAGACTTCCAGTTGTGTCGTAAGGATAAAGTTTCATTTTAATTATTTTCTGCATAACTAACGAAACTGTTGATATGTTTTTGCATTCCACGCTTAGATTAATTACCAAGAGACACGAATTATCGCTAAATACATGCAAAAAAGGGCAGAATCACACTGTTTATATGACGTAAGCTACAACTTATTGATGAAGTAAAACTTCCCAATATGAACATATTTTCAGCTTATTCTGCTGAAATCAAGAGAATATAAACACATATTTCATGCATGACAAGAGTGTGTTTTGTTGATGTCTGTTTTATTATCATATGCACTTTCCTTGACACTTAAAAACATTGTATGTAGTGTAAACATTCGCCCATTCTTATGCCTCACTCGACTTTTTAATACACGAATAATTTTGAAAATGTAATTACTTTTACTTCAAAAGCGAATTTATTGAAAATTCTTGCCGTTCGCGGCTCAGGTTTAGCAGCAATTGCGCAATTGGTTTCGTCTGTGTTGGGAAACAGTTTTATTGCTTTTGAAGATTGATTATCACATATTCTCTGTCTTCTCTTAAGACACAATTGTGGTGGCTTATTTGATACGTTAAAAACGTATTGCAAATGTTCAAATGGCTCTGAGCACTATGGGACTTAACATCTATGGTCATCAGTCCCCTAGAACTACTTAAACCTAACTAACCAAAGGACATCACACAACACCCAGTCATCACGAGGCAGAGAAAAAAAACGTATTACATTCCATACAGGTTTCCTATGTTCCGTTTTCACTGATTTGGTTGAAAGCGTAGCGAACAAAACTATGCTTAGGTAGATATACGACGTCTTTCTGAAAAAGACCCGGTCTTATTGTGCTTATCAGCAATTTTTTGCTATTAAAGGAAAATGATATTGTTTATTAAATGTCGGTACGTTACAAGATAATCATAAACGAACCGTCCTATAACGTACCATTTCGTACCTACCAGACTCTTTGCATAACTAAATAACGACAGTTGTGGTGTCGTGGGTTAGTTGCTGTCGATCGCTGTGTCACTAAATATGCTCTCTATTGTAAGAAGTACGTTGTGAATCATTTACACTCACCCGATATCGCATTCAGAAGTGTCGCTTTGTGGCCGCTTGGGGCGCTTCTGTCGCTGTGAGTAACAAACACGAGACGCCCTGTCGCGGCTGTTACATCAGCCTGTGGTATTATTGCGCCTGGGATTGAGTGCCTCCGCTCCGCTTATCATGGGTTACTATCGTGCTGTTTGACGAGGACACGCTGAACCTCTGGATAGTATATGCTCCACTGTCCTGAAAGCATTCGCTGTGCGATGCGATTTCCGTGGCCACTGCTGTACTTGTTTACGGTTACGTCACCGCATGGTCCCGATAGCGGCTAGAGGAGATCAGGTGCAATAATATCTTGGTCGGGTAATACCCATTATTTCCTCTTCAGGGGCACAATAATTTTTTTTTTCCCACTGACTCGTTTGATGCGGCCCGCCACGAATTCCTTTCCTGTGCTAACCTCTTCATCTCAGAGTAGCACTTGCAACCTACGTCCTCAATTATTTGCTTGACGTATTACAATCTCTCTCTTCCTCTACAGTTTTTGCCCTCTACCGCTCCCTCTAGTACCATGGAATGCGTAGAACCTCCTCATTCCTTACCTTATCAGTCCACCTAATTTTCAACATTTGTCTATAGCACCACATCTCAAACGCTTCGATTCTCTTCTGCTCCGGTTTTCCCACAGTCCATGTTTCACTACCATACAATGCTGTACTCCAGACGTACATGCTCAGAAATTTCTTCCTCAAATTAAGGCCGGTATTTGATATTAGTAGACTTCTCTTGGCCAGAAATGCCTTTTTTGCCATAGCGAGTCTGCTTTTGATGTCCTCCTTGCTCCGTCCGTCACTGGTTATTTTACTGCCTAGGTAGCAGAATTCCTTAACTTCATTGACTTCGTGACCATCAATCCTGATGTTAAGTTTCTCGCTGTTCTCATTTCTACTACTTCTCATTACCTTCGTCTTTCTCCGATTTACTCTCAAACCATACTGTGTACTCATTAGACTGTTCATTCCGTTCAGCAGATCATTTAATTCTTCTTCACTTTCACTCAGGATAGCAATGTCATCAGCGAATCGTATCATTGATATCATTTCACCTTGCATTTTAATTCCACTTCTGAACCTTTCTTTTATTTCCATCATTGCTTCCTCGATGTACAGATTGAAGAGTAGGGGCGAAAGGCTACAGCCTTGTCTTACACCCTTCTAAATACGAGCACTTCGTTCTTGATCGTCCACTCTTATTATTCCCTCTTGGTTGTTGTACACATTGTATAGGACCCGTCTCTCCCTATAGCTTACCCCTACTTTTTTCAGAATCTCGAACACCTTGCACCATTTTATATTGTCGAACGCTTTTTCCAGGTCGACAAATCCTATGAAAGTGTCTTGATTTTTCTTTAGCCTTGCCTTATCAATAATATTAACAATTTTAAAATGATGACGTGATGTCATGTTCAGTAGACGCGTCATGAAGATTCGTAATGAACTCTATACACCAAAGTACACCAACAGACGAAGAGAAAGACGACTGCAACTCTGGCCCAATCATAGTTTTCTTTTCAGTGACTATTTGGAACATGAGACGACACCTTATCCAGTAAACTTCTATGTTAACTAACTCTTACTCCTGAAGTCTACACATTTATATAAATAAACCCTGTCATAATTTATTACAGTGTAAGATATCACACATACCACTTCTACCGATCGCAGAGGGAATTTTTATCACACATTTCCATGTATCACAATATCGAGCAGCTGATTAAAAGTGTTTTTCTGTGAAGAGTTTGTCTAAGAAGTACAAATGTTTGTTGTAATGTACATAAATTGAGCTTATGATGTTATACTACATGTGTATTACACCGCTTGGCAAATGCATCTGGCGAGAACGTCAAGACTATAGATCAAAGATCCTGTTTTTGTTTAGTCTTAGGAGTTAATCCTCAGCGATCATATCAACCACATTCGGATATTGGGTTCTGGAGTTGCATATTACAACACGGCGAGGTGTGCGAAAGAGCGGTGTCCTAATCTCTGATGTTGATGTGGGCAGTGGAGTCAAATTTATAAAACATTTGGAAAGTGGTACTGGAAGAGTTGAATAGAGGTTGGAAGGCAATGACTGAGAGGTAAAAAATTTTTCTTTTTGTTAGGTGGAGAAGTGGCAGGCAACCTAAAATCTACTCTGATTTTTATTTTATTCGATTTAACTAGGAAGTGCAGGTTGGAGAAGGACAAAGCATTTTAAAATCTTTTGCTATGACTGATCACCACGTAAACCAGTGTTTTAAATTTGAAGGATAAATAATCACTCCACCAGTATCGTTGTGTTAATTATTTTGCGGACATTAATAAAATTTAAATTAGGGTATGATAAAGTTACCTCACTAATTCGTAGCAATTAGCTGCAAATCCATTTTAAAACACAAATTAGAAGTGGTGCGACGAATTTAAAGTTAGCCGTTACTGTCGCATTCCGTTACTGACATTAAAATAACAAAAAATGACGTCAAACAACAGTAGAAATACGTCTTTGCAATATCAGCGTCAAAAAATACATCTGAAATATAATTTTCGTCCATGAGGCGGTCTCTGATGGCATGTGGACCTGAAAATGTAACATACATATTTGGCAAAATTCTCGTCTATGTCTGGCGAAATTCTCATCATTTTGCGCCGAAATTCACATCGATTTTTGTTTTTTTGTAAATGAGCAGACGTAAAACTCATTAGAGCGTCTCCACATGCCTTAAGACGTAGTCTTAGTGCTTTGATATTTACTGTAAAAATCAACAATTAGAAAATCTGCCGAATACTGATTTCGAACTTTCGTGGGCGTTTATAGCCGTGTGACCATACTTGACAACGCTACAGCAGCACTATGCAGTTACTTAGCATAGAAGCAGAAGCGAAAGTAACTCTATTCTCGCGTTAGACAAGTCTTTGTGGTCGAAATACATTAACAGGTTGTGTTTCCCGGTCGCCCTATAGTGCAGACTGAGGTCAATATAAACAGGCAGTCGACCGCGAGCGTAGGCGAATTAGAATTTTGACCACCAGAGGCGAGAGGAGCGGTGTGGTGTAATAATCCCTCTCGTAGGACAGCCGTGATCTGTGTTTCTGCGAAAGCAGAAACTGACAAATAGCCGCTGACGGGTCGCCGATCCCTTCTGGTGTTTTAATAGTCGTCATCGAACCCCGTGATGGACCAGAATTGGTTTCTTCCCCCATTTCAAAATAAGACAAGGAAACAACGAGGAACTCAGAACGCAAAGCATTGTGTAAAGACTATCTCGCAATTGCTTGCTGTTGCTGGCAGAGACGTAAGCGATGTACTTCACGCCTGACATCTACCTATATTTGACGCTACCACGACTCAAACCACCCGCCATCTAAAACAGCCACTTTAAAGTGTTCGCATTATACTTTGAACTTCAGCTAGGGCACAAACATAAACATTTCTTTGTTCTAAGACGCTACATCCCGCGGTCCAGTCCTATTTTGCATTAACGGTGTGCATCTCAACGCAGACTATTCAACCGCCCACAACTGTATTGGCATCAGAGCAACAAGCACAATGGTAGGTCGTTGGGTTCGTGCATCTTTTATGTTTCAAAAACGTTCTTCCGCGCATAATCTCCATAAATGAGGTTGCACTTGATGCTTTGCAACACTAATAGCCGAAAACTGAATACGTTTCCGATATTTTATACAGAAAATAAATCTATTTCTAACTATCTTTGTTAAAAATAGATTATCTGGATAAAATTCTCTATGGAGTCCCGTTTATTAGGTAATTGTTTTCGCCTTTGAAGCTGAATTCGTATCTGTAGGCAAGGTGATTCATCCGCCCCTACCTATGGGTTTCATGCAACCTGCAACGCTTTCAAATACCATACACATGATTTTCATATTCCCTTGCTCGATATGTGCAAACTGTTAGTTCTACATAAAAAATGAACTGTGAATTTTTGAAATAAATTTAATTTACCTAAATCTGGTACTGGACTACGTTTTTGCAGGAGGATATAATTTTCTGATTGATCAAGAAAAAGTACAAAGTGGCCTTCAAACGTTTCTCTGGAATAACACGAAAACTGTGGTCCTCCAGCGGAAACTTATTCCAGGAGAAAATCAAACTACACTAATTTTCCTTCAAAAGGGATCTGTTCATTTCTACTGTAGAACTAATACACTAATGGCCATTAAAATTGCTACACCAAAAAGAAATGCAGATGATAAACGGGTATTCATTGCAACAACATTATACTAGAACTGACACGTGATTACATTTTCACGCAATTTGGGTGCGTAGATCCTGAGAAATCAGTACCCAGATCAACCACCTCCGGCCGTAATAACGGCCTTAATACGCCTGGGCATTGAGTCAAACAGAGCTTGGCTGGCGGGTACAGGTACAGCTGCCCATGCAGCTTCAACACGGTACCACAGTTCATCAACAGTAGTGACTAGCGTATTGTGACGAGCCAGTTACTCGGCCACCATTGACCACACATTTTCAATTGGTGAGAGAACTGGAAATGTGCTGGCCAGGGCAGCAGTCGAACATTTCCTGTATCCATAATGGCCCGCACAGGACCTGCAACATGCGGTCGTGCATTATACTGCTGAAATGTAGGATTTCGCAGGGATCGAATGAAGGGTAGAGCCACGGGTCGTAACACATCTGAAATGTAACGTCCACTGTTCAAAGTGCCGTCAATGCGAACAAGAGGTGACAGAGACGTGTAACCACTGGCACCCTATACCATCACACCGGGTGATACGCCAGTATGGCGATGACGAATACACGCTTCCAATGTGCGTTCACCGCGATGTCGCCAAACACAGATGCGACTATCATGATGCTGTAAAAAGAACCTGGATTCATCCGAAAAAATTACGTTTTACCATTCGTGCACCCAGGTTCGTCGCTGAGTAGACCACCGCAGGCGCTCCTGTCTGTGATGCAGCGTCAAGGATAACCGCAGCCACGGTCTCCCAGCTGATAGTCCATGCTGCTGCAAACATAGTCGAACTGTTCGTGCAGATGGTTGTTGTCCCCATCTGTTGACTCAGGGATCGAGACGTGGCTGCACGATCCGTTACAGCCATGCAGATACGATGCCTGTCATCTTCTTCCTGTCGGTTAAATTTCGCGTCTGTAGCACACGTCATCTTCGTGGTGTAGCAATTTTAATGGCCAGTAGTGTAGTTTGAATGTAGCGAGCGACAGAAAATTAAAATCTCGTACGTGGTTTTTGAAGGTGTTGCCGGCTGCATAAAACCCTTAGGCAGGGGCAGCTGGACCACCCTGTATGCATCTATTGCAAACAGTGAATTTTTCTGCTCGCTACTGAAGGGGTCCGCACCATTTACACGAATGAGAAAGGCGCGTGATCGCATCGGGCGTCACGGTGACCAATCCGCCGATTCGCCGTTCAATTGATGGCGCGGCGCGACCGTAATCCGTCACGGCGGTTGCCTGTGGCAGGCAGGTAGGAGCCACCAATCCACCTGATTGGCCAGCTGCCGCCGGCGCCAGCGCCGTGTGGTAAACAGCAGAGGAGAAGGATTACGCCGGCCGTTCCGCGTTCCGACTGTTCCCTACCGTCGAGGCTGCAAAATACGAGATTCATCTAAATGCGACTGATTTCATTCGTTAGAAAGATGTCAGAAAATTAACCAATGTGTGCGCAACACTCTGCAAGTAGAAACAAAGTTCTTAATATCTGGGACAGCAAAATAAGTTTCCACTCTTACATAAGCAGTAAGATGTACCAAGTTAACTCAGTTATTATGACCGATACAATTTTAACCATTTTCATAGTACGCACCATCAATGGTTCCACCATTAAATGTCGAGTGTAAACAAATTATCTTTCATCTTAAAATAAACAAAGTAGATAGATCAGAGCGTAGGACAGAGTTGCCAGTCTGAAGGACACCACATTAGAATTTGCTGGCAACGCCGTCAGAAGCCCCGCTACAGGCATAAAATTTGCACTAAGTGGACTACACTTTGGGTTATGTAAATCATTAGCATTTCAGTCCATTCGTGCAAACTAGGCAGGTATGGCGCCATCTACATTCTGTACAGACTGTCCTACTTATTTTGACCACCTCAATAACTTTCTGTTTGGATGCATATTTAAAAAAAAAAGTATCAAGCAAATAGTGTTTGTTTGTTGTTGTGGTCTTCAGTCCAGAGATTGGTTTGACGCAGATCTCGATGCTACTCTAACCTGTGCAAGCTTCATCTCCCAGTACCTACTGCAACCTACATCGTTCTGAATCTGCTTAGTGTATTCATCTCTTGGTCTCCCTCTACGATTTTTACACTCCACGCTGCCCTCCAATACTAAATTGGTAATCCCTTGATGCCTCACTACATATCCTACCAACCGATCCCTTCTTCTAGTCAAGTTATGCCACAAATTTCTCTTCTCTTCAGTTCTATTCAATACCTCCTCATTATTTATGTGATCTGCCCATCTAATCTTCAGCATTCTTTTGTAGCACCACGTTTCGAAAGCTTCTATTCTCTTTTTGTACAAACTATTTATCGTCGACATCTCACTTCCATACATGGCTACACTCCATACAAACACTTTCAGAAACGACTTCCTGACAAATCTATTTTCTCTGCCTCGTGATGACTGGGTGTTGTGTGGTGTTCTTAGGTTAGTTAGGTCTAAGTAGTTCTAAATTCTAGGGGACTGATGACCATAGATGCTACAGTCCCATAGTGCTCAGAGGCATTTTGAACCATTTGAACTCCAATCTATACTCGATGTTAACAAATTTCTCGTCTTCAGAAACGCTTTTCTTGCAATTGCCAGTCTACATTTTATATCCTCTCTACTTCGACCATCATTAGTTATTTTGCTCCCCAAATAGCAAAACTCATTTACTACTTTAAGTGTCTCATTTCACAATTCCTTCAGCATCACCCGATTTAATTCGACTACATTCCATTATCCTCGTTTTGCTTTTCTTGATGTTCATCTTATACCCTCCTTTCAAGACAATGTCCATTCCGTTCAACTGCTCTTCCAAGTCCTTTGCTGTCTCTGACAGAAGTACAATGTCATCGGCGAACCTCAAAGTTTTATTTCTTCTCCATAGATTTTAATACCTACTCCGAATTTTTCTTTTGTTTCCTTTACTGCTTGCTCAATATACAGATTGAATAACATCGGGGAGAGGCTACAACACTGTCTCATTCCCTTCCCAACCACTGCTTCCCTTTAATGTCCCTCGACTCATATGACTGCCATCTGGTTTCTGTACAAATTGTAAGTAGTCTTTCGCTCCCTGTATTTTACCCCTGCCACCTTTAGAATTTGAAAGAGAGTCCAGTAAACAATTTCAAAAGCAAAAACAATTTTTACAAATGCTAAAAACGTAGGTTTGCCCTTCCTTAATTTGGTTTCTTAAATAAGGCGTAGGATTAGTACTGCCTCACGCGTTCCAACATTTCTACGGAATCCAAACTGATCTTTCCTGAGGTCGGCTTCTACCAGTTTTTCCATTCGGTTGTATAGAATTCGTGTTAGTATTTTGCAGCCGTGGCTTATTAACTGATAGTTTGGTAATTTTCACATCTGTGAACACCTGCTTTCTTTGGGATTGGAATTATTATATTCTTCTTGAAGTCTGTGGGTATTTCGCCTGTCTCATAGGTCTTGCTCACCAGATTGTAGAGTTTTGTCAGGGCTGGCTCTCCCAAGGCTATCAGTAGTTCTAATGGAATGTTGTCTACTCCCGGGGCCTTGTGTCGGCTTAGGTGTTTAGCTATTGTTTGTCTTGTTGTGATCTCCAGTCCGAAGACTGGTTTGATGCAGCCCTCCAATCTACTCTACCCTGTGCAAGCCTCTTCGTCTCCAAGTAACTAGTGCAACCTACATCCTTCTGAATCTCCTTACTGTATTCATCTCTTGGTCTCCCTCTTCGATTTTTACCCCCCACGCTTCCTTCTCTCGACTTCTAAATTGGTCTTCCCTTGAGGTCTCAGAGTATGTCCTGTCAACCGATCCTTTCTTTTAGTCAAGTTGTGCCACAGATTTCTCTTCTCCCCAATTCTATTCAGTACATTTTGGGGAAAATGACAGTGTTTGCGGAAACGGTGTTTGAAGTATTGTAGTGTATTACTTTTTTTATTTTGACTCATTTACTTTCTTATGATTCAGTCATAGCCGACTTCCGCCTTCAGAGATCATCTTCAGATGCTACAGGCGGTATTTGATGAACAAGTGCTAATATGCGTTGTCATTTGCCTTTTAGTATCCCCTCATTCGTTACATGATCTTCAGAGTCTTCGGTAGCTCCACGGTTCAAAAACTTCTATTCTCTTCTTGTACAAACTGTTTATCGCCTACGTTTCACTTACATACATGGCTACACGCCAGACAAATACCTCTAGAAAAGACTTCCTTACATTTAAATCTACATTTGAAGTTAACAAATATCTCTTCTACAGGAGCGCTTTCCTTGCCATTGACAATCTGCATATTATATCCTCTTTACTTCGGCCATCATGGTGGTCTACTTGCGGACGTTCTGGGCAAACAACTGTAAGTGTTATTACAGTTATAAGGAAATAATTTGCCCGTGTAATGGGACTTTCTGGCCACCCTGTAGATGTAGAACAGCATTTTTCACTAAAGGCTACGTTCCAAGTTCCAGTCCCAGTCTGGGTCACAATCGGGAAGCTGCCCGATTAGAAAATCTGAGAGATTACAGACAACATTGCTTGTAATAAATACGCAGAGGCGCAAAGATTTAAATAGTTACTAGGAAGGAGGGTAACATCAAATCCCGCGAAAGCTTGACTACACAGAAAAACAGAAAAGCTGAACAAGTGTTAGGAGCCTCCGGGTATCCACAACTACAGAGGTGCTAGTCGGTCCAAGCAACTCATATCGTACGATACACGAGGACTGAAATTTCGAGTCACCCGATTTGCTAAAAAAATTATTTTATGTAGGTGAAGTTTCTCAGTAAAGCTTTTGCGATTCTCTCTTTCTCTCTCTCTCTCTCTCTCTCTCTCTCTCTCTCTCTCTCTCTCTCTCTCTCTCTCTCTCATATATATATATATATATATATAAAACTGTTTTTGGACTCAGGCGTGTTCTGATGAAATAATTCCGTAAAAGTAAACTATTTGTCTGTATCTCATAACCGGTCATTACAACTTGACAACGAACTTGTTTCCTTTCCGTTATGTCCCATAGTTACTGTGATGCTTCAAAGTAAAGTACAACACCGTGCATATTTGAAAAGTTTAGCCGGCCGCGGTGGTCTAGTGGTTCTGGCGCTGCAGTCCGGAACCGCGGGACTGCTACGGTCGCAGGTTCGAATCCTGCCTCGGGCATGGGTGTGTGTGGTGTCCTTAGGTTAGTTAGGTTTAAGTAGTTCTAAGTTCTAGGGGACTTATGACCTAAGATGTTGAGTCCCATAGTGCTCAGAGCCATTTGAAAAGTTTACAGGGAAAAATGTAGTCGCTGGGCGGTTTACGTTTGGTGTGTTTTATGCCATACGTTACTGCATACGAAGTATAGATAACACATTGAAGTCGTTTAAATATACTAGACGTTGAAAATACCGCTTCAGTTTCTTTCCTTATCAGGCCCGGTTTCGAAGGCCGTCATAAGCCCATCCTCAGGTGTCGCTTGACGTGGTGTCGCCGACACCTGAGGATGAGCTTATGAGAGCCCGAAACCGGTCGTGATAAGAAAAGAAATTTACAACTGGAGCAGTATTTGAACCTCTACTATAATGCTCAGCTGCGGATGTTCGTCCAACAGGATTGCGTTTAAATATAGCTAACATACCCAATTGTTTTCAACTATGTAAAGAGACGCGCATCCCTTTACATTCTCGAAAAAGTACTTTAGACATATTGTCCGCGACGAGGTTGGAACCTATGTGCCACAAGTGTTGCTATTGCAATTGCTATGCGGAGTGCTGAGTTACCCTGTGTTTCTCTTCTTCGTATGCTGCCGATACAAAACGAAGCTGGACACGAAATAAAATCAGTCACCAACTCATGATGCTGACTACTTTTAGGGTTTCGTACCCCAATCCGTAAAACTGCAACCCTTGAGCATTATTTTGTTGTCAATCTGCCTGTCTGCCGACTGTTAAGAAACCTTTTTCTCCGTAACGGGAAGACGTATCAAACTGAAATTTATATCATATACGAAGGTCTATGGTGTATCGTCTACGGTCTATGGTCTCTCGGCGATGTAAAAGATTTAATTTTCTACGTCAATGCAATAAAAAGTTACGGCTATTTATGTCACATATTTTGATACTCGTAAACTCACCCGTGAAAACCGAAAGGGTACTTTCCATTAAGCTATAACCACGAAATCTGGCAAGAAGCAAAGTTTTACAGTACAAGTGAAGGGGGAAAAAATTCTGGAAATTTTGAATTTGTAATTGTGATACACAAAACATGTTTTTTGTCATGTTATCTGACTGTCTGACTGTCCATCTGTCAAGATTACCTTTTTCTCAGGAACGTGTAGACCTATCAGCTTGCGATTTACGTCACATAATGATGTCTACAGTCCCTTGGTGGTTTAAAACAACGCGTCAGTGCAATGAAAATAAATGGCCACTTGTGTTATATATTTAGATATATGGTGAAGAAGGTGGGTGAGGAATGACTTCTCAACTCAACTCGTGTATAGTGCTTTTTGTCAGTCTAGCAGAATGCGGGCAGGGTTATCGTGGAGTAGCATCAATTAACGGGGTCTTCTTGGTCGTTGATCTTGGACGGCGTTTTTGAGACGTCTCAGTTGCTGACATATCTCATCAGTGATGATTACACCTCCGGGAAGCAATTCGTTGTACATCATACCGCTGCTGTTCCAGCAGATGTTGACTTTTGTGGATGTGGTCACGTCTTTGTAAGGGGAGTTGCTGCTTTGTTTAGCCTCAATCATTACATTTATTTCCTGATGTTGTGCAAGACGTAATGGTCTTGCTTTCATTGCTTACATATTCCGCACTCACAATCATATTCCACACATCAAGATGCTTCATTCGAAACCAAACTCGGTAAGATAAATTTAATGTTGTATGAATTCATATAAACGATACGCAAATAACAAGTGCGCACCAGGGTTGAGATACTCGAGGCTGGCATACACACACACACATTCAAGACACGACAGTCACAAGAGCTTTTAGTTCGGGAGAGACTGACCGCACGCCGAGAGGGTGGTCCCTTCAGAGGACGATTCAGCCTATCTACGTCGGACAGCGACTGCCCATGGAGCGGACAGCATTTGCCCGGGTGAAAGGGCAGAACGACCCCGTGTTCGGCTTAAAAGTAAATTCCGCTACATTGTGTGGGATCGCCCAGCCTACGCATTCTTTACAAACATAGCACGCACTTTCAGAGGTTTTCACAGGGAGACAGCAAACGCCAAACGCCGATGCTACAGATTTCCGGATTGGTCGCCTTAAGCGAAACGTCATTTTCCCGTTTTAGAAGAGCACTGCTGATTGGCAGACGATATTTCTGATGCCTTGAAATGAAGGAGTAATGGAAGATATACCCCTTCACGTCTGGCGTGGAGAGGAGCCATTCTGTTGTCACTCTTGGAGCGAGAACACGTAACGAGAGCGTGTGCGCTCGTACGTGTAATCAAAGAGCGAACAGGTCTCTCCTCAGTACTTCACTGGGAGAGCACCTCTGTCGAGAGCAAATCAGAGTGCGACTCTATATTGAGTCCTTGTGATTAAGCATTGTTCACTGTGTTGGCCGCCACACTTATTGTGCAGTGTGAACTGACAGAGTTATAGTCAAATGCCTGCGAGCGAATTTTTGATTGGCACTGCGGTGGACTGGTTATCTGACTGGTGTACCACGCCAATAGTTAGACTAGGGACGAATAGGAGTCCTTGACTTCATCAAGGCGTAGGGAGAGTTTGATTGGCAAAGGTCAATCCAGATAGAACGAGAGTTATCTTACTTGTCAGCAGCGAGCGGCGCAGACAGCAGTCATCGCAGCTTACAGTATTGTGCACTACAGCTCTTGCGAGCCCCATATTTCCTCCACAACAAAACACTTCACTGCATTTCACACGTGACAGCCTCGATTGTACCTAGCAACATTCTAACGGATAATTGTTCAAGTTGAGTAGGCGCGGCTCTCAGCCATTCTGCCAAGTCAATAACAATCTTAAACCTCGCATGGAAATTTCATTAGCGAATCCTATCCTTAAGAGGTAAATTCACATTCCGAAAAGAACCCGGAAATAACTTGTTCAGTTCATAACTAAAAGTGCCATTGTGATTTCTCAGAATTTTTGTAAAATAAATAATAATTTTCGTTAGTTTCATGTTTTTCTTACGCTGACTAGCACTACTCCAGTACCCAAGTATCCCACTAGTTACGTAAGAAATTTTATGAATTTTTGTGTCATTTCCTTACAGCGGACGACTCCAGAAGATATTTATTGCTGAAAGTTTTTCAGGCATTAATCTTTAGAACGTTAGGATCGTCTGTCTGACTTCGGTAGTAGTGTGGAGGTGGAAATTGCATCTTGCAGGAGCCACAGGGTAAAGGGTACATCTCAGATTAATCCGTTACGCAGAATGACAATAGCACCCACACGCTCACATTTGGCATAAAGATACCATTTCTCGTCACTAGTAACGATGTAATATACGAATGGCCGATGTTGTTCAAGAGCAAATTGATTATGAGTAGCCTTCCCCATTGAATGAAAATGACGCACGATGATGGAATCACCTGTTCATCACATTTGCAGAGTGCACTAACGTGGATCAGTGTGGATCAGTGCGTTTAAACGAACTTCATCAAACACCACAGGGTTTCTCCTTCCTGAACGTGGAATATCATTAATGTCAAAACGATCGTCCTTAAAACGAGAAAACCCTTTTCTTGCCTTGCTCTCTCCAGTGCCATTACCCCCATACACGGTGCAAATGTCTCGGGCTACCTCCTTTGTTGTCACCCCTCTACAGAACTCAAGCAAAAGCATACACCGGAGAGGTTCCCATTTCTGCAATTCGCACTCCTTTTTCTAGTGGCCAGTTATCGAATCATTATCTCCAAAGTGACAATACGTAAACTCATGCAACAACAGTGAACCACAGATGAGAAATGAAAATCGATAAATAAACACACAGTAAACAGAATTTCAACATAAAGGAGGGTCACTCCAAAAGAAATGCACACTATATTTTTTTTAAACCATTTTTTATTCTACATGTTTGAAAGTTTTACAGTGTGTAGATACGAAGTGCATTCAAGTTCTAAGACCTCCGATTTTTTTTCTAATTAACTGCTCACCCGAAATCGATGAAACTGGCGTTACTTCTCGACGTAATCGCCCTGCAGACGTACACATTTTTCACAGCGCTGACGCCATGATTCCATGGCAGCGGCGAAGGCTTCTTTAGGAGTCTGTTTTGACCACTGGAAAATCGCCGAGGCAATGGCAGCACGGCTGGTAAATGTGCGGCCACGGAGAGTGTCTTTCATTGTTGGAAAAAGCCAAACGTCACTAGGAGCCAGGTCAGGTGAGTAGGGAGCATGAGGAATCACTTCAAAGTTGTTATCACGAAGAAACTGTTGCGTAACGTTAGCTCGATGTGCGGGTGCATTGTCTTGGTGAAACAGCACACACGCAGCCCTTCCCGGGCGTTTTTGTTGCAGTGCAGGAAGGAATTTGTTCTTCAAAACATTTTCGTATAATGCACCTGTTACCGTAGTGCCCTTTGGAAAGCAATGGGTAGGGATTACGCCCTCGCTGTCCCAGAACATGGACACCATCATTTTTTCAGCACTGGCGGTTACCCGAAATTTTTGTGGTGGTGGTGAATCTGTGCGCTTCCATTGAGTTGACTGGCGCTTTGTTTCTGGATTGAAAAATGGCATCCACGTCTCATCCATTGTCACAACCGACGAAAAGAAAGTCCCATTCATGCTGTCATTGCACGTCAACATTGCTTGGCAACATGCCACACGGGCAGCCATGTGGTCGACCGTCAGCATTAGTGGAACCCACCTGGATGACACTTTTCGCATTTTCAGGTCGTCATGCAGGATTGTGTGCACAGAACCCACAGAAATGCCAACTCTGGAGGCGATCTGTTCAACAGTCATTCGGCGATCCCCCAAAACACTTCTCTCCACTTTCTCGATCATGTCGTCAGACCGGCTTGTGCAAGCCCGAGGTTGTTTCGGTTTGTTGTCACACGATGTTCTGCCTTCATTAAACTGTCGCACCCACGAACGCACTTTCGACACATCCATAACTCCATCACCACATGTCTCCTTCAACTGTCGATGAATTTCAATTGGTTTCACACCACGCAAATTCAGGAAACGAATGATTGCACGCTGTTCAAGTAAGGAAAACGTCGCCATTTTAAGTATTTAAAACAGTTCTCATTCTCGCCGCTGGCGGTAAAATTCCATCTGCCGTACGGTGCTGCCATCTCTGGGACGTATTGACAACGAACGTGGCCTCATTTTAAAACAATGCGCATGTTTCTATCTCTTTCCAGTCCGTAGAAAAAAAATCGGAGTCCTTAGAACTTGAATGCACCTTGTACATCCTTTAGGAACAATATTTTCATTTCTGCACATAATTTCCATCCCTCCCAACTGCCTTACGCCATTTTAGAACCAGCGTCTGTATACCCGCACGGTAAAATTCTGGACCAACCTGTTGGAGCCACTTTTTGGCAGCGTGCACAAGGGAAGACTCTGCAGGAGAGACGCTCAGTAGCTCGGTACGGGCTTTTGTTAAAGTTTCGAG
This sequence comes from Schistocerca cancellata, assembly GCF_023864275.1. Taxonomy (NCBI): domain Eukaryota; kingdom Metazoa; phylum Arthropoda; class Insecta; order Orthoptera; family Acrididae; genus Schistocerca; species Schistocerca cancellata. Next base: position 886,782,320 of record NC_064628.1, on the reverse strand, counting down.
AACATACCTTCACCGTAGAGTCAAGCAGTATATTGCTCCCTCCTACGTATATCTCGCGAAGAGACCATGAGGATAAAATCAGAGAGATTAGAGCCCACAGAGAAGCATACCGACAATCCTTCTGTCCACGAACAATGTGAGACTGGAACAGAAGGGAGAACCGATAGAGGTACTCAGGGTACCCTCCGCCACACACCGTCAGGTGGCTTGCGGAGTATGAATGTAGATGTAGATGTAGAATTTATGGTGGTTCCACTTGGCATGATGTTCACAAGCAAGAGTCCTTCGGAATCGAAACACGCCGTAGCGGTTTAAACTAAGAAATAATTTACAGCAGGAAAGCGATAAATATGAGAGAGCTGGGGTCTAGAAAATTCAGTGTGACACGTGTAAAGCAAGCTATGTAGGCCAAACTGGTAGGTCCTTTAAAGTACGTTACAAAGAACATAGCGATGCTTTCCGGCTTAATAATTTCGAAAAGTCAGCTGTAGCCACGCATATTTGGGAAACGGGACACTCCACGTTGGGAACAGATCAGGATCTCGTTATTTTACATACACAGGACAAAGCCAAAAAGCTGGATCTACTAGAACAGCTGTAAATTACGATACATAGTGTGGATAATGAGAACACACTGAATGAACAGCTAACTGGTGATACAAATAATTTTTCAAACATTTCACTGGTTTCTTTTAGTAACTACATTTTTAGCAATTGGCAGGATACCATCATTTCATGAGGTCCTTGGAACATGTATACGTTATCTGTTTGTATAAACATCTCTGTGACTTCCTTGTTTATTTGCGCGTGAGCTCACTCGCGTTTCAGTGTCGTGTTTGGCTACGTGGTGCTTGGTATCAACGAAGACGCACGGCCGGTTTACGGCGATAGAGGAGAGAGCCATGTGGTTAGATGTTGAACACCATAGGAGACACCATTTTAGAGGTTTTTATATTTTGACGACTATTTGGAGATGCACCTTGGAAGACACGGCTGCAACAAGGGAAGTAGCCACGATGTTTTAATTTTATTATCAATTTTATTGTGCCTGGTGCATGTTCCACTTTAGAGAGTTTTAACAGGTTCTTTTACTTTTTATTATTCTGATGATGGAAGCTTGACTTCCGAAACGCGTCAGTCTTAGAGTTTTACACTATAAACAAGTGGTTGAGTCGATATATTTTTTTAAAACCGTAGCCATAACTTTTCCAGCAGAAGGTGTGGTTTTAAATTTTTTTTCTTGAGTGAATTTGCATGATGCCACTCCATTGATTGCCTCTTCGTCTCTGGTGAAAAATGATGTAGCCATGTTTCATCACCTGTCACAATTCTTCCAAGAAATTCATCTCCACCATTCTCGTACTGTTCCAAAAGTTCGCTGCATACCGATTTTCTTGTTTCTTTGTGAGCCACTGTCAACATCCTGGGAACCCACCTGGCACAAACCTTTTTTAACACCAACACTTTCAGTATTCTGCAAACACTTCCTTCCCCTATCCCAACGTAGCGTGACAATTCGTTCACTGTGAAGCGTCTGTCAGCAGTCACCAATTCGTTAACTCTCTGCACATTGTCTGGAGTGTGTGCAGTACGAGGCCTGCCGCTGCGAGGACAATCCTCAATATTGCCGTGCCAGCTTTCATCACCTAACCTGCTTGCCCACCGATTAACTGTACTGCTTTCACAAGCTGCGACATCGTCGCGAAAGAACACAGTGACCCGTATATGTAATAAGTTTCTTTAATTTACGTCTATGGTCACAATCTTTTTTGTTTAACAGATTACCGGTTTCGGTCTTTAATGACCATCATCAGATCTGTTTCATAAAAACAAAGTCCTAATGTACTGCAGCCTAAGTGGCATCGTCAAATGTTAAATGGCGGTGCTCATTCCGCATTTAACATTTGACGATGCCACTATGGCTGAAGTACATTAGGACAGATCTGATGATGGTCATTAAAGACCGAAACCGGATATCTGTTAAACAAAAAAGATTGTGACCATAGACGTAAATTAAAGAAACTGTACTGCGATCTACACCAGCATCTCCATACACTTTTTTCAACCTCTTGTGGATGTATCCCACTGTCTCGTTCTCACAGCACAGGAATTCTATGACAGCACGTTGCTTCTGACGAACGTCAAGTGTAGTAGCCACTTTGACGACATGCTGTGACGTCGCCACTCACGGGAACAGGTTTAACTAAGTCTGAAAGCAAGCGGGAAGGATGTATCTACACACTGTAAAACTTTCATACATGCAGAATGGAAACTGTGTCCATTTCTTTTGGAGTGACCCTCGTAAAACAAAAACGCTATCAACTTACGCGCCAACCTAATAATTTGTTCACGATTTTATCTGTATGATTAAATTTATTCGCTCATTTATGAAACTTGAAAAGTAACCGATTTTAAGCAAACCTGATCGGAAGGCGGAAGGAAAATTACAGACCAATATCCTTAACATCGTTTTGTTGCACGATTCTCGAACATATTCTCAGTTCTCATATAATGAATTTCCTTGAGACAGAGAAGTTGCTGTCCATGCATCAGCACGGCTTTAGAAAGCATCGCTCCTGCGAAACGTAATTCGCCCTTTTTTCACATGATATCTTGCGAACCATGGATGAAGGGTATCAGACGGATGCCATATTCCTTGACATACGGAAAGCGTTTGACTCGGTGCCCCACTGTAGACTCCTAACTAAGGTACGAGCATATGGTATTGGTTCCCAAATATGTGAGTGGCTCGAAGACTTCTTAAATAATAGAACCCAGTACGTTGTCCTCGATGGTGAGTGTTCGTCGGAGCTGAGGGTATCATCTGGAGTGCCCCAGGGAAGTGTGGTAGGTCCGCTGTTGTTTTCTATCTACATAAATGATCTTTTGTATAGGGTGGATAGCAATGTGCGGCTGTTTGGTGATGATGCTGTGGTGTACGAGAAGGTATCGTCGTTGAGTGACTGTAGGAGGATACAAGATGACTTGGACACGATTTTGATTGGTGTAAAGAATGGCAGCTAACTCTAAATATAGATAAATGTAAATTAATGCAGATGAATAGGAAAAAGAATCCCGTATTGTTTGAATACTCCATTAGTAGTGTAGCGCTTGACACAGTCACGTCGATTAAATATTTGGGCGTAGCATTGCAGAGCGATATGAGGTGGCACAAGTATGCAGTTGTGGGGAAGGCGGATAGTCGTCTTCGGTTCATTGGTAGAATTTTGGGAAGATGTCGTTCATCTGTAAAGGAGACCGCTTATAAAACACTAATACGACCTATTCTTGAGTACTGTTCGAGCGTTTGGGATCCCTATGAGGTCGGATTGAGGGAGGACATAGAAGCAATTCAGAGGCGGGCTGCTAGATTTGTTACTGGTAGGTTTGGTCATCACGCGAGTGTTACGGAAATGCTTCAGGAACTCGAGTGGGAGTCTCTGGAGGAAAGGAGGCGTTCTTTTCGTGAATCGCTACTGAGGAAATTTAGAGAACCAGCGTTTGAGGCTGACTGCAGTACAATTTTATTGAAGCCAACTTACATTTCGCGGATAGACCACAAAGATGAGAGAGATTAGGGCTCGTACGGAGGCATATAGGCAGTCATTTTTCCCTCGTTCTCTTTGGGACTGGAACAGGGAGAGAAGATGCTAGTTGTGGTACGAGGTACCCTCCGCCACGCACCGTATGGTGGATTGCGGAGTGTGTATGTAGGTGTAGATATGTAGGTGTAGAAGGAGGCAGTGATTGAACAAGCAGACAGAGAAAGCAGCAGCGACACTGTGGCTGCGCTGGCGGCCGCAGGTACCCAAGGCGTGGGGCTCGGGGCAGACGCCCTCCAGTCTTCGACGCGGGGACGGCCCTTCCACTTCTACGCTCCGTCGGTCTGAATCCGTGCGATGTGACTCCAATATCGTCCAAGTTGGCGCCGCCAGACGTCAGGAAATACAATTCTGGAGGGACGCCGCGGCGAGGGCGCCGGACTCTGGTCCATTATATCGACTGGACAGGCGGGGAGGGCGGGATGTGGAGGGGGGAGAGGTGAGGGGAGGCAGGGACCGCGTCCCGACGGCCCGGGTCAGCGCCTTATAAGACTGCGGTCCCCTAATGGCGAAAGTAAGTATTAAGGGGCAAGTTTTAATGAGCGACCCGGCGCAGCTCGCCGTCACTGGGACAATTAGGGGGGTCTTCGCAGACGGCGCCGCCGTCGGAAGCTGCGGCCTCGCCTGGCCTAGAGGAGCCGGTGCCACTATCGTCGTGGGTGGTGGTGGGAGGGGCGCGGTGACGTCACGGGCTGCTGCTGCCTGGCTACTGCCTGCTTCCCGCGTGGCGGCCGAGCCACCTGCTGGCCGCGAGATTAGCGCAAAACTCGCTAATGAGCGGACGCCTGCGAGGTCGCTGAGAGGCGCCAGCGGCCGTCGACTTCTCACCAGCGCGCTGCGAGCCGAGTCGGAAAATTTGTCAGCAGGGTCCACAGCAGCAATGACATCCCACGTTCGACATATTTCATCGATAAAGTGTTGTACGTGTCACTCTTCTACATCTACATGTACATATATACTCCGCTAGCCACCAAGCGGTGTGTGGCGGAGGGCACAATTCACGCCAAAGTCAAATTCCCCCCCCCCCCCTCTCTGTTCCACTCGCGGATCGCACGAGGGATTAAAGACTGTCTGAACGCCTCAGCATGAGCTCTTATTGTGGTGTCACCGCCAGAAACCACACTTGCTAGGTGGTAACCTTTAAATCGACCGCGATCCGTTAGTATACGTCGGACCCGCGTGTGGCCACTATCAGTGATTGCAGACCGAGCGCCGCCACACGGCAGGTCTAGAGAGACTTCCTAGCACTCGCCCCAGTTGTTCAACCGACTTTCCTAGCGATGGTTCACTGACAAAATACGCTCTCATTGCCAAGATGATAGTTAGCATAGTCTTCAGCTACGTCATTTGCTACGACCTAGCAAGCCGCCATTACCAGTTACTATTGATGCTGTAAAACATGTCCCGTCAAGAGCGATGTTCACCATTTATGGATTAAAGTTAAGTATTCCAGCAGCTACGTCCTTTTTTGCTAGTCTAATTTCCTTGACCTGTTCCAGACCTCACGCCAGCCTGCGTGAGCTAAAACGCGTGCCTTTCGGCTTCCTCTCATACCGGGTTGGCTCTCTTGCCAATCCACAACACTTATTTCCCCTTATATTTGAATGATGATCATTACGCGATTTGAAAGTTGGTGGTAATAATACCGGGTGATCAAAAAGTCAGTATAAATTTGAAAACTGAATAAATCACGGAATAATGTAGATAGAGAGGTACAAATTGACACACATGCTTGGAATGACATGGGGTTTTATTAGAACCAAAAAAATTCAACAAAAAATGTGCGACATATGCCGCTTCTTCTGGTCAGAATAGCAATAATTAGCATAAGAAAGTAAGACAAAGCAAAGATGATGTTCTTCACAGGAAATGCTCAATATGTCCACCATCATTCCTCAACAATAGCTGTAGCCGAGGAATAATGTTGTGAACTGCACTGTAAAGCATGTCCGGAGTTATGGTGATGCATTGGCGTCGGATGTTGTCTTTCAGCATCCCTAGAGATGTCGGTCGATCACGATACACTTGCGACTTCAGGTAACCCCAAAGCCAATAATCGTACGGACTGAGGTCTGGGGACCTGGGAGGCCAAGCATGACGAATGTGGCGGCTGAGCACACCATCATTACCAAACGACGCGCGCAAGAGATCTTTCACGTGTCTAGCAATATGAGGTGTCTTTTTTTTTGTTCTAATAAAACCCCATGTCATTCCACGCATGTGTGTCAATTTTTACCTCTCTATCTACATTATTCCGTGGTCTATAAAGTTTACAAATTTTTACTGACTTTTTGATCACCCGGTATATGCTCTACACCCTCGGTGAATTTAGTGAGCAGCCCCTTCTGTTTAGCGCGTCGTCTATCTGCAAGTGTGTCCCACTTCAAACTTTCTATGAGATTTGTAACGCTCTCACGATGGCTAAATGTGTCAGTCACGAATCTTGCCGCTCTTCTTTGGACCTTCTCAATTTCTTAAATCAGACCCAACTGGTAACGGTCCCATACAGACGAACAATACTCTAAGACTGCACGAAATAACATATTGTAAGCTATTTCCTTTGTTGAAGGACTGCATCGCTTCAGGATTCTACCAATAAACCGCAATCTAGAGTCCACCTTACCCGTTACTTGTGTAATCTGATCATTCCATTTGAGATCATTTCGAGTAGTCACACCCAGATACGTGACTGAGTTACCGCTTCCAAAGACTGATAATTTATTTTCTACTCATACGTTAATGGGCATTTTCGCCTTGTTATACACAGTAGGTTGCACTTACTAACATTGAGAGATAACTGCCAGTCACTACACCACGCATTTATTTTCTGCAAATTCTCATTGATTTGTTCACAACTTTCGTCTGATACTACTTTCCTGTAGACTACAGCATCATCGTCAAACAGTCTAAGGCCGCTGTCAATACCATCAACCAGATCGTTTATGTAAATCGTAAAAAGCAGAGGACCTATTACGCTGCCCTGGGGCACACCCGAAGTTACTCTTGTTTCTGTTGAAGTTACCCCGTTCAGAACGACATACTGCTCTTTGTCTGTTAGAAAACTTTCTATCCCACCGCATATGCCACTGGATAGACCGTAAGCGAGCACTTTTTGTAGCAGGCGACAGTGCAACTGAGTCGAACGCCTTTCGAAAGTCAAGAAATATGGCATCAACCTGGGAGCCGGTATCTAGAGCTTGTTGTATTTCATGTACAAAGAGGGCCGGCTGTTACTCGCACGACCACTGTTTCCTAAAACCGTGCTGGTTTCTGCAGATGAGCTTCTCAGAGTCTAGGAAGGTCATTATGTCTGAACACAAAATATGTTCCATGGTTGCCGCGCCGGATTAGCCGAGCGGTCTGGGGCGCTGCAGTCATGGACTGTGCGGCTGGTCCCGGCGGAGGTTCGAGTCCTCCCTCGGGCATGGGTGTGTGTGTTTGTCCTTAGGATAGTTTAGGTTAAGTAGTGTGTACGCTTAGGGACTGATGACCTTAGCATTTAAGTCCCATGAGATTTCACACACATTTGAACATTTTTTAATTTTATTTTTAATTTTTTTTCCATCATTTTACAACAAATCGATGTCAGTGAAATTGGCCGGTAATTATGTGCATCCGATTTTCTACCCTATTTATAGATTGCTATGACTGGACCTTCTTCCAATCCCGTGGAACTTTCCGCCGTTCCAATGATCTCTGATAGATGACGGATAAGAATGGTGCTATATTTGTAGCATAGTCAACATAAAATCTTACGGAGATACCGTCTGGGCCAGATGCCTTTCTGGCGTCTAAGGATCTTAACTGTTTTACAATCCCAGATACACTAAACACTATGTCAGCCATTCTTTCGTTTGTTCGATAATTGAAAGGGGGAATGGTGCTGCAGTCCCCTATCGTAAACGAGTTTTTGAAAGCTATGACAGTAGTAAGTAAAGTTATTAAGCAGTAGATGAGGAGTCTACCAGTGACATCCACACTACATGATGAAAAGTATCCGGTAAGCTATTGTTTGAACATAAGGTTTTCCACCCCTCCCCTTTACAACAACTTGCACTCTGCAATGACCTGTCCGAATGTCTCTGGAGGAATAACACCTATTCTACATCAAGGGCCGATGCAAGATGCTGAGAACTGAAAGGAAGTCGATGTTCTAAAATGTCCGAAAAGTGTTCCAATAGGTTCACATAGGGACAATCCATTTTTCGAACATTATTGTCCACAAACAATTGCCACAAAGATGCTGCTTTATGGCAGGGTTTATTGTCATAGTGATGCAATCATTGTCTCCAAAATGTTTGAAACCTGGTTGTAGTCGAGGGAAGGCAGGATTCGTTTACGACTGTGGACGAGGCCGTAATTAGTTACTATTGGTTGCCTTTTACAATTACGCACAATTTATTTTAAACCAGTAATTCCAGAGTGAACAATAAATAAAAAACACCACACGTTATTAATGAAGGAATAAACAACAGTGTAAATAATAGTGTTTTCAGTGAGTTAAAATTCAGCGAATCACCATTAAATACAGATACAACAGATAATGTTTTAAAAAGCAAGCCACTGTGATGTGGGCAGAAGGCCTTACACTCGAGGAATTGCAATAAATTGAGAATTGTTTACAACTATCTGCAACTTACAAATTACAAGAATTGAAATGTTAAAGGCAAGTCGCCACAAACACTGCAGACGGCATCAGACGCCAGCAATGGCAGTAAATAAGGCTCTAAAGGCTTAATGCGTAAATACAAATACCAAATTAGAATTTTAAGGCAAGGGACCACAACCACGGCTGAAGGCCTGACACGCCAAGAATGGCCATAAATTAAGAATTGTTTAAGAACTCACTGCAATTTACAACTTGTCTCGAAAATGTTTGAAACCTAGCTGTAGTCAAGGGAAGACAGGATTCGGTTGCTTACAGGTATTGAAATACACTACTGGCCATTAAAATTGCAACAGCAAGAAGAAATGCAGATGATAAACGGGTATTCATTGGACAAATATATTATATTAGAACTGACATGTGATTACATTTTCACGCAATTTGGGTGAATAGATGCTGAGAAATCAGTACCCAGAACAACCACCTCAGGATGAAATAACGGCCATTATACGCCTGGGCATTGAGTCAAACAGAGCTTCGATGGCGTGTAAAGGTACAGCTGCCCATGTAGCTTCAACACGATACCACAATTCATCAAGAGTTGTTACTGGCGTTTTGTGACGAGCCAGTTGCTCGACCACCATCGACCAGACGTTTTCAATTGGTGACAGATGTGGAGAATGTGCTGGCCAGGGCGGCAGTCGAACAGTTTCTGTGTCCAGAAAGGCCCGTACAGGACCTGCAACATGCGGCCGTGCATTATCCTGCTGAAATGTAGGGTTTCGCAAGGATCGAATGAAGGGTAGAGCCACGGGTCGTAACACATCTCAAATGTAACGTTCACTGTTCAAAGTGCCGTCAGTGCGAACAAGAGGTGACCGAGACTTGTAAAAAATGGCACCCCATATCATCACGCCGGGTGATATGCCAGTATGGCGATGACGAATACACGCTTTTAATGTGCGTTCACCGCGATGTCGCCAAACACGGATGTGACTATAATGATGCTGTAAACAGAATCTGGATTCATCCGAAGAAATGACGTTTTGGCATTTGTGCACCCAGGTTCGTCGTTGTGTACACCGTTGCAGGCGCTCCTGTCTATGACGTATCGTCAAGAGTAACCGCAGCTATGGTCTCCGAGCTGCTAGTCCATGCTGCTGCAAAGGTCGTCGCACTGTTCGTGCAGATTGTTGTTGTCTTGCAAATGTCCTCATCTATTCACTCAGGGATCGAGACGTGGCTGCGCGATCCGTTACAGTCATGCGGATAAGATGCCTGCCATCTCGACTGCTAGTGATACGAGGCCGTTGGGATCCAGCACGGCGTTCCGTATTACCCTCCTGAACCCACCGATTCCATATTCTGCTAACGGTCGTTGGATCTCGACCAACGCGAGCTGCAATGTCGCGATAGGATAAACCGCAATCGCGATAGGTTCCAATACGACCTTTGTCAAAGTGGGAAACGTAATGGTACGCATTTCTCCTCCTTATACGAGGCATCACAACAACGTTTCACGAGGCAACGCCGGTCAACTGCTGTTTGTGTATGAGAAAGCTGTTGGAAACTTTCCTCATGTCAGCACGTTGTAGGAGTCGTCACTGACGCCAACCTTGTGTGAATGCTCTGAGAAGCTAATCATTTGAATATCACAGCATCTTCTTCCTTTCCATTAAATTTCGCGTCTGTAGCACGTCATCTTCGTGGTGTATCAATTTCAATGGCCAGTGGTGTATTAAGGTAAGTCGCCACAAGCACAGGAGAAGGCATCAGACGCCAGGAATGGCAGTGAAGAAGGCTTTAAGGTTTACTGCTAAAATACAAATACTAAATTAAAATTTTAAGGCAAATGACCACAATCACGGTTGAAGGCCTTACACGCCAGGAACGGCAAAACTATAAAAAAAAATTTGAAACCTGCTGTAAAACAGCAATTACAGTAGCAAACGTTAATTAAAAAAACAATCAACTGATCACCAAACGAGTGAAATAAGATGATGGTAAACTCTGTAACACAATGGGCCGCAGACAGTGCTCCAGGAATCGACCTCTGAGAAGGTCCGACAACAAACACTTTTGCGAGCGATGAAACAGGCAGCGAAGAGTTGCGTTCTCTTCACAAGATGATAGATTAGTGGCAGTCTAACCAATGACTAATGATAATCTTGCTGAAGCTACGTGACGTCCGATCAGCCAAATGCAGTGAGGGAACAATACGCCAAAACCGGAACCGGCGGTCTGCACTATGTCCAGAATACTGTGTTTAGAGCCCCCAGAACGACAAAGGAATCATTACCACCAGAGTAGAGGAATCACCAACCGGCCTACAGTCAAGAAAGCTGTCGAAGCTACACGCCTTACAGGACAGCAGCGGCAAGGCGAGGAAATGTACACTCCCGTTACATACACTAACCGCCAGGGCAGGTAACTGGGGCATAACCAGCCACCAGGCAAGAAAAATTACCGCTGAGCAATTTGTAACAAGTTGCCGGCCGGAGTGGCCGAGCGGTTCTAGGCGCTGCAGTCTGGAACCGCGCGACCGCTACGGTCGCAGGTTAGAATCCTGCCTCGGGCATGGATGTGTGTGATGTCCTTAGTTAGGTTTAAGTAGTTCTAAGTTCTAGGGGACTGATGACCTCAGAAGTTAAGTCCTACACTGCTCAGAGCCATTTTTTTGTAACAAGTTGAACGCAGTAAATACACTACTGGCCATTAAAATTGCTACACCACGAAGATGACGTGCTACAGACGCGAAATTTAACCGACAGGAAGAAGATGCTGCGATATGCAAATGATTAGATTTTCCGAGCATTCACACAAGGCTGGCGCCGGTGGTTCAAATGGTTCAAATGGCTCTGAGCACTATGGGACTCAACATCTTAGGTCATAAGTCCCCTAGAACTTAGAACTACTTAAACATAACTAACCTAAGGACATCACACACAGCCATGCCCGAGGCAGGATTCGAACCTGCGACCGTAGCAGTCCCGCGGTTCCGGACTGCAGCGCCAGAACCGCTAGACCACCGCGGCCGGCGCTGGCGCCGGTGGCGACACCTACAACATAATGACATAAGCAACGTTTCCAACCGATTTCTCATACACGAACAGTAGTTAACCGGCGTTGCCTGGTGAAACGTTGTTGTGATGCTTCGTGTAAGGAGGAGAAATGCGTACCATCACGTTTCCGACTTTGATAAAGGTCGGATTCTAGCATATCGCGATCGTGGTTTATCGTATCGCGACATTGCTGCCCGCGTTGGTCGACATCCAGTGACTGATAGCAGAATATGAAATCTGTGGGTTCAGTAGGGTAATACGGAACGCCGTGCTGGATCCCAACGGCCTCGTATCACTAGCAGTCGAGATTACAGGCACTTTATCCGTATGGCTGTAACGTATCGTGCAGCAACGTCTCGATCCCTTAGTCAACAGATGGGGACGTTTGCAAGACAACAACCATCTGCACGAACAGTTCGACGACGTTTGCAGCAGCGTGGACTATTAGCTCGGAGACCATGGCTGCGGTTACCCTTGACGCTGCATCACAGAAAGGAACGCCTGCGATGGTGTACTCAACGACGAAACTGGTAGGACGAATGGCAAAACGTAATTTTTTCGGATGAATCCAGGTTCCGTTTACAGCATCGTGATGGTCGCATCCGTGTTTGCCAACATCGCGGTGAGCGCACATTGGAAGCGTGTATTCGTCATCGCCATACTGGCTTATCACCCGGCATGATGGTATGGGGTGCCATTGGTTACACGTCTCGGTCACCTCTTGTTCGCATTGACGGCATTTTGAACAGTGGACGTTACATTTCAGGTGTGTTACGACCCGTGGCTCTACCCTTCACTCGATCCCTGCGAAACCCCACATGTCAGCAGGATAATGCACGACCGCATGTTATAGGTCATGTACGGGCCTTTCTGGATACAGAAAAAGTTCGACTGCTTGCCTGGCCAGCACATTCTCCAGGTCTCTCATCAATTGAAAACGTCTGGTCAATGGTGGCCGAGCAACTGGCTCGTCACAATACGCCAGTCACTACTCTTGATGAACTGTGGTATCGTGTTGAAGCTGCATGGGCAGCTGTACCTGTACACGCCATCCAAGCTCTTTTTGACTCAATGGCCAGGGGTATCAAGGCCGTTATCACGGCCAGAGGTGGTTGTTCTGGGTACCGATTTCTCAGCATCTATGCACCCAAATTGCGTGAAAATGTAATCACATGTCAGTTCTAGTATAATATATTTGTCCAATGAATACCCGTTTACCATCTGCATTTCTTCTTGGTGTAGCAATTTTGATGGCCAGTAGTGTATTAATAAGAAGTCGAGGAAAGCTAATCAGATTCGGGATCCCCAAGCACTCCACTCGCTGCTCTTTGCCTCGGCGACACTACGAGCAGCAACAAGAACCCAAGTCACCGGGGAATTGCGGGATATCACAATGGTGGAGGTTTCTCTACTTGGATTGAAATGCACTCATTGTAAAACTTGCTGGATCCGGTTTGCGACGTGGTCGTGCACCCTTGTGACCACTGGCCTTCCATCCTGCAGTCCATGTGCGCCGCGAGCGGTCACGGCGTGTTCGCGCACTGCACGGACATGGTTTCTCCTCAGTCCCCGACCGAACTCCCCACTCACACGACCCGGAAGAACAATGGCTTCGCCCCAAAGGTAGGGCAACAGTTACTACGTATTGATAACCGCCGCTGCTGCCACTAGCAGACAGGCAACGCTTGCGAAACCGAGTGGTGCCTGTCAGCACGAGAAGAAGACAGAGGGCGGAAACCTACAAACAGCACCAACGCGATCCGCAGCACGGCTCAATGTTCCTCTACTGTACGCAGTACACAGTACCCTAAAATGTCTTCATGTTCTTCTGCATTTATCATTTCCTTTTTTCCATTATGCATGATGTAAGGTAAAGTTCTTCAGACATTGACTGAACCAAAACCCTTCAAGAATTGCCAAGGGGTATAGCGTGACCCATCACTTCAAACCATAGTTTTCGAGTAATCCACAGTCCACTCGCGTCACTCTTTACCCCACGTCAAGCATCCCTCACTACTGCCTACAGAAATGTCAGACTTATGAGGAGCTACTCGACCCCAGACTTCTTAGATCTCTACGCACAGACATTTTGCTAACTGGACTGTGCTGCAAGTACTTTGGGACTCACTATTTCTACCTTCCACTCATTTCACACGATTTTTTACGACTACCCGCCGCAATGGCTCTGAGCACTATGGGACTTAACTTCTAAGGTCATCAGTCCCCTAGAACGTAGAACTATTTAAACCTAACTAACCTAAGGACATCACACACATCCATGCCCGAGGCAGGATTCGAATCTGCGACCGTAGCGGCCAAGCGGTTACAGACTGTAGCGCCTAGAACCGCTCGGCCACCCCGGCCAGCCCGTCGCAATGATCAATGATATCTGTCCCTCACTGCATGACATCTGCCTGCTTTTGATTTAGCCGGAGTTGTTCCTTCTCATTTCGATTTCATAATCACACCACCAACAGCCGACTTTGTTAACTTTAAAAGTATTTCACCAAGCGGACATCCAGTTACTAGAGCCCGTTAGGAGTCCCTGAACACTCCTGGCCTATCCATTATGCTGTCGCAGCCTCTCTGCTGACCACATAGCACTCGTAGCGTTCACGCGGTTCCAGACTGTAGCGCCTAGAACGGCTCGGCCACCCCGGTCAGCCCGCCGCAATGATCAATGATATCAGTCCCTCACTGCATGACATCTGCCTGCTTTTGATTTAGCTGGAGTTGTCCCTTCTCATTTCGATTTCACAATCACACCACCAACAGCCGACTTTGTTAACTTTAAAAGTATTTCACCAAGGGGACATCCAGTTACTAGAGCCCGTTAGGAGTCCCTGAACACTCCTGGCCTATCCATTATGCTGTCGCAGCCTCTCTGCTGGCCACATAGCACTCGTAGCGTTCACGCGGTACCAGACTGTAGCGCCTAGAACGGCTCGGCCACCCCGGTCAGCCCGCCGCAATGATCAATGATATCAGTCCCTCACTGCATGACATCTGCCTGCTTTTGATTTAGCTGGAGTTGTCCCTTCTCATTTCGATTTCACAATCTCACCACCAACAGCCGACTTTGTTAACTTTAAAAGTATTTCACCAAGGGGACATCCAGTTACTAGAGCCCGTTAGGAGTCCCTGAACACTCCTGGCCTATCCATTATGCTGTCGCAGCCTCTCTGCTGACCACATAGCACTCGTAGCGTTCACGCGGTTCCAGACTGTAGCGCCTAGAACGGCTCGGCCACCCCGGTCAGCCCGCCGCAATGATCAATGATATCAGTCCCTCACTGCATGCCATCTGCCTGCTTTTGATTTAGCTGGAGTTGTCCCTTCTCATTTCGATTTCACAATCACACCACCAACAGCCGACTTTGTTAACTTTAAAAGTATTTCACCAAGGGGACATCCAGTTACTAGAGCCCGTTAGGAGTCCCTGAACACTCCTGGCCTATCCATTATGCTGTCGCAGCCTCTCTGCTGACCACATAGCACTCGTAGCGTTCACGCGGTTCCAGACTGTAGCGCCTAGAACGGCTCGGCCACCCCGGTCAGCCCGCCGCAATGATCAATGATATCAGTCCCTCACTGCATGACATCTGCCTGCTTTTGATTTAGCTGGAGTTGTCCCTTCTAATTTCGATTTCACAATCACACCAAAAACAGCCGACTTTGGTAACTTTAAAAGTATTTCACCAAGGGGACATCCAGTTACTAGAGCCCGTTAGGAGTCCCTGAACACTCCTGGCCTATCCATTATGCTGTCGCAGCCTCTCTGCTGACCACATAGCACTCGTAGCGTTCACGCGGTTCCAGACTGTAGCGCCTAGAACGGCTCGGCCACCCCGGTCAGCCCGCCGCAATGATCAATGATATCAGTCCCTCACTGCATGACATCTGCCTGCTTTTGATTTAGCTGGAGTTGTCCCTTCTAATTTCGATTTCACAATCACAGCACCAACAGCCGACTTTGTTAACTTTAAAAGTATTTCACCAAGGGGACATCCAGTTACTAGAGCCCGTTAGGAGTCCCTGAACACTCCTGGCCTATCCATTATGCTGTCGCAGCCTCTCTGCTGACCACATAGCACTCGTAGCGTTCACGCGGTTCCAGACTGTAGCGCCTAGAACGGCTCGGCCACCCCGGTCAGCCCGCCGCAATGATCAATGATATCAGTCCCTCACTGCATGACATCTGCCTGCTTTTGATTTAGCTGGAGTTGTCCCTTCTCATTTCGATTTCACAATCACACCACCAACAGCCGACTTTGTTAACTTTAAAAGTATTTCACCAAGGGGACATCCAGTTACTAGAGCCCGTTAGGAGTCCCTGAACACTCCTGGCCTATCCATTATGCTGTCGCAGCCTCTCTGCTGACCACATAGCACTCGTAGCGTTCACGCGGTTCCAGACTGTAGCGCCTAGAACGGCTCGGCCACCCCGGTCAGCCCGCCGCAATGATCAATGATATCAGTCCCTCACTGCATGACATCTGCCTGCTTTTGATTTAGCTGGAGTTGTCCCTTCTCATTTCGATTTCACAATCACACCACCAACAGCCGACTTTGTTAACTTTAAAAGTATTTCACCAAGGGGACATCCAGTTACTAGAGCCCGTTAGGAGTCCCTGAACACTCCTGGCCTATCCATTATGCTGTCGCAGCCTCTCTGCTGACCACATAGCACTCGTAGCGTTCACGCGGTTCCAGACTGTAGCGCCTAGAACGGCTCGGCCACCCCGGTCAGCCCGCCGCAATGATCAATGATATCAGTCCCTCACTGCATGACATCTGCCTGCTTTTGATTTAGCTGGAGTTGTCCCTTCTAATTTCGATTTCACAATCACAGCACCAACAGCCGACTTTGGTAACTTTAAAAGTATTTCACCAAGGGGACATCCAGTTACTAGAGCCCGTTAGGAGTCCCTGAACACTCCTGGCCTATCCATTATGCTGTCGCAGCCTCTCTGCTGACCACATAGCACTCGTAGCGTTCACGCGGTTCCAGACTGTAGCGCCTAGAACGGCTCGGCCACCCCGGTCAGCCCGCCGCAATGATCAATGATATCAGTCCCTCACTGCATGACATCTGCCTGCTTTTGATTTAGCTGGAGTTGTCCCTTCTAATTTCGATTTCACAATCACACCACCAACAGCCGACTTTGTTAACTTTAAAAGTATTTCACCAAGGGGACATCCAGTTACTAGAGCCCGTTAGGAGTCCCTGAACACTCCTGGCCTATCCATTATGCTGTCGCAGCCTCTCTGCTGACCACATAGGACTCGTAGCGTTCACGCGGTTCCAGACTGTAGCACCTAGAACGGCTCGGCCACCCCGGTCAGCCCGCCGCAATGATCAATGATATCAGTCCCTCACTGCATGACATCTGCCTGCTTTTGATTTAGCTGGAGTTGTCCCTTCTAATTTCGATTTCACAATCACACCACCAACAGCCGACTTTGTTAACTTTAAAAGTATTTCACCAAGGGGACATCCAGTTACTAGAGCCCGTTAGGAGTCCCTGAACACTCCTGGCCTATCCATTATGCTGTCGCAGCCTCTCTGCTGACCACATAGCACTCGTAGCGTTCACGCGGTTCCAGACTGTAGCGCCTAGAACGGCTCGGCCACCCCGGTCAGCCCGCCGCAATGATCAATGATATCAGTCCCTCACTGCATGACATCTGCCTGCTTTTGATTTAGCTGGAGTTGTCCCTTCTCATTTCGATTTCACAATCACACCACCAACAGCCGACTTTGTTAACTTTAAAAGTATTTCACCAAGGGGACATCCAGTTACTAGAGCCCGTTAGGAGTCCCTGAACACTCCTGGCCTATCCATTATGCTGTCGCAGCCTCTCTGCTGACCACATAGCACTCGTAGCGTTCACGCGGTTCCAGACTGTAGCGCCTAGAACGGCTCGGCCACCCCGGTCAGCCCGCCGCAATGATCATTGATATCAGTCCCTCACTGCATGACATCTGCCTGCTTTTGATTTACCTGGAGTTGTCCCTTCTCATTTCGATTTCACAATCACAGCACCAACAGCCGACTTTGTTAACTTTAAAAGTATTTCACCAAGGGGACATCCAGTTACTAGAGCCCGTTAGGAGTCCCTGAACACTCCTGGCCTATCCATTATGCTGTCGCAGCCTCTCTGCTGACCACATAGCACTCGTAGCGTTCACGCGGTTCCAGACTGTAGCGCCTAGAACGGCTCGGCCACCCCGGTCAGCCCGCCGCAATGATCAATGATATCAGTCCCTCACTGCATGACATCTGCCTGCTTTTGATTTAGCTGGAGTTGTCCCTTCTCATTTCGATTTCACAATCACACCACCAACAGCCGACTTTGGTAACTTTAAAAGTATTTCACCAAGGGGACATCCAGTTACTAGAGCCCGTTAGGAGTCCCTGAACACTCCTGGCCTATCCTTTATGCTGTCGCAGCCTCTCTGCTGACCACATAGCACTCGTAGCGTTCACGCGGTTCCAGACTGTAGCGCCTAGAACGGCTCGGCCACCCCGGTCAGCCCGCCGCAATGATCAATGATATCAGTCCCTCACTGCATGAGATCTGCCCGCTTTTGATTTAGCTGGAGTTGTCCCTTCTAATTTCGATTTCACAATCACACCACCAACAGCCGACATTGTTAACTTTAAAAGTATTTCACCAAGGGGACATCCAGTTACTAGAGCCCGTTAGGAGTCCCTGAACACTCCTGGCCTATCCATTATGCTGTCGCAGCCTCTCTGCTGACCACATAGCACTCGTAGCGTTCACGCGGTTCCAGACTGTAGCGCCTAGAACGGCTCGGCCACCCCGGTCAGCCCGCCGCAATGATCAATGATATCAGTCCCTCACTGCATGACATCTGCCTGCTTTTGATTTAGCTGGAGTTGTCCCTTCTCATTTCGATTTCACAATCACACCACCAACAGCCGACTTTGTTAACTTTAAAAGTATTTCACCAAGGGGACATCCAGTTACTAGAGCCCGTTAGGAGTCCCTGAACACTCCTGGCCTATCCATTATGCTGTCGTAGCCTCTCTGCTGACCACATAGCACTCGTAGCGTTCACGCGGTTCCAGACTGTAGCGCCTAGAACGGCTCGGCCACCCCGGTCAGCCCGCCGCAATGATCAATGATATCAGTCCCTCACTGCATGACATCTGCCTGCTTTTGATTTAGCTGGAGTTGTCCCTTCTAATTTCGATTTCACAATCACAGCACCAACAGCCGACTTTGGTAACTTTAAAAGTATTTCACCAAGGGGACATCCAGTTACTAGAGCCCGTTAGGAGTCCCTGAACACTCCTGGCCTATCCATTATGCTGTCGCAGCCTCTCTGCTGACCACATAGCACTCGTAGCGTTCACGTGGTTCCAGACTGTAGCGCCTAGAACGGCTCGGCCACCCCGGTCAGCCCGCCGCAATGATCAATGATATCAGTCCCTCACTGCATGACATCTGCCTGCTTTTGATTTAGCTGGAGTTGTCCCTTCTCATTTCGATTTCACAATCACAGCACCAACAGCCGACTTTGTTAACTTTAAAAGTATTTCACCAAGGGGACATCCAGTTACTAGAGCCCGTTAGGAGTCCCTGAACACTCCTGGCCTATCCATTATGCTGTCGCAGCCTCTCTGCTGACCACATAGCACTCGTAGCGTTCACGCGGTTCCAGACTGTAGCGCCTAGAACGGCTCGGCCACCCCGGTCAGCCCGCCGCAATGATCAATGATATCAGTCCCTCACTGCATGACATCTGCCTGCTTTTGATTTAGCTGGAGTTGTCCCTTCTAATTTCGATTTCACAATCACACCACCAACAGCCGACTTTGTTAACTTTAAAAGTATTTCACCAAGGGGACATCCAGTTACTAGAGCCCGTTAGGAGACCCTGAACACTCCTGGCCTATCCTTTATGCTGTCGCAGCCTCTCTGCTGACCACATAGCACTCGTAGCGTTCACGCGGTTCCAGACTGTAGCGCCTAGAACGGCTCGGCCACCCCGGTCAGCCCGCCGCAATGATCAATGATATCAGTCCCTCACTGCATGACATCTGCCTGCTTTTGATTTAGCTGGAGTTGTCCCTTCTAATTTCGATTTCACAATCACACCACCAACAGCCGACATTGTTAACTTTAAAAGTATTTCACCAAGGGGACATCCAGTTACTAGAGCCCGTTAGGAGTCCCTGAACACTCCTGGCCTATCCATTATGCTGTCGCAGCCTCTCTGCTGACCACATAGCACTCGTAGCGTTCACGCGGTTCCAGACTGTAGCGCCTAGAACGGCTCGGCCACCCCGGTCAGCCCGCCGCAATGATCAATGATATCAGTCCCTCACTGCATGACATCTGCCTGCTTTTGATTTAGCTGGAGTTGTCCCTTCTCATTTCGATTTCACAATCACACCACCAACAGCCGACTTTGTTAACTTTAAAAGTATTTCACCAAGGGGACATCCAGTTACTAGAGCCCGTTAGGAGTCCCTGAACACTCCTGGCCTATCCATTATGCTGTCGCAGCCTCTCTGCTGACCACATAGCACTCGTAGCGTTCACGCGGTTCCAGACTGTAGCGCCTAGAACGGCTCGGCCACCCCGGTCAGCCCGCCGCAATGATCAATGATATCAGTCCCTCACTGCATGACATCTGCCTGCTTTTGATTTAGCTGGAGTTGTCCCTTCTCATTTCGATTTCACAATCACAGCACCAACAGCCGACTTTGTTAACTTTAAAAGTATTTCACCAAGGGGACATCCAGTTACTAGAGCCCGTTAGGAGTCCCTGAACACTCCTGGCCTATCCATTATGCTGTCGCAGCCTCTCTGCTGACCACATAGCACTCGTAGCGTTCACGCGGTTCCAGACTGTAGCGCCTAGAACGGCTCGGCCACCCCGGTCAGCCCGCCGCAATGATCAATGATATCAGTCCCTCACTGCATGACATCTGCCTGCTTTTGATTTAGCTGGAGTTGTCCCTTCTCATTTCGATTTCACAATCACAGCACCAACAGCCGACTTTGTTAACTTTAAAAGTATTTCACCAAGGGGACATCCAGTTACTAGAGCCCGTTAGGAGTCCCTGAACACTCCTGGCCTATCCATTATGCTGTCGCAGCCTCTCTGCTGACCACATAGCACTCGTAGCGTTCACGCGGTTCCAGACTGTAGCGCCTAGAACGGCTCGGCCACCCCGGTCAGCCCGCCGCAATGATCAATGATATCAGTCCCTCACTGCATTACATCTGCCTGCTTTTGATTTAGCTGGAGTTGTCCCTTCTCATTTCGATTTCACAATCACAGCACCAACAGCCGACTTTGTTAACTTTAAAAGTATTTCACCAAGGGGACATCCAGTTACTAGAGCCCG
The DNA here is from genome assembly GCF_023864275.1 of Schistocerca cancellata. Classification (NCBI taxonomy): domain Eukaryota; kingdom Metazoa; phylum Arthropoda; class Insecta; order Orthoptera; family Acrididae; genus Schistocerca; species Schistocerca cancellata. The sequence continues at coordinate 886,761,661 of NC_064628.1, read as the reverse complement.
TTAGGAGTCCCTGAACACTCCTGGCCTATCCATTATGCTGTCGCAGCCTCTCTGCTGACCACATAGCACTCGTAGCGTTCACGCGGTTCCAGACTGTAGCGCCTAGAACGGCTCGGCCACCCCGGTCAGCCCGCCGCAATGATCAATGATATCAGTCCCTCACTGCATGACATCTGCCTGCTTTTGATTTAGCTGGAGTTGTCCCTTCTAATTTCGATTTCACAATCACAGCACCAACAGCCGACTTTGTTAACTTTAAAAGTATTTCACCAAGGGGACATCCAGTTACTAGAGCCCGTTAGGAGTCCCTGAACACTCCTGGCCTATCCATTATGCTGTCGCAGCCTCTCTGCTGACCACATAGCACTCGTAGCGTTCACGCGGTTCCAGACTGTAGCGCCTAGAACGGCTCGGCCACCCCGGTCAGCCCGCCGCAATGATCAATGATATCAGTCCCTCACTGCATGACATCTGCCTGCTTTTGATTTAGCTGGAGTTGTCCCTTCTCATTTCGATTTCACAATCACAGCACCAACAGCCGACTTTGTTAACTTTAAAAGTATTTCACCAAGGGGACATCCAGTTACTAGAGCCCGTTAGGAGTCCCTGAACACTCCTGGCCTATCCATTATGCTGTCGCAGCCTCTCTGCTGACCACATAGCACTCGTAGCGTTCACGCGGTTCCAGACTGTAGCGCCTAGAACGGCTCGGCCACCCCGGTCAGCCCGCCGCAATGATCAATGATATCAGTCCCTCACTGCATGACATCTGCCTGCTTTTGATTTAGCTGGAGTTGTCCCTTCTCATTTCGATTTCACAATCACAGCACCAACAGCCGACTTTGTTAACTTTAAAAGTATTTCACCAAGGGGACATCCAGTTACTAGAGCCCGTTAGGAGTCCCTGAACACTCCTGGCCTATCCATTATGCTGTCGCAGCCTCTCTGCTGACCACATAGCACTCGTAGCGTTCACGCGGTTCCAGACTGTAGCGCCTAGAACGGCTCGGCCACCCCGGTCAGCCCGCCGCAATGATCAATGATATCAGTCCCTCACTGCATGACATCTGCCTGCTTTTGATTTAGCTGGAGTTGTCCCTTCTCATTTCGATTTCACAATCACACCACCAACAGCCGACTTTGTTAACTTTAAAAGTATTTCACCAAGGGGACATCCAGTTACTAGAGCCCGTTAGGAGTCCCTGAACACTCCTGGCCTATCCATTATGCTGTCGCAGCCTCTCTGCTGACCACATAGCACTCGTAGCGTTCACGCGGTTCCAGACTGTAGCGCCTAGAACGGCTCGGCCACCCCGGTCAGCCCGCCGCAATGATCAATGATATCAGTCCCTCACTGCATGACATCTGCCTGCTTTTGATTTAGCTGGAGTTGTCCCTTCTCATTTCGATTTCACAATCACAGCACCAACAGCCGACTTTGTTAACTTTAAAAGTATTTCACCAAGGGGACATCCAGTTACTAGAGCCCGTTAGGAGTCCCTGAACACTCCTGGCCTATCCATTATGCTGTCGCAGCCTCTCTGCTGACCACATAGCACTCGTAGCGTTCACGCGGTTCCAGACTGTAGCGCCTAGAACGGCTCGGCCACCCCGGTCAGCCCGCCGCAATGATCAATGATATCAGTCCCTCACTGCATGACATCTGCCTGCTTTTGATTTAGCTGGAGTTGTCCCTTCTCATTTCGATTTCACAATCACAGCACCAACAGCCGACTTTGTTAACTTTAAAAGTATTTCAACAAGGGGACATCCAGTTACTAGAGCCCGTTAGGAGTCCCTGAACACTCCTGGCCTATCCATTATGCTGTCGCAGCCTCTCTGCTGACCACATAGCACTCGTAGCGTTCACGCGGTTCCAGACTGTAGCGCCTAGAACGGCTCGGCCACCCCGGTCAGCCCGCCGCAATGATCAATGATATCAGTCCCTCACTGCATGACATCTGCCTGCTTTTGATTTAGCTGGAGTTGTCCCTTCTCATTTCGATTTCACAATCACACCACCAACAGCCGACTTTGTTAACTTTAAAAGTATTTCACCAAGGGGACATCCAGTTACTAGAGCCCGTTAGGAGTCCCTGAACACTCCTGGCCTATCCATTATGCTGTCGCAGCCTCTCTGCTGACCACATAGCACTCGTAGCGTTCACGCGGTTCCAGACTGTGGCGCCTAGAACGGCTCGGCCACCCCGGTCAGCCCGCCGCAATGATCAATGATATCAGTCCCTCACTGCATGACATCTGCCTGCTTTTGATTTAGCTGGAGTTGTCCCTTCTCATTTCGATTTCACAATCACACCACCAACAGCCGACTTTGTTAACTTTAAAAGTATTTCACCAAGGGGACATCCAGTTACTAGAGCCCGTTAGGAGTCCCTGAACACTCCTGGCCTATCCATTATGCTGTCGCAGCCTCTCTGCTGACCACATAGCACTCGTAGCGTTCACGCGGTTCCAGACTGTAGCGCCTAGAACGGCTCGGCCACCCCGGTCAGCCCGCCGCAATGATCAATGATATCAGTCCCTCACTGCATGACATCTGCCTGCTTTTGATTTAGCTGGAGTTGTCCCTTCTAATTTCGATTTCACAATCACACCACCAACAGCCGACTTTGGTAACTTTAAAAGTATTTCACCAAGGGGACATCCAGTTACTAGAGCCCGTTAGGAGTCCCTGAACACTCCTGGCCTATCCATTATGCTGTCGCAGCCTCTCTGCTGACCACATAGCACTCGTAGCGTTCACGCGGTTCCAGACTGTAGCGCCTAGAACGGCTCGGCCACCCCGGTCAGCCCGCCGCAATGATCAATGATATCAGTCCCTCACTGCATGACATCTGCCTGCTTTTGATTTAGCTGGAGTTGTCCCTTCTAATTTCGATTTCACAATCACAGCACCAACAGCCGACTTTGTTAACTTTAAAAGTATTTCACCAAGGGGACATCCAGTTACTAGAGCCCGTTAGGAGTCCCTGAACACTCCTGGCCTATCCATTATGCTGTCGCAGCCTCTCTGCTGACCACATAGCACTCGTAGCGTTCACGCGGTTGCAGACTGTAGCGCCTAGAACGGCTCGGCCACCCCGGTCAGCCCGCCGCAATGATCAATGATATCAGTCCCTCACTGCATGACATCTGCCTGCTTTTGATTTAGCTGGAGTTGTCCCTTCTAATTTCGATTTCACAATCACAGCACCAACAGCCGACTTTGTTAACTTTAAAAGTATTTCACCAAGGGGACATCCAGTTACTAGAGCCCGTTAGGAGTCCCTGAACACTCCTGGCCTATCCATTATGCTGTCGCAGCCTCTCTGCTGACCACATAGCACTCGTAGCGTTCACGCGGTTCCAGACTGTAGCGCCTAGAACGGCTCGGCCACCCCGGTCAGCCCGCCGCAATGATCAATGATATCAGTCCCTCACTGCATGACATCTGCCTGCTTTTGATTTAGCTGGAGTTGTCCCTTCTCATTTCGATTTCACAATCACACCACCAACAGCCGACTTTGTTAACTTTAAAAGTATTTCACCAAGGGGACATCCAGTTACTAGAGCCCGTTAGGAGTCCCTGAACACTCCTGGCCTATCCATTATGCTGTCGCAGCCTCTCTGCTGACCACATAGCACTCGTAGCGTTCACGCGGTTCCAGACTGTAGCGCCTAGAACGGCTCGGCCACCCCGGTCAGCCCGCCGCAATGATCAATGATATCAGTCCCTCACTGCATGACATCTGCCTGCTTTTGATTTAGCTGGAGTTGTCCCTTCTCATTTCGATTTCACAATCACAGCACCAACAGCCGACTTTGTTAACTTTAAAAGTATTTCACCAAGGGGACATCCAGTTACTAGAGCCCGTTAGGAGTCCCTGAACACTCCTGGCCTATCCATTATGCTGTCGCAGCCTCTCTGCTGACCACATAGCACTCGTAGCGTTCACGCGGTTCCAGACTGTAGCGCCTAGAACGGCTCGGCCACCCCGGTCAGCCCGCCGCAATGATCAATGATATCAGTCCCTCACTGCATGACATCTGCCTGCTTTTGATTTAGCTGGAGTTGTCCCTTCTCATTTCGATTTCACAATCACAGCACCAACAGCCGACTTTGTTAACTTTAAAAGTATTTCAACAAGGGGACATCCAGTTACTAGAGCCCGTTAGGAGTCCCTGAACACTCCTGGCCTATCCATTATGCTGTCGCAGCCTCTCTGCTGACCACATAGCACTCGTAGCGTTCACGCGGTTCCAGACTGTAGCGCCTAGAACGGCTCGGCCACCCCGGTCAGCCCGCCGCAATGATCAATGATATCAGTCCCTCACTGCATGACATCTGCCTGCTTTTGATTTAGCTGGAGTTGTCCCTTCTCATTTCGATTTCACAATCACACCACCAACAGCCGACTTTGTTAACTTTAAAAGTATTTCACCAAGGGGACATCCAGTTACTAGAGCCCGTTAGGAGTCCCTGAACACTCCTGGCCTATCCATTATGCTGTCGCAGCCTCTCTGCTGACCACATAGCACTCGTAGCGTTCACGCGGTTCCAGACTGTGGCGCCTAGAACGGCTCGGCCACCCCGGTCAGCCCGCCGCAATGATCAATGATATCAGTCCCTCACTGCATGACATCTGCCTGCTTTTGATTTAGCTGGAGTTGTCCCTTCTCATTTCGATTTCACAATCACACCACCAACAGCCGACTTTGTTAACTTTAAAAGTATTTCACCAAGGGGACATCCAGTTACTAGAGCCCGTTAGGAGTCCCTGAACACTCCTGGCCTATCCATTATGCTGTCGCAGCCTCTCTGCTGACCACATAGCACTCGTAGCGTTCACGCGGTTCCAGACTGTAGCGCCTAGAACGGCTCGGCCACCCCGGTCAGCCCGCCGCAATGATCAATGATATCAGTCCCTCACTGCATGACATCTGCCTGCTTTTGATTTAGCTGGAGTTGTCCCTTCTCATTTCGATTTCACAATCACACCACCAACAGCCGACTTTGGTAACTTTAAAAGTATTTCACCAAGGGGACATCCAGTTACTAGAGCCCGTTAGGAGTCCCTGAACACTCCTGGCCTATCCATTATGCTGTCGCAGCCTCTCTGCTGACCACATAGCACTCATAGCGTTCACGCGGTTCCAGACTGTAGCGCCTAGAACGGCTCGGCCACCCCGGTCAGCCCGCCGCAATGATCAATGATATCAGTCCCTCACTGCATGACATCTGCCTGCTTTTGATTTAGCTGGAGTTGTCCCTTCTAATTTCGATTTCACAATCACAGCACCAACAGCCGACTTTGTTAACTTTAAAAGTATTTCACCAAGGGGACATCCAGTTACTAGAGCCCGTTAGGAGTCCCTGAACACTCCTGGCCTATCCATTATGCTGTCGCAGCCTCTCTGCTGACCACATAGCACTCGTAGCGTTCACGCGGTTGCAGACTGTAGCGCCTAGAACGGCTCGGCCACCCCGGTCAGCCCGCCGCAATGATCAATGATATCAGTCCCTCACTGCATGACATCTGCCTGCTTTTGATTTAGCTGGAGTTGTCCCTTCTAATTTCGATTTCACAATCACAGCACCAACAGCCGACTTTGTTAACTTTAAAAGTATTTCACCAAGGGGACATCCAGTTACTAGAGCCCGTTAGGAGTCCCTGAACACTCCTGGCCTATCCATTATGCTGTCGCAGCCTCTCTGCTGACCACATAGCACTCGTAGCGTTCACGCGGTTCCAGACTGTAGCGCCTAGAACGGCTCGGCCACCCCGGTCAGCCCGCCGCAATGATCAATGATATCAGTCCCTCACTGCATGACATCTGCCTGCTTTTGATTTAGCTGGAGTTGTCCCTTCTCATTTCGATTTCACAATCACAGCACCAACAGCCGACTTTGTTAACTTTAAAAGTATTTCACCAAGGGGACATCCAGTTACTAGAGCCCGTTAGGAGTCCCTGAACACTCCTGGCCTATCCTTTATGCTGTCGCAGCCTCTCTGCTGACCACATAGCACTCGTAGCGTTCACGCGGTTCCAGACTGTAGCGCCTAGAACGGCTCGGCCACCCCGGTCAGCCCGCCGCAATGATCAATGATATCAGTCCCTCACTGCATGACATCTGCCTGCTTTTGATTTAGCTGGAGTTGTCCCTTCTAATTTCGATTTCACAATCACACCACCAACAGCCGACATTGTTAACTTTAAAAGTATTTCACCAAGGGGACATCCAGTTACTAGAGCCCGTTAAGAGTCCCTGAACACTCCTGGCCTATCCATTATGCTGTCGCAGCCTCTCTGCTGACCACATAGCACTCGTAGCGTTCACGCGGTTCCAGACTGTAGCGCCTAGAACGGCTCGGCCACCCCGGTCAGCCCGCCGCAATGATCAATGATATCAGTCCCTCACTGCATGACATCTGCCTGCTTTTGATTTAGCTGGAGTTGTCCCTTCTCATTTCGATTTCACAATCACACCACCAACAGCCGACTTTGTTACCTTTAAAAGTATTTCACCAAGGGGACATCCAGTTACTAGAGCCCGTTAGGAGTCCCTGAACACTCCTGGCCTATCCATTATGCTGTCGCAGCCTCTCTGCTGACCACATAGCACTCGTAGCTTTCACGCGGTTCCAGACTGTAGCGCCTAGAACGGCTCGGCCACCCCGGTCAGCCCGCCGCAATGATCAATGATATCAGTCCCTCACTGCATGACATCTGCCTGCTTTTGATTTAGCTGGAGTTGTCCCTTCTAATTTCGATTTCACAATCACACCACCAACAGCCGACATTGTTAACTTTAAAAGTATTTCACCAAGGGGACATCCAGTTACTAGAGCCCGTTAGGAGTCCCTGAACACTCCTGGCCTATCCATTATGCTGTCGCAGCCTCTCTGCTGACCACATAGCACTCGTAGCGTTCACGAGGTTCCAGACTGTAGCGCCTAGAACGGCTCGGCCACCCCGGTCAGCCCGCCGCAATGATCAATGATATCAGTCCCTCACTGCATGACATCTGCCTGCTTTTGATTTAGCTGGAGTTGTCCCTTCTCATTTCGATTTCACAATCACACCACCAACAGCCGACTTTGGTAACTTTAAAAGTATTTCACCAAGGGGACATCCAGTTACTAGAGCCCGTTAGGAGTCCCTGAACACTCCTGGCCTATCCATTATGCTGTCGCAGCCTCTCTGCTGACCACATAGCACTCGTAGCGTTCACGCGGTTCCAGACTGTAGCGCCTAGAACGGCTCGTCCACCCCGGTCAGCCCGCCGCAATGATCAATGATATCAGTCCCTCACTGCATGACATCTGCCTGCTTTTGATTTAGCTGGAGTTGTCCCTTCTAATTTCGATTTCACAATCACAGCACCAACAGCCGACTTTGTTAACTTTAAAAGTATTTCACCAAGGGGACATCCAGTTACTAGAGCCCGTTAGGAGTCCCTGAACACTCCTGGCCTATCCTTTATGCTGTCGCAGCCTCTCTGCTGACCACATAGCACTCGTAGCGTTCACGCGGTTGCAGACTGTAGCGCCTAGAACGGCTCGGCCACCCCGGTCAGCCCGCCGCAATGATCAATGATATCAGTCCCTCACTGCATGACATCTGCCTGCTTTTGATTTAGCTGGAGTTGTCCCTTCTCATTTCGATTTCACAATCACACCACCAACAGCCGACTTTGTTAACTTTAAAAGTATTTCACCAAGGGGACATCCAGTTACTAGAGCCCGTTAGGAGTCCCTGAACACTCCTGGCCTATCCATTATGCTGTCGCAGCCTCTCTGCTGACCACATAGCACTCGTAGCGTTCACGCGGTTCCAGACTGTAGCGCCTAGAACGGCTCGGCCACCCCGGTCAGCCCGCCGCAATGATCAATGATATCAGTCCCTCACTGCATGACATCTGCCTGCTTTTGATTTAGCTGGAGTTGTCCCTTCTAATTTCGATTTCACAATCACACCACCAACAGCCGACATTGTTAACTTTAAATGTATTTCACCAAGGGGACATCCAGTTACTAGAGCCCGTTAGGAGTCCCTGAACACTCCTGGCCTATCCATTATGCTGTCGCAGCCTCTCTGCTGACCACATAGCACTCGTAGCGTTCACGCGGTTCCAGACTGTAGCGCCTAGAACGGCTCGGCCACACCGGTCAGCCCGCCGCAATGATCAATGATATCAGTCCCTCACTGCATGACATCTGCCTGCTTTTGATTTAGCTGGAGTTGTCCCTTCTCATTTCGATTTCACAATCACACCACCAACAGCCGACTTTGTTAACTTTAAAAGTATTTCACCAAGGGGACATCCAGTTACTAGAGCCCGTTAGGAGTCCCTGAACACTCCTGGCCTATCCATTATGCTGTCGCAGCCTCTCTGCTGACCACATAGCACTCGTAGCGTTCACGCGGTTCCAGACTGTAGCGCCTAGAACGGCTCGGCCACCCCGGTCAGCCCGCCGCAATGATCAATGATATCAGTCCCTCACTGCATGACATCTGCCTGCTTTTGATTTAGCTGGAGTTGTCCCTTCTCATTTCGATTTCACAATCACAGCACCAACAGCCGACTTTGTTAACTTTAAAAGTATTTCACCAAGGGGACATCCAGTTACTAGAGCCCGTTAGGAGTCCCTGAACACTCCTGGCCCATCCATTATGCTGTCGCAGCCTCTCTGCTGACCACATAGCACTCGTAGCGTTCACGCGGTTCCAGACTGTAGCGCCTAGAACGGCTCGGCCACCCCGGTCAGCCCGCCGCAATGATCAATGATATCAGTCCCTCACTGCATGACATCTGCCTGCTTTTGATTTAGCTGGAGTTGTCCCTTCTAATTTCGATTTCACAATCACAGCACCAACAGCCGACTTTGTTAACTTTAAAAGTATTTCACCAAGGGGACATCCAGTTACTAGAGCCCGTTAGGAGTCCCTGAACACTCCTGGCCTATCCTTTATGCTGTCGCAGCCTCTCTGCTGACCACATAGCACTCGTAGCGTTCACGCGGTTGCAGACTGTAGCGCCTAGAACGGCTCGGCCACCCCGGTCAGCCCGCCGCAATGATCAATGATATCAGTCCCTCACTGCATGACATCTGCCTGCTTTTGATTTAGCTGGAGTTGTCCCTTCTAATTTCGATTTCACAATCACACCACCAACAGCCGACATTGTTAACTTTAAAAGTATTTCACCAAGGGGACATCCAGTTACTAGAGCCCATTAGGAGTCCCTGAACACTCCTGGCCTATCCATTATGCTGTCGCAGCCTCTCTGCTGACCACATAGCACTCGTAGCGTTCACGCGGTTCCAGACTGTAGCGCCTAGAACGGCTCGGCCACCCCGGTCAGCCCGCCGCAATGATCAATGATATCAGTCCCTCACTGCATGACATCTGCCTGCTTTTGATTTAGCTGGAGTTGTCCCTTCTCATTTCGATTTCACAATCACAGCACCAACAGCCGACTTTGTTAACTTTAAACGTATTTCACCAAGGGGACATCCAGTTACTAGAGCCCGTTAGGAGTCCCTGAACACTCCTGGCCTATCCATTATGCTGTCGCAGCCTCTCTGCTGACCACATAGCACTCGTAGCGTTCACGCGGTTCCAGACTGTAGCGCCTAGAACGGCTCGGCCACCCCGGTCAGCCCGCCGCAATGATCAATGATATCAGTCCCTCACTGCATGACATCTGCCTGCTTTTGATTTAGCTGGAGTTGTCCCTTCTCATTTCGATTTCACAATCAGAGCACCATCAGCCGACTTTGTTAACTTTAAAAGTATTTCACCAAGGGGACATCCAGTTACTAGAGCCCGTTAGGAGTCCCTGAACACTCCTGGCCTATCCATTATGCTGTCGCAGCCTCTCTGCTGACCACATAGCACTCGTAGCGTTCACGCGGTTCCAGACTGTAGCGCCTAGAACGGCTCGGCCACCCCGGTCAGCCCGCCGCAATGATCAATGATATCAGTCCCTCACTGCATGACATCTGCCTGCTTTTGATTTAGCTGGAGTTGTCCCTTCTAATTTCGATTTCACAATCACAGCACCAACAGCCGACTTTGTTAACTTTAAAAGTATTTCACCAAGGGGACATCCAGTTACTAGAGCCCGTTAGGAGTCCCTGAACACTCCTGGCCTATCCATTATGCTGTCGCAGCCTCTCTGCTGACCACATAGCACTCGTAGCGTTCACGCGGTTCCAGACTGTAGCGCCTAGAACGGCTCGGCCACCCCGGTCAGCCCGCCGCAATGATCAATGATATCAGTCCCTCACTGCATGACATCTGCCTGCTTTTGATTTAGCTGGAGTTGTCCCTTCTCATTTCGATTTCACAATCACAGCACCAACAGCCGACTTTGTTAACTTTAAAAGTATTTCACCAAGGGGACATCCAGTTACTAGAGCCCGTTAGGAGTCCCTGAACACTCCTGGCCTATCCATTATGCTGTCACAGCCTCTCTGCTGACCACATAGCACTCGTAGCGTTCACGCGGTTCCAGACTGTAGCGCCTAGAACGGCTCGGCCACCCCGGTCAGCCCGCCGCAATGATCAATGATATCAGTCCCTCACTGCATGACATCTGCCTGCTTTTGATTTAGCTGGAGTTGTCCCTTCTCATTTCGATTTCACAATCACACCACCAACAGCCGACTTTGGTAACTTTAAAAGTATTTCACCAAGGGGACATCCAGTTACTAGAGCCCGTTAGGAGTCCCTGAACACTCCTGGCCTATCCATTATGCTGTCGCAGCCTCTCTGCTGACCACATAGCACTCGTAGCGTTCACGCGGTTCCAGACTGTAGCGCCTAGAACGGCTCGGCCACACCGGTCAGCCCGCCGCAATGATCAATGATATCAGTCCCTCACTGCATGACATCTGCCTGCTTTTGATTTAGCTGGAGTTGTCCCTTCTCATTTCGATTTCACAATCACACCACCAACAGCCGACTTTGTTGACTTTAAAAGTATTTCACCAAGGGGACATCCAGTTACTAGAGCCCGTTAGGAGTCCCTGAACACTCCTGGCCTATCCATTATGCTGTCGCAGCCTCTCTGCTGACCACATAGCACTCGTAGCGTTCACGCGGTTCCAGACTGTAGCGCCTAGAACGGCTCGGCCACCCCGGTCAGCCCGCCGCAATGATCAATGATATCAGTCCCTCACTGCATGACATCTGCCTGCTTTTGATTTAGCTGGAGTTGTCCCTTCTCATTTCGATTTCACAATCACAGCACCAACAGCCGACTTTGTTAACTTTAAAAGTATTTCACCAAGGGGACATCCAGTTACTAGAGCCCGTTAGGAGTCCCTGAACACTCCTGGCCTATCCATTATGCTGTCGCAGCCTCTCTGCTGACCACATAGCACTCGTAGCGTTCACGCGGTTCCAGACTGTAGCGCCTAGAACGGCTCGGCCACCCCGGTCAGCCCGCCGCAATGATCAATGATATCAGTCCCTCACTGCATGACATCTGCCTGCTTTTGATTTAGCTGGAGTTGTCCCTTCTAATTTCGATTTCACAATCACAGCACCAACAGCCGACTTTGTTAACTTTAAAAGTATTTCACCAAGGGGACATCCAGTTACTAGAGCCCGTTAGGAGTCCCTGAACACTCCTGGCCTATCCTTTATGCTGTCGCAGCCTCTCTGCTGACCACATAGCACTCGTAGCGTTCACGCGGTTGCAGACTGTAGCGCCTAGAACGGCTCGGCCACCCCGGTCAGCCCGCCGCAATGATCAATGATATCAGTCCCTCACTGCATGACATCTGCCTGCTTTTGATTTAGCTGGAGTTGTCCCTTCTAATTTCGATTTCACAATCACACCACCAACAGCCGACATTGTTAACTTTAAAAGTATTTCACCAAGGGGACATCCAGTTACTAGAGCCCGTTAGGAGTCCCTGAACACTCCTGGCCTATCCATTATGCTGTCGCAGCCTCTCTGCTGACCACATAGCACTCGTAGCGTTCACGCGGTTCCAGACTGTAGCGCCTAGAACGGCTCGGCCACCCCGGTCAGCCCGCTGCAATGATCAATGATATCAGTCCCTCACTGCATGACATCTGCCTGCTTTTGTTTTAGCTGGAGTTGTCCCTTCTCATTTCGATTTCACAATCACACCACCAACAGCCGACTTTGTTAACTTTAAAAGTATTTCACCAAGGGGACATCCAGTTACTAGAGCCCGTTAGGAGTCCCTGAACACTCCTGGCCTATCCATTATGCTGTCGCAGCCTCTCTGCTGACCACATAGCACTCGTAGCTTTCACGCGGTTCCAGACTGTAGCGCCTAGAACGGCTCGGCCACCCCGGTCAGCCCGCCGCAATGATCAATGATATCAGTCCCTCACTGCATGACATCTGCCTGCTTTTGACTTAGCTGGAGTTGTCCCTTCTAATTTCGATTTCACAATCACAGCACCAACAGCCGACTTTGTTAACTTTAAAAGTATTTCACCAAGGGGACATCCAGTTACTAGAGCCCGTTAGGAGTCCCTGAACACTCCTGGCCTATCCATTATGCTGTCGCAGCCTCTCTGCTGACCACATAGCACTCGTAGCGTTCACGCGGTTCCAGACTGTAGCGCCTAGAACGGCTCGGCCACCCCGGTCAGCCCGCCGCAATGATCAATGATATCAGTCCCTCACTGCATGACATCTGCCTGCTTTTGATTTAGCTGGAGTTGTCCCTTCTAATTTCGATTTCACAATCACAGCACCAACAGCCGACTTTGGTAACTTTAAAAGTATTTCACCAAGGGGACATCCAGTTACTAGAGCCCGTTAGGAGTCCCTGAACACTCCTGGCCTATCCATTATGCTGTCGCAGCCTCTCTGCTGACCACATAGCACTCGTAGCGTTCACGCGGTTCCAGACTGTAGCGCCTAGAACGGCTCGGCCACCCCGGTCAGCCCGCCGCAATGATCAATGATATCAGTCCCTCACTGCATGACATCTGCCTGCTTTTGATTTAGCTGGAGTTGTCCCTTCTCATTTCGATTTCACAATCACACCACCAACAGCCGACTTTGTTAACTTTAAAAGTATTTCACCAAGGGGACATCCAGTTACTAGAGCCCGTTAGGAGTGCCTGAACACTCCTGGCCTATCCATTATGCTGTCGCAGCCTCTCTGCTGACCACATAGCACTCGTAGCATTCACGCCGTTCCAGACTGTAGCGCCTAGAACGGCACGGCCACCCCGGTCAGCCCGCCGCAATGATCAATGATATCAGTCCCTCACTGCATGACATCTGCCTGCTTTTGATTTAGCTGGAGTTGTCCCTTCTCATTTCGATTTCACAATCACACCACCAACAGCCGACTTTGGTAACTTTAAAAGTATTTCACCAAGGGGACATCCAGTTACTAGAGCCCGTTAGGAGTCCCTGAACACTCCTGGCCTATCCATTATGCTGTCGCAGCCTCTCTGCTGACCACATAGCACTCGTGGCGTTCACGCGGTTCCAGACTGTAGCGCCTAGAACCGCTCGGCCACACCGGCCACCCAGCAGCAATGATCAATGATATCAGTCCCTCACTGCATGACATCTGCCTGCTTTTGATTTAGCTGGAGTTGTCCCTTCTAATTTCGATTTCACAATCACACCACCAACAGCCGACATTGTTAACTTTAAAAGTATTTCACCAAGGGGACATCCAGTTACTAGAGCCCATTAGGAGTCCCTGAACACTCCTGGCCTATCCATTATGCTGTCGCAGCCTCTCTGCTGACCACATAGCACTCGTAGCGTTCACGCGGTTCCAGACTGTAGCGCCTAGAACGGCTCGGCCACCCCGGTCAGCCCGCCGCAATGATCAATGATATCAGTCCCTCACTGCATGACATCTGCCTGCTTTTGATTTAGCTGGAGTTGTCCCTTCTCATTTCGATTTCACAATCACAGCACCAACAGCCGACTTTGTTAACTTTAAACGTATTTCACCAAGGGGACATCCAGTTACTAGAGCCCGTTAGGAGTCCCTGAACACTCCTGGCCTATCCATTATGCTGTCGCAGCCTCTCTGCTGACCACATAGCACTCGTAGCGTTCACGCGGTTCCAGACTGTAGCGCCTAGAACGGCTCGGCCACCCCGGTCAGCCCGCCGCAATGATCAATGATATCAGTCCCTCACTGCATGACATCTGCCTGCTTTTGATTTAGCTGGAGTTGTCCCTTCTCATTTCGATTTCACAATCAGAGCACCATCAGCCGACTTTGTTAACTTTAAAAGTATTTCACCAAGGGGACATCCAGTTACTAGAGCCCGTTAGGAGTCCCTGAACACTCCTGGCCTATCCATTATGCTGTCGCAGCCTCTCTGCTGACCACATAGCACTCGTAGCGTTCACGCGGTTCCAGACTGTAGCGCCTAGAACGGCTCGGCCACCCCGGTCAGCCCGCCGCAATGATCAATGATATCAGTCCCTCACTGCATGACATCTGCCTGCTTTTGATTTAGCTGGAGTTGTCCCTTCTCATTTCGATTTCACAATCACACCACCAACAGCCGACTTTGTTAACTTTAAAAGTATTTCACCAAGGGGACATCCAGTTACTAGAGCCCGTTTGGAGTGCCTGAACACTCCTGGCCTATCCATTATGCTGTCGCAGCCTCTCTGCTGACCACATAGCACTCGTAGCATTCACGCCGTTCCAGACTGTAGCGCCTAGAACGGCACGGCCACCCCGGTCAGCCCGCCGCAATGATCAATGATATCAGTCCCTCACTGCATGACATCTGCCTGCTTTTGATTTAGCTGGAGTTGTCCCTTCTCATTTCGATTTCACAATCACACCACCAACAGCCGACTTTGGTAACTTTAAAAGTATTTCACCAAGGGGACATCCAGTTACTAGAGCCCGTTAGGAGTCCCTGAACACTCCTGGCCTATCCATTATGCTGTCGCAGCCTCTCTGCTGACCACATAGCACTCGTGGCGTTCACGCGGTTCCAGACTGTAGCGCCTAGAACCGCTCGGCCACACCGGCCACCCAGCAGCAATGATCAATGATATCAGTCCCTCACTGCATGACATCTGCCTGCTTTTGATTTAGCTGGAGTTGTCCCTTCTAATTTCGATTTCACAATCACACCACCAACAGCCGACATTGTTAACTTTAAAAGTATTTCACCAAGGGGACATCCAGTTACTAGAGCCCATTAGGAGTCCCTGAACACTCCTGGCCTATCCATTATGCTGTCGCAGCCTCTCTGCTGACCACATAGCACTCGTAGCGTTCACGCGGTTCCAGACTGTAGCGCCTAGAACGGCTCGGCCACCCCGGTCAGCCCGCCGCAATGATCAATGATATCAGTCCCTCACTGCATGACATCTGCCTGCTTTTGATTTAGCTGGAGTTGTCCCTTCTCATTTCGATTTCACAATCACAGCACCAACAGCCGACTTTGTTAACTTTAAACGTATTTCACCAAGGGGACATCCAGTTACTAGAGCCCGTTAGGAGTCCCTGAACACTCCTGGCCTATCCATTATGCTGTCGCAGCCTCTCTGCTGACCACATAGCACTCGTAGCGTTCACGCGGTTCCAGACTGTAGCGCCTAGAACGGCTCGGCCACCCCGGTCAGCCCGCCGCAATGATCAATGATATCAGTCCCTCACTGCATGACATCTGCCTGCTTTTGATTTAGCTGGAGTTGTCCCTTCTCATTTCGATTTCACAATCAGAGCACCATCAGCCGACTTTGTTAACTTTAAAAGTATTTCACCAAGGGGACATCCAGTTACTAGAGCCCGTTAGGAGTCCCTGAACACTCCTGGCCTATCCATTATGCTGTCGCAGCCTCTCTGCTGACCACATAGCACTCGTAGCGTTCACGCGGTTCCAGACTGTAGCGCCTAGAACGGCTCGGCCACCCCGGTCAGCCCGCCGCAATGATCAATGATATCAGTCCCTCACTGCATGACATCTGCCTGCTTTTGATTTAGCTGGAGTTGTCCCTTCTAATTTCGATTTCACAATCACAGCACCAACAGCCGACTTTGTTAACTTTAAAAGTATTTCACCAAGGGGACATCCAGTTACTAGAGCCCGTTAGGAGTCCCTGAACACTCCTGGCCTATCCATTATGCTGTCGCAGCCTCTCTGCTGACCACATAGCACTCGTAGCGTTCACGCGGTTCCAGACTGTAGCGCCTAGAACGGCTCGGCCACCCCGGTCAGCCCGCCGCAATGATCAATGATATCAGTCCCTCACTGCATGACATCTGCCTGCTTTTGATTTAGCTGGAGTTGTCCCTTCTCATTTCGATTTCACAATCACAGCACCAACAGCCGACTTTGTTAACTTTAAAAGTATTTCACCAAGGGGACATCCAGTTACTAGAGCCCGTTAGGAGTCCCTGAACACTCCTGGCCTATCCATTATGCTGTCACAGCCTCTCTGCTGACCACATAGCACTCGTAGCGTTCACGCGGTTCCAGACTGTAGCGCCTAGAACGGCTCGGCCACCCCGGTCAGCCCGCCGCAATGATCAATGATATCAGTCCCTCACTGCATGACATCTGCCTGCTTTTGATTTAGCTGGAGTTGTCCCTTCTCATTTCGATTTCACAATCACACCACCAACAGCCGACTTTGGTAACTTTAAAAGTATTTCACCAAGGGGACATCCAGTTACTAGAGCCCGTTAGGAGTCCCTGAACACTCCTGGCCTATCCATTATGCTGTCGCAGCCTCTCTGCTGACCACATAGCACTCGTAGCGTTCACGCGGTTCCAGACTGTAGCGCCTAGAACGGCTCGGCCACACCGGTCAGCCCGCCGCAATGATCAATGATATCAGTCCCTCACTGCATGACATCTGCCTGCTTTTGATTTAGCTGGAGTTGTCCCTTCTCATTTCGATTTCACAATCACACCACCAACAGCCGACTTTGTTAACTTTAAAAGTATTTCACCAAGGGGACATCCAGTTACTAGAGCCCGTTAGGAGTCCCTGAACACTCCTGGCCTATCCATTATGCTGTCGCAGCCTCTCTGCTGACCACATAGCACTCGTAGCGTTCACGCGGTTCCAGACTGTAGCGCCTAGAACGGCTCGGCCACCCCGGTCAGCCCGCCGCAATGATCAATGATATCAGTCCCTCACTGCATGACATCTGCCTGCTTTTGATTTAGCTGGAGTTGTCCCTTCTCATTTCGATTTCACAATCACAGCACCAACAGCCGACTTTGTTAACTTTAAAAGTATTTCACCAAGGGGACATCCAGTTACTAGAGCCCGTTAGGAGTCCCTGAACACTCCTGGCCTATCCATTATGCTGTCGCAGCCTCTCTGCTGACCACATAGCACTCGTAGCGTTCACGCGGTTCCAGACTGTAGCGCCTAGAACGGCTCGGCCACCCCGGTCAGCCCGCCGCAATGATCAATGATATCAGTCCCTCACTGCATGACATCTGCCTGCTTTTGATTTAGCTGGAGTTGTCCCTTCTAATTTCGATTTCACAATCACAGCACCAACAGCCGACTTTGTTAACTTTAAAAGTATTTCACCAAGGGGACATCCAGTTACTAGAGCCCGTTAGGAGTCCCTGAACACTCCTGGCCTATCCTTTATGCTGTCGCAGCCTCTCTGCTGACCACATAGCACTCGTAGCGTTCACGCGGTTGCAGACTGTAGCGCCTAGAACGGCTCGGCCACCCCGGTCAGCCCGCCGCAATGATCAATGATATCAGTCCCTCACTGCATGACATCTGCCTGCTTTTGATTTAGCTGGAGTTGTCCCTTCTAATTTCGATTTCACAATCACACCACCAACAGCCGACATTGTTAACTTTAAAAGTATTTCACCAAGGGGACATCCAGTTACTAGAGCCCGTTAGGAGTCCCTGAACACTCCTGGCCTATCCATTATGCTGTCGCAGCCTCTCTGCTGACCACATAGCACTCGTAGCGTTCACGCGGTTCCAGACTGTAGCGCCTAGAACGGCTCGGCCACCCCGGTCAGCCCGCCGCAATGATCAATGATATCAGTCCCTCACTGCATGACATCTGCCTGCTTTTGTTTTAGCTGGAGTTGTCCCTTCTCATTTCGATTTCACAATCACACCACCAACAGCCGACTTTGTTAACTTTAAAAGTATTTCACCAAGGGGACATCCAGTTACTAGAGCCCGTTAGGAGTCCCTGAACACTCCTGGCCTATCCATTATGCTGTCGCAGCCTCTCTGCTGACCACATAGCACTCGTAGCTTTCACGCGGTTCCAGACTGTAGCGCCTAGAACGGCTCGGCCACCCCGGTCAGCCCGCCGCAATGATCAATGATATCAGTCCCTCACTGCATGACATCTGCCTGCTTTTGACTTAGCTGGAGTTGTCCCTTCTAATTTCGATTTCACAATCACAGCACCAACAGCCGACTTTGTTAACTTTAAAAGTATTTCACCAAGGGGACATCCAGTTACTAGAGCCCGTTAGGAGTCCCTGAACACTCCTGGCCTATCCATTATGCTGTCGCAGCCTCTCTGCTGACCACATAGCACTCGTAGCGTTCACGCGGTTCCAGACTGTAGCGCCTAGAACGGCTCGGCCACCCCGGTCAGCCCGCCGCAATGATCAATGATATCAGTCCCTCACTGCATGACATCTGCCTGCTTTTGATTTAGCTGGAGTTGTCCCTTCTAATTTCGATTTCACAATCACAGCACCAACAGCCGACTTTGGTAACTTTAAAAGTATTTCACCAAGGGGACATCCAGTTACTAGAGCCCGTTAGGAGTCCCTGAACACTCCTGGCCTATCCATTATGCTGTCGCAGCCTCTCTGCTGACCACATAGCACTCGTAGCGTTCACGCGGTTCCAGACTGTAGCGCCTAGAACGGCTCGGCCACCCCGGTCAGCCCGCCGCAATGATCAATGATATCAGTCCCTCACTGCATGACATCTGCCTGCTTTTGATTTAGCTGGAGTTGTCCCTTCTCATTTCGATTTCACAATCACACCACCAACAGCCGACTTTGTTAACTTTAAAAGTATTTCACCAAGGGGACATCCAGTTACTAGAGCCCGTTAGGAGTGCCTGAACACTCCTGGCCTATCCATTA
Source organism: Schistocerca cancellata (assembly GCF_023864275.1). Lineage (NCBI taxonomy): Eukaryota > Metazoa > Arthropoda > Insecta > Orthoptera > Acrididae > Schistocerca > Schistocerca cancellata. Next base: position 886,742,554 of record NC_064628.1, on the reverse strand, counting down.
TGCTGTCGCAGCCTCTCTGCTGACCACATAGCACTCGTAGCATTCACGCCGTTCCAGACTGTAGCGCCTAGAACGGCACGGCCACCCCGGTCAGCCCGCCGCAATGATCAATGATATCAGTCCCTCACTGCATGACATCTGCCTGCTTTTGATTTAGCTGGAGTTGTCCCTTCTCATTTCGATTTCACAATCACACCACCAACAGCCGACTTTGGTAACTTTAAAAGTATTTCACCAAGGGGACATCCAGTTACTAGAGCCCGTTAGGAGTCCCTGAACACTCCTGGCCTATCCATTATGCTGTCGCAGCCTCTCTGCTGACCACATAGCACTCGTGGCGTTCACGCGGTTCCAGACTGTAGCGCCTAGAACCGCTCGGCCACACCGGCCACCCAGCAGCAATGATCAATGATATCAGTCCCTCACTGCATGACATCTGCCTGCTTTTGATTTAGCTGGAGTTGTCCCTTCTCATTTCGATTTCACAATCACACCACCAACAGCCGACTTTGGTAACTTTAAAAGTATTTCACCAAGGGGACATCCAGTTACTAGAGCCCGTTAGGAGTCCCTGAACACTCCTGGCCTATCCATTATGCTGTCGCAGCCTCTCTGCTGACCACATAGCACTCGTGGCGTTCACGCGGTTCCAGACTGTAGCGCCTAGAACCGCTCGGCCACACCGGCCACCCAGCAGCAATGATCAATGATATCAGTCCCTCACTGCATGACATCTGCCTGCTTTTGATTTAGCTGGAGTTGTCCCTTCTCATTTCGATTTCACAATCACAGCACCAACAGCCGACTTTGGTAACTTTAAAAGTATTTCACCAAGGGGACATCCAGTTACTAGAGCCCGTTAGGAGTCCCTGAACACTCCTGGCCTATCCATTATGCTGTCGCAGCCTCTCTGCTGACCACATAGCACTCGTAGCGTTCACGCGGTTCCAGACTGTAGCGCCTAGAACGGCTCGGCCACCCCGGTCAGCCTGCCGCAATGATCAATGATATCAGTCCCTCACTGCATGACATCTGCCTGCTTTTGATTTAGCTGGAGTTGTCCCTTCTAATTTCGATTTCACAATCACAGCACCAACAGCCGACTTTGGTAACTTTAAAAGTATTTCACCAAGGGGACATCCAGTTACTAGAGCCCGTTAGGAGTGCCTGAACACTCCTGGCCTATCCATTATGCTGTCGCAGCCTCTCTGCTGACCACATAGCACTCGTGGCGTTCACGCGGTTCCAGACTGTAGCGCCTAGAACCGCTCGGCCACCCCGGCCAGCCAGCCGCAATGATCAATGATATCTGTCCCTCACTGCATGACATCTGCCTGCTTTTGATTTAGCTGGAGTTGTCCCTTCTAATTTCGATTTCACAATCACACCACCAACAGCCGACTTTGGTAACTTTAAAAGTATTTCACCAAGGGGACATCCAGTTACTAGAGCCCGTTAGGAGTCCCTGAACACTCCTGGCCTATCCATTATGCTGTCGCAGCCTCTCTGCTGACCACATAGCACTCGTAGCGTTCACGCGGTTCCAGACTGTAGCGCCTAGAACCGCTCGGCCACCCCGGCCAGCCAGCCGCAATGATCAATGATATCAGTCCCTCACTGCATGACATCTGCCTGCTTTTGATTTAGCTGGAGTTGTCCCTTCTCATTTCGATTTCACAATCACAGCACCAACAGCCGACTTTGTTAACTTTAAAAGTATTTCACCAAGGGGACATCCAGTTACTAGAGCCCGTTAGGAGTCCCTGAACACTCCTGGCCTATCCATTATGCTGTCGCAGCCTCTCTGCTGACCACATAGCACTCGTAGCGTTCACGCGGTTCCAGACTGTAGCGCCTAGAACGGCTCGGCCACCCCGGTCAGCCCGCCGCAATGATCAATGATATCAGTCCCTCACTGCATGACATCTGCCTGCTTTTGATTTAGCTGGAGTTGTCCCTTCTCATTTCGATTTCACAATCACACCACCAACAGCCGACTTTGTTAACTTTAAAAGTATTTCAAAAAGGGGACATCCAGTTACTAGAGCCCGTTAGGAGTCCCTGAACACTCCTGGCCTATCCATTATGCTGTCGCAGCCTCTCTGCTGACCACATAGCACTCGTAGCGTTCACGCGGTTCCAGACTGTAGCGCCTAGAACGGCTCGGCCACCCCGGTCAGCCCGCCGCAATGATCAATGATATCAGTCCCTCACTGCATGACATCTGCCTGCTTTTGATTTAGCTGGAGTTGTCCCTTCTCATTTCGATTTCACAATCACACCACCAACAGCCGACTTTGTTAACTTTAAAAGTATTTCACCAAGGGGACATCCAGTTACTAGAGCCCGTTAGGAGTCCCTGAACACTCCTGGCCTATCCATTATGCTGTCGCAGCCTCTCTGCTGACCACATAGCACTCGTAGCGTTCACGCGGTTCCAGACTGTAGCGCCTAGAACGGCTCGGCCACCCCGGTCAGCCCGCCGCAATGATCAATGATATCAGTCCCTCACTGAATGACATCTGCCTGCTTTTGATTTAGCTGGAGTTGTCCCTTCTCATTTCGATTTCACAATCACACCACCAACAGCCGACTTTGTTAACTTTAAAAGTATTTCACCAAGGGGACATCCAGTTACTAGAGCCCGTTAGGAGTCCCTGAACACTCCTGGCCTATCCATTATGCTGTCGCAGCCTCTCTGCTGACCACATAGCACTCGTAGCGTTCACGCGGTTCCAGACTGTAGCGCCTAGAACGGCTCGGCCACCCCGGTCAGCCCGCCGCAATGATCAATGATATCAGTCCCTCACTGCATGACATCTGCCTGCTTTTGATTTAGCTGGAGTTGTCCCTTCTCATTTCGATTTCACAATCACACCACCAACAGCCGACTTTGGTAACTTTAAAAGTATTTCACCAAGGGGACATCCAGTTACTAGAGCCCGTTAGGAGTCCCTGAACACTCCTGGCCTATCCATTATGCTGTCGCAGCCTCTCTGCTGACCACATAGCACTCGTAGCGTTCACGCGGTTCCAGACTGTAGCGCCTAGAACGGCTCGGCCACCCCGGTCAGCCCGCCGCAATGATCAATGATATCAGTCCCTCACTGCATGACATCTGCCTGCTTTTGATTTAGCTGGAGTTGTCCCTTCTCATTTCGATTTCACAATCACACCACCAACAGCCGACTTTGTTAACTTTAAAAGTATTTCACCAAGGGGACATCCAGTTACTAGAGCCCGTTAGGAGTCCCTGAACACTCCTGGCCTATCCATTATGCTGTCGCAGCCTCTCTGCTGACCACATAGCACTCGTAGCGTTCACGCGGTTCCAGACTGTAGCGCCTAGAACGGCTCGGCCACCCCGGTCAGCCCGCCGCAATGATCAATGATATCAGTCCCTCACTGCATGACATCTGCCTGCTTTTGATTTAGCTGGAGTTGTCCCTTCTCATTTCGATTTCACAATCACACCACCAACAGCCGACTTTGGTAACTTTAAAAGTATTTCACCAAGGGGACATCCAGTTACTAGAGCCCGTTAGGAGTCCCTGAACACTCCTGGCCTATCCATTATGCTGTCGCAGCCTCTCTGCTGACCACATAGCACTCGTAGCGTTCACGCGGTTCCAGACTGTAGCGCCTAGAACCGCTCGGCCACCCCGGTCAGCCCGCCGCAATGATCAATGATATCAGTCCCTCACTGCATGACATCTGCCTGCTTTTGATTTAGCTGGAGTTGTCCCTTCTCATTTCGATTTCACAATCACACCACCAACAGCCGACTTTGTTAACTTTAAAAGTATTTCACCAAGGGGACATCCAGTTACTAGAGCCCGTTAGGAGTCCCTGAACACTCCTGGCCTATCCATTATGCTGTCGCAGCCTCTCTGCTGACCACATAGCACTCGTAGCGTTCACGCGGTTCCAGACTGTAGCGCCTAGAACGGCTCGGCCACCCCGGTCAGCCCGCCGCAATGATCAATGATATCAGTCCCTCACTGCATGACATCTGCCTGCTTTTGATTTAGCTGGAGTTGTCCCTTCTCATTTCGATTTCACAATCACACCACCAACAGCCGACTTTGTTAACTTTAAAAGTATTTCACCAAGGGGACATCCAGTTACTAGAGCCCGTTAGGAGTCCCTGAACACTCCTGGCCTATCCATTATGCTGTCGCAGCCTCTCTGCTGACCACATAGCACTCGTAGCGTTCACGCGGTTCCAGACTGTAGCGCCTAGAACGGCTCGGCCACCCCGGTCAGCCCGCCGCAATTATCAATGATATCAGTCCCTCACTGCATGACATCTGCCTGCTTTTGATTTAGCTGGAGTTGTCCCTTCTCATTTCGATTTCACAATCACAGCACCAACAGCCGACTTTGTTAACTTTAAAAGTATTTCACCAAGGGGACATCCAGTTACTAGAGCCCGTTAGGAGTCCCTGAACACTCCTGGCCTATCCATTATGCTGTCGCAGCCTCTCTGCTGACCACATAGCACTCGTAGCGTTCACGCCGTTCCAGACTGTAGCGCCTAGAACGGCTCGGCCACCCCGGTCAGCCCGCCGCAATGATCAATGATATCAGTCCCTCACTGCATGACATCTGCCTGCTTTTGATTTAGCTGGAGTTGTCCCTTCTAATTTCGATTTCACAATCACAGCACCAACAGCCGACTTTGTTAACTTTAAAAGTATTTCACCAAGGGGACATCCAGTTACTAGAGCCCGTTAGGAGTCCCTGAACACTCCTGGCCTATCCATTATGCTGTCGCAGCCTCTCTGCTGACCACATAGCACTCGTAGCGTTCACGCGGTTCCAGACTGTAGCGCCTAGAACGGCTCGGCCACCCCGGTCAGCCCGCCGCAATGATCAATGATATCAGTCCCTCACTGCATGACATCTGCCTGCTTTTGATTTAGCTGGAGTTGTCCCTTCTCATTTCGATTTCACAATCACACCACCAACAGCCGACTTTGTTAACTTTAAAAGTATTTCACCAAGGGGACATCCAGTTACTAGAGCCCGTTAGGAGTCCCTGAACACTCCTGGCCTATCCATTATGCTGTCGCAGCCTCTCTGCTGACCACATAGCACTCGTAGCGTTCACGCGGTTCCAGACTGTAGCGCCTAGAACGGCTCGGCCACCCCGGTCAGCCCGCCGCAATGATCAATGATATCAGTCCCTCACTGCATGACATCTGCCTGCTTTTGATTTAGCTGGAGTTGTCCCTTCTCATTTCGATTTCACAATCACACCACCAACAGCCGACTTTGGTAACTTTAAAAGTATTTCACCAAGGGGACATCCAGTTACTAGAGCCCGTTAGGAGTCCCTGAACACTCCTGGCCTATCCATTATGCTGTCGCAGCCTCTCTGCTGACCACATAGCACTCGTAGCGTTCACGCGGTTCCAGACTGTAGCGCCTAGAACCGCTCGGCCACCCCGGTCAGCCCGCCGCAATGATCAATGATATCAGTCCCTCACTGCATGACATCTGCCTGCTTTTGATTTAGCTGGAGTTGTCCCTTCTCATTTCGATTTCACAATCACACCACCAACAGCCGACTTTGTTAACTTTAAAAGTATTTCACCAAGGGGACATCCAGTTACTAGAGCCCGTTAGGAGTCCCTGAACACTCCTGGCCTATCCATTATGCTGTCGCAGCCTCTCTGCTGACCACATAGCACTCGTAGCGTTCACGCGGTTCCAGACTGTAGCGCCTAGAACGGCTCGGCCACCCCGGTCAGCCCGCCGCAATGATCAATGATATCAGTCCCTCACTGCATGACATCTGCCTGCTTTTGATTTAGCTGGAGTTGTCCCTTCTCATTTCGATTTCACAATCACACCACCAACAGCCGACTTTGGTAACTTTAAAAGTATTTCACCAAGGGGACATCCAGTTACTAGAGCCCGTTAGGAGTCCCTGAACACTCCTGGCCTATCCATTATGCTGTCGCAGCCTCTCTGCTGACCACATAGCACTCGTAGCGTTCACGCGGTTCCAGACTGTAGCGCCTAGAACCGCTCGGCCACCCCGGCCAGCCAGCCGCAATGATCAATGATATCAGTCCCTCACTGCATGACATCTGCCTGCTTTTGATTTAGCTGGAGTTGTCCCTTCTCATTTCGATTTCACAATCACACCACCAACAGCCGACTTTGGTAACTTTAAAAGTATTTCACCAAGGGGACATCCAGTTACTAGAGCCCGTTAGGAGTCCCTGAACACTCCTGGCCTATCCATTATGCTGTCGCAGCCTCTCTGCTGACCACATAGCACTCGTGGCGTTCACGCGGTTCCAGACTGTAGCGCTTAGAACCGCTCGGCCACACCGGCCACCCAGCCGCAATGATCAATGATATCAGTCCCTCACTGCATGACATCTGCCTGCTTTTGATTTAGCTGGAGTTGTCCCTTCTCATTTCGATTTCACAATCACAGCACCAACAGCCGACTTTGGTAACTTTAAAAGTATTTCACCAAGGGGACATCCAGTTACTAGAGCCCGTTAGGAGTCCCTGAACACTCCTGGCCTATCCATTATGCTGTCGCAGCCTCTCTGCTGACCACATAGCACTCGTAGCGTTCACGCGGTTCCAGACTGTAGCGCCTAGAACCGCTCGGCCACCCCAGCCAGCCAGCCGCAATGATCAATGATATCAGTCCCTCACTGCATGACATCTGCCTGCTTTTGATTTAGCTGGAGTTGTCCCTTCTCATTTCGATTTCACAATCACACCACCAACAGCCGACTTTGTTAACTTTAAAAGTATTTCACCAAGGGGACATCCAGTTACTAGAGCCCGTTAGGAGTCCCTGAACACTCCTGGCCTATCCATTATGCTGTCGCAGCCTCTCTGCTGACCACATAGCACTCGTAGCGTTCACGCGGTTCCAGACTGTAGCGCCTAGAACCGCTCGGCCACCCCGGCCAGCCAGCCGCAATGATCAATGATATCAGTCCCTCACTGCATGACATCTGCCTGCTTTTGATTTAGCTGGAGTTGTCCCTTCTCATTTCGATTTCACAATCACACCACCAACAGCCGACTTTGTTAACTTTAAAAGTATTTCACCAAGGGGACATCCAGTTACTAGAGCCCGTTAGGAGTCCCTGAACACTCCTGGCCTATCCATTATGCTGTCGCAGCCTCTCTGCTGACCACATAGCACTCGTAGCGTTCACGCGGTTCCAGACTGTAGCGCCTAGAACGGCTCGGCCACCCCGGCCAGCCAGCCGCAATGATCAATGATATCAGTCCCTCACTGCATGACATCTGCCTGCTTTTGATTTAGCTGGAGTTGTCCCTTCTCATTTCGATTTCACAATCACACCACCAACAGCCGACTTTGTTAACTTTAAAAGTATTTCACCAAGGGGACATCCAGTTACTAGAGCCCGTTAGGAGTCCCTGAACACTCCTGGCCTATCCATTATGCTGTCGCAGCCTCTCTGCTGACCACATAGCACTCGTAGCGTTCACGCGGTTCCAGACTGTAGCGCCTAGAACCGCTCGGCCACCCCGGCCAGCCAGCCGCAATGATCAATGATATCAGTCCCTCACTGCATGACATCTGCCTGCTTTTGATTTAGCTGGAGTTGTCCCTTCTCATTTCGATTTCACAATCACACCACCAACAGCCGACTTTGTTAACTTTAAAAGTATTTCACCAAGGGGACATCCAGTTACTAGAGCCCGTTAGGAGTCCCTGAACACTCCTGGCCTATCCATTATGCTGTCGCAGCCTCTCTGCTGACCACATAGCACTCGTAGCGTTCACGCGGTTCCAGACTGTAGCGCCTAGAACCGCTCGGCCACCCCGGCCAGCCAGCCGCAATGATCAATGATATCAGTCCCTCACTGCATGACATCTGCCTGCTTTTGATTTAGCTGGAGTTGTCCCTTCTCATTTCGATTTCACAATCACACCACCAACAGCCGACTTTGTTAACTTTAAAAGTATTTCACCAAGGGGACATCCAGTTACTAGAGCCCGTTAGGAGTCCCTGAACACTCCTGGCCTATCCATTATGCTGTCGCAGCCTCTCTGCTGACCACATAGCACTCGTAGCGTTCACGCGGTTCCAGACTGTAGCGCCTAGAACCGCTCGGCCACCCCGGCCAGCCAGCCGCAATGATCAATGATATCAGTCCCTCACTGCATGACATCTGCCTGCTTTTGATTTAGCTGGAGTTGTCCCTTCTCATTTCGATTTCACAATCACACCACCAACAGCCGACTTTGTTAACTTTAAAAGTATTTCACCAAGGGGACATCCAGTTACTAGAGCCCGTTAGGAGTCCCTGAACACTCCTGGCCTATCCATTATGCTGTCGCAGCCTCTCTGCTGACCACATAGCACTCGTAGCGTTCACGCGGTTCCAGACTGTAGCGCCTAGAACGGCTCGGCCACCCCGGCCAGCCAGCCGCAATGATCAATGATATCAGTCCCTCACTGCATGACATCTGCCTGCTTTTGATTTAGCTGGAGTTGTCCCTTCTCATTTCGATTTCACAATCACACCACCAACAGCCGACTTTGTTAACTTTAAAAGTATTTCACCAAGGGGACATCCAGTTACTAGAGCCCGTTAGGAGTCCCTGAACACTCCTGGCCTATCCATTATGCTGTCGCAGCCTCTCTGCTGACCACATAGCACTCGTAGCGTTCACGCGGTTCCAGACTGTAGCGCCTAGAACCGCTCGGCCACCCCGGCCAGCCAGCCGCAATGATCAATGATATCAGTCCCTCACTGCATGACATCTGCCTGCTTTTGATTTAGCTGGAGTTGTCCCTTCTCATTTCGATTTCACAATCACACCACCAACAGCCGACTTTGTTAACTTTAAAAGTATTTCACCAAGGGGACATCCAGTTACTAGAGCCCGTTAGGAGTCCCTGAACACTCCTGGCCTATCCATTATGCTGTCGCAGCCTCTCTGCTGACCACATAGCACTCGTAGCGTTCACGCGGTTCCAGACTGTAGCGCCTAGAACCGCTCGGCCACCCCGGCCAGCCAGCCGCAATGATCAATGATATCAGTCCCTCACTGCATGACATCTGCCTGCTTTTGATTTAGCTGGAGTTGTCCCTTCTCATTTCGATTTCACAATCACACCACCAACAGCCGACTTTGTTAACTTTAAAAGTATTTCACCAAGGGGACATCCAGTTACTAGAGCCCGTTAGGAGTCCCTGAACACTCCTGGCCTATCCATTATGCTGTCGCAGCCTCTCTGCTGACCACATAGCACTCGTAGCGTTCACGCGGTTCCAGACTGTAGCGCCTAGAACCGCTCGGCCACCCCGGCCAGCCAGCCGCAATGATCAATGATATCAGTCCCTCACTGCATGACATCTGCCTGCTTTTGATTTAGCTGGAGTTGTCCCTTCTCATTTCGATTTCACAATCACACCACCAACAGCCGACTTTGTTAACTTTAAAAGTATTTCACCAAGGGGACATCCAGTTACTAGAGCCCGTTAGGAGTCCCTGAACACTCCTGGCCTATCCATTATGCTGTCGCAGCCTCTCTGCTGACCACATAGCACTCGTAGCGTTCACGCGGTTCCAGACTGTAGCGCCTAGAACGGCTCGGCCACCCCGGCCAGCCAGCCGCAATGATCAATGATATCAGTCCCTCACTGCATGACATCTGCCTGCTTTTGATTTAGCTGGAGTTGTCCCTTCTCATTTCGATTTCACAATCACAGCACCAACAGCCGACTTTGTTAACTTTAAAAGTATTTCACCAAGGGGACATCCAGTTACTAGAGCCCGTTAGGAGTCCCTGAACACTCCTGGCCTATCCATTATGCTGTCGCAGCCTCTCTGCTGACCACATAGCACTCGTGGCGTTCACGCGGTTCCAGACTGTAGCGCCTAGAACCGCTCGGCCACCCCGGCCAGCCAGCCGCAATGATCAATGATATCAGTCCCTCACTGCATCACATCTGCCTGCTTTTGATTTAGCTGGAGTTGTCCCTTCTCATTTCGATTTCACAATCACAGCACCAACAGCCGACTTTGTTAACTTTAAAAGTATTTCACCAAGGGGACATCCAGTTACTAGAGCCCGTTAGGAGTCCCTGAACACTCCTGGCCTATCCATTATGCTGTCGCAGCCTCTCTGCTGACCACATAACACTCCCCAGCCGCTTTCACACAGCGCGCCCGCCTTCCGGGACATCTGTTGGTCAGTTCAGTATTACGTAGGGGTCCAGACACTTTTTAGTCAGTGCATGTCAACTGGATGTCGAACTTCAGTTCTCTAAGTGTGCTCACTCAAACTTCGCATCATGCTCGGCTACAAGAAGTCGATCATGAAGTGTCGCTGAAACGGAAAAGAAAATAACTACCGATTCCGCGCCCACGAGAACCTATTACATCCCATGTTCCAGATTCTTGCAGAAGATAAGGCGGTTTCAAGACTAGCACAGAAAAACGGTGACAATTTCGCTGTATGAGATGAAGAACCGCGTTTGATTCTGACATTTACAGGCTAATGAGGGAACTAATTCTACACTATTTTACTTATACATTTAGTTATGAGAAAAAACGACATAAGCTGCAGCACAAGCCAGTAAATCACTTACCCTAAAACTCTTCCATCTGGCAAGCACGATGTATGAGGCAGGCAAGATACCCTGACTTCAAGAACAATATTTCCTATCAGTTTAATAAATCACAGTGCAGAATACTAACACGAGTTCTTTACAGAAGAATGGAAAAACTGACAGAAGTTGACCTCGGGGAAGATCAGTTTGGAATCCGGAGAAATGTATGAACATGCGAAGCAATACTGACTCTACGACTTCTCATAGAAGATAGGTTACAGAAAGGCAAATCTCCGTTTCTAGCATTTGTCGACTTAGAGAATGCTTTTGACAATGTTGACTGGAATACTCTTTCAAATTCTAAAGGAAGTAAGAGTAAAACACTGGGAGCGAAAGGCTATTTACAACTTGTACAGAAACCAGATGGCAGTTACAAGAGCCGAGGGGCATGAAAGGGAAGCAGCGGTTGGGAAGGGAGACAGAGTTGTAGCCTCTCCCCGATGTTAATCAATCTGTATATTGAGGAAGCAGCAAAGGAAGCAAAAGAAAAATTCGGAGCTGGAATTAAATTCCAGGGAGAAGAAGTAAAAACTTTCAGGTCTGCCGATGACATTGTAATTCTGTCAGAGACAGCAAGGGACTTTGAACAGCAGCTGAACGGAATGGACAGTGTCTCGAAAGGACGATATAAGATAACATAAACAAATGCGAAACAAAGATAATGGAATGTAGTCGAATTAAGTCAAGTGATGCTGAGGGAATTACATCAGGAAATGAGACGCAAAGTAATAGAAAAATAAATGATGGTTGAAGTGGAGAAGATATAAAATGTAGACTGATAATGGCAGAAAAGCGTTTTTGAAGAAGAAAAATTTGTTAACATCGATTATAGATTTGTCAGGAAGTTTTTTGTGAAACTATTTGTACGGAGTGTAGCTGTGTATGGAAATGAAACATGGGCGATAAACAGTTTAGACAAGAACAGAATAGAAGCTTTTGAAATGTAGTGCTACAGAAGAATGCTGAAGATTAGATGTGTAGAGCACGTGACTGAGGAGGTGATGAAAAGAACTGGGGAGAAAAGAAACTTGTGGCACAGCCTGACTAGGAAATACTCTGAGACATCAACGGATCACCGATTTAGTACTGGAAGGGAGCGTGGTGCGGGGAGGGGGGAGATCTTAGAGGGAGACTAACAGATTAATAATACAGTAAGTACATTCAGAAGACTGTGGGTTGCAGTAGTTGATCGCAGAAGTAGAGGCTTACACAGCATAGAGTAGCATGGAGAGGTGCATCAGACCAGTCTTCGAACTGAAGACCACAACAGCAACAAATACTCTAAAAGTTAGATACATGTAATTCGTGGAACAAACTGTCGTAAACTATGCACACGCTCCTTCAGAAAATTTGGCACCGTTTCCTGAGATATTGCACTGCTTATAGAAACTACGCAAGATCAAAGCAAGTATGTAATAGATACAATCTGATAGTTAAAGACAAGATACATTTTCACACACTCGATGTCTGCAGTAATGCATTGTCTCCCAGTATTGATCAGTAGACCCCACATAACCTCTATTCTTTAAAGAATCGAACTCCTTTGTACGGAACACCTGCAAATATGTGATTACTTTGCAAATCATTTAATGTGTTTAATATTTGCCGTTAACCATTGTAAGAGGTATGCGATGTATGCGCTGCCTGCAACAGGCAAGACTTAGGAGAGTCTCTGACCAGAGAGCAGTATGTAGTTAGTTGTTGCTTGTCGCTAGTGGGCAGTAGTCGACTGTAGTCTGCGTGAGTCGACAGTAGTCTGCGTGAGTCGGCACTAGTCGACGGTAGTCTGCGCGTGTCGGCAGTCTGCTCTGGTCGGGGCTCTGGAGGATGAGTATTATTGTAGAAGGTAAAGAAGCAGTCTTACGCATATCTAGTAATGTATGTTAACTGTCATCCAATTTCTTTAAAAAAATGTCCCAATAATAATTTTTATAATATAAAGTAATTTTTTTTAAAAAAAAGCATTCATTTCAATTTAAAGATTTTATTCAATGGATTATCTTTCCCTCCATGAATCACAAAGTATAGGCCAGCATTGCACGGAGCTGTGCCGAAAATTTTTATGTAAGAGCAGATATATTCGCAGTTTTTATTGAGGTAAGAATTTTTGCTTTTTTATTCAGAATACAGGGCCGAGACGCAGCGCTGCTGTTGTCATAAAATTTACCAGGTTACTGAATTCTTTTTTTTATTATTTTGGTGTTTAGGAATTTTTCTCTGTTTCGAACTTAACATTAAATGAGAAAAGAACTTTGTGGGAACATTAAATGTGAATGCATTTTTGCACAGAGATTATAAATGGGAGCCAATTTTGTTCAGAGGTTACAATATCTAAAATTCATTTAATTATTATTTCCGTGGGAGTTAACACATGGTTCATTTTTTTAATATAAATATTTCCGTGGGGAGTTTACACCTGATTCATATTTTAAATCAAATATTTTTGTGGGGAGGTTACACCATTTAATCTATTTTAGATGAAGATACAAAACCCTAATAAACGCTGGGTGAGTGTAGCCTTGGTAATTTGGTAATTTGCGTTTCTTTTAAGGAAAACTAGTTTTTCACGCATCTTCGTATTTGTGACATCATATGTGTGTGTTGTACAATGACAATTTTATAGGTATATTCAGCGATGTATCTGAATAATGTCTGTAAAATGTGTTCCGAATAGAGTTTGTGGTAAAGAAGTAATAAAACGTAATAACTGATGAGGCATTTTTACTGCATGAACAGCAAAAATGCAGTAAGCTATGAACTTTTAACCTTCCATTATTCTGTGGGGCGCATCAGCGAGAAAAATTTCGTAAAGGTTCCTGAGCCGCAGCTTGTCTCTGGAGCAGTTAGCGCGTTTGCTCCTTGCCGGGATGCGATTGGTCGTGTTCACGCTGGTAGCGGTTCAGATGGTTCTAATGGCTCTGAGCACTATGGGACGTAACATCTGAGGTAATCAGTCCCTAGAACTTAGAACTACTTAAACCTAAGTAGCCTACGGACATCACACACATCCATGCCCGAGGCTGGATTCGAACCTGTGACCGTAGCAGTCGCGCGGTTCAGGACTGAAGCGCCTAGAACCACTCGGCCACCGCGGCCGGCGCTGGTAGCGGAAATGGGGCCTTGCTAAGTCTGGAGGACAGTGTAGCCGTGCAGAGGCCTGAATACAACCGCCTACAGCCTATCACCGTGCCGTGACTTCCGTCTGCCACTGCCACCTTCCGCTGTGTTAATTCAGGTGGCTAAGGGTTTTCCTCATCCAGGATCGTTCTTGCACGACTAACTGTTGGGTGGCCCTTTACGACTTCCGCGTTGAGCTGTGGCACCTCAAATATGCTGTCACGCGTTGTGTGTGGGAGGTCCTCGTCCTGTAAGTACTCTCTCTGTCTGTTGTATAATTCCTGGTGAGGATGGCTCTTGCAGTACTTCATTACGTACTGGTTACCTCTGCCGAAGTGTGCGCGCAAGCAGCTCAAGTTATGCAATGCTCTTCTCAAGTGGACATTGTACAGGAAATTCGTTGAAATTTGACAGTTTCTGTTTTCTACTCCATAATGTATTTTGGACTTTGCTGAACACTTTGGTACACAATACATTTAAATCAGATAATTGTGAGACCTTCAAATAATATTTTAATATAAAATTTTTTATATTTTAATATAAAATTTCGTGGCTACGCATATACTGCCACAGTTGAGCAGTCACGTCTTGGGAACTACACAGTCCGGAAGGCGGTGAATTGCTTTGTTTTTGTGCCTACCGCTAGGTCTCAGAAGTAGGCATTAGGAATAAACAAATCAGTCCTTTTTCTGATACTAGTTTCTATACAAAACAATGAAATATTCTGGAAGACTAATGGACAAAATAATTGATGAGTTACACGAATATTATGGGAAGACCGTTAGAGATAACTGTAACAATTTAGAGAAGATGGAAATAGCTGTATGGAGCACCTCCTTTCGTCGAATATCAAAGCCATGTCATGCTTTGTGTCCATCTCCACCAAACACTTGGTGTAAATACAGGCAAGCTGAATTTTCTGACACCCCTGCATGAATTTACACATAAACATTCTCTTCCTTTGACAGTAGTGGAGGCAATCAAACCTGTTTACAGAAATCTGGCAAATTCTGAGCTACTAAAGAAGTGTTTACATGGTAAGACCCAGAATGTGAATGAGTCCAATAATATTTCGTGGTGCCATGTGCCTAAAAATATATTTGTTGGCCTTATGAGTCGAAAGTTAGCAGTGTCTGATGCTGTAATGACTTTTACTGGTGGTAACTATGAAAGACTTACAGTTCTGGAGGAGTTAGGGGTAAGATTTGGACAGAATGAAGCTAAAGTACTACGGGAACCTTACCGAGAAGGAACTCGATGAGCTTCGTATACGTGAAGCAGAGTTAGCTGCTCAGCAGATGACAAAAGAAGCAAGAAAGAAAAGGAGGAGGCAGGCACTGGGCTGTTGTGACACTGAAGAAGACGCAGACTTTGGGCCAGGGCAATTCTAGTGCATAAAAGACGCAGACATGTCTTTATAAGAATTTGTAACAAAAAAAGTTTTAAACCTCAATATCTCTTAACTAGATTTTTGCAATAACTGACCCGTTTTCTAAAAAAAGCAATGATCGTAGAGACATGAAATTCTCACAGCATGTCAAGTGTGAGATTCAATACACATGGAACTAGAATAATTAAAATATCCTGAGTTGTTTTGTTTTTATGTTCATTTATTTACTAAGTTCTGTCAAAAAATTGAGTGTTTGGAAAACAAACGTAACTTGCCGCACAATACAAGTTTAGCAATAATTCTAGTCAGTGCATCTAGACAGGTGCATTCAATACTTATGGAAAATTATAAGTTGGTGTCTTAAAAATTTTCCAAGATAATGGGTCACAAAATTCGATAATTTAACATTGGCGGCGCGGGACATACAATGTCCCCTTAACCTTGTAATAAGCTGTGCCTTTACTGTTTTGCGCACTGCTAGAGTATTTCACTAAGCCTCCTGCTTAAACCATTTGATGGTTATAGTCGCGATGAATATGTCTTACGTGATTTGAAGTATTGCAATTTGCTTTAAGGACTGCAAGCTTATTGACTGTATGCAAGGCTGTACGTTAATATCTGATTTAATATTTTGCATGCGAAAGGTTTGCTAGCTTCACAGTTCTAATAGTTTATTATGTTATGGAAGGAACTTCTTGTTTTCTAAGCCGGCAGGGCTGCGACTCACACGTTGCCGCTAAGTGTGTCTACTACCGCAGAAGGCTGCTAACTTTGCGCTGTACTGTAGTTGAAGCATGTGTTCTACCTTTAACAAACTTTTTTGACTTAAAGTTGTGGCTTGTAAAAAATGTTTTTGGTGTTTTACACTACTCAAATCAAATGGTTCAAAAGGCTCTGAGCACTATGGGACTTATCATCTGTGGTCATCAGTCCCCTAGAACTTAGAACTACTTAAACCTAACTAACCTAAGGACATCACACACATCCATGCCCGAGGCAGGATTCGAACCTGCGACCGTAGCGGTCGCGCGGTTCAGAACTGAGCGCCTAGAACCGCGAGACCACCGCGGCCGGCTACTCAAAAGATTTCAAATTCTTTCGGTGCCGCCAGGCTTTTTAGTCCTCTGTCAAATAATTTTGTCGAAGGTATTTGCATTGAACAAGTAGAATATCTTTAAGGTCTTTTCTTAAGACTTCTTGTTTTTTAAAAAGAAAAGGGAAAGAAAGCTATATTTTCCAACGTCGCCCAAAAGCATAAGTTCCAAGTTCAAAAAATTCTTTCAATAGCTGCCATTTGTTATATATATCCCATAAGTTTGGAAACACCATGCTGCCAGCCGGCCGGAATGGTCGTGCGGTTCTAGGCGCTACAGTCTGGAACCGAGCGACCGCTACGGTCGCAGGTTCGAATCCTGCCTCGGGCATGGATGTGTGTGATGTCCTTAGGTTAGTTAGGTTTAATTAGTTCTAAGTTCTAGGCGACTGATGACCTCAGCAGTTAAGTCCCATAGTGCTCAGAGCCATTTGAACCATTTGAACCATGCTGCTTATTAACCAAATAATAAGCTGAATTTTGCGTAATATTTTAAATTATTAAAAAATAATGCAATGAATACTATGGGTGGCAAAGGTTTCACGATTATTGAGTTCACTAAGGATATATGCACAGAAAAAACAGTTTTTTTTCCCAGTAGAATGATATTACAGGCACATTTCCATTGCATTTACTAACTCAACACAATTTTTATTGGATATTATTGCTCAAATTTGTGATGTTTGTTCAAAATTCGTAAACATTTTCAACTATATTACACCAAAGTCCTTCTCTAGCATCTACAGTCGGTCTTACCGGTTTAAGTTCTTTATGGACCATAATTTTTGCTCTTAATTTAGGGGTTTTGTTCATATTTCTTACCAATTGTATTATAGATGTTCATTACATATTCGTTGGGACAGTTATTTTCCCAGCAAGATACTGCATTATTTTAAATTCCGCCTCATGGTCAGAGTTTGACAAAGGTAGTTTAAAAATGATGTTAAACAGAAATTCTGTTAACTGCAAAACGGAAGAATGCTTTTGTATGTGAATAATGGTGATTAGAATTAGAGTCTAGAATAAGGTAAGTATATGTTGCTTTGCTGAGGATTCCAAATGCACTCTTCCCATTGTCATTCTTTATAGTTAGATGCAGAAAATTGAAAGAGTGCCTCGTGCCAATTTCTACTGTGAAGACATTTTACATTTTCATCAATATCGGACCTATTGTCCTTGATACGCAAAAGTGTATCATCTCCATACCTGTAATAGTATATTAAACTTTTACAATTAGCTTCGTTGGTTTACTGGTGAAAACCGGTCTAATATTTTCAGAAACATTATCCACTGTTTGTTCTATGGAAATATTCGTGTATAAATTCACAATATCAAGCGAAACAAAAGTCAGATATTATGCTATAGGTACATTTCAAATTTCAGTCAACCACAATTATTTCATACATTGGAGGCATTATTTTCGTTCGGTGTGAATGAGGATGTGAATGCAGTATAATAATTTTTTAGTGATGTTTCCTGCAATTTTCCCCTCATTATTTTGCCCGATCTGCTTTTTTGCTAGATTTCCTTCTAATTATTTTTTCTACAGCAACTGCAGTTTTGTTTTGTGCTACTTTTGTAATATTTTTCGTATCCAGTGCTAACTTCGCATGAGATAGTGGGTTATTCACAACTTCATTGTAAAATTTCTGTCTGGTGTCATATTTAAATTATTTTTATAATGTAATGCAGTATGTATGCGAATTACGAATCGTGAACATTGTTGTTGACTAAATGTGAGTCAGCGTGAAAATCAGATCCTGCAACCTTGCTGTGAATCACATTCATGAGTGGATATTAGTATTGTGAAGTAGCTATTTTGCAGTATTTTAATAACATAATATTCCCTTCGCTCCTTTAGGCGAATAATGATGGGGTTATTTTAATTTTATTTGCTTTGTGGAATTTATTAATGTGTATTGCCGGGAAACTGGGGTTGGTCAAAACACAGTGTACATATTCTCAGATGTTTCACTTTGCATCGTATGTCTGTTATAACAACTATCTGCCATCGATCTGACTTATTTCAATTTCGCTACAACGAAAATCGGCCATAATTACGACTGCATCAGTAGAATTCAGTTCGTCTTATTTCTGGCAATTTACCTAGCACGCAGCATCTCGTGATTTTCTGGGAAGACTTCAGATACTTGAGATTGTCTTCGAGCGAGCAAATTAGTTGGGAAGCCGCTTTGACTGTGTGGTGGAGTTCGCGAAATGCCCGAACAGAACACAGCCCTTGGCGCAGTTGGCGAACTATTTAAGCGTCTGCTGACGTCACAGCTGCATTGCTCATGCACGCCGTTGTCGGATAAACACGTTACCTGCCAACGCACGGTCAACATGTCGCGGCGTGCTAGTCTTCTATGCACGGGTCTGCAGTTGTCGACCCTCTACGCCGCTAAACAGCGAAATTAACCACCTATTAGATCACCTGTCCAATGAAACAGGTGAAATTCATTAATAACACTTCATTGTTGATGTTGATCGCGATTCGAAAAAGAGAGAAATTACTGGTGCTGTTTGAGAGCTACATAAGGCAGAAGTACACGGGAAAGTTTCAATTCCACATTATGTAAATTGTGAATCTATTCTACGAGGGTTGCCCCATTGGCATACACCACGAAAAGACAGTCTCTCGATATTTACCTAGAAATAAAAGAATGCAATGAAACTCGAACTGCTAATAATTCCTGTTCTATAGAAGAAATAAAGAGTCTCTCCCTCCCCTAGAATTTTACCCGCCGTGCAGAGTTCGCCGTTTGTCATCAAAATTATTTTTATCGTAACTTTGCGGCCGGATGCTCTTCCCGTCTCTACAGGCGTTATTTAACCTAAGGAAGTGTAGGGCCTGGCTGTTCAGTGGTGAAGCGCTTGGTTCGAAAGAAAGTCGCGGGATCAAATCCCCCTTCACCTTTTAACGATGTGATGATTCACCTATGCAGGTAGGCGTCAACAAAATATTTTCACGTTCGGAGAAGAAAGTTGGTGATTGAAAGTTCCTAAGAAGATTCCGCCGCAACGAAAAACGCCTTTGTTTTAACGATGACCACCCCAAATACTGTATAATACACCCTATCTCATGTTTCTCGAGAATATAAAACGTGCTGCTCTTCTTTGAACTTTCTTGATTAACTCCATTAATCCTATCTGGTAAGCATCCCACACCGTGCAGCAATATCTCAAAACAGGACGGACAACTCCCAATAAAATCCAGCTTTTCGTTCGCCTTCCCCACAATATTTTCTAGGTGTTCTTTCCCATTTAATTTGTTCGTAATTACTTAAATTTACGGCTTGTAGGTTTCATTGATTCATCATGTAACCGAAGCTTGAGGGATTCCTTTCAGCATTCATGTGGATGACCTCACACTTTTCATTTTCATTACCTAGGCTCAATTGCCAATTTTCGCATCACACAGTTATCTTTTCTAAATATTTTGCAATTTGTTTTTGCCCTATGATGACTTTACTAGATGATGAACGACATCATCATCTGCAAACAGTCTAAGACTGCTGCTCAAATTCTCTCCTAAATCGTTTAAATAGATAAGGAACAGGAGAGGGCCTGTAACACTACCTTGTGAAACGCCAGAAATCACTTCTACATCTACATCTACATCTACATCTACATCCATACTCCGCAAGCCACCTGACGGTGTGTGGCGGAGGGTACCTTCAGTACCTCTATCGGTTCTCCCTTCTATTCCAGTCTCGTATTGTTCGTGGAAAGAAGGATTGTCGGTATGCTTTACTCGATGACTTTCCGTCAATTACTACGAAATGTAATCTCTCCGACAGCAAATCACGAATCCAGCCACGTAACTGAGACGATATTACGTAAGCACGCAATTTCACTGCAAGGTGCTCGTGTGGTACAGTGTCAAAAGACATCTGGAAATCTAGAAATACGAAAAATGGTTCAAGTGGCTCTAATCACTATGGGACTTAACATCTGAGGTCAACAGTCCCCTAGACTTAGAACTACTTAAACCTAACTAACTTAAGGAAAGCACACACATCCAGGCCCGAGACAGGATTCGAACCTGCGACCGTAGCAGTAGCGCGGTTCCAGACTGAAGCGCCTAGAACCGCTCGGCCACAGTGTCCTGCCTAGAAATACCGAATCTATTTGAAATCCCTTGTCAACAGCGCTCAACACTTCGTGTGGGTAAAGAGCTAGTTGTGTATCACAAGAATGATGTTTTCTAAATCCCTGTTTAATGTGTGTCAATAGAACATTCTTTTCGAGATAATTCACAGTGTTAGAACACAATATATGATCCCAAATCCTGCTACATATCGACGTTAATGTATGGGCCTGTAATTTAGTGGATTACTTCTACTACCTTTCTAGAATATTGGTGTGACCTGTGCAGCTTTCCAGTGTTTGGGTACGGATCTTTCGTCGCACCAGCGGTTGTATATGGTTGTTATGCACGGAGCTGTTGCATCAGCATACTCTGAAAGGAACCTAATTGGTACACAGTCTGTGCCGGAAGACTTGCTGTTATTAAGTGATTTACGTTGCTTCACAGCTCCTAGGATATCTACTTCTAAGTTACTCATGTTGGCAGCAGTTCTTGGTTCGAATTCTGAAATATTTATTTCGTCTTCTTTGGTAAAGGAATTACTGAAGGCTGTGTTTAGTAACACTGCCTCAGCACCACTGCCATCGATAGTATTTCAATTTCTATCGCGCAGAGAAGGCATGATTATGTCTTGCCGCTAGCATACTTTACATACCACCGGAATCACTTTGGGGTTTCTGTCAGGTTTCGAAACAAAATTTCGTTGTGGGAACTGTTATAAGCACCTCGCACTTAAATCCACGCTAAATTTCGAGCTTCCGTAAAAGTTCGCCAATCTAGGATATTTTGCTTTCGATTAAATTTGGCATGCTTTTTGTGTTGTTTCTGACGCGTTTTGTATACCAAGGCGAACCAGCTCCGTCGTTTGTTAATTTATTTGGCATAAATCTATAAATGGCTTTTGATACTATTTCTTTAAATTCAAGCCACATCTGGTCTACGTTTACCGGTACATTGTTAATTTGAAGGTGTGAAGACTGTCTCTCGGGAAGGTGTCAAGTGAATTTTCAGGTATATTGTAAGTAGGTTGTTTAGGTTTTTATGTTGGTAACGCCAGGTAGCGCTCTGTATGAAAATCACTGGCTGTGCTGTGTGCAGTCTGTGGCTGGTTTGCATTGTTGTTTGCTATTGTAGTGTTGGGCAGCTGGATGTGAACAGCGCGTAGCGTTGCGCAGTTGGAGATGTCCGGCGCAGTGGAGGTTGATTTTTGAGCACTATTAAGGTAAATACATTGTTTGTTCTCTATCAAAATCTTTCATTTGCTAACTATGCCTCATTCTTTTGTAGGGATTTTTGAAAGTCAGATTGCGTTGCGCTAAAAATATTGTGTGTCAGTTTAGTGTTGATCAGAATACGTGAAGAGCGAAATGTCTGAGTACGTTCAGTTCTGCTCAGCTGTTTGAAAATCAAATAATGTAAGAAGTTTATCAGAACAGTCATTCATAAATTTTTCTAAGGGGACGTTTCAATATTTTTCGTTAATTTTGGAGGACTTGGGAGTTGCAGTATTCAGTCTCGATACGACTACTCTGTGTTGACTAAACCCTGTACCCATTTTAATGTTCGTTATTAGCTCAGGATGATTTGTTGCAAAGAGGTCAAGTGTGTTTTCAGAACCGTTTACTATTCGAATGGGCTCATGAACTAACAGCTCGAAATAATTTTCATAATGATTAAAGGAAAAAATCTTTGTCGTTTGCTACATTTTCGCTGGCCATTGCGACGTTGTTAGGGTAATATTTAGGGGGGGAGAGAAAGAGAGAGAAAACGTTTGATCCCGGACGATATCAACCATGTGCGAAGTAAATATTAATTTATTGGTGAAGGGGGAGGGGGCGAAGGGTAAGAATAAATATTGGTTTTTTAAAATGGTCTGTTCTTCTTGCTTAATGAATTACGAATGGTGAATCTATTAGCTGTTGCTTCCATCAAAGTTCAACTCATGAGACCGCATGCGCTTCATCACGAATAAAAAGTTGAATAAAGCAAGAAATACAATGTTGTTGGATTTCAAAATACTGGTTTCGTCACTGACCAAGGGCAAACCAACGCATCCGTCGCTCTCAACCCTAAATGAAGGCAGTCGTGTTTATTAAAATTGCAGGCAGGAATTTGCGGTGAAATAATGTTGACTTTTCATCGACTGAATTTATTCAACAACAAACAAACGAAATATTCTTTAACAGCATTCAGCACAGTTTGTTATTAAAACAATATCTGTCCGTGCGAGTGGGTCGACCAGTATCACGAGTTCGCTTAACCTTTGGCAAAGGCACAAGAATTATTCAAAGTGCTTTAGCACACTTCTAAGTTAAAGTGCTGTAATCGTGGACTAACGATATTTTTAACTGCAGATCATCATGAATGTTAACGGTAGACCATATCGTAGATGTTTAGACAAAGTCGCTAGCCGAATATTATTCAAGATCCAAAAGCTGAACAACGTTTTCAACTCTTTCCAAAATATTTACAAGTCTCAACCATCCGTTCACGCGACATTGAAATTCTTCTACGTACGAACAAACAAAAATTATTTCAGAGTTTGTCACAACCGTCGCATGCGAAAGTTTTACAAGTCCAGATCGAATACTCAGAACATATTTCGGTTACAGACATGCGGTGACTTCCAGCCGCACATACGATCTGCTTGTACGCAAGCTCTGCTCCAACTGAGAGCCGAAATTGTGTCATGCAAAAATGGCCGCCAATACTAACAGGCCCACACTGGCGTGGGTGAACTAGAGTATTTCCGACTTTCGAAAATATATAAATCTAATGTTATACAGACATATTATACATGAATTTGCACGCAAATTTCACCAGCTTTTCAATGCTTCACGAATTTTCCGTGGTCTTTATTGTTTTTTTTACAAAAAAAAAACAGTGTTTTTGCTTATATGGACGCTATTTTGAGTCTTTATATCACTAATAAGTACTGAACAATTCCATCCATACAACAATAATTACCTATATTCACTACTTCTGTCGCCAATTTCACTGTTCCATGCTTTATTTAGTAGAAAAATCAATTTTTCAAGCGCAAAATGTACACGACGAATATAATTACAGTTAAACTTTCAAAACGCTGTAGAAATAACACCACTGATCAGAATGATGTCAAATTGTAACAGAATATCATCGGAGAAGGGGGAAAACGTATGGCAGAAGAAATAAATAGTGTGAAAATTGATCAACAGATAGTGCGCTGTATGTGTCAGAATACATAGTATCGTTTAGTAAAGGTTATAATGCACAGATAGTATTCGGAACAGTAAACTGGTTGGAGCCAGACGGACAACGAAATCCTAAGTTCAGACTGGAATGTTTATCGTACGGATAGGTTAGTCGCCAATGGTGGCGGCATGTTTATTGCAGTAAAAATTTCGATAAAACCTGGCGAGGTTGTCACGGATTCCGAACGTGAATTAATCTTGGTGAAATTGAGTATCAAAGAACGGTCAAAAATGGTGATCGGCTGCTTTTATAGACCTCCTGGGTCTAGAGCGCTTCAGACAAAGCTTGCAGAATATCATTAGTAGTTTTCCTGATAATGTCGTTGTAATAGGGGGTGACTTCAACTTTCCAGGTATAAAGTGGGAGTGTTATGCCATCAAAACTGATGCCAGACACAGGGAATCTTGTGGCACTGTTCTAGATGTTTTGTCCAAAAATTACGTTGAGCAGATAGCTAGAGAACCATCTCGTGACGGTAGCGTCTTATATCTCATGGCAACAAAATGATCTGAAATTATCGCATCAGTTAACGTAGAGGAAGGTATCAGTGATCATAAGGCTGTGACAGCATCTATGACGACGGGTCCTATAAGGAATGTTAAGAAAGGTAGGAAGATATATTTGCTCAGCAGTGGTGACAGGATACAAATTTCAGAATATCACAGCAGTCAGCATCAAATGTTCTGTGAAGAGGACGAAGATGTGGAGAACAAATGGAAAAAAAACAAAGACATCGTTCAATATTCTCTAGACAAGTGCGTTCCGAATGAGGTTTTAAGGGAAAGATCCACCATGGTTTACTAGCCGTGTTAGAAAAGCGCTACGTAAACAAAGAGAACATCATTTTAGATACAAGAGAATTAAAAACAAAAGCTGAACGAAGCGAAAATGAGCGTAAGGAGAGCTATGAGAGAAGCGTCCAATGATTTCGAAAGTAAGATGTTATAAACCGACCTGACTAAAAACCCTAAGAGATTTTGGTCGTATGTAAAATCAGTTCAAATGGCTCTAAGCACTATGGGACTTATCATCTGATGTCATCAGTCCCCTAGACTTAGAACTACTTAAACCTAATTAACCTAAGGACATCACACACATCAATGCCTAGAACCGCTCTGCCACCCCGGCCGGTGAGTAGATAGAATCTTTTATTTAGCCGGCAGTATCGGCCCTCGCTGTATTGCAGTAGTTCGAGTAACGAAGATTTTTGTGAGGTAAGTGATTCATGAAAGGTATAGGTTATTGTTAGTCTGGGCCATTTTTTTGTAGGGTTTATTGGAAGTCAGACTGCGTTGCGCTAAAAATATTGTGTGTCAGATTACTGATGATCAGAATAAGTATAGAGAAAACTGTTTGAGGACGTTGAATTTTGCTCAGATGTTTGAAAATCAAATAACGTAGAAGTTTACCAGCACAGTCATTCATAATTTTTCTAAGGGGTCGTTTCATTGGTTCTGAAGTATTGTCATCGGCAGAATGAACTAAAATGGTTCGACGTCTTTCTGTCGGTTCTACAGAGTGGAGACAATAACATTACAGTCACCGAGATAGTGGTAATAACGGAAAGCTGCTGCAGAGGGGGTTAGTGTTGACTTGTGTTAGCTGGTAGTGCAATGCAACAACAACGTGACTTACCCGAAGGTATGGCATGGAGAGCCATAGGACGGTTGGAAGTGGGGCAGACACAGAGGGAAGTGGCTACAGCTATTGGAGTGTCCCAAAGTGTAATTTCGAGGACCTGGACGCGATTTCAGACAACAGGAACCGTTAAAAGAAGAGAAGGCCAAGGTCGTCCATGGGTAACATCAGCAGGAGATGTCCATTATCTCTGGTTAACAGCCCATCGAGATGGGAGGCTGCATGCAACTCAGCTGCAACGCACCCTCCAGGCAGCAACAGGACGTACAACGTCAACACAAACAGTCCGAAATCGCCTTCGGGAATGTTGCCTCTACGCACGGAGGCCTATGGTGTGTGTCCCATTAAAACCACGACACCGTTCAGCCCGCATCACGTTTTCTTCACCGATGAGTGTCACATATGCCTTCAACCAGACAATCGTCGGAGACGTCTTGGGAGGCAACCCGGTCAGGCTGAACGCCTTAGACACAACGTCCAGCGAGTGCAGCAAGGTGGAGGTTCCTGTTGCTTTGGGATGGCATTATGTGGGGCCGACGTACGCCGCTGGTGGTCATGGAAGGCGCCGTAACGGCTGTACGATACGGGAATGCCATCCTCCGACTGATAGTGCAACCATATCGGCGGCATATTGGTGAGGCATTTGCCTTCATGGACGACAATTCGCGCCCCCATCGAGCATATCATGTGAATGACTTCCTTCAGGATAACGACATCGCTCGACTAGAGTGACCAGCATATTCTACAGACATGAACACTATCGAACATACCTGGGATAGATTGAACAGGACTGTTTATGGACGACGTGACCCACCAACCACTCTAAGGTATCTACGCCGAATCGCCATTGAAGAGTGGGACAATCCGGACCAACAGTGCCTTGATGAACTCGTGGATAGTGGATAGTATGGAAGAGGACGTACCACTGGGTATTAGAGGTACCGGTGTGTTCAGCAATCTGGAACACTACCTCTGAAGGTATATGTTACATGGTACTGTATGGTGGTACAACGTCCAATGTGTGGTTTTCATGAGCAATAAAATGGCGGAAATGATGTTTATGTTGATCTCTATTCCAATTTTCTGTATAGGTTCCGGAACTCTCGGAACGGAGGCGATGCAAAACTTTTTTTGATGTGTGTAGAATCGTATACCGTTAAAAGGAGGCAACCGACATGTCCTTAGTAAACCGTAATCTGTCGTATGATGTAATGTGATGAAGAAAGGCAAGTAATAAAGACCACAGTAGTGGACGTATAAAGTAGTATTAATAAACGTGATTTCAGTCCTCATGGGAGTAGGTTGTAATGTCATGATACCAAGAAGTTAACTCAAGGCTTGTAGTTGCAAGTAAGCACATATGGGGCAACATTTTAAGTAAGGAAAAAAGTTATGAAATATTTCGTGTAATGACCTGTTTTTTGGATCAGTTTGTTCATATAATAAATTATTAGGATCCTTTTCTAAATGAATGTAAATCCCAACGCCCACTAACAAGTCCGTTGTCCCACCTTTGTCGATGAAATGTAAAACTCCCAAATTACTATCAATTCTAGTGAGCCTTTGTTGTGTCGTTTTCAGATGTCTTTTAAATTT
This sequence comes from Schistocerca cancellata, assembly GCF_023864275.1. NCBI lineage: Eukaryota > Metazoa > Arthropoda > Insecta > Orthoptera > Acrididae > Schistocerca > Schistocerca cancellata. The sequence continues at coordinate 886,715,761 of NC_064628.1, read as the reverse complement.
GGAATGCTTGATGGTATGTCAAGAAACATGCTCACGGAATCTTGCTTCAAAAGATCTACCAGTCTGACCTATACACAATGAGCCACAATCGTAACTTATAATTTTAACAGTGCCCAATTTTAGCAATGTCTCTGAACGGTCTGTAGAGAGTATTGGCAATACTGACAAAGTATTCTTGTTATTGAAGCCTGTATTAATGTTAAATTTACAAAAGCACTTAAGATCTAAATGGATTTTGCGGAGTAGGAAAGCGTCCTAACTAACGGTGCAGAAGGATGGACCCTGGGAGGCGCTCAGGTAAGTACAGTGCAGCCAGTAGATATAGATGGAATAAGGAGCCCAGACAGGAGATCCAAAAAGACGGAGAAGAAGAAACGAAGGAAGTATGGAGATAATCAACAATGGATGTGGAACAGTCGGTTGTACAAAGAATTCAAATGGTTCAAATGGCTCTGAGCACTATGGGACTTAACATCTGTGGTCATCAGTCCCCTAGAACTTAGAACTACTTAAACCTAACTAACCTAAGGACATCACACACATCCATGCCCGAGGCAGGATTCGAACCTGCGACCGTAGCGGTCACGCGGTTCCAGACTGAAGCGCCTAAACCGCACGGCCACACCGGCCGGCGTACAAAGAATTGAGAACCGTGCTCTTCAGTAGTATGGCCACGCATGGAGAATGGAGTAAGGACGGTCACCAAAAACAGTCTTGTAATGGTCTCCGCCGGGAAGGAGAAAGTATGGACGGCTTAGAAAAACGTGGAAAGAGGCAGTAATTGAAATGATAAGGAGGACCAACTGCTGAAGAGTGGAAAAGTCCTTCAGATTACAAGTAAATAAATTTAAATTTTCCTTTCAAAGATTCTTAATTTTGCTGCTCTCTCTCTCTCTCTCTCTCTCTCTCTCTCTGTCTCTCTCCCTTATTGTGTTCACGTTTTATAAGCGTATGTTAGAACAGGTGAGATAATAATTTTATATCTTCGAATTTCTTGAAATAAGTTTGTTTTGCAATTGGTCCAGTAACAAAAAAATTGGCGTTTTGTGTTCTATCATTTATTATTTCTTTCACTCTGTCGTCTGTAATTAGCAATGTTTCTAGACAAGTTAACTGAGGTAGTGTTTCGATGTTCTCTGCAACAATTTAAAGATACGATCTGCTTTCGCTTGCTGCGAGAAAAAAATTCTAATCCTTTTCCAAGTAAGTTTCCTGATGGTCTGCTCCATGACGAGGTTGAAATGTGATGTTGATAAACCATCTCCTTGTCTGACTCAGGAAGTAGCGAGGAACATTTCCGAGAGACTGTTTCGTATTTTAACTCTAAAATTTGGATTTTGAATCCACAGTTTTACCTGATGTACATTATTATAATTCAGTGCTAGTTTTCAGTTTGGTCTCTCAAGTTTTTCCTTGCGTTGTTGATGATTAGGGCCAAAGAGTACATCGTCAACAGCTTGTCAAGAATATGGCTCAGGTATGTCGCACTATGTTCCACTGACACGTATACCTTGTTAGTTTCACGGGACTAATGATCTGCGAGCGTTCTCTAACACTAATAACAACAGTTTTGGTCAGATTGGATGACTCATTCACTATTTTGAATTTCTCATTACTTTTATGGAGTTATAATAAACTGTTTAGTCGATTCCTTTGATCGGATAAAGTTTGGGAGTTAGTGTTACTTGCAAAAACTAACACACTGTGTTTTCGAAGAAAATGCGCGATCAGTTGTAGCACAGACAATTTCCTGTCCGCCTAGCCTGCATACATTTATAATGGTACGATCAGTTTCGATTCCATTGAACCATCTTCAGACCTGCGTGCGTCGGTTAGTGGTAGTAACCCCACTATTTGTACAAGCAATATGCATGCTACGCTGCAGAACACTACACTGCACATGGGACTTATCTCGTATTTAGCCAGAATGAGTGGCTGTAAGTATGAGAATTCCAACTACCAGTTCCGGAGCGCTAATGTTACGTAGTAACATCAGTTTTGCTTATCTGACTCAGGTGAACCGAGCGTAGCAGGGGTCTAATATAAAAATCGCCGTACGTTGTACAGTAAAGCAGACATACTCTAGAATTCGCGATGTGGCTGCGCTACACATCCGGGTTCCGCCGCTCAAGCAATAAATGACTCACCTTACTACTTACAACATTCATTAAATAAAAGGAATTGTAGAACACTGCATTTAATCGAAATTAAATATTAGCATAGTCATCACACAGTTACTCATGTATTCTCATCATCTAATGGAAAGAATAGCAATCGCTAAACACTGATGTATCAATATTGTTGTTCCAGTAACAAAACACTTGCTGCGTCTTGTCGCAGTACCTAACTATCTTTTAATGCAAATTCAGAAATACTAATTTCAGTTATGAGACGTCTACGTCAGTGGACAAGGAACACAAGAGTGGTGTTGTGCGAAGCTTTAGTTAGATCTACTTCTATAGTTCAATTCTTTTATCTTGGCGGCTCGCGCATGCCCGCCCAGACGCGAGAGATTGCGGCGTTGCCAGTTGCACACGACGCACGCGCTAATAGAAGCAGCGCCATAGTATAGCATAGTTCGCAATCTTACGTTTAGGAGGAAGAGCGCAGTTCATGAAGTAAAGCCACCACGGCCGCATTAACCCTTTCGCTGCTACAAAGACGTGCTCCCTGCATTCCGCGCTGTGCGCGATTTTGTCACTGCACTGCTCGCCTGCACTCTTCAAAATTTCTTGCAATGGTTTACTACATTTAATGCTGCACAATAACTGCGTTGAACATCGAAACAAAATTAAGTCATTTATGGGGGGAATGTATCAGTCAAGAAGACGTGTAAAAATCAAATTTTTGGGCCAAATAGTTTTTGTCAAAGCAGTGCGAAAACCATGTGTCTGCACAGGCGAGCAGTGCAGTGATGACAAAATCGCGCACAGCGCGGAATGCGGCGAGCACGTGTCTGCAGCAGCGAAAGGGTTAATGAAGAGACAAAGCACTAGAAATTTCAAAAAAATTAAATTCAAACGAATATAATTCGTGAAGTAAGGCACTTCGATATTGTTTTTAAATAATGAAAATATTAAACACAGCACAAGGTTTGAACTCATAACCCTTCACATAGCAGTCCAACACCTTAACCGTTACGCTAACGCACCACGTCCAACTACATAACGCCATGAGAAGTATAACACCTCACGCAAAATACTGACAAACACTGTTGGTATGACTATGAATTATTCACGCTTCGTTGAAGTACAATAGGAAATAAACAATTACCGCTGTTCTTTATTGCGAAAAAGCGGTTCGTGAGAGTGATGCAAACGCCTTTCCATGCTATCGGCTGAATTAGGAGTCTTATTGCTTGTTTGGTTTAATTAATTAATAGAATATGAAGCAATTGATGTAAAGAATGCTTTTTCCAAACTTTCTATAAAAGAATGTATGCTATCAAGACATTGTTTTTGTTCTACTACTTTATTTATGACTGAAGGTTTCTAAAACTGAAGATGCTCTGCACTGCAGTCGAGATGTGGCAACATCGTTCTCTGTTCATTGGCTGACTGTTTTGTGACGTCAGATGCGCAGAACGAACCTAAACTCGGCCGCCAACATAAATGACGCGCACTTTAGCACGGCAGCAGCAAGTGCAAACTCCATGCTGTCCGGCTCACTGTTTTGTCGGCCCATCCGCTCTCGCACCCTTCGTACCAAGTACTCAGGCTCCTGGACTGAAATACTGTGTGGCGGCTCCAATACTCAAGCGCAACAAATTTTCCAAGACCAATTAATGACAGAATTATCCTCCGCTTGCAGCCCTTATCCCATCACTCAGCAAACACTTCTAACACACCCAAACCAGTTTCTTTTTTTTATTTTTTGCTGCCGCTGACTTACTGCGTAATATGTAATATGTACAAGTCCCGCAAGGGCTCTGCGTCAGCCTATCAACAGTCTTCCAGCTGTCCTGAGTTACTTGCAGGACATCCCTTTCATAGGCACATTTTTCTGGGCTTATCGCAGGTGACAGTTGGTGGTTCAGTGCCTTGCCATGAACAACCTACGCCATAACACTGAAAAATAAAACAATTTTAGGCAGCCATTTTTTTGGAAATTGTGTTGGAAGATGGATTCCCATGGACCATGAGAAGGTATTCGTACTACAAAAATTTTTAGTAATTCTTTTATTATAAAAATTTACACTAAAAAACAAAATAAAAAATATACATGACTGCTAGATTATCTTTTATTCACAAAATATTAACAAAAATTTAATTACTGGATGTTTTGGAACTGTCTGAAACATGTATCTACACACAAAGCGACATTTCAATTGCATCATATTAGTCTTGCACATCTTGTGCTGCACATACGACTTTACTGCCTTTACTTCACGAGTTGACGGTAAATTGAGTTCATGGTTCTGAGTAGTTTCACGGGTAAGACAAGGCTGCAACCTGTCTCCACTGTTGTTCATATTATTTATGGATCATATGTTGAAAACAATAGACTGACTGGGTGAGATTAAGATAGGTGAACACAAAATAAGCAGTCTTGCATATGCGGATGACTTAGTTGTGATGGCAGATTCGATTGAAAGTTTGCAAAGTAATATTTCAGAGCTAGATAAGAAATGTAAGGACTATGGTATGAAGATTAGCATCTCCAAAACGAAAGTAATGTCAGTGGGAAAGAAATATAACCGGATTGAATGCCAAATAGGAGGAACAAAGTTAGAACAGGTGGACGGTTTCAAGTACTTAGGATGCATATTCTCACAGGACGGCAACATAGTGAAAGAACTGGAAGCGAGGTGTAGCAAAGCTAATGCAGTGAGCGCTCAGCTACGATCTACTCTCTTCTGCAAGAAGGAAGTCAGTACCAACACTAAGTTATCTGTGCACCGTTCAATCTTTCGACCAACTTTGTTGTATGGGAGCGAAAGCTGGGTGGATTCAGGTTACCTTATCAACAAGGTTGAGGTTACGGATATGAAAGTAGCTAGGATGATTGCAGGTACTAGTAGATGGGAACAATGGCAGGAGGGTGTCCACAATGAGGAAATCAAAGAAAAACTGGGAATGAACTCTATAGATGTAGCAGTCAGGGCGAACAGGCTAAGATGGTGGGGTCATGTTACACGCATGGGAGAAGCAAGGTTACCCAAGAGGCTCATGGATTCAGCAGTAGAGGGTAGGAGGAGTCGGGGCACACCGAGGAGAAGGTACCTGGATTCGGTTAAGAATGATTTTGAAGTAATAGGTTTAACATCAGAAGAGGCACCAATGTTAGCACTGAATAGGGGATCATGGAGGAACTGTATAAGGGGGGTTATGCTCTAGACTGAACGCTGAAAGGCATAATCAGTCTTAAATGATGATGATGATGATGATGATGATGCTAGATTATCTTTTATTCACAAAATATTAACAAAAATTTAATTACTGGATGTTTTGGAACTGTCTGAAACATGTATCTACACACAAAGCGACATTTCAATTGCATCATATTAGTCTTGCACATCTTGTACTGCACATACGACTTTACTGCCTTTACTTCACAATTTTCTTTGTCAGATGTTCACCAACATTTGAATGTCTGAGTTCACCAGTAACACCAATGCTGGCTGCTTTATTTTTAAATAAACACAGGTGGACACCTACGATGTTTCCGTGGTGACAATGTGACAGTAATTCTCTTGCTAACTGTAAACTGAATGTTAGCTGCTCTCCATTTCCTGTGACTAGTGTGCGCATTATAAACGCATTTACAATGGCAACATCAACTAGAAAATAAAACATTCCGTGCCACCATTTTAGAGATCGCCGTCCAACTTCATACCGTTCTCGCTTCTAATCGAACAGATCCACTCCGCCCATTACACTGTTGTATAAACTTATGGCACTTGCGCAAGGTATGCTACACATGGAGCCATCTCTTACTTTGCTGGAAATGAATGTTACATCCTTGGGAGATGTTTCTGAAGACAAAACTGTTACTATTCTTGCGTCTTGCCACTTTACCGCAAGGACTGAATCTTTTATCTGTTCCTTCAACTCGCCTCGTGAAAGTTGGTCATTTTTTTTCATTATATCTGGAAGACCTTTTCTGTTGACTCTGATAATACCTACAGAATATACTCCATTATCCAATAGTGTTTTCATTATGGCGTCCAAAGTGAAATAGTTATCAAATGCAACAATAAATGTACTAATTTTCAAAGTTGAACACAATTCAAGCACAACCCTTTAACCAAGAGAAATATTGGCATTATTGTCTTCCACTTTTACACAATAGATAGCCTATCTTAGCATCAGCCAGGTACCAGACCTGGAACCCGCTTCATGGGCATATATTGTTTTATGCTCGATCTTCCCTTGAAAGGTATCATAGCTTCATCAATGGACAATATGCCTGAAAGATTATATCCCTCTAAGAAATTACTATTTAGAGCGTCAGTTAGTGGTCTCATTTTATATACTTCATCACATCCAGGAACACCATTCATCACTGCCTTGAATTATCGTGCAGATGAAGGTTTTCTAAAATTTTTTGAACCTTTTTAGAGTTACCACTGTCGACCCTGATTTAACATGCAAAAGAGCATCTGAACTCCAGTAATTTGATAAATGTGGCAATTTGTGGATGCTCATAATGATGAGCAACCCGATAAATACTTTTATTTCAGAGTCTGTCGTGTCCACCCAGTTCTTTGTTGTTACAGGTGTTTCAGAGCTCATATGAAACTTTTGTCGCTGTTGGGATGTGTAACACCTACAGCGCTTCTCGGCGTTGAAAAAAAAACAAAAATAGCTCCCAAATTAGCTCCCATGTCCTTAATATATCAATTCACAAAATGACCCAAGTCCCTCCACAAGTAGTAATTACGAAAAATAAATAAAAAACAAATAGAGGGAAATATCTAGTATAGAAAGCAAAAGAAAAGAAAAGGAAAATTTAATTATAAATTTTAGAAACATGGGAACGGGGAAAAATAGTAGAAAATATTACAATATTAGTTATTCCAATACGTATGAAAATCAATATTATAGTCATAGAACGTAGGTCTGGGACACCAAAGATAGTGTTTATTAATGTATAAATAGCCATACGTTGTAATTACGATACTCCAGTCTCTAGTCTGTTCTAGTTGGGAAGTTATTTAGGACGTACAGCATTAGAGAACAACAATTGGGTCTTTATTTAACGGGGATCAATAATAGATCGTGACGAGATTGTTTTTGAGGGTTGTCAATTCAAGACTTTAATTTGGACATTTATCAGATTAGATAACCGGGAAGGTGAATAGTAATCTCTTTGGCTTTAATGTCAATTCGCGTGAATATTTAAACGCTTTACTGAATTGAGAATTTTAACCGGATTCGGACTTTGAATTGTGATAGTGGGAAACTTTAACTTCACGCGACTAGGGATCATAGTTAATGATAGTTTGCGGATATTAAATAGAAATAACTTATCTACCGAAAGTGACAGGATATTATATAACATCTCTGATGCTAGCGAGAATCCTACTTAGACATCTAATTAAAGAACTTCTTTGAATGAGATCGTATGAGTGATCCTACTTATTAATAATTCTTGTCAATAAACTGACGTTGTTAATTTGAAACATAATACAAGTCTTGAACATTAATTTAACTTAGATTAACAAACGTTAAGGTTACGTGATCTATGCCAAGAACAAACTAGCGATTCGTAACCAAAACAATTGAACGAAAGGTTAAAGTATCGTCGTCTGTAAACATTGGTGGTAAAGCTACTAAATATTTTTTCTCTCAGAGTTAGGAAGACTATACGTGTAGTGACCCACGTTTAACATTGGGTTTTAAAAGTAATCAAACTGATACTTAGCCGGGACAATATTAAATAAAAGAAAAACCCTTCAATGACAGTCAATGTGTAAAAAATAAAATCAAACTTTCACCTATTAGACGAAAAAGCGAAAACAGAAACAGGGCTGCTACAGATGCATACAAGTTTGTTTGTTCAACCGTATTCTGAATGACACTTTCGTTGAACATATCAAGAAAATACTCGTATGGACGATGCTTTCTTTGACAATTCTAAGCTTTCTCTAACAGGATCTGTGTCTAAACACTGAGGCAGTGCTTCATCCCAGTCAGTTTCAGTGCTCTCATCACTACCGCTCAGAGCCGAAATTTTTGTCGACTCTGTGGAAAAACCTGCAGGTACCGAACACACTCCGTGGACTGAAACATTGTCTACTACTGAGGGCACTTTTGTTGAAAATCAGCAGGAGACTGTGGGAGGTTGTTCACTATATTATTTTCCTCATACAGGCGTATTGTCTACGCTAAATGTGTGAAACATTAATAAATGTGCTGCCAACTTGGACCACGGGAGAAAATGTTCCCTATGTTTACAACATATTTTTGATGTGCTAGAATGGACTAAAAATTTTCTTTCATGCGTTAGTATCAGAAAAATTACATAAAATATCAGATAAGTACCGTGCAGTTACTTACAAACGCCACTGTCTACAGATAAACAAAACCACAAAATAACACCGAAACGACGTCTTTCTGGCACCAAACTGAGCAGAACAGACAAATAACACTCCGCCAATTGTTGCCAGTGCAACTGTTGCCAGCGGCGGGAATTTTCATATGCTTCTCATTCTAATCTACAGATGGCAGCACCATCAAGACGTCGGAATCTCCAGTCCCTTGGACAATGGAATACATTATTAAAGTATGTGAATGCTGTCGCTGACCAGCTGCGTAGTACGTAATGTGTAAGAGTCTCGTGAGGGGACCGCGTCAGCCTATCAACTGCATGCCGAAAAAGCTGCCTTGATGACAGGAAAATGATCACCTTTTCCTTCCGTCATCTTCTGCCAGGTTTGATGCGGCCCATCACGAATTCCTCTCCTGGGTCAACCTTTTCATCTCAGCGTAGCACTTTCATCCAACTCTTCTCAGTTACTCACTGGATGTAATCCAAACTGCGTCTTTCTCTACAATCTTTACCATCTGCGCTTCCCTAATCTACCACTAAAGTTATTACGTAAAGTCTTAACACATATCCTATCATCCTGTCCCTTCTTCTTGTCAGTATTTTCCGTGTGACCCGCTTTCCGACAGTTCTCTGCAGAACATCTTCATTTCTTATCTTATCAGCTCATAAACCTTATGCATCCTTCTATGGCACCACGTCTTACATGCTTCAATTCTCTTCTTTTCAAATTTTCTCACAGACTATGATTCACGTCCATACAATGTTATACTCCAATCGTACATTCTCACAAATTCGATCCTCAAATTAAGGCCTATGTTTGATACTGGTAGACTTGTTTTGGCGAGTAATACGCAAACGGTGTGCTAGTTTGGTTGCTTCGTCCGTCAAGTACTTGCTTAACTTCATCTACTTCGTGGTCACTCGGGTTTGATGTTAAGATTATCTCTAATCTTATTTCTGCTGCTACTCGTTGTTTCAGTTTTTCTTCTCTTTACTCCCAATCCATAGCGTGAGTTCGTTCGGCTGTTCAATCCATTCAACAGGTCCTTCAATTCTCGTTACTTTCATTGTGGAAAGCAATACCATTAGGGAAGCTTATCACTGATATTGGCAATGTAAATTCGATTCCTGAACCTTTCCATCACTTCCATCGTCGCTGAATAGATATATAGATTGAACAGCACAGACGAAAGACTATTTACTGTTGCATACCCTTTTAACCCTCTTTATTCTTATTTTGCCCTCTTTGTTTCCCTCTAACTCATACATATTTTGCTGAGATTTTTAACATCTTGCCCCACTGTATGTTATTGAACGTTTTGTCTAGGTCAATAAATCTTACGATAGTGTACCGATTTTTATTAAGTCTTACTTCCATTATCAAGTCTGAAGTCAGAAATGCTTCTCCGGAGTCATTACATTACCTAAGGCCAAACCGATACTCAATTACTCTCTCTCTTCTTCTGTATGTTGCTCCAGTTAGCAATTTCTCCCCCTTATCTGCCCTTGTTCTCTACGAGATTGCGTAGGTGATATTTGTCCGAAAGTCAGATCCTTTATTCCCAGACTCATAGAGTCTACAAACGTAATTCAAAAGTCATAGATTGCTACTTCCCCAACGTTTTGAGAAATTCCGAAGAATGTTAACTATGCCTTCGACCTCATTACACTGCAAGTTTTCCAAAGCCCTGTCAAATTCTGATTCAAGTGCTAAACCCATTACATCTTACATATCAACTTCCCTTTCTTATTTTCACGTCATCAGACAATTCCTCCTCCTCATAGAGGGCTTCAGTGTACACTTTCCAGTTACCTGCTCTCTCTTCTGCGTTTATCAGTGGAATTCCTCTTGAAGTCCTAATATTCACAATCAATCTTTCCGACGGCTATTTGTTTTCGATTTCTTCGCATTTTTCCTACAGCCTTTTCACCTTTGATTCCTCTTACTTCCCTTTTTGTTTCACATCTAAGTAATCTATATTTCTGTATTCTGTCTTTTCGTACTTTCTCTTTCGTCGCTCAGTTAAAATATTTCTTCTGTTATCCAAGGTATATTCGCAATTTCTTTTCTTGTACCTATATTTGTCATACAAATTTCTGTGATGGCGGTTTTTAGATATTTCTATTTCTATTCAACTACATTGCCAGCTTTGAAAATCATTATCGTACTGTCTACAGCCTTATTGAATTTCAAACGCACCTAATCATACCTCTGTAGGCTTTGCATCAGTACCAGTTTCTTCCACTTCTATTCTTCCGGACTGTTCCCTTAAACTTTAGTCTATTCTTCACTAACAATTTGTGACCTCAGTCTGTAAGTGCTGCTGGGTACCCCTTACAATCCAATATTTTGTTTCGGAATCTCAGTCTGACGGTGATGCAATGCAGCTGGAATCTCCCCCTATCTCCAGACCTTTTCCAAGTACACGTTATTTTTGTGATTTTTGGACAATGTATTCGCTATTAGTAGCTGACGTGTACTGGAGAATTCAATTAGCCTTTCTCCTCTGTCATTGCTGCTACCGAATCCACGTTTTCTGGGAACCATGTCCTCTATTCCTTCTCCAACTACAGCGTTCCAATCACACATGATTACTAGATTTTCAGCTCCCTTTATAAGCTCATTTATAAGTTCAGTATCCTCATAAACTTTCCATATCTCTTCAACTTCTTTCAACAAGTGTAACGGAACTACTGTTGTTTGATCTAATCACACTGTCTCACTCTCTGTCTTCCCTTACTATTCAAGACGAATCTTACTCTCATTGTACCATTTTTTTTGCTGTTGGTATTACCTTATATCTTTCTGGCCGTAAATCCCTATCTTCATCCCAGATTACTGTACTGATCCTCACTATATCTAGATTTTGTATTTGCGTTTCCCTTTGAATATTTTGTAGCTACCGTACCTATGAATTCATACAAATTACTGAAACGACTCCTCCGAGAAATTCCAATGGCATATTTTAACAGAAGAACATCCGGTCCCGTGAGCGAAAGTGCCATAATTTCCTGGAGTAGAGATCTCTACCCTTTTAGATAATATTTATGCTGATATTCTATCTACTGATAAACGCAGCCAATTTCGATAACTTGTAGTTTTGATATATTAAGAGAGAATATTCTTATTTGAAAAGAAAAAGATTTGAAGCAGGAAACGCTTAATTTTTTAACTTTATTGCACGATGGGCATTTATTTGGTAATTTGCACGCTGATTTGATAGTGACGAAATTCATTTGATTTTTATAAATGCAAATTTACTTTCTTATTGCTCTAAAATTCAAAAAGAATTGACCTAATTAATTACACTAAAGCTACATTTATAAAGATATCAGAGATATAACAATTCTTTTAAAATGATAATAGTGTCTGGAAGTCGGCACTAGTAACATTTTTTAAAGTTCTATCTAGTATCTTATACCAATGTTCGCTTCAATGAATTATCGCCAAAAGTAGTATCATTATACAGACTAACATGTAACTGTCAATTCAAGAACCATCTTACAGTTAAAAATTGGAAGGTATGTTAAAAAGTACATTCTTCGTCCGTAAGGAAAGTGAGTGTTGGGAAACTGTTTATTACAACTGAAATGATGTTGGGTGGCCGGCTATTTGATGTAATCATAGGGGAAGGCCATATTAAAACAGAAGAAACACTCAAACTTCCCTAAATTTTGGTTCTTGAACGTCTTGATATTGACGGCAGAGTGGTTATAAGCAAAGACGTGTCTAGCGAAGGTACACCATCGACCACAAGATAATAGAAATTCATCATGCGTTAAATCTCAGTTCTTAATTCCCACTTTAAATCAACCATTGTGTCTTTTAATTTGTGGGGGTGCAAGTGTGGATGCATGAATGAAAAATATCCTGATATGCTAAACATACATAGCGAATGTTACACTTACTACCTGTTTTGCATTTCTGTGTCAGGTGCCTGAACACATAATTTCTAGCATCCATGTCCCACTATCCTAAAACAAAAAATTCAACCAAATTCTGCATAAAATTAACGAACTGTAAGTTATTCAAATGCACGACAACAAATCAAAAACACCACACAACGCAGATTTGAATCAACAGCGGAACTGAGCAGATGGGGGTCCATGACTGATTTATGACAAGGACGACTGCTAATGACTCGATGGATTTAAATAGATAGTGAATTCGCCGACTGACTTGTTCCAGATACATCAGGAAGCAACTGAGTTGTTCAGTGATTATATGAAGTGAGAGACACCAATAACCAGACTGCACTAATGGTTAGTCACCACTGGGTCACATCACGCTAATGCCATGAAATATCATCTCTAGCCTTGATAATGCCCTCAATTCGGTGGGGTAGAGAGGCCGTACGTTACCTCATTTTTTTTATACTATAGCACATTTACTGATGTGTAGGTCCCCTAGAGCCGTCAAATTTGCGAGGAGGATGTTGTATGGTACGTTCCCCTGCTTCTCCAAACAGTACCAGTCTTTTTCTAGATAGCTAGAAGACCTTAGGAATAAGAGAGTGTTAGCTAGTTAGCTATTGACTGGTCCCGATCATACCTATGAGACTGTATACGAAGGTTACAGATAACATATATCTCAAACAACTGTTAACTCTCAGTAATAGATTCATGAGAACCAAAATACATTAATGCACGAGTTCTCCATGGTAGCATATTAGCACTATTACTGTTCCTGATACAGGATACAGGATTTTGAGTTCATGGGGAATGAATTCTCTTCGGTGATGAAAGCAAATTTAAAGCCAGTGAGAAAACAAGAGAACTCCTGGCGGAGAAAGCAAATGGAAGCTTGCAGGAAGTTGACAATTTGACAATAAGCAATAAAGTGACGTTGACCACAACGAAAACTAATGCCATGAATTTCAGTTTAAAGAGGGAAAATGACACAGAAAAATTAAATGTGTGTGGCACGTGTGCAGACAGAGTAACAAGTGCAAAATTTCTGGGAATGAATATTTATCCTCATCTGAAAAAATGTGAACACACAAAGACGCTTGCAAACAGAATGTCATCTACATGTAATGCATCTGAGAGTCCAGTTTTAAGTGAAGGGTCCAGTCTTCACACTTATATCCTGATTTTAGCTTTCCATGGTTTCCCCAAATTACTTCAGGAAAATACCAGAATGGTTCCTACTACGAGATCACGGGCGACTACAGCTCCCATTTTTGTCGAGGTATAAGTGTGAGTATATAAATGTCTTTATTTGTGAATTCCTTTATTTTTACTGTTCTTAAAATGCAATACCAAGACTTGTTTCTTCAACAAGTGAGTACCTTGAAGATTTCTTAAGTAAGAGAACTTAGCATGTTATTCTCGACGGCGAGTGTTCATCAGAGACAAGGGTATCGGCAGGAGTGTCCCAGGGAAGTGTGTCAGGACAGCTATTGTTCTCTTTGTACCTAAATGATTTGGCGAACAGGGTGAGCAGAAATCTGCGGTTGTTTGTTCATGATACCGTGGTGCACAAGTAGGGTGTCGGCGTTTAATGAGTGTAGAAAGATACAAGACTACTTATACAAAATTTACAGTTGGTGAGATGAATGGCAGCTAGCCTCAAATGCGGAAAAATGTAAGCTTTTGTGGATGAGTAGGAAGATCAACCCCATAATATTTGGATACAGTATCTAACAATACCACCACTTGCAAAGTAGGTTAGAAATCAGATTAATAATGTTGTTCACGCAGCATATGTTCGCTTTATCGGGCAACAACAAAGCTATTGACTGTGGATGGTATCGTCAGAATGGAAATAATGAAGTCACTGTAAAAAAAGTCATTAATTTTGGCATTTATCTTGAATGGATTCCCACGTAGATTTCGTCGAAGTTGTTATGGCTCATCTTGTTGATTCTAGGGTGATTCCATTTTGACTGCTAGAAGGTCCAGATCTGTATTTTAGCAATATTTGAAGACCTAACAAATGCGTTTTTCAGGAAATTCTTAATGATCAAACAATCCAAGATCAGAACAATGGTATGGTAGAAATAATTTTTGATTTGGTGTTGACGATCGACATTTTTATTAAACTTCTTGTAAATTCAGATATTATACTACTTCTGAATTGTCACAGCATCAAGAAAACAGTTTTGTATCAATCTTCATATATTTAATTTCCACTTTAACCAAACACAAGACTTGACTGTTCTTTTACAAAGCGAAATAACGACATTACTTCTGCAAAGTGAAACAAAGACTGCTCTGTGCGCATTCGCGCCAAAACGGTTACAAGTAAGTCAAAGATTATGACCGTCTCACAGAAATGAATACACACAAGAACCATGTCACTTAATATATCGATACATCGGAGTACCTATACATTAATAAAACCAAATGTGAATATTGTAACAAAAATATGTCTGTTACTTCGCAGAAAAGTAGTACGGTATTACTGGTATCTAGAACTGGGCTTGGAGTGCCGTAATGGTCACGTAAATAAAGAACCATTACAAGTATTACTGGTGTCCTGCTTGACGCAGTCAAGTCGTTTGAATATCTGGGTGTAGCGTTGCGAAGCGATATGGAATGGAACGAGCATGTGATAACTGTTACAGGGAGGGAATTGGTCGACTTGGAGAGTTTTAGGAAAGAGTGGTTCACCTGTAAAGCATCCGCAAATAGGACGCTGGTGCGACCTATTCTTCAGTACTGCTCGAGTGTTTGGGATCCGTAGCATGTCGGTTTGAAGGAAGACATCGAAGCAATTCACAGGCGGCCTGCTAGATTTGTTATCGGTAGGTTCGAACAGCAAGTGTTGCGGAGATGCTTCGGGAATTCAAATGGGAATCCCTGGCGGGAAGGCGACGTTCTTTTCGGGCAACACTATTGAGAAAATTTTGAAGCTGACTGCAGAATGATTCTACTGCCGCCAACACACATTGCGCGTAAGGACCACGAAGATAGGAGAAATTATGGGTCGTACGGAGGCATATAGACAGTCGTTTTTCCCTCGTTCTATTTGCGAGTGGAAAAGGAGAGGAAATGAGTAGTAGTCGCACAGGGGACCTTCTCCACGCACCGTACGCTGGCTTGCGGGGTATCTATGTAGATGGGGATGTAGATATGCAGTATCCCTGTAAAAGAGGTACATGTATGAATAAAACTATTTCTAGTTTTACTACTATGGGATTAATATCGGGTAATTTAACGCACCAGTTGATGTGTGTTAGAGTGTTAATCACATCAGGGACGAATGAGTGCAGACCTGAAAAATACATGGAAAAGGGGAGAGTCTGCAGAGTAATGATCTTGAATATGTGGAAGGAGCAACTCTCGGTCACCGAGAATGTTGAGATGAACGTGCCTGTTCAGTTTAACGGTAAGGTTAATTAGTGGGACCAAGTCATAGTACGAAAAACGCCACCAAAACATCACAGACCCACTTTCACCCTGAACTAAACTCCCTGCGCGCTGTGGGTCAAATGCCTCGTGAGAGTGTCTGTGCATCCGACGCCTTGACCCATTTAAAAGAGATAAAATCTTGACTTGTTAGCTACTGTATAGTTTCTACTGCTTGACCCACTGAAGACGTATGGTGTATTTGCGCCGATGTGAGCAACTGCTTTTGCGATTGAGCCGACGCCAAACGTCTACTGCATGCAGTTCCCTTCGGAAAGTTTTCTTGGAAGAATGTTCACACGCATATGCATTTACTGTCGGACTCGAAACCTGTTGTCTCTGAGACGGCGTGACGCACGTCTCTGCTCCCACGATCGGCTACTATCTTTTTACAGGTGTTCTTGCGCCTTGTTGCATGGCTATGAGTGGTAAACAGATCCTTGGTCTGTCTGCGTTTATACACCAAAAAACAGGGCATCTTCAAGAGTGTTGTGGTCATGGCCAAGTCCAAACACGGCAGCTACTTCCTCCATTCTGTTATGTCTCCACGTCGTCCAATCTTACTGTGCTGATTCAGTACAACCGAATGACAGACACACACACACACACACACACACACACGCAAACACACACACACACGCAAACACACACACACACGCAAACACACACACACATGCAAACACACACACACACGCAAACACACACACACACACGCAAACACACACACACACGCAAACACACACACACACACGCAAACACACACACACACACGCAAACACACACACACACACGCAAACACACACACACACACACGCAAACACACACACACACACGCAAACACACACACACACACGCAAACACACACACACACACACGCAAACACACACACACACGCAAACAGACACACACACGCAAACACACACACACACACACACGCAAACACACACACACACGCAAACACACACACACAGAGACAGACACAGACACCGCTTCACTGCCATGACGTACTTGTTTAGTGGAGGGGTCACGTGACCGCCGGATACAGATCTACAACATCTGCAACTCTCCGAAGCGACCAGTGTGTGTGTGTGTGTGTGTGTGTGTGTGTGTGTGTGTGTGTGTGTTTTAAGGAGTTACTGATACCTGGTCCAGCGAACTTATATAACATTTGTAGGCTACCAAGAAGTGAAACTGAATTCATGTACAAAAACAAGTAAACACTGCCCGTACAAATGAGCTGAGGTGACATTTATTAAAGTGATACACGCAATTCTCGTTTTATCACGTTTTTTGAACGAGTTGTGTGAAAATGAAGTGAACATCTACATGCGATGCATGCTAAAATTACATAGAAAATAGAGTTATGGTAGTTTGTTTTATCGAGAGAATCTATCGGTATTATGGCTGTACCAGGTGGCCAGTGCGAAACTTCCACATTTTGATAGTTTTAAATAATGACAGTATTTGGAGTAACCTTGTGGATGACATCGGAAGTTCACTGAGGCTTTTTGCAGATGATGCTGTGGTGTATCGAGAGGTTGTAACAATGGAAAATTGTACTGAAATGCAGGAGGATCTGCAGCGAATTGACGCATGGTGCAGGGAATGGCAATTGAATCTCAATGTAGACAAGTGTAATATGCTGCGAATACATAGAAAGATAATTCCTTTATCATTTAGCTACAAAATAGCAGGTCAGCAACTGCAAGCAGTTAATTCCATAAATTATCTGGGAGTACCCATTAGAAGTGATTTAAAATGGAATGATCATATAAAGTTGATCGTCGGTAAAGCAGATGGCAGATTGAGATTCATTGGAAGAGTCCTAAGGAAATGCAATCCGAAAACAAAGGAATTAAGTTACAGTACGCTTGTTCGCCCACTGCTTGAATACTGCTCAGCAGTGTGGGATCCGTACCAGGTAGGAAGATCCAACGGAGATCAGCGCGCTTCGTTACAGGATCATTTGGTAATCGCGAAAGCGTTACGGAGATGATAGATAAACTCCAGTGGAAGACTCTGCAGGAGAGACGCTCAGTAGCTCGGTACGGGCTTTTGTTAAAGTTTCGAGAACATACCTTCACCGAGGAGCCAAGCAGTACATCGCTCCCTCCTACGTATATCTCGCGAAGAGACCATGAGGATAAAATCAGAGAGATTAGAGCCCACACAGAAGCATACGACAATCCTTCTTTCCACGAACAATACGAGACTGGAATGGAAAGGAGAACCGATAGAGGTACTCAAAGTACCCTCCACCACACACCGTCAGGTGGCTTGCGGAGGTTGGATGTAGATGTAGATGTAGATGTAGAACGGTAGTTGGAGGACTAAGGGTAGTTGTGGGAATGCCGCCTTTCTCTATGAGCAGGGGTATGAGTGCAGCCACGCTTTTGGAGCTACGTTTGTCATTGACAGCTTCTTACGTTCTTTTCCTTGGCATCGCAAACGCGTCATTTATTCGTGGAGGTTTAGAGCAACTAAAGGAAAGACGGAAAACAGAAAAAATGTTATTCATTGTTTATGACAATAGTATTTACACCACCCTGTTGTTGACAAAAGTTAATAACTAATGAGCAAATACAAACACAAAATAAAAGAAGTGAAGAATATAATTTACTGCTTATGAGAATATTTGACTGTCATCAGTTGCTTGTAATTTCCTTTTACTTGTTGCTGAAGAGATGTTTAATAAGAAATACGAATGTAAAATACAAAGTAGTAAATAAATGCGAAATGTATAGGTCAGAACGTAGTGTTCGCTTCTTACCTTGTATATCACTTAGGCGACAATAACCTCTAACTGTATTTTGATATTTTATTTGCACTTCGTACTTATGAAACCACGTTAGGCTATAGTAGGAATAGCTAAATCACAATTCAAGACGACAACAACAAATTTGTTTGTTGTTGTTTCGGTAAGTATATTCGTTGAGAGAAGTCCTACGATTGGCAGAGATAATGGACTACCGCAATTGTCACGGTTATATCTATGACTATCCAATATACGAACTATTCAGTTAATAAGTATTTTTAAACAAATAAATTCATATGTGTAATAAGATAATATGAAAATTGAATCTCTTATTCGTGATTAATAAACAGATTCGATAAAGTATGGGTATGAAGATGGGTACCCATGATGCTGTTTTATCTATGGTGGATAAAAGTCTGTTTTATTTTACTGTTTTCCACAAACAGAACGTTTTAGAGCGAAATCCGTATTGAGTATCAGAATCTGGTTAGAAAAACTTACTAACGATATCTCTTTCATTCCTGTACAATTAGTACATGCTCAGAAAAAGGGATATTCACTTGAGAAATAATATTTACGATCAACAGTGTAACGTCGATATAATTTTTAAAAACAATCACATTTCTTCTAAGTCGATTATCTTACCTAAAATGTTTAGGATGATGTGAACTGGGAACTACTATGATGAGAACAGCGCTTGAGTGGAAGGTTAGAAGAATGTTTAATCACGACTAAAGCGCAAAAATAAACATCAGAAGACACAGGAAGAGGACAGGATTGGAAAAGTAGTCAGATAAGGATGTTCCTGTTCCTGTTCCCCTTATTTATTACATGTGTTCATTGAGGAGGTTCGCCTGATCATGAAGGAGAAGGCAAAAGGAATAAAGAAAGGATACATTGTATCAGATACGCTGATTACACCGTAATACTTACAGATTCCGTAAAAGGAATTGATACAATGCTGCAAGTCCTATCACACGGTCTTAAATTATGGAAATTAAAAGTGAATAAAAAGAAAACAATAGTAATGGGGTGCGGAAAAATGAGAGAAACTGAAACATACATAACAACTGATTCCGTCAGAAAAAATCAGGCGAAACAATTCTGTTATCACGTCAGTATAATCACAGAGAACATTAGATTCCTAATGGAAGTGTAGATACGGACATCAACGAGCTGTGCGGAAAGAGAAATCAACCTAGAAGTCTTAAGGAAAGTTTATGAAGAGAGAAGGCTATTGAAGGAAATGGTAAAGAGAAAAATAAAATTCATCGGACATGTCAACAGACAAAACACCTTCATCATTAACGTTCTGCAAGGGAAAGTACTGGGGAAGAAATGAATAGGATAAGTACTTGGAACACATAGAAAAGAGGATAATATGTGACAATCACATTAACGTTAAACGAAACGAATGGCCAGCGACGGAAGTGGATGTTTAACACGAAAAGATGCCTTTAGAATATGTAGAGGCAGTTCTCCAATAAACGCTGTCGAACTTTTGAGAACACACACAGATATTGAGCGGAGGGAAATTCCACGGGAAAATGCAAAGGATCTTTCTGATTCTATGTACAACGGTTTCAGAAACAGATTTCAACGCAAAATTCTCGCAGTCGGTTACACATTAAGCACAGTTCCGTAATCCCAACTGTCTACGCAATGTCATGTTCCCAACAAACGGTATACAGTTCATCTCACACGTACTACCCTTCGTCTTGTAATTTTGACTAAAGTGGATGTGTTTCCAAATGGTCCATAAGCGCTGCCCGAAAACAACCGCTGAGTGCCACAAGTATAAAATTGCAGTTGCGCCGTAATGCCGTCGGAATCCATCAAAATAACAACGTTACGGATGATGTATGATATTAAACTTTTATAGCTCCCACGCTACTGTAGTTATATAGCTCGTAAAGAATATGGCAATATACGGGAACACAAACGTAACTGCTGTTTCGAACATGGCCTCGCTCAACTATAAAAAAGGTAGTAAAAGGACATCCAGTTTGCTGAAAACCGAGAAAACACAGAGAACATTTCGTTGTTAAGAGAGCAAAAATACCACTGACAAACATCTTTGGTCTATATGCTGACAGAACCAGAGAAAATAAAAGAATTAATGAGCCGCAGTGGAACAATTATCAGTAACCGTATTGCAGTGGAAGGTCTTCGCGAAATGGGTGTGGATAACCCAAATAGAAACAGTAGTTCAAATGTCCAAAGGCGTATGAAATCTTATGGGACTTAACCGCTAAGGTCATCAGTCCCTAAGCTTACACACTACTTAACCTAAATTATCCTAAGGACAAACACGCACACACCCATGCCCGAGGGAGATCTCGAACCTCCGCTGGGACCAGCCGCACAGTCCATGACTTTAGCGAGAAACAGTAGTCATTAGCATAATATTGATATATTAAAGAAATGTATATCCATTTCTCACACATGTGTAGCCAATCAAGTTTTCTATTAACCATTGAAAGTGCCAGTTTTTTCACTTTTTCCACCATTGTACAAATTATATTTGTCTCCTTGGCAGAAATAAGTATATCCTTTTGGGAATGATAGTGTATTTCGTTCAACGTACGTGATTTACCTTTTAAATTCCGCAGTCACGTATGCCGTCTCTTCGTATTTTTAATTTTCTTATTTCTAAATTTATTTCATGGTATGTTCGTTTCAAAAGAGGTTATTTTGTACGATTCCATAAATACCTCTGTCGTCTTTGATTTTTTACGAGGAAGTATGTCTTCATTTAATTCATTCCTCCACATTTTTCTTCAGTGTCCACTACTTCTCAGGATAATACGGTATATTGCAGAAAGTTGAATGAATTCGCTTTTCGGCAAAATATATGTCTGAATGTTTCTCTGAAACGTTCATTACTAAGATGTATTTTAGGAAATCAATCCTTTCATTTCTTTTCTACTAGAAAAAAGGTCATAATTCCACACCAAAGAGCTATTAATTAATGTTTCACGACCAGTTTCAGTCTTCACCTGACCAGCACATACCCCGTATACCAAGGGAGAGGACACATGACACACACTTAAGTGTGCTCAACGGCATCTGGTATACATGTTCACGAAAAGTTTTCGTAATGCGAGACTGAAAGTAGTTTACAATAGCTTACATAGCAATAATAAATTCGATGCTACGTTTAAGGGCAAAACACATAAAGTAATGGAAGTGAAAGTGTTCATACTTTCTTATTGGAAACCAGTTAACTCCTAATCTCTTAAGTCCCTGGCTTAAGCCTTGTTGGCCGTACATTAAGCAGTCAATTGATGCTCGTAGTCATTTCTTCGCAAGGTTTCATCACTGCGGAGTGTTCTTACCAGGCCATCCCCAAGTAGAGCAGTCATTACAGATATAATATTACGCAAGTCATGTATGTAATTTGTCATCATCTGAATCAATTTCGGTAAACAAATCGTCTACACCGATTGTGCGAAGGCGCGGCTTGCTTGGGCATATTTCTTCCCTCATGCTACTTTAAGACTGACAGCATGTCGCATGTACGAGGGTCGTTCAATAAACAAGGCATCAGACGTTTTCTAGAGCCGTTAATACACTACTAGCCATTCAAATTGCTACACCACGAAGGTGACGTGCTACAGACGCGAAATTTAACCGACAGGAATAAGATGCTCTGATATGCAAATGATTAGGTTTTCAGAGCATTCACACAAGGCTGGCACCGGTTGCGACACCTACAACGTGCTGAAATGGTTCAAATGGCTCTGAGCACTATGGGACGTAACATCTCAGGTCATCAGTCCCCTAGAACTTAGAAACATTTAAACCTAATCAACCCAAAGACATCACACACATCTATGACCGAGGCAGGAATCGAACCTGCGACCGTAGCGGTCGCGCGGTTCCTGACTGAAGCGCCTAGAACCGCTCGGCCACCAACGGCCGGCCAACAAGCTGACATGACGAAAGTTTCAAACCGATTTCTCAAAAATAGTTCAAATGGCTCTCAGCAATATGGGACTAAACATCTATGGTCATCAGTCCCCTAGAACTTAGAACTACTTAAACCTAACTAACCTACGGACATCACACAACACCCAGTCATCACGAGGTAGAGAAAATCCCTGACCCCGCCGGGAATCGAACTCAGGAACCCGGGCGTGGGAAGCGAGAACGCGCCGATTTCTCATACACAAACAGCAGTTGACCGGCGTTGCCTGGTGAAACGCAGGCCGGGGTGGCCGAGTGGTTCTAGGTGTTACAGTCTGGAACCGCGCGACCGCTACGGTCGCAGGTTCGAATCGGGCATAGATGTGTGTGATGTCCTTAGGGTGATTAGGTTTAAGTAGTTCTAAGTCAGAAGTTAAGTCCCATAGTGCTCAGAGCCATTTGAACCATTTTGAACCAGGTGAAACGTTGTTGTGATGCCTCGTGTAAGGACGAGAAATGCGCACCATCACGTTTCCGGCTTTGATTAAGGTCGGATTGTAGCCTATCGCGATTGCGGTTTAACGTATCGCGACACTGCTGCTCGCGTTGGTCGAGATCCAGAATATAGAATCGGTGAGTTCAGGAGGGTAATACGAAACGCCGTGCTGGATACCAACGGCCTCGTATCACTAGCACTCGGGATGACAGGAATATTATCCTCATGGCTGTAACGGATCGTGCAGCCACGTCTCGATCCCTGAGTCAACAGGGACATTTGCAAGACAACAACCATCTGCACGAACAGTTCGACGACTTTTGCAGCAGCATGGACTATCAGCTCGGAGACCATGGCTGCGGTTACCCTTGACGCTGCATCACAGACAGGAGCGCCTGCGATGGTGTACTCAACTTCGAACTTGGGTGCACTAATGGCAAAACGTCATTTTTCCGGATGAATCCAGGTTCTGTTTACAGCATCATGATGGTCGCATGCGTGTTTGGCGACATCGCGGTGAACCCACATTGGAAGCGTGTATTCGTTATCGCCATACTGGCGTATCACTCGGCCTGATGGTATGGGGTGCCATTGGTTACACGTCTCTGTCACCTCTTGTTCGCATTGACGGCACTTTGAACAGTGGACGTTACATTTCAGATGTGTTACGACCCGTGGCTCTACACTTCATTCGATCCCTGCGAAACCCTACATTTCAGCAGGATAAAGCACGACCGCATGTTGCAGGTCCTGTACGGGCCTTTCTGGATACAGAAAATGTTCGACTGCTGCCCTGGCCAGCACATTCTCCAGATCTCTCACCAACTGAAAACGTCTGGCCAATGGTGACCGAGCAACTGGGTCGTCACAATACGCCAGTCACTACTCTTGATGAACTGTGGTATCGTGTTGAAGCTGCATGGGCAGCTGTACAAGTACACGTCATCCAAGCTCTGTTTGACTCAATGCCCTGGCGTATCAAGGCCGTTATTACGGCCAGAGTTGGTTGTTCTGGGCACTGATTTCTCAGGATCTATGCACCCCAATTACGTGAAAATGTAATCATATGTCAGTTCTAGTACGACATATTTGTCCAATGAATACCCGTTTATCATCTGCATTCTTCTTGGTGTAGCAATTTTAATGGCCAGTAGTGTATATTCTGAGGCGAAAAAAATCATGGGATGCTTCGAAATATTGTGTCGGATCTCCTTTTGCCTGGCGTAGTGAAACAATTCGACGTGACATGGACTCAACAAGTCGTTCGAAGTCGTCTGCAGAAATATTGAACCATACTGCCTCTACGGCGGTCCATAATTGCGAAAGTCTTGCTGGTGCAGGATTTTGTGCAGGAACTGACCTCTCGAATATGTCACACAAATGTTCGATAAGGAGAATGTTCTTAAATTGTCGGGAACAATTGTGGCTCGTTGACATGGCGCAATGCCATTCATAAAAATACCATCGTTTTTCGGGAACGTAATGTCCATGAAAGGCTGCAAATGGTCGAGAAGTAACTGAACGTTCAGGGAACTCAGTCCATTCCATGTAATCACAACCGACACCATTATGGTGCTACCACCAGCTTGCACAGCACCTTGCTGACGACTTGGGTCCATGACTTAGTGGGGTCTGCGCCACACTCGAACCATACCACGAGATCTTACCAACTGAAATCAGGAATCATCTGACCAGGTCGTGATTTTCCAGTCTTCTAGGGTCCAACTGACACGGACACGACCCCAGGCGATGTGCTGCAGGCGATGTCGTGCTGTTACCAAAGGCACTCTCGTCGGTCGTCTGCTGCCATAAGCCCATTAATGCCAGCTTTCCGCCGCACTGTCCTAAAGGATACGTTCGTCACACGTCCCACATTTATTTCCGGGGTTATTTCACGCAGTGTTGCTTTTCTGTTAGCACTGACAACTCTACCCAAACGCCGCTGCCTTTGGTCGTTAAGCGAAGGCCGTCGGCCACTGCGTTGTCCGTGGTTAGTGGTAATGCCTGAAATTTGGTATTCTCGGCACGCCCTTGACACTATGGATCTCGTAATATTGAATTCCCTAACGAATTCTGAAATGATTTGTCCCACGCGTACAGCTCCAGCTAAGGTTTCGTGGTTCAAAGTCTGTTAATTCCCACAATGTGGCCATAATCACGTCGGAAACCTTTTCACACTAATCAAATGAGTGCAAATAACAGCTCGACCAGAGCAGACCTTTTCTATACCTTGTGTACGCGATACTACCGCCATCTGTGCATATCGCTATCCCACAACGTTTATCACCACAGTATTAGCAGAAAAATGTCCTCTTAGCTGCTTCAAATTTGATGTTTTTTCTGCACGTGTGGCAGCTTTCGAACAGTTCAACTGATGATACAATCGTAGTGAACTATCAAAATGGTTTCTACGGAAGACTCGTTACAAGCAACGTGCTACAAATGAATTCTTGCCGGCCGCTGCGGTCGAGCGGTTCTAGGCGCTTCAGCCAGAACCCGCGCTGCTGCCACGGTCGCTGGTTCGAATCCTGCATCGAGCATGGATGTGTGTGATGTTCTTAGGTTAGTTAGGTTTAAGTAGTTCTAAGTGTAGGGGACTGTTGACCTCAGACGTTAAGTCCCATAGTGCCTAGAGCCATGTGAACCATTTGAATGAATTCTTCTTTGTTGCAAAAGAAACCGTGGTGAACATACATGGACTTTCTGTACAGTGTATGGTAATGATGCAGTTGATATGAGTACGCTTGGGCGATGGGTAAAGAGAGGTTTGTCACGAAGCGTGCAAACTGAGCTCCACTGTCGCCCACGTTCGCTACGTCCCCCCGAGATGGGGAAACGCGCGGACGTCGTTATTCATGCAGACCGGAGAAGCACCATCGACAATTAGACAGTGCGTGTTCAGCGACAAGTGCTCACAACAGACCACAAGAACCAAAGCTCAGCCACTTCATCTGAACTGTTGGAGCAGTTCTGGGCCAGTGGAGCGGAATACGAATCGTTACAGGTGACGAAACCTTGGTACATCACTTTGAGCCCGAAGCAAATGGGCAGTCAGCCTAGGGGCACCATCCGCAATCACCAAAATATAAAAAATACAAGGCAGCTCCCTGTGGTGGCAAACTCACCATGACATTTTTTTTCGATGGGTAACATTCTCTCAGAAGGGTCAACTGTTAATGCTAATAAAGAGGGATCTGTGAATACTCTAAACAGACTGAAGAATCGTTTCCGACGTATTCGGTATGATGGGACTCTAAAATTAATATTGCTCCGACACGACAATGCACACCTATTCAACTCTCAGAAGAAGAGAACATGTCGTCAAATCATGTTGGACGTAGTTGCTGCATCCACCCTGTAGCACAGATCTGGCATCCTCGGTTTTCCATGTGTTTGGGTCACACAATAATTCTACGACATTTATAAATGTCACTCATTTGGTTATTTTCAAACACAGGTGGCAGTCGATCTTCTTCATACAGTATATCTGGCTATCCACTTATTACCACCACACGTAAACCACATGTTCCATGATGGTCTTTCAAAAGTAAAGGACATAACTGTGTCAACCAAATCTCTAGTAATGCCGTATTCGAACATAACGGGTTTGTTTTTAGTGCTCAGCCACATCATTTGCAGTTTTGTACATCTAGAATTTTTACTTTTGACAGTAACGTTGCAAAACGATATTAAATGGAACACTTTCTAGAATGACGGAGAAGGATAAATGTATCAAATTGAGATAAGGGTTCCCGTACCGGAAATGAACGAGTCGAAAGCTATAAGCCAAAATCGTTCTGATATCTCTGACGAGTCTGTTCTTCATGTCAAAGCACGGGAGAAATCCTTATAATAACAGAAGTGAGTGGACGAAGTACGTAGAAGATTGGAAAGGAAAGGTGTATCCATGAACTACAGGAACTTATTCAAGGGACAGATATAGTACAATTTTTAGTAACATACACAAGGAAAGGTTACAGCATAATGTTAATATCCAAGAGAATACGCTTGTTAGGACACAAGCCGTGGATGAGAAACGACGGGATACCAGAAAGAGTAAAGAAAGGATATTGTACTGCCCGGGGCGGATTGCCATTGGATTGGACAATCAGTCCAGCTACCTGGAAAGGCTTCAAGTTGTCTCCCCCTTTACTCTGCAATGGTAGACAAAAGCAGCATTGACGAAAATTCGACTAAATACCTACCACGCAAAGGCCACATAACTCTACTGTCGAGTCGCTTGAGAAAATGTCAAAAATTTCCTTTTAGTTGGTTTATAGTCTTTAAAACAAGGAAAACGGCTATCAAGTCCGTATTTAATATCCAGACGTCAATTATGCAATGTTACTGATGGTCTCTGTTACAATCTCATACCCGAAATCCGCCAGAAGATATTTAGTCCGGCCCATATTTTGAACGTCCTGTGCAGTCACTGACCAACGACTACTTACATGTTAACACATTCAATCGTTCAATAGGCTTCTTGTATAGAAGTGCTCGCCATAATGCCTCTTAATCTGCACGAAAGACATGAATTGTCAACACGAAAATGTCTGCTTAAATAAACCACTCACAAGGCTGAAACTTTCAAAAAATAGTCAGTACTGTAGTCGCTTTCGTCAACGACAAGAGAACCGATCAAATACGCGAATTCCTTCATTTTGGTACAAACGTGAACAGCGCGTTTCAACACAAGTGTTTATCAGAAAAAGGCTCGCGAGCCAGTATCCTGACTCATAGATCTGACGCACAAAGCCCTACCCAAACGCACGGAAAATGCTGAATTCCTATTGGCTAGTATGTTAACAAGTCAATTAGATCGTCTCGAGCACTTCTGTACTCACGGTATTTCTAATGTCAGCCAATCACATTATGACAACTAATTTAGACTAGAAACTTCGTAATTCCGAAACTAAATAAAATTTGATCAAAACAAAATTGCTTCCTTACCACAAAATAAATTTTTAATAAATTTAATACTCAGCGCCCGTTCTGGCTGCCTTTTACAATATTAAACTCACTCGGACGTATGTCACAAATTCCGATATTTCTCACGCATACATTTACATAATTTAAATAAAACATCACACTCTCACTTTATTATGTTCTCCATTCACTCTCTCAGTCAGTTAAAAACACTCTCACAACCAATAACGATGAAATAATAATTTTCCGAAGTTCTCTTAATTACGTCAGAAATCTGTGGTAATGAAACTAAAGAAAATCCCAGAAAATTAGAGTATGTGAATCTATCCTCTTGGTCGTGGTTTCAGTTGATACTATAGACTATAGACACATTACAGTCACTAACTCGGTTTCACAATGCCAGAAAGATTATTATGTGGTTTTTATTATGTCTCCGAAAGTACTGAAGGTACTGATTTGAAATTTTAACAAATGGTTCAAATGGCTCTGAGCACTATGCGACTTAACTTCTGAGGTCATCAGTCGCCTAGAACTTAGAATTAATTAAACCTAGCCGGCCAGTGTGGCCATGCGGTTAAAGGCGCTTCAGTCTGGAACCGCGTGACCACTACGGTCGCAGGTTCGAATCCTGCCTTGGGCATGGGTGTGTGTGATGTCCTTAGGTTAGTTAGGTTTAATTAGTTCTAAGTTCTAGGCGACTGATGACCTCAGAAGTTAAGTCGCATAGTGCTCAGAGCCATTTGAACCAAGTAAACCTAACTAACCTAAGGACATCACACACATCCATGCCCGAGGCAGGATTCGAACCTGCGACCGTAGCGGTCGCTCGGTTCCAGACTGTAGCGCCTAGAACCGCACGGCCACTCCGGCCGGAAAAAAATTTAACACTAAGGTTGGTATAGTAAGTATGAAAACGATCGTTCAATATTTAATACTACTTCTTCACTGTGGCGACTGCTGTGTAAGAGCACAAGAGCACGTGAACAACCTAACTGTCGACACCTTGCGGATTTATTGGTTATTTTTCTTTGAATGCTGTTAATCGTAACATAGATGTTGCAACCTGAAAGATACGGCACTCGAATCTGCCGCCCTACCGCTCCTGTAGAGTTCGTATTAGAGTCGCGAGAACGCCTTCAGTTGCGTACGTTTTAAGGAGCCTTTTCACATGCGCACCTGTGATGACGTAACTGCCTCACGAGCCGAGCCGACACCCCCGGGATAACAAGGCCGCCCAGCAGTGTTAGTGACGTCACACTAAGCGGCCCATAGCCGACGCAGCAGTCCACGGACACCTCCGTACAGACGCGCCTGATGCTAACGAGCTTCTGTCCGTCATACAGAAAGGAGCGAACTATAATTCGAACCAAAGACCAAATTATATATATTCTTGTAAACAGCATCAAGGTTCATAACGAAATACCGATTACATATACGGGCAGGAATAAGTTTAATCGATTGAGGAACTTTGCCACTATTTTATAATTGTCAGAACACTATTTAGCTTTAAAACTCGCATACAGGTGGTGACAAATGCCAACTGACAGCATGACGTAACATTTTCAAGCTATTACACTGAAAGTAAATTATCTTAAACACTGTCATACATAGAAAAACCCTCACAACTTTCGTTTACAATAAGGTAACAAGAGTTCGCTTTATCTCATAAAACACATGACTATTGTGAATTTACTCATATGTTCATGGTGACAGCTCTTTTCAAGAATTTTTACAAGTGTATCCCCAGTAATAAAGAATGGAAACAAAAGATAGATATCAAATATTCTCCTTTCAACATAGACATCACTGAACACAAGATTCTGTCTTGCACTGTGATACTAAGGGACTGCTCTTTCCTTTAAGAAAAGCCTGACAATTTGAAGTTCACTCTGCTATTGAAGATACACTTCTTGAAACAATATTAAAAATGTTACGAAAGGTAAGGTAATGAAAAACAACCAAGTGCATTACATGTAAGAATGTGAGCAAAAGGCTGAGGCTCTCTTTACTTACCATTTTCAATCTCTCTACAGCTTATTTCCTTTTCCACGTAGAAATCACCAACTGCAAGTATCATTATTGCTGTCTGTTACTAACAAAGTGCTTTTCTATTTAGAAAACCTGACAATTTGATGTTCATTCTGGTACTGAAGATAAACACTTTTCAGAGGAGTTCTAGAACCTATTCCTGCCCATATATGTAATCGGTATTTCGTTATGAACCTTGATGCTGTTTACAAGAATATATATAATTTGGTCTTTGGTTCGAATTATAGTTCGCTCCTTTCTGTATGACGGACAGAAGACGGTTAGCATCAGGAGCGTCTGTACGGAGGTGTCCGTGGACTGCTGCGTCGGCTATGGGCCGCTTAGTGTGACGTCACTAACACTGCTGGGCGGCCTTGTTATCCCGGGGGAGTCGGCCGAGGCCTACGAGGAAGAAAGGCCGCGGCGCGTACGTCAGGAAGGTACGCCTGAGCTCGCTTGCTCGCTCGCCCAACTCAGCAGAAAAACTACAGTTCTACACCTGTTAAGGCGTAACTAGGCGTGTACGTACAAACGAGAATTGCATCTTCTGCTGGAATCTGCTATTATGCAGTCTTACTGTTATTAGTCCTACAATGATCGGACGTCCATAGGCCTACCAATAATTTTTTACAGCTGTACTGTGGTACAATAAAATTAAAATCATGCCAAAGTGATTATCATTTGGATAAGGCACCATTTCTTGTATGAAATGAGGATTGCTAGACTGAATGCTATAAACAATCAGTTATAAATGATCAAATGTGTATGAATTCCTAAGGGACCAAACTGCTGAGGTCATCGGTCCCTAGACTTACACACTACTTAAACTAACTTACACTAACTTATGCTAAGAACAACACACATACCCATGCTCGAGGGAGGACTCAAACCTCCGGCGGGAGAGCCCGCGCAATCCGTGACATGGCGCCTTAAACCTCACGGCCACTCAGCGCGGCAAGCCGTTATGCCATTTGCACGTTATGGGTACTGAATTAAATTTTGTTGTAGTACTGTTAATCCAGTAGAAGATGCAATTCTCGTTAGTACGTACACGCACAGCTGCGAGTTAACAGGATTAGAAACGCAGTTTGTCTGCTCAAATGGTTCAAATGGCTCTGAGCACTATGGGATTTAACTTCTGAGGTCATCAGTCCCCGAGAACTTAGAGCTAATTAAACCTAACTAACCTAAGGACGTCACACACACCCTTGCCCGAGGCAGGATTCGAACCTGCGACCGTAGCGGTCGCGCGGTTCCAGACTGTAGCGCCTGGAACCGCTCGGCCACCTCGGCCGGCAGCAGTTTATCTGCTGACTTTGTAACCTGCCCACAAAATAAAATTACCGTAACCTCTCAACAGAAAATATTAACATAAATAATATTCACGTTTAGTGTAACCTCAAAACAGAAAAATTCCTAAACCTCTCAATTAAATTGTCACTTACTTATAATTTTTCAATAATTGACTGTCAATTTAACCTGGTAAATTTTGGACGTCAGCAGTGCTGCGTCGTGGCCCTGAAAGATCATTCTTAATAAAAAAGAAAAATTCTTACCTCAATGAAGTCGCCGGATAACGCTTATATATCTGCTCTTAAAATAATGTTTTCTGGCACAGCCCTGTGCAATGGTGGCCGAGAGACGTCATTTATGAAAGGGAAGCAACTGATTTTTCTTTTGCAACAATCGGGATGATCATGGATGGGAGAAATTAGTAATTTTTTTAAATTGAAATAAATGGTTGTTAAAAGTTACTTTTGATGAGAAAGATTATTATTACGAGATTTTTAAACGATTTACATGGGACTTGAGATGACATTACAACATATGCGCGAGGCTGCTTTTTACCTTATACAATAATACCGCGACCGGCCCAGCCAACACGATACACCAGACCAGACCAGAGCAGACTGCAGACTAGCAACAACTTACTGCTACAGCTACACAGTTCGTACTGCAGTCAACACTGCTCTCTGGTCAGAGATTCTCTTATACCTTGCTTATCGCAGGCAGCGCATGAGCAATACATCGAAATTACATCTGCTCGGACCTCTTACAACTTCAGCGAGCGAACGAGTTCAGGCGTGCCTTCGTGAAGTACGCGCCGCAGCCTGTCGTTCTTGTGGGTCTCGTTACGAGCAAAATACACAGGGAACTGATAAACAACGTGCACAGTTCACCATGTGCACAACTGCAAGTTTACGTCAATGCCATCAGGTGGTAGCACACTACATCTGACTTTTATCCCTGATTACTTGCCATAAATCCCGCTGACGGAAGCACACTCCTCATATAAGCCAATTCACTCCTTACATAGTAAAATTAGATCGGATGTTAGCATATGTTATAGTTATACTGATATAAAAACTTATTTTTGGGGTTTCTGAATGGGTTATAGTACATTAAATTCTGAATTTTATCGTACGTTAATCCATTTGAGCGCTAAGAATCGTAAGGGCCTAAAGCACATCATCATGCTCCTGAAATCTGATGATCTTATGGTGAGTTAGGTTTATCTGTGCTGTAGGCCACATTGTACATATGAAAATTTGCAAACAGCTGTTTCACTGGTTTTTCACTTAAATGTGGGATCGACAATGGTGTTATTGCGTGCTTTAGGCCCTTATGGATCTCAGCGCCTCATTTGTATTCTAGTCAAGTAACCATGTTGGCAGCCATTATTACTCGAGTTTAATCATTTCCATAAACGGCAGTTCGTGTTTGAAGTTGGTTGTTTACTATGCGGGGATCGGCTTTCGTGTGCAGTGTAAACATGATTATGCTGAATCAGTTTTAAATTCTGACAGAAGCTGTGAGGATGGATCGTTAGTCATGCTTGGGTAGCTATGTCGGTAGAGCACTCATCCACGAAAGCAAAGGCCCCGAGTTCGAGTCTAGGTCCGGCGCAAAGTTTTAAGCTGCCAGGAAATTCCAAACCAGCGCTCACTCCGCTATAGACTGACAGTCTCACTATGGGTACAGAAAGGTTAATTACCAGGGAAAGTTAACCACGAAGGAACTATGGTCTCCGAGACCATATGCGTTGACTGAGAAAGTGATGAAATCAAATAAGCGTGACTTCAAGCGAACAGTTAACAAGGAAGTGTATAATTAGCATAAGTTGCTGTGTGGATGCAACGCAAGAATATCTGATTTTCAGCCCAGAAGTAAATTCGTGGACTAATGCATGTGTCAGAGATCTTGTACATTTGTCCGAAAAAATGGAAAGGATGAAAAGTCTCACTTACACAAAAACGCGAAACGGGAAGTTGCGGAAGCTTACACATTATTTCTATGTTGTCCCAAACTGTACTCAATTATGTACAAAACAACAAAATTCCAAAAAAAAAATTATTACTGTTGTCAGATAAGTTATGCATATTATTATTATTGGCAGTGGCTGTAGTTGTATTTACTTGTTGATAAGCATGATTGTTATGCAGCAGATGCTATTAACTTCACACTTTCAAATGTATCTGAAATTGTTATCACTCATAATGTATACTCACGAGCCGCGGCTGCCTCTTCAGATTCATAGAGGGTATGTGTAACGTATTGTCCGCATCGTTAGTCAACCACACGCTCGCTCGGTCTGGTAGTCAGCGACAGCTGCGCGAGCGCGAGAACCGAACTCCGCTCTCCTCCGGGCTCCATTGCAAACTACGCTTGCAACGCAAGGTGACAACTCATAATAATATGATAAAGAGCAAAATCGTTGGCCAATATCTCGGATGACATTGCGTAAATGGAGATTTCTTCACAAAATCATAATAAATGTTTGAAGTGTTCTCCGACTGCTTCTAGACATATATGTATTCCCCTTCTTTTGTGTGTGGATGAGTATATTCATGGCACAACAAAGGTTGTGCTGTATATATGGGATGCCATAACTGTGATCTTGTTGTGGCACCCTTGGTCTCGCGTTAGTAATCAATATGTCGTGGATCTTGTAAGTAGGCTGTTTATGTTTTCTTATTGGCAACGTTACGTAGCGCTCTGTATGAAAATCACTGGCTGTGCTGTGTGCAGTCTGTGGCTAGTTTGCATTGTTGTCTGCCATTGTAGTGTTGGGCAGCTGGATGTGAACAGCGCGTAGCGTTGCGCAGTTGGAGGTGAGCCGCCAGCAGTGGTGGATGTGGGGAGAGAAATGGCGGAGATTTGAAATTTGTAAGACTGGATGTCATGAACTGCTATATATATTATGATTTTTCAACACTATTAAGGTAAATACATTGTTTGTTCTCTATTAAAATCTTTCATTTGCTAACTATGCCTATCAGTAGTTAGTGCCTTCCGTAGTTTGAATCTTTTATTTAGCTGGCAGTAGTGGCGCTCGCTGTATTGCAGTAGTTCGAGTAACGAAGATTTTTTTGAGGTAAGTGATTTGTGAAAGGTATAGGTTAATGTTAGTCAGGGCCATTCTTGTGTAGGGATTATTGAAAGTCAGATTGCGTTGCGCTAAAAATATTGTGTGTCAGTTTACGCACAGTCATGTATAATTGATCTAAGGGGATGTTTCATATGTCGACCCTTAGCCGAGGATACCTCACTGGAATCTTCTGATTTTTTTCTTGTAGTTTGTGTAATTAGTGTAGCTCTTGTTTATTGCTAGCGCGTAATTGTAGAGAGAATCTCCTTTGTAGTTGCAGTCTTTCATTGTTGTTGTGGCATGCATGTAGATTTGCACCAAGTATTTCGCAGCTGCGCTTGCAATTAACTAGATATTATTTTCAGTGCTATGTTAATATGTTCTCTTATTTTTGCTCTTCAAATTGTGTTATTCTGTGTTGTCGTGTGAAATATTGTGACAATAATGGCGTGTGAAAAACGTAATACTAGGCTCCAAAGGAAACTGAGAAATGACAGTGAAGACGAAAGCAGTGTGTTAGCGCCACCATGTAATGAATTAACTAATGTTCAAAGTAGTAATTTGGTAATTGTGCATAGGGAAATGGAGCGGGCTGCAAATGATGGTGTAGGCAGTGAAACAATTAGTGAACAGGGAAGCATTATCGATCGATCGGTCGGCAACAGCTCGCCTCAGGATTCCGAAATGACACGACACAATCTTGTAAATACTGTAGATTCAGGTTTTGCGTCCTCACCGTTTTCTCAAATAAATCAAGACTCATTTTCTGTTTTTCAAAATGCGAATATTGCCGGTTCAAATGCACTGCCGAATAGCACTGAGGAACATGTTTCAGACACCAGTGCACTGTTATTACAGTTAATGCAACAAATGGAACAAAGGCTACAAAAGTTAGACACAACGCTTGAACAAAATCAGAAACAAATGGGACAAAATCTTCAAAAGTTAAACACAATGGAACAGCACAGCCAGTGATTTTCATACAGAGTGCTACGTAACGTTGCCAATAAGAAAACATAAACAGCCTACTTACAATCTTAACCTCGCCACTGCTTCAGTTTTGAATAAAAATCATCAGTAATGACGGCAACAGGCTTACGGTATAACAAGTCAACCTCGTTCTGCTAACGGCCTTGTTAAAGAGAGCGGATAAGCGGACACAGGTCCAGGGAACACTCTTGTCCTTGGGGTGAGAAACTGCCCCTAAAAGGCGGTAGAATCGGCAATGATCAGCGACCCGAGGATGCAGAAGACAATGGTAACCATTGCATTAAAGAGACATAATGTGTATCCACAGGGCATGTGTCCAGTAACTGAAAAAAGTGCCATGATGATCTCTCCATTGGCTAAAGATTCCGGACTAGTCCCCCATTCGGTATCTCTGGTGGGGGACTGCCAATGTGGATGTCACCATGAGAAAAAGCTTGAATAACCAACGAAAGGGTAACGTTCTACGAGACGGGGCGCGGAGTGTTTTAAGTTTGAACGTGGTAGAGAAGCTAGAAAATCCTAAAGGGGAAATGCTAAGTCGCAGTCGAGATGTAGTGCGGATTAGTGAAGTGAAATGGAAAGAAACTAGGGTTTCTGGTCAAACGAATATGGGGTAATACCGACAGCAGCAGTATGTAGTGTAAGTGGAGTAGAATACGATATGAACACGTAGTCAGGGCAGAAGGTGACTTTATATGAACCGTTCAATGACAGGCATGTTCTCATCGATCGCAGTCGACAACAAACCAACACCGATCACAATGGTTTAGTTATACACACACGCCGACATCGCAAGAAGAAGATGAAGAAATAGAGAAAGTATGAGAGGATTTGAACTGATAATTTAGTCCATCAAGGGAAATAAAAATCTAATAACCATGGGGGAGTGGAATGCAGTTGTAGGGGAAGGAGTGCAAGAAAGAGTTATGGGAAAATACGGACGTCGTAGTAGGAATGAGAGAGGAAAAAGACTACTTGTGTTCTGCAATAAATTTCAGCTAGTAATAGCGAATACTCTGTTCAAGAATCACAAGAAGAGGAGGTATACTTGGAAAAGACCGGGACGAGTGGGAATATTCCAGTTAGATTACATCATCAGATATTGGATTCTAAGGCGTACCCAGGAGCAGATATAGACACAGATCACAACTTAGTAACTATGAAAAATAGACTAAGAAAGTAGTCTAGAAGTGGAATATGGAAGTACTAAGGAATGAAGAGACACGCTTGAAGCTCTCTGAGGCTATACATACTGCGATAATGAATAGATCAGTGGGTAGTTGAGTTAAAGAGGAATGGACATCTCTGAAAAGGGCTATCACCGATGTTGAAAAGAAAAAAAATAGGTACAAGTAAGGTAACTGCGAAGAAACCATGGTTGACACTAAAAATAGTTCGGTTGACCGACGAAAGAAGAATGTTCACCGAAATCCATGAATACACAAAAACAAGTTACTTAGGAATGAAATAAAAGGGAATTGCAGGTGTCTTAAGGCGAAATGGATGCATGGAAATGTGAAGAAATCGAAAAAGAAATGATTGTTGGAAGGACTGCCTCACCTTAAGGAAAGTCAAAGCAACCTCCTGTCAAATTAAAAGAGTGGGCAGTGGCCTTAAGAGTGCAATGAGAAGTCCACTGTTAAATTCAGAGGAGAGAGCGAACAGATGGATCCAGCACATTAAAGTCCTTTATGTCGGGGAGGACTCATCTGGTGCCGTGACAGAAGAAGAAATAGGATTCGACAGGGAAGAGGTAGGGGATCCAGTACTACAATCGGAATTTAATGGAGTTTTTTGGACTACTTAAGATCAAATATGGCAGAAGGGATGGATAGCATTACATCGGACCTTATCGGGGAGTGGCAAAATAACGACTCACGTTGCTGTGTAGAATGTGAGAGACTGGTGTTATACTATCAGACTTTCGGGGAAATATCAAAAATGGTTCAAATGGCTCTGAGCACTATGCGACTTAACTTCTGAGGTCATCAGTCGCCTAGAACTTAGAACTAATTAAACCTAACCTAAGGACATCACACACATCCATGCCCGAGGCAGGATTCGAACCTGCGACCGTAGCGGTCGCTCGGCTCCAGACTGTAGCGCCCAGAACCGCACGGCCACTCCGGCCGGCCTCGGGGAAATATCATCCACACAATTCCGGAGACAGCAAGAGCCGAGAAGTGCGCAAATTATCGCAACAATCGATATTTGATCCATCCAACATGCTGACAATAATAATACACAAAAGACTGGAAAAGAAAATTCGGCATCTGTTAGATGACTATCAGTTTGGGTTTGGGAAAGATAAAGGCACCAGAAAGCAGTTCTGACCTTGCTGTTGGTAACGATAAGTAAAACTGGAGAAAAGTCAGGGCACATATTGGGATCTGTCGACAACGTAAAATCGTACAAGATGTTCGAAATTCTGAGAAAAACAGAGGTAAGCTACAAGGAAAGACGGGTAATATAAAATACGTACAAGGACCAAGAAGCAATAATAAGAGTGTAATACCAAGAACGAAGTCTCGGATTAAAAAGAGTGTAAGACAGGGATGTTGTGTTTCTCCCTCTACTGATCAATCTATACATCGAACAAACAATGACAGAAATAAAAGAAAGTTTCAGGAGTGGATTTAAAATTCAGTGTTAAAGGATATCAGTGGTACGATTCACTGACGACATTGCTAGCCTCAGTGAAAGTGAAGAAGAATTACATGATCTACTGAATGGAAGGAACGGTTGAATGAGTACAATATATGGACTGAGAGTAAATCGAAGAAAGAGGTCAGTACCGAGAAGTAGCAAAAAAGAGAACAGCGAGAAACCTAACATGAGAGTTGGGGATCACGAAGTTTGGGAATTCTGCTACGTAAGGCAGCAAAACAACACATGATGGACGGAGCAAGGAGGACATAAGAAGGAAACTAGCATTGGCAAAAAGAGCATTCCCGGCCAAGAGAAGTCTAATAGTGTCAAACATTGGCCTTAACTTGAGAAATAAATTTCTGGAAATATGAGAAGGTACTCAATGGAATCGGTAAGGAAAGGAATATTTGGAAAACACTGACAGAAAGACGGCATATGATGACTGAATATGTGTTAAGACGTGAGGGAATAACTTCGCTCGTACTAGAACGAGCTACAGAGGGTAAAAGTTGTAGACGAAGACAGAGATTGGAGTACATCCAGCAAATAACATGTGTTACAATTGCTACTCTAGGATGAGAAGATTTGGCACAGAAGAGAAATTCATGGCGGTCCGCATCCACCCAGTCATTAGAGTGAAAAAAAAGTCGTGATCTGATTTACTCTGTATGTCTACACTATTAACAACACTTCCTCCAAAACAGATTCGACGGGCTTGACTACTGCCCGATAAACTTCCTGTAATGCAAACGGAACCGTAACGAATTATTGCAATCTAATTTTGTTTATACTGGAGTTTTCGCCCTTGAAGTCACATTCGCAGCTGAGCCCTTCACGTTAATCACAACAGCCTGCTTAATTTTCAATGTTAGTGACGCTGCAGACTAGCTGGCACCAAGTGGATATTTTGCAGAAAATACTATGACGGAAATGGAAATTCTTACAGCATGTACGCTACCCAGCTGATACGCCAGTATTTCAATGGCTCAAATGGCTCTCAGCACTATGGGACTTAACATCTGAGGTCATCAGTCCCCTAGAACTTAGAACTACTTAAACCTAACTAACCTAAGGACATCACACACATCCATGCCCGAGGCAGGATTCGAACCTGCGACCGTAGCAGTCGTGTGGCTCCAGACTGAAGCGCCTAGAACTGCTCGGCCACACCGGCCGGCCGTATTTCAATGCCTTAGCGATACTTTGCCTAAAATTTCGTCAGTATAGGAGCTTATTTTTAGTATTTTCAGTAGTCATTCCTACAGAATGGTGAGAGTACGTGATGGTTGTTGGATGTGTATTACGTGACTGGAATTCTTCAGGAGGAGGTAACAACATATGAGGGGCTGCTCAATAAAACGACGCAACACCTTTTTTTTCAGTCAGTTTCTGTTGAAGAAATGCCGAATTTGTTGTGGGTCACCGTGAAATATTCCCATATCAGGCTCTACCCTTTCATGAAGTTCCTGCAAGTAACGGCGCTATTCGTAGCCTTCAAAATGGCGTAGCCTCGCGGTTTGGGGCGCCATGTCACGGACAGAGCGGCCGCTCTACCGGACATACGAGCACTCCCTCAGGGATGGGTGTATGTGTTGATCTTAGCATACGTTTCATCTACATCTACATCTACATTTATACTCCGCAAGCCACCCAACGGTGTGTGGCGGAGGGCACTTTACGTGCCACTGTCATTACCTCCCTTTCCTGTTCCAGTCGCGTATGGTTCGCGGGAAGAACGACTGTCTGAAAGCCTCCGTGCGCGCTCTAATCTCTCTAATTTTACATTCGTGATCTCCTCGGGAGGTATAAGTAGGGGGAAGCAATATATTCGATACCTCATCCAGAAACGCACCCTCTCGAAACCTGGCGAGCAAGCTACACCGCGATGCAGAGCGCCTCTCATGCAGAGTCTGCCACTTGAGTTTGTTAAACATCTCCGTAACGCTATCACGCTTACCAAATAACCCTGTGACGAAACGCGCCGCTCTTCTTTGGATCTTCTCTATCTCCTCCGTCAACCCGATCTGGTACGGATCCCACACTGATGCGTAATACTCAAGTATAGGTCGAACGAGCGTTTTGTAAGCCACCTCCTTTGTTGATGGACTACATTTTCTAAGGACTCTCCCAATGAATCTCAACCTGGTACCCGCCTTACCAACAATTAATTTTATATGATCATTCCACTTCAAATCGTTCCGCACGCATACTCTCACATATTTTACAGAAGTAACTGCTACCAGTGTTTGTTCTGCTATCATATAATCATACAATAAAGGATCCTTCTTTCTATGTATTCGCAATACATTACATCTGTCTATGTTAAGGGTCAGTTGCCACTCCCTGCACCAAGTGCCTATCTGCTGCAGATCTTCCTGCATTTCGCTACAATTTTCTAATGCTGCAACTTCTCTGTATACTACAGCATCATCCGCGAAAAGCCGCATGGAACTTCCGACACTATCTACTAGGTCATTTATATATATTGTGAAAAGCAATGGTCCCATAACACTCCCCTGTGGCACGCCAGAGGTTACTTTAACGTCTGTAGACGTCTCTCCATTGATAACAACATGCTGTGTTCTGTTTGCTAAAAACTCTTCAATCCAGCCACACAGCTGGTCTGATATTCCGTAGTAATTAAGTCTATGGACAGATGACCTCACCAGTTTGGTCCCTTAGGAATTCACACACATCTGAAACTGTTTTTTTCAAAATGGCGTCTGTAACGGAGGTGCATTGCAAGCAGAGAGCTGTCGTTGAGTTTCTTTTGGCGGAAAACCATAGCGTCGCAGATATTCATATGCGCTTGCAGAATGTCTGCGAAGACCTGGCGGAGAACGAAAGCACGGTGAAGCGTTGAGCGAGGCGTCTGTCATCGCCGCGACCAGGTCGCACAAACTGGTCCGTCTTCGCCCGTGCCTATCGCCCACGTAACTGTGAATCCCGCAATGTTAGAACGTGCGGACTTTCTCACTTCAGGTGACTGATGGCCGCCATCAAACACCTCGCTGCTTAACTGGACATCTCTGTAGGTAGTGCTGCGCACCCGAGACGACCTCGCGAAACTTCATTGGCCTTTCCTTAGTCATCCACCCTACAGCCCGGGTCTCGCACCATGCGACTTCCCTCTATACTGAAGAGCCAGAGAAACTGGTACACCTGCCCAATATCGTGTAGGGTCCCCACGAGCACGCTGAACTGCCGCAACACGACGTGGCATGGACTAATGTCTGAAGTAGTGCTAGGTGGAACTGACACCATGAATCCTGCAATGCTGTCCATAAACCCGTAAGAGCACAACAGGGTGGAGGTCTCTTCTGAACAGCACGTTACAATGCATCGCAGATATGCTCAATAACGTTTATGTCTGGGAGTTTGGTGTGGCCAGCAGAAGTGTTTAAACTCACAAGAGTGTCCGTGGAGCCACGCTGTAGCAATTCTCGACCTGTGTGGTGTCGCATTGTCCTGCTGGAATGGCCCAAGTCCGTCGTAATGCACAATGGACTTGAATCGATGCAGGTGATCGGACAGGATGCTTACGTATGTGTCACCTCTCAGAGTCGTTTCTACACGTATCAGGGGTCCCATACCACTCCAGCTGCACACGCCCCACACCATTACAGAGCCTTCGCCAGCTTGAACAGTCCCCTGCAGACATGCAGGGTCCATGAACTCATGATGTTGTCTCCATTCCCGTATACGTCCATCCGCTCGATACAGTTTCAAATGAGACTCGTCCGATCACGCATCATGTTTCCAATCATCAACAGTCGAATGTCGGTGTTGACGGACCCAGGCGGGGCGAAAAGCTTTGTGTCGCGCGGTCACAAAGGGTACACGAGTGGGCCTTCGGTTCCGAAAGCCCATATCGATGATGTTCCGTTGGCACTTACTGATGGCCCAGCATTGAAATGTGCAGAATTTTCCGGAAGGGTTGCGCTCCTGTCACGTTGAACGATTCTCTTCAGTCGTCATTGATCCCGTTCTTGCAGGATCTTTTCCTGACTGCAGCGATGTAGGAGATTTGATGTTTTATCGGATTCCTGATAACCACGGTACACTCGTGAAATTGTCGTACGGTAAAATCCCCACTTCATCACTATCTCGGAGATGCTGTGACCCGTCGCTCGTTCGCCGACTATCACACCACGTTAAAACTCCAATCATGATAAGCTGCTGTTGTAGCAGCAGTAGCCGGCTGGAGTGGCCGAGCGGTTAAAGGCGCTACAGTCTGGAACCGCACTGCTGCTACGGTCGCCGGTTCGAATCCTGCCTCGGGCATGGATGTGTGTGATGTCCTTAGGTTAGATAGGTTTAAGTAGTTCTACGTTCTAGGGCACTGATGACCATAGCAGTTAAGTCCCATAGTGCTCAGAGCCATTTGAACCATTTTAGCAGCAGTAAGCATTCTAACAACTGCACCAGACACTTGTTGTCTTATATAAGCGTTGCCGACAGTAGCGCCGTATTCTGCATGTTTACGTATCTCTGTATTTGAACACGCATGTCTGTGCCAGTTTCCTTGGCGAGTCATTGTTTTCGGCCCAAAGAAGGATGCACTCTGCAAAAAGCAGCAAGTCGATGATGGGAATGTTATTGCTGCAGCAAGAAGTCGACGAGTACAATGATACGTAAGGCCGTCGCAATGAACGAAGTTTGTGATGGAAAATAGGATTTTGTACGCAAAAGAGTCGGAATAATATGGTGTATTGGAATTCTGAGTAAAACCAACCTGCTTTCAGAAAAAAGTGCGTTGCATTACTTATTGAACGCTGCCTGTAGCATGCCCAAAGGACGTGCACATTACCGCCATCCTCCAATCCTTCAGCCTTTGAGAAAGGTCGAATCATTGGCATGAGTTATAGGGCCGGTACCGTACCGACACATCGCGGGACATACTGGACATGACAGCAGAACTGACCGGTTATTCGCTGAAGGGAGTCTGACTGATTGGCAGTAAGTGCCAAGAATTTTATACCCTATTGTTGCACTCTTCTTGACCAGGTTTCTTTATGGCATATTCTAGGAAGACAATGCGAGACACCACATCACAGATGCATTGAGTAACATACGGACCCTTAACTTGTTTGCATGTTTCCATGATTTGGCAGCCGCATGATGGGGTGCGCTGGCGATACGTATATACACTAATGGAAATGGAAAAAAGAACACATTGACACCGGTGTGTCAGACCCACCATACTTGCTCCGGACACTGCGAGAGGGCTGTACAAGCAATGATCACACGCACGGCACAGCGGACACACCAGGAACCGCGGTGTTGGCCGTCGAATGGCGCTAGCTGCGCAGCATTTGTGCACCGCCGCCGTCAGTGTCAGCCAGTTTGCCGTGGCATACGGAGCTCCATCGCAGTCTTTAACACTGGTAGCATGCCGCGACAGCGTGGACGTGAACCGTATGTGCAGTTGACGGACTTTGAGCGAGGGCGTATAGTGGGCATGCGGGAGGCCGGGTTGACGTACCGCCGAATTGCTCAACACGTGGGGCGTGAGGTCTCCACAGTACATCGATGTTGTCGCCAGTGGTCGGCGGAAGGTGCACGTGCCCGTCGACCTGGGACCGGACCGCAGCGACGCACGGATGCACGCCAAGACCGTAGGATCCTACGCAGTGCCGTAGGGGACCGCACCGCCACTTCCCAGCAAATTAGGGACACTGTTGCTCCTGGGGTATCGGCGAGGACCATTCGCAACCGTCTCCATGAAGCTGGGCTACGGTCCCGCACACCGTTAGGCCGTCTTCCGCTCACGCCCCAACATCGTGCAGCCCGCCTCCAGTGGTGTCGCGACAAGCGTGAATGGAGGGACGAATGGAGACGTGTTGTCTTCAGCGATGAGAGTCGCTTCTGCCTTGGTGCCAATGATAGTCGTATGCGTGTTTGGCGCCGTGCAGGTGAGCGCCACAATCAGGACTGCATACGACCGAGGCACACAGGGCCAACACCCGGCATCATGGTGTGGGGAGCGATCTCCTACACTGGCCGTACACCACTGGTGATCGTCGAGGGGACACTGAATAGTGCACGGTACATCCAAACCGTCATCGAACCCATCGTTCTACCATTCCTAGACCGGCAAGGGAACTTGCTGTTCCAACAGGACAATGCACGTCCGCATGTATCCCGTGCCACCCAACGTGCTCTAGAAGGTGTAAGTCAACTACCCTGGCCAGCAAGATCTCCGGATCTGTCCCCCATTGAGCATGTTTGGGACTGGATGAAGCGTCGTCTCACGCGGTCTGCACGTCCAGCACGAACGCTGGTCCACCTG
Organism: Schistocerca cancellata; assembly: GCF_023864275.1. NCBI lineage: Eukaryota > Metazoa > Arthropoda > Insecta > Orthoptera > Acrididae > Schistocerca > Schistocerca cancellata. The sequence continues at coordinate 886,671,501 of NC_064628.1, read as the reverse complement.
AGGCGCCAGGTGGAAATGGCATGGCAAGCCGTTCCACAGGACTACATCCAGCATCTCTACGATCGTCTCCATGGGAGAATAGCAGCCTGCATTGCTGCGAAAGGTGGATATACACTGTACTAGTGCCGACATTGTGCGTGCTCTGTTGCCTGTGTCTATGTGCCTGTGGTTCTGTCAGTGTGATCATGTGATGTATCTGACCCCAGGAATGTGTCAATAAAGTTTCCCCTTCCTGGGACAAAGAATTCACGGTGTTCTTATTTCAATTTCCAGGAGTGTATTCATCGCAGGCTCCAGCCAGGAATAGGCATGAACTGGCACAGTTTACGTTCAGACATGATTAAAAATTAGTCACGATGACATTCGGTGTGTGATTCAATTCCGAAATGAGCAGAAGAATGTAATAGCGCACGTGGGGGCCACACCTGATACTGGACTTAAATTCCGAATGGGATGATCGTTTCTTCATTTAATATACGTTGACTGCTACTTCATGATGCAATACTTTGCATTACCACCTACAGGTTACAAAGAACAATGACCGTACTGGAACCATCAATGAGCAAAGTTTATAGAGTTGCTCAAACTAAAGCAACGTCGAAACAACAGAGGAAGGCTCTGCATGCAGCGAAGAAATGGCAGACACAACATCGATAGTTCGTTCAGCATGGAAGCTTGCTTGTCTTTGAGAGCGGTGACGTCAGATGCTGGATCAGGCACGCTACCAGCAACTGGCCATCTGTGAACACTCCGCCTATGGCCTTTATAGGGGTCAGCCACACACAGCTTGACAGCCCCTGTGGGTTGTGCTAACCCACTACCACACCTTACGGTTTGGTACCACCTTTCTGTTACGCCGTCGCCAAGGTAGCCCCTGCGGACCGGCAACACATCTAACACCACACAGGACCGAAGTTGTCTATGCCCAAGGCGTAAGCAATGGTAAACATTGGCTGTTTTGGAAACAGACATTCCGCGTACTGCTGCCTGCAGAGGGAGATCGACATGGCCTGCAGGAAGTATTATTACACCAACATCTGGTTGGGTGACCATTACTAGAACCAGCACCTCAAGGACGTCTCCACGGAAGACTACATCTTCGCCAATGGAATAGGACTTGGAATTAAGTGTATGTGTGTTTCCACGGACTCTTCTGGGAAACGTAGAAGTTATCTTTTGTTGCCTCTAGTAGGAAATTCTTACTTGCTTTGTGATTGTGACTTTTCGTTGTTATTCAGTCATTTCCATGTAGACTCACATAATAAAAGTTGTGTTGTATAAACTTTCTGTTGTGTCTAGACAAGACAGTCTAGACACAGGGTGAGGTTACCGAAAGGGCACGCGTCAACTCACGCCGACTGGCGTGAAGTTGGGAACAGGATACGTAATTAATGTTATAAAGAAAAGTACATATAGTCTGTTTACTTAACTTTAATGCATCCTTGTGGTACACGCTATTGACGATACAAGTGAGACTCTCTCCAGATATGGTTAATGGCGCCTTGCTAGGTCGTAGTCATGGACTTAGCTGAAGGCTATTCTAACTGTCTCTCGGCAAATGAGAGAAAGGCTTCGTCAGTGTAGTCGCTAGTAAAGTCGTCGTACAACTGGGGCGAGTGCTAGTCCGTCTTTCTAGACCTGCCATGTGGTGGCGCTAGGTCTGCTACGACTGACAGTGGCGACACGCGGGTCCGACATGTACTAATGGACCGCGGCCGATTTAAAGCTACCACCTAGCAAGTGTGGTGTCTGGCGGTGAGACCACACTTTCAAATTGTCAGTTACAACACTTTCCATATACGTTTTCGGCACTAGCCGTCAACAGACAGATTTCTTTTTGCCACGTACGCTGAGACTCGGATAATGCTTTGTGTCACACCGCCTTAATTAGTGTTGCGAGTCCCTGAAAAATCTGACGTGTACAAAGCATTACATCTCACAAGCAAATCTTACCGTCTGGCATCCTTCAATTTTCATCAGACTCATAGTATTCGAAACTGAGTGGCAGTCATCAGTTTCCTAAGGTAGCACAATTCACTTAACAAAAATACTAGAAATACACTGCCTAAGAAAAGAAGTGAAGCACCCAGGCTGGGGGAGAGAACGAAATGTAACTTCATAGGTCGAGAGGGTTTTTCATGCTATTTCGCTGATTACAATATCAAAGTCAAATTTTCAAAGAATTTGGCAGCATCAGCCCGCTTATCAGTGTTGTGTTGCGACCCCTCTTTAACTGTATACACGTACTGTTGCTTTTGGATGGGTGTCGTAAAGTCATTGTATCGTTTTCAGGGTACATTACTTGCTCTCCGAAAAATTCTGAATCCAATAAATTTCAAACCTCTTAACAGCACTCCGTCATCAGGCCACATGTGGCCCACCGGGGCCATCCGACCGCCGTGTCATCCTCAGATGAGGATGCGGATAGGAGGGGCGTGTGGTCAGCACACCGCTCTCCCGGTCGCTATGATGGTTTTCTTTGACCGGAGCCGCTACTATTAGGTCGAGTAGCTCCTCAATTGGCATCACGAGGCTGAGTACACCCCGAAAAATGGCAACAGCGCATGGCGGCCCGGATGGTCACCCATCCAAGTGCCGGCCACGCCCGACAGCGCTTAACTTCGGTGATCTGACGGGAACCGGAGTATCCACTGCGGCAAGGCCGTTGCCAAACCTCTTAACAGAGCCTTCAGTAACTGCATGAATAACTGTCAAGCCTTGTAATATCGATATTCCTGGCTCAGTCATTGCTAAATAAAATAGTTTCATTTCTCTCGCATTCTATATCCTTTAGCAACAAATACCGATTCATAATTTTCATTAAGAATAACATCATTTTGTCTATAATTTCGTAATTCATGAAAACACGAATATTTACAGTAAATTAAAATATGATCGAAATGTTAAAATTATATTTATACAGAATGGAAGAAGCTACTTATAAACAAGATTAGAGTGCTTAGAGAAGACAAAAAGAAACACATATTTTACGTGACAAAACTGTCACAGGTACTCAGTTTCCCGTCGGAGAGTTCATAAAGATTTTGGCGCTGTGATGTTAATGACGATATCCAGCTGCCGTGTGATGAATATCATTTTTTAGATATTGCTGAATACACACTTTTAAATCAATGCACAACTTGCATCTGCATGCTAATGATTCTATAACACACTCGAAACAACTATGCTCCCGACGATTTCTCTAATTGTTGGATTGGGAACGATAGTACCTTGACAACCACGTAATCCCAACTCCACTCCTATAGATTTATTTTTGTGCGACAGATGAAGCGTCTTGGCCGTACGAGATACACAAACACAATCCAGAAGACCTGGCCTTCCGTTTGGCGGAAGTGCAGCACCTGGTTGTTTTTCCCCTGTTAGACCGCGTCAGCTGTGCATTGTTGTAAACGGACGTCATTTTCAGCGACTCCGCTAAAGTAATACTTATCACACAGCAATTTTAGTAGCATCTTTGAACATAAGTAGAGTCAATTTCTTCATGAACATCTAGTGCGTAAATGGTCCACCTGCGATATTTTTATGACATTAAGAAATTGATATTTTTTATCTTTTATAAATGCTCTACAATGTGGTTTACATAGTTTCGTACACCCGTATAAGTAATATAAAAATAATGCTTACTCATAACGTCTCCAAAAAATGATATTTTCTACGTGATGTGTCCCATTTTTATGCTCGGATACTATTTATTATTCCATGCATGGCCAATGTAGTTGAGATTTTTCAGTAACTTCAGCGTAGACGAGTTGTCCTACGCAGCAATAATCACCATTTTCCCGAGTTGTGTGCCAGTAACTTATCGCAGCAACATGTTACGTAGCATAACTCTGCTTAGTGCCTGCCCACGTACCATACAGCAGGGCGACCATGAATTTAGCCAGTGAGCTGTGCCGTGGGTCGAGTGCCATAATTCACAGTCTGTCTGCACTATTACTCTTCCACCACGTCCATTATGAGCATGACGAGGAGGAAACTGCGTATGTGCTGCATGTAAATGGCAATGCAGTCACAATGCATATGACTTTTGTTTTATATTTCACATTTCTCAAGAACACAAACAAAATCAAAACAATTTTTCAGTATTATTTAATTATTTTTGGCGCACTGAAGGCCCAATATAATGTCAGCATATGGACAGATGAAGACAATTTCACGAAATTTCACATTCAGGTTGTAAGAAGTGTATATTTCTATTGTCTATTGTCAAACCACAATTTATGAGTGATGTTTATATTTTATTAACAGGATAAAGTAGGAATAATTAATATTTGTCATGTTGGAAATAACTGTGGTAGCAGGGAATGTCTGCACCAAAGTATTGTTGGCAAGAGAGACCGCACATTGATATAATTTTAAGAAGGACGGGAGAGACCGCGTATGGATACATTTTAAGAAAAGAGCGGGAAAGGCCGCGCACAGACATTTTGTAATAGTAGCAGGGATTGTCTGCACCAGAAAGCATTGTTGGCAGGAGAGACCGCACTTCAGCGTTCGTAGGAAGTCAGTAGTAAGCGATAAGTGAAGCGAGTCGGTAGCAGGTCTGAAGCGAGAGGTTCAGAGGAGCGGTGTGCCTGCCAGTCACCAGCTATGATTTACAAGAGATTATAAACGGGTGTACAGAGACATCAGCTAACTATTATCGTAAGAGGAACTAATATTACTGAATTATTTTCTTTGCGAAACTCAAGACTACTGAAGGTATGTTTGCGTAATGCTAGTTGTAAGATTATTGTAAAAAGTAAGTCCCATTTGAACGTTTGTAAAATCATTTCATTACCAGCAGTAAATACTTGAAGAAACGTTTTCAGACTTTAATTAATTTTTGCCAGCTATGTTGCATCACTGATTATAATCCATCCCAAAAACCATCAACGTAAAACTTTGCAAAAATTTCATCGTTGTCAAGAAAAAGTTTAACTATGAATTACGTAACTTCAGTCAAGTTAATTAAAGAATAGCGTCAGCTTTGCTATTAAAGAATAACGTCAGCTTTGGTAATAAATACAGCCACTTATTATGACAGCCCACCAGCAGTTAACAGAGTATAGTAAACCAGAGTAAGTATATTCATGTCGCAGTTCGATGTTGCAGTCAGATGGATGGCGATCCGGTAACAGTAAAAAAAGGTAAGGAACAGTTTTGGGTTATTGCAGGTAACGACTGAGGGCCACGACGACGACACATTCTATGTTTCGTCGAAATAATCATAAAATCACTTTTAATGAGCAGCAATTAAATTTGTATGCGAAGATTGAGAAAGAGAATAAATTTCAAAGGGAAGATTTCATTTGTTATTATTAAGAAAGAGACAGAAATCCTAAGGAAAGGTTCCGAAGGTTGCGTAACACAAAAGAGATATAGAGGAGACGGGGAGGTTTCAAGGTTGCCACGTAATTGTCGCTACCTTAGTTTCATAATGTAAAAAATGTCTTTTACACACCTATGTTGGTCGAAATATTGAAGCGCTTGTGCAGTCTCAGTTATGGATATGTTGAAAGTCTACACGAGGAAAACAATATGGACATCGTGGACAATTTTAACCTGAAAGGTGGTGGTAACTTCCTATGGGACCAAACTGCTGAGGTCATCGGTCCCTAGGCTTACGCACTACTTAATCTAACTGAAACTAACTGACACTAAGTATAACACACACCCGTGCCCGAGGGAGGACTCGAACCTCCGACGAGGGGAACCGCGGGAACCGTGGCAAGGCGGCAGAGACCACGCGGCTATCCCGAGCGGCCTAACTTGAAAGGATTTGTCTTAAAACCGGAATGACATTCCATATTAGTCAGCTTCATCTGCACATGTAGAGGGGCGCTTTCAGCTGAAACGGCAAACTGTATCGAAAACAGCTCGGAAGCAGTTGTAAGACTGGCAGTGTTCTGAAAAACTCTTCTTAGAAAATAAGTGCTTCAAATCTCGCGTTTTCCTTAACGCCGATGAACTTAGGCAAGTAGACTGTGTTTGTCAGAATTTGTCCCTTCTATATTTGAATTTACTTTTTAATTGTATCCTCATCAAATCAGAAAGAAACATTATTTCTCACCTTGCAATGTGCAGTCAAGTCCACTAAAAACGCGCGATTTGCAATAGATTGCCGGCCGGGTTGGCCAAGCGGTTAAAGGCGCTACAGTCTGGAACCGCGCGACCGCTACGGTCGCAGGTTCGAATCCTGCCTCGGGCCTGGATGTGTGTGATGTCCTTAGGATAGTTAGGTTTAAGTAGTTCTAAGTTCTAGGGGACTGATGACCATAGATTGTGGATGTTGTAATTTTAGTTGCTGCAGTCGCTTTTCCTTCATACATTTAGCAACCATGTGTTTTAAATCGAAAAGTCGTTCGAGGTTTTCCCCTTCACTTAACCGACGTAGTTTGCAGTGATGTATAAAGTCTCCATAATCTTCGTTGAGTTGCATTGTAAACTGTTGCAACTAAGATTGGAATAATGCATAACACTTCATAAATTTTACTATTTGTACCACCAATTTATTCACGCGCTCCTTGCCTCTAAGCCGGCCGGAGTGGCCGAGCGGTTAAAGGCGCTACAGTCTGGAACCGCCCGACCGCTACGTTCGCAGGCTCGAATCCTGCCTCGGGCATGGATGTGTGTGATGTCCTTAGGTTAGTTACGTTTAAGTGGTTCTCTAAGTTCTAGGGGACTTATGACCACAGCAGTTGAGTCCCATAGCGCTCAGAGCCATTTTTGAACCTTGCCTCTAAATTTAGCTTCTTGATGTACTGGGTACTGAATACCGACTGTCGATCACCGAGCGAGGTCGAGCAGTGGTTAGCACACTGGACTCGCATTCGGAAGGACGACGGTCCAATCCCGCGTCCGGCCATCCCGATTTAGGTTTTCCGTGATTTCCCTAAATCGCGCCATGCAAATGCCGGGGTGGTTCCTTTGAAAGAGCGCGGCCGACTTCCTTCCCCATCCTTCCCTAATCCTACGAGACCGATAACCTCGCTGTTTGGTCTCTGCTCCCAAACAACCAACCAACCAACCTACTGTCGATCGTTATAATGTTTTGCTCTTTGTCAACTAAATATTTAAATTGTTTCTCCATGGTTTTGTAATGTTGTTTAATACGAGGGCAGTTCAATAAGTAATGCAACACATTTTTTTTCTGAAACAGGGGTTGTTTTATTGAGCATTGAAATACACCAGGTTATTCCCCAATCTTTTAGCTGCACAACACTATTTTTCAACGTAATCTCCATTCAATGCTACGGCCTTACGCCACCTTGAAATGAGGGCCTGTATGCCTGCACGGTACCATTCCACTGGTCGATGTCGGAGCCAATGTCGTACTGCATCAATAACTTCTTCATCATCCGCGTAGTGCCTCCCACGGATTGCGTCCTTCATTGGGCCAAACATATGGAAATCCGACGGTGCGAGATCGGGGCTGTAGGGTGCATGAGGAAGAACAGTCCACTGAAGTTTTGTGAGCTCCTCTCGGGTGTGAAGACTTGTGTGAGGTCTTGCGTTGTCATGAAGAAGGAGAAGTTCGTTCAGATTTTTGAGCCTACGAACACGCTGAAGTCGTTTCTTCAATTTCTGAAGAGTAGCACAATACACTTCAGAGTTGATCGTTTGACTATGGGGAAGGACATGGAACATAATAACCCCTTCAGCGTCCCAGAAGACTGTAACCATGACTTTACTGGCTGCGGGTATGGCTTTAAACTTTTTCTTGGTAGGGGAGTGGGTGTGGCGGCACTCCATTGATTGCCGTTTTGTTTCAGGTTCGAAGTGATGAACCCATGTTTCATCGCCTGTAACAATCTTTGACAAGAAATTGTCACCCTCAGCCACATGACGAGCAAGCAATTCCGCACAGATGGTTCTCCTTTGCTCTTTATGGTGTTCGGTTAGACAACGAGGGACCCAGCGAGAACAAACCTTTGAATATCCCAACTGGTGAACAACTGTGACAGCACTACCAACAGAGATGTCAAGTTGAGCACTGAGTTGTTTGATGGTGATCCGTCGATCATCTCGAACGAGTGTGTTCGCACGCTCCGCCATTGCAGGAGTCACAGCTGTGCACGGCCGGCCCGCACGCGGGAGATTAGACAGTCTTGCTTGACCTTGCGGCGATGATGACACACGCTTTGCCCAACGACTCACCGTGCTTTTGTCCACTGCCAGATCACCGTAGACATTCTGCAAGCGCCTATGAATATCTGAGATACCCTGGTTTTCCGCCAAAAGAAACTCGATCACTGCCCGTTGTTTGCAACGCACATCCGTTACAGACGCCATTTTAACAGCTCCGTACAGCGCTGCCACCTGTCGGAAGTCAATGAAACTATACGAGACGAAGCGGGAATGTTTGAAAATATTCCAAAAGAAATTTCCGGTTTTTTCAACCAAAATTGGCCGAGAAAATAAATGTGTTGCATTACTTATTGAACTGCCCTCGTAGTAAATTTGCAGTACTTGTCGATCATAAAACAAACAAACGCCGTCCGAACAGACCTTGAAGGCCCAGAGGTACCGACCGGTCGCCGTGTCATCCTCAGACCTTAGGGATCACCGGGTGCCGATGCAGAGACGCCCGTGGTCAGCACACTGCTGCCCCGGCTGTTGTCAGTTTTCGTGACCGGTATCGCTACCTCTTAATCAAGTATCTCCGCAATTGGCCACACAAGGGCTGAGTGCACCCCGCTTGCCAATAGCACTCGGCAGATCCGAACGGTTACCCATCCAAGTGCTATCCAAGCTGAACAGCGCGTAATTTCGGTGATCTGACGGGACCGGTGTCACCACTGAGCAAGCCCGTTGCGACTACATACACTACTGCCATTAAAATTGCTTCACCACGAAGATCACGTGCTACAGACGCGAAATTTAATCGACAGGAAGAAGATTCTGTGCAAATGATTAGCTTTTCAGAGCATGCTCACAAGGTTGGCGCTGGTGGCGACACCTACGACGTTCTGACATGAGGAAAGTTTCCAATCGATTTCTCATTCACAAACAGCAATTGACCAGCGTTGCGTGGTGAAATGCTGTTGTGATGCCTCGTGTAAGGAGAAGAAATGCGTACCATCACTTTTCCGACTTTGATAAAGGTCGGATTGTAGCCTATCGCGATTGCGGTTTATCGTATCGCGACATTGCTGCTCGCGTCGGTCGAGATCCAATGACTGTTAGCAGAATATGGAATCGGTGGGTTCAGGAGGGTAATACGGAACACCGTGCTGGATCCCAACGGCCTCGTATCACTAACACTCGAGATGACAGGCATCTTATCCGCATGGCTGTAGCGGATCGTTCAGCCACGTCTCGATCCCTGAGTCAACTGATGGGGAAGTTTGCAAGACAACAACCATCTGCACGATCAGTTCGTCGACGTTTGCAGCAGCATGGACTATCAGCTCGGAGGCCATGGCTGCGGTTACCCTTGACGCTGCATCACAGACAGGAGCGCTTGCGATGGTGAACTGAACGACGAACCTGAGTCCACGAATGGCAAAACGTCATTTTTCGAATGAATCCAGGTTCTGTTTACAGCATCATGATGGTCGCATCCATGTTTGGCGACATCGCGGTGAACGCACATTGGAAGCGTGTATTCGTCATCGCCATACTGGTTTATTACCCGGCATGATGGTATGGGGTGCCATTGGTTACACGTCTCGGTCACCTCTTGTTCGCATTGACGGCACTTTGAACAGTGGACGTTACATTTCAGATGTGTTACGACCCGTGTCTCTACCCTTCATTCGATCCCTGCGTAACCCTACATTTCAGCAGGATAATGCACGACGGCATGTTGCAGGTTCTGTACGGGCCTTTCTGGATACAGAAAATGTTCGACTGCTGCCCTGGCCAGCACATTCTCCAGATCTCTCACTAACTGAAAACGTCTGGTCAATGGTGGCCGAGCAGCTGGCTCGTCACAATACGCCAGTCTCTACTCTTGATGAACTGTGGTATTGTGCTGAAGCTGCATGGGCAGCTGTACCTGTACACGCCATGCAAGCTCCGTTTGACTCAATGCCCAGGCGTATCAAGGCCGTTATTACGGCCAGAGGTGGTTTGTTCTGGGTACTGATTTCTCAGGATCTATGCACCCAAATTGCGTGAAGATGTAATCACATGTCAGTTCTAGTATAATATATTTGTCCAATGAATACCCGTTTATCATTTGCATTTCTTGTTGGTGTAGCAATTTTAATGGCCAGTAGTGTAAAAGTTATTGACAATTTTCATCCTGCTCCTCTGTCATTCCCAATCAGTTTTAAATGGATCGCTAGATTGCCTCTTTTTCGGACAAACAGACGCTGGACCGGCGAACGTCCTTCATACCATGAACAAAGAGGGAAGGGTAAACACTACGATTCTACCGAAAGGAAGTGAGTTGTGCTGACCAAAAAACAGCTACACCGTAATGCAAAATGAAATGTCGTTCTGTACCGAGGAACGAGCAAGGGCAAGACACTCCCAGCCTGGGTCCGCCCGAGGCCGGCTCGTCGGGCGCGTCTGCGGTATGGGGCGCCTTGGCCAGTTTATTTATTTGGCCATCCGAGCAGTAGCTCGATTTAGCCATCAATAGCACATAGTTACAATGTACGTAGCAATGAATAAAAGAATAGAGAAACGCATATTTCGAAGTAGAAAAAACACAAACTATCACAGCTGTGTCCACTATATTTTTGCAACAATTAGGTTAAAAGGTAGTTAGAACTGTGTTGAGCTTCAGTTCTCATCTTTCGCGAAATATCTTCTGAGACAAGACAGAAAAAATAGAAAGTTGCCAAAATAAATACCCGGGTAATGCCGGGTTTCACAGCTAGTCGTAGTTAAACTATGCCCGAATTTAAGGACACAAAAACAATGTTGGGATACTTTATTTTATGAGGACGCCATTGGCGCAAAGATAGTGGGAGATAACTAGCAGCCGGCCGGAGTGGCCAAGCGGTTAAAGGCGCTACAGTCTGGAACCGCGCGACTGCTACGGTCGCAGGTTCGAATCCTGCCTCGGGCATGGATGTGTGTGATGTCCTTAGGTTAGTTAGGTTTAAGCAGTTCTAAGTTCTAGGGGACTGATGACCTTAGAAGTTAAGTCCCATAGTGCTCAGAGCCATTTGAATTTTTGATAACTAGCGGCTGGTCGCTCAAAAGTAACCTATTTTTGTAGAAACTAGTATTTAAGGCAGCATTATACAGGAGGATGACACAAACACAATATACTCTGAAGAGCCAACTAAACTGGTACACCTTCCTAATACCGTGTAGGGCCCCCCCGAGCACGCAGAAGTGCCGCAACACGACGTGCCATGGACTCGACTAATGTCTGGAGCAGTGATGGAGGGAACTGACACCATGAATCATGCACAGCTGTCCATAAACTCGAACACTACGAGAGCGTGGAGATGTCTTCTGAACATCGCGTTGTAAGGCATCCCAGATATGCTCAATAACGTTCCTGTGTAGGAAGTTTGATGGCCAGAGGAAATGTTTAAACTCAGAAGAGTGTTTATGGAGCCACTCTATAGCAATTCTGGACGTCTGGGGTGTCGCATTGTCCTGCTGGAATTGCCCAAGTCCGTCGGAATGCACAATGGACATGAATGGATGCAGGTGATCAGACAGGATGCTTGCGTATGTGTCATCTGTCAGAGTCGTATCTAGACGTATCAGGGGCCCCATACCACTCAAAATACACACACCCCACACCGTTACAGAGCCTCCACCAGCTTGAACAATCCTCTCCTGGCATGTATGGATCCATGGATTCATGAGTTTGTCTCCATACTCGAACAGGATCCTCCAATCGATAAAATTTGAAACGAGTCTCGTCCGACCAGGCAACATGTTTCCAGCCATCACCAGTCGAATGTCGGTGTTGCCGGGTCCAGGGGAGACGAAAACCTTTGTGTCGCGCAATCATTAAGGATACACGTGTGAGTCTTCAGTTCCGAAAGTCCATATCGAAGATGTTTCATTGAATGGTTGGCACGCTGACACTTGTTGATGACCCAGGAATAAAATCTGCAGAAATTTGAGGAAGGGTTGCGCTTCTGTCACGTTTAAAGGTTCTCTTCAGTCGTCTTTGGTCCCGTTCTTGCAGGGTCTCTTTCCGGCCGCAGTGATGTCGGAGATTTGATGTTTTACCGGATTCCTGATACTCACGGTACACTCGTGAAATGGAGGTACGGGAAAACTCTACCTCGGAGGTGCTGTGTCCCATCGCTCATGCGCCGACAGTACCACGTTCAAACTCGTTTAAATCTTCATAACCTGAGACTTGTTGTCTTGTACATGCGTTGCCAGCGCAACGCCATATTCTTCCTGCTTACATATTTCTGTACTTGAATACGAATCACTACACCAGTTTCTTTGGGGCTTCAGTGTATATATGGTGTCCAGGCCGTATAGAGTCACAAAATGAATTTGTACGTAGACGGGAGTCTTACTGTCAGAATTCGCGGCTCTGTTATTCCAGTATCACTCGTTAAGTATATATTTCTGTCAAACATACATCGCGCGAAGACAGCGACTGTTGTTGTTGTGGTCTTCAGTCCTGAGACTGGCTTGAAGCAGCTCTCCATGCTACTCTATCCTGTGCAAGCTTCTTCATCTCCCAGTACCTACTGCAACCTAATTCCTTCTGAATCTGCTTAGCGTATTCATCTCTTGGTCTCCCTCTACGATTTTTACCCTCCACGCTGCCCTCCAATACTAAATTGGTCATCCCTTGATGCCTCAGAACATCTCCTACCAACCGATCCCATCTTCTAGTCAAGTTGTGCCACAAACTCCTCTTCAGCGACTATGAAGTCAAAATACTCGATCTGGTAAGTGCACGATCAACGAATGAAATAAAATTTGGAGGAGGCATTCAGTTCCTTAAATACAGGCTATTACAAATGATTGAAGCGATTCCATAAATTCACTGTAGCTCCATTCATTGACATATGGTCACGACACACTACAGATACGTAGAAAAACTCATAAAGTTTTGTTCGGCTGAAGCCGCACTTCAGGTTTCTGCCGCCAGAGCGCTCGAGACAAAATGGCGACAGGAGCCGAGAAAGCGTATGTCGTGCTTGAAATGCACTCACATCAGACAGTCATAACAGTGCAACGACACTTCAGGACGAAGTTCAACAAAGATCCACCAACTGCTAACTCCATTCGGCGATGGTATGCGCAGTTTAAAGCTTCTGGATGCCTCTGTAAGGGGAAATCAACGGGTCGGCCTGCAGTGAGCGAAGAAACGGTTGAACGCGTGCGGGCAAGTTTCACGTGTGGCTCATGCCACAACTGGAGACCGACAGCGCCGACTTCATCTTTCAACAGGATGGTGCTCCACCGCACTTCCATCATGATGTTCGGCATTTCTTAAACAGGAGATTGGAAAACCGATGGATCGGTCGTGGTGGAGATCATGATCAGCAATTCATGTCATGGCCTCCACGCTCTCCCGACTTAACCCCATGCGATTTCTTTCTGTGGGGTTATGTGAAAGATTCAGTGTTTAAACCTCTACCAAGAAACGTGCCAGAACTGCGAGCTTGCATCAACGATGCTTTCGAACTCATTGATGCTGCGCCGAGTGTGGGAGGAACTTGATTATCGGCTTGATGTCTGCCGAATCACTATAGGGGCACATATCGAACATTTGGGAATGCCTAAAAAAACTTTTTGAGTTTTTGTATGTGTGTGCAAAGCATTGTGAAAATATCTCAAATAATAAAGTTATTGTAGAGCTGTGAAATAGCTTCAATCATTTGTAATAACCCTGTATTCGTTACAGCTAAAAGTTGCCTTGTAATCTCTTTCTGCATCTAGCAATAAGCTTAGTTTTTCCTCCCAGTATTGTTCTTATCAAACAAACTATTTTCACGTAAGCTGTACCACAATATTCTTTCCTTGTGTGTGTGTGTGTGTGTGTGTGTGTGTGTGTGTATGGGGGTTACCAGTCTTCCAAGTAGTTCGATGCGGCCCGTTAGGAATGACTCCCCTGTTCCGACCTCTCTTCATCTCAGAGTAGCACATGCACCCTAGGTCGTCATTTATTTGTTGGAATATTCCAATCTCCCCCTCCAGCTTTTACTAACTAAAGCTCCTTCAAGTACTAGGAAGTTATTTATTGATGTGTTAACACGTGTCGCATCTCCCCGCTCTTTCTTCTTGCCAGTGTCTTCCACATGCTTCTCTTCCCGGTGATTCTGCGTAGAACAGCCTCATTCCTTAGCAGTCCACTTAATTTTCAACATCTTTTATAGCATCACATCTCAAACGCTTAGGGTCTCTTCAATTTCGCTTTTGACACAATTCGAGAATTACTTCTACGTAATACCGTGCTCCAAACGTAGATCCTCACAAAAATTCATTAGACAGACTAATCAAATTTCATAAATCAACTTGATATGCCCCTAGTAGACCTGTGGACGTGTTGTTACTGATATTCTGACCAAGAGGGTCTAATGAATTCTCTTACTGCTTTGGTTTTGATGAAAGTCTATGTGTGTGTGTTAATGCAGCTAGCCGCTAACTTGGTGTAATGTTTTGTCTGTACAGAAGTGTATCTGTCGCCTTTATCGCTCTCTCACCCTCACACACAATTCTGTACAATAAAGTCAAGGGCTTAGGTTTTCTTATCAGGCTTATCCGTGCAAAGACAGACAAAAAAATTATACTAATGGGAGGATTCTGAGTAACTTCTAGAATTCCATTTGCTCTCTCTCTCTCTCTGTCCTTTATCTGTGTACAGTTCAAATATAAGTTACATGAAATCAGCCTAGTAGAATCTCTGGTGGAGCCCTTCGTCTTAATATTCAGCGGCTGGCTTGCTAGAAAAGATCTTTACATACGTTATTATTATTAAGCGCTGCATTCAGTTGGGAAAATCGATCGTTTGAACACTTCGTTCAGTTTACGACAGATCTAAAATTTCAGATGTGGACGAAGCCTTTTTGGACGATTTCAATAAAACTCAGAGATTGCAGGCTCTCTTCGTCACAGCTGAAACTTCCCAATTAAGTACAGGGCCCAGACAATCATCAATGATTCAGACAGAGAACGCATTCGTCATTCACTCTAGAATAAAATGGTCACAAACCTTATTTATGAGGAAAATTGTATATTGAATCCATTTCCGTACATGTTCCGTTTCCGTGGATTTTAAGTCTCACGAAATTTACTTTTACAAGTCCTTCTTTCTCTTTATCTACCACGCTAGCGGCACAAACTTTCCTGTCTCGCTTTAGCGCGAAGAAGAGTAAATAATTCTCCTTTAGCAATCCGAAAATCTTCCAACCGATACTTTCCGAAGCTGTTCCTTTCTCTCTCTTCCTATAATGACCATGGAGCATACATCTCTGTACCTCTGTTGTTCCAAAGAATAAACGTACTAGAAAAATACCTTGGCGTCGACGAGCTGTCGGCGCATATATTACTAGAAAATCTGCTCAGATACTTTTCAAACGTAAATAAATGTGGATGATTTGATTGACCATTATTAATTGTTGCGGGGTAGAGGGTACTTTTCCGTGGGGAGATTACAAGGGGACAGACTATATGTCTCGTAGTTACTCCTGTAAATTGCTGTACGGCACTAAATCACCAAAAACACTTCCAAATGCGCTGTGTCAAAAGGGAAAATAAGTAACAAAGTCAACAGTTTACACTTACGTCCACACACATGTATCGTAAAGGAGGTATTTGTGGCAGAAGATTCACATTTTCTGCATTAGTTAGTAAGTAGCTTAAGAATTTTAGCAATGAACGCATGCCTTTAGGTGAGTTATGGGATAGCGGTATGTGTTGTGGACTGGCAAGACAGCCAATCCACTAGGAGGAAGCCGAAAGGCACGCGTTTAAGCTCACGCAGGCTGACGTGAGGTCTGGAACAGGACACGGTATTTAGACTTCAGAAAAAAAGGAGGTAACTGGTAGAATACTTAACTTTCATCCATAATTGGTGAACATCGCTCTTGACGGTACATGTTTTACAGCATCAATAGTAACTGGTAATGGCGCCTTGCTAGGTCGTAGCAAATGACGTAGCTGAAGCCTATGCAAACTATCCTCTCGGCAAATGAGAGCGTAATTTGTCAGTGAACCATCGCTAGCAAAGTCGGCTGTACAACTGGGGCGAGTGCTAGGAAGACTCTCTAGACCTGCCGTGTGGCGGCGCTCGGTCTGCAATCACTGATACTGGTGACACGCGGGTCCGACGTATACTAACGGACCGCGGCCGATTTAAAGGCTACCACCTAGCAAGTGTGGTGTCTGGCGGCGACACCACAGTATGCACGCATACAGATGGCGGTAGTATAGTTTAAGCAATGTATAAAACGGCCGGGCATTGGCGAAGCTCTTATTTGTACTCAGGTGGCTCAAGTGAAAAGGTATCCGACGTGATTATGGCAGCACGACGGAAATTAACACACTTTGGTTGCAGAATGGTAGATGGAGCTAGACTCATGTGGGACATTCCATTTTGGAAACCGTTAGAGAATTCCATATTCCTAGATCCACAGAGTCAAGACTGTACCGAGAATACCACGTATCATGCGTTACCTCTCACCACGGCCAACGCAGTGGCCGACGGCCTTTACTTAACGTGCCGCAGCTGCGTTGTCACAGACAAGCATCACTGCGCGAAATAACAGCAGAAGTCAATGTGGGACGTACTATGAACGTATCTGTTAGAACAGAGCAGCGAAATTTGGCGTTAATGGGCTATCGCCCCAGATCACGTAAGAAACAGATTGACCGTCCTTGCGGCGAAACAGGCAACCGTAAAAATAGTTTTCGCGTCGGTCAACAGATGTCGCAGGCGACGCTACAATGCTAACTGACCTGTCCATGTCGCGGAATTGGCATCGCTGTATCTTCTGTGACGTGAATGACGCTGATTTGTGTTCGGCTAGAGCGTTGCGCGCGAAATGCATTCGTCACACAGCTGACTGTAGACCATGATCGGCTATGGTTTTTCCCGAGTTTTCAATCGAAGAATGTAGATTAGCTCCTGTAATTCTACAAACCAAGTTTATTTCTACTATAGGGACACTTCTCACAATCATATGGGAAATTAAATAAATGAAAAGTAACACACAAATATTTCTCGTGAGTTACTGTTTAAATGCAGACTGTATTGCAGTCGCATAGGTTTTACACTCGCCCTCCATGCCGTCTATTTCCTCTTTGTTATAGAGCTCTTCTGATACGGATTATGGTGGTAAAAAAGATCTCCACGTGCAGGTTAACACTACAAAGTTTTCAAAACCTCAACGTCTTTGAAATATAATCCGTTAATTTACTGTCAAATATAGCACTGAACAGTGGGTTTCGCATCCTGACATTACCGACATAATTATTTATTTTGCATAAAGTATAAAGTATGTATAGGGATTAGGTGAGTTATAACTACAAGATATTTTTCACATTGAGACTGTAAATAAGTTTAAGAAACAGATTTTGCTTCCTTTCTAAGTATTTCTGTAAGTGTTCTTAAGTATAACCACATTTTGCATTCGCTTACTGTTAGTTCTAAACAAATATAATTTCATGTACGCACTTAACAACGATATCTTCGAAAAAAATAAATATTGTGAAACTTTAAATATCGTGAGTAAAAAAAAAAAATTCTGTGATGGTAAACATCTTAACTTTGCGGTCAGCACATCTACTATTGTCACAAGCAGTACTGTTTTGCTCAGATTTAACACATTACTGTTTTTCTAGTTAAACGTGGTAGAGTGATCAAGGATAGGCAACGAAACTTATTTGTGCAGCCTAACGGAGAATCTTTATTTGGTACTCAAATACAACATGAATGAACTACATATTTTTTATAATTTTCAGATTTTAAGACAGTTCTACTACGCTTGTCTTTGAACATTTAAAAAAGTCCAAATCGCAGCAAAGATTTCATTTAAAAATTATATGATATGATTCTTGTACAGGAAGGGCTGCCACGTAATATCAGAATATATGATCGACAAAATGTAGATAGGATCGAATGCTTAGGGCTCTTCATTAATTCTTACTCGTAACTAATTTATTGATTTACCTGAATTTAAAATCCACTCGCGTAACCTTTCTTTATCTTTGACGGGAAATCTGAACATTTTTAATTCAGGATTTGTTCGTCTACTCCTTCCACAGTTTATATACTCGCAGGCCCTCGGCATGACAACTCGATCCACTACCACTGGTATGTCAGAAACAGCTGTACTTCACAGACGCCAAATAGTGGAAAGCTGCGCGCGTTAAGCCGATGTTGCCACATATTTCACAGAACGGAGTGCCATCTAGTGGTTGATTCCACAAGTAAGGGTGTGACGCTGTTGCCGCCTGGTGGCCGTTCCCTGACAAGGGTTGCCTGCTGGACCAAGCGATCGGTCAATCTGTTTCTTACGTGATCTGGGCTGTCGCAGCAGATGACCCACCAACCGAGTGCCTTTGTTAACAGCATGACACCGCCTGCAGCGCCTCTCCTAGGCTTGTGACCATATCGGATGGACCCTAGAGGACTGGAAAATCGTGGTCTGCTCAGATGAGTCGCGATTTCAGTCGGTAAGTGCTGATGCTAGGGCTCGAGTGTAGCGCAGACCCTACGAAGCCATGGATCCAAGTTGTCAACAAAGCACTGTGCAAGCTGATGGAGGATCCATAATGGTATGGAATGTGTTGACATGGAATGGACTGGGCGCCAAGGTCGAACTCTGCCGATCACTGAACATCTGCAGCCATTCATCGACTTCATGTTCCCAAACAACAATTAAATTTTTATGGATAACAAGGCGCCATGTTACCAGGCCACAGTTGTCCGTGATTGGGTCGAAGAACATTCTGGACAGTTCGAGCGAATGGTATGGCCACCCAGGTCGCCCGACATGAATCCCGTAGGAGATGTATGGGACTTAATCGAGAGGTCAGTTCGTGAACAAAATCCTGCACCAGCAACACTTTCGCTATTATGAATGGCTGTAGAGGCAGCGTGGCCGAATATTTCTGCAGTGGAGTTCCAACGGCTTGTTGAATCCATGCCACGTCGAGTTGCTGCACTACGCCATTCAAAGGTGGTCCTACACCATATTAGAAGATGTCGCATGAGTTTTGCCACCTCAGTGTAATGTAGATGTATACTTTCTGAATGCTGGATACGACTTAGTCTATAGACTAAATCATAAAGGACCAACCAGGATAGAAAATTGGCGTAATTGTAGCACAACGCGTTGACAGTCCATGAGTGAAGATGCAAAATCGAGTTAATGTAATAACCGAGAAATATGAGCAACAAGATTTACATGCAAATTCGATACACTTTAAAACAATCATATCCTGAAGTACGAGACTTTCAGTTCGTAACGTCAGCGCTAACTCCCGGAAAAAATGCGCTGTACAGGGTTATTACAAATGATTGAAGCGATTTCTCAGCTCTACAATAACTTTATTATTTGAGATATTTTCACAATGCTTTGCACACACATACAAAAACTGAAAAAGTTTTTTTAGACATTCACAAATGTTCGATATGTGCCCCTTTAGTGATTCGGCAGACATCAAGCCGATAATCAAGTTCCTCCCACACTCGGAGCAGCATGTCCCCATCAATGAGTTCGAAAGCATCGTTGATGCGAGCTCGCAGTTCTGGCACGTTTCTTGGTACAGGAGGGTTAAATACTGAATCTTTCACATAACCCCACAGAAAGAAATCGCATGGGGTTAAGTCGGGAGAGCGTGGAGGCCATGACATGAATTGCTGATCATGATCTCCACCACGACCGATCCATCGGTTTTCCAATCTCCTGTTTAAGAAATGCCGAACATTATGATGGAAGTGCGGTGGAGCACCATCCTGTTGAAAGATGAAGTCGGCGCTGTCGGTCTCCAGTTGTGGCATGAGCCAATTTTCCAGCATGTCCAGATACACGTGTCCTGTAACGTTTTTTGTTTTTTTTTTTTCGCAGAAGAAAAAGGGGGCCGTAAACTTTAAACCGTGAGATTGCACAAAACACGTCAACTTTTGGTGAATTGCGAATTTTCTGCATGAATGCGTGAATGCGTGAGGATTCTCTACCGCCCAGATTCGCACATTGTGTCTGTTCACTTCACCATTAAGAAAAAATGTTGCTTCATCACTGAAAACAAGTTTCGCACTGAACGCATCCTCTTCCATGAGCTGTTACAACCGCGCCGAAAATTCAAAGCGTTTGACTTTGTCATCGGGTGTCAGGGCTTGTAGCAACTGTAAACGGTAAGGCTTCTGCTTTAGCCTTCTCCGTAAGATTTTCCAAACCGTCGGCTGTGGTACGTTTAGCTCCCTGCTTGCTTTATTCGTTGACTTCCGCGGGCTACGCGTGAAACTTGCCCGCACGCGTTCAACCGTTTCTTCGCTCACTGCAGGCCGACCCGTTGATTTCCCCTTATAGAGGCATCCAGAAGCTTTAAACTGCGCATACCATCGCCGAATGGAGTTAGCAGTTGGTGGATCTTCGTCCTGAAGTGTCGTTGCACTGTTATGACTGACTGATGTGAGTGCATTTCAAGCACGACATACGCTTTCTCGGCTCCTGTCGCCATTTTGTCTCACTGCGCTCTCGAGCGCTCTGACGGCAGAAACCTGAAGTGCGGCTTCAGCCGAACAAAACTTTATGAGTTTTTCTACGTATCTGTAATGTGTCGTGACCATATGTCAATGAATGGAGCTACAGTGAATTTATGAAATCGCTTCAATCATTTGTAATAGCCCTGTATAATTGCAGAGTTACCAAACCGATAAGTAGTTGCCTCACGAGTGATGAAATAATGTTTTAAACCGATAATTAGTTGCCTCATAAGTAATGAAATAATGTTTCAATCCGTTTGCGACCTTTAAACGAGTGTTCAACCGAGAGCACTGGTCTTTTCTGATTCCTATCTACACGTCAAATAAAAATAAGAAAAGGAACATTAAAACCGTAGAAACAGAAAAATTCTGCAATTCGGGCAGGAAAATCCCGAAGAGTTGTTGCCTCGGCCCTGATGCCTCTGTGACCTTTCACCCAGTACGAGCCGTCCAATTCGGTCGTCGGAAATGAAAGCACGCGATAAAATTGGGGAAAAAAATATATCGCCCGTTCCTCACTCCACGATCCATTGATCCCCTGCACATTAAACACTGTCCTAGCGGGGAAACGTTGCTAATACGTGCTTTTATTATCCAGAAATGTAATGCGGATCACAATAAATTAGTGTTGGCCCGTCACTCCAGGATATTTTTTTTACCTTTTTCATTACATTCTTCCGTTTTATTCGTACAAAATGCGAGCCACATTATGCAACAAGCATGCTAGATTATGCTGAGCAGTTTAGTTTCATTTGTGCCAGAAAACAGTAATGAGCAGTATGTCTCACGATATATACAACGCAAATAGATTTTAAAAGAAGCGAAATTTGCCTCTATAAAGTACGATGTTAACAACAAAATTAAATTATGTAGTAATTCATTTGCTTGTTGATCAGTTTGAATTTACCGATACGAAACAGCTACACTAAATACAAGGCACTTTAAGTAGCACAACTGGCACATTATGGCCAACTGAAGACTCTTTTCTATTTTAAAACATTTAAAAATGTCGAAATAAGGAATTACAGTGATTACTCAGTTACGTACCGCTGCTGGTTTGTTACTTTCGATAAGCAGACTTCTACTACAATGCAAAACAAAACTCGAATAGGAAATTTGACGCTAATATATCGACCCTCAACTTAGAAATTTTGTGTATTAATCAATAAGAATTTTTGTCTACAATTGTTATTATCTGCAAAGCTTCATAATTCGAAATAAAGTCTGTATCAGCGGAAAAATGCCCCTATGAGAGCACAAAAAATGCGAATATGTTCCTGTATATTGGAAAGTTGCTATAAAGGACGTTGAAAACAATCAACGGCGGAAACTCAAGATGTGCGTCACCGAGTGAATTACGAGCATCGGGGCGCCGTGGTTCCGTGGTCACGTTGTTGGACTGCAAAATGGGAGGTACGCGTTCAGATCCTCTCGCTTACCTTTTTTTTTCACAGAATTCCGAACTTCCCGTCCTGTCATTGACGTATCTGTTCTTATTCTGCAGTCTTGTGCAATTGCCGCCGTATTAGCGGTGTACATTCATTATAGAGTACTGATAATATGGTAAGAATATATACCGTCAGAACCAAATGCGATGAATAGTGAGAGCAGGCGAGATGCTACATAGACCCCACACAGGAACCAAAACAACAAATAAACGAATGTGAACTACGTTATTACAAAGGAATTCAAGAGTCAAAACTTCCAAAACAGAAGGCTAGAGTTATAACATATGGTACTTTTGTAGAACAAGTAATACGTATGTACGTCTGGATGTCCCTTCCTAACGCCACGCTGTTGCAAACGGACGTCAGACCACGACACAGACACAAATCTGAACACAGGAAACAGACACGTCAACAACCGAACGAATAGTTCATAATTTTGTAAAAAAAATGTGACTTACGACGGAGATTTGAATGCTGATCTTCCGCTTAGCAGTCCAGCACCATGACCACATAATCACAATGCTGTGACTATTCGGTTTCGCTGGATATAGCACATGTTAAGCTTGGACAGTGAACTGTTTTTGTTTTGCTTCTTTTTGCACCTACATTCTCTTTTTATGCTTGATCCGTGTTCAGTTTTTGTCGAGCTATCCACTGGGTCATCTTACCACTAAGTCCGAGGGAGTTTCCCTTGAATGAAGTTCACCTTCTCTCAGATAATTATTACAGATCCCCCTTAGCACTCAAGATGATTAAACTAGTAATACAGGTTGTTGTTTTTTTTTCTTTTTCAACCATAGCCAGTACCAGACATGGATCATAGTTTACTATTTTCATTTATGATCTGTGTGATTACCCTGTGTTGCCCAGTTACTGATATTTTTGTCATCTGATTCCAACCGTTATCACAGTGGTATGGGTGAAATGTCATCAGGGCCGTCACTAAACAGCAGATCAACCAGAAGATCTTTGGATATGACACTTATATGAGTCTTTTTCTATTGTTTACAATGTCACTACCTTATCATCGCCACCTCCAAGCAGTAAGTCGTGTACGTACCAAATCTGATTGAAATAGGAGACTACTGGTTTTATACCCTAGTAGTCATGCTTTGCCGGCCGCGGTGGCGATGCGGTTCTAGGCGCTCAGTCCGGAACCGCGCGACTGCTACGGTCGCAGGTTCGAATCCTGCCTCGGGCATGGATGTGTGTGATGTCCTTAGGTTAGTTAGGTTTAAGTAGTTCTAAGTTCTAGGGGACTGATGACCACAGATGTTAAGTCCCATAGTGCTCAGAGCCATTTGAGCCATGCTTTGCCCAGTCTTTTAATACTGACAGATTAGTAGCCGTGTTGTAGTAGTTAACGCAGTACTTAGGTATCAATTATCGTGTGAGTGTGATCTGAGTATGCTAGCTATTGAACTGAAACAAGTTATCATCTTTTTGTAAATATATTATATTGCAATGAAAACTACTAAAATTCATAGTAATTAATATAGATCGCTGTGTCTCTCTCTCTCCTGATGATGATAGACCCTGCGAATATATAGATGATATCTCTCTAGGACGAGTCTTGAGTTACTGCCTTTACAGTACTCTCCTAATGTTTCAGAGGAGTGGAAGGTACTTGAGCCGTGCGTGGCTCCTGTTCCCGCCATCATATATTTTACACCCTGTTTTTAACGTACTTCCACCTCACTACGTTAGTTTAAATTACTACTGCCACTGAGTTGCTGCTTTGCCTGACGGTGACCGGCGCTAGCAGCGCGTATCGATATATCCCCTCTCGTAGTATCTTTGCTCAAATGCTATTACTTTCTAGTCTTTGTCTGTTGTAAGCGAGTCCGGGTGGCGAGTTCGGGTCTGCCTGTCAGTTGGAACGCGTCTGGAGTGCAGTCCGGACCTGCCAGTTGGAGAGTTACAATGCGGCACTAGTGCAGTCGGGTTGGAGCAGCAGTGAGGTCTGCGTCGACATGGCTCGCCCGACCATTGAAGCCACGCATCACTTGAGCCGGGCCACGGTCTTGGTGGATCGTCGGTCCGTCGTCCTACCATTGAGACGCCCGCCAAACCCGCAGGTCAGAGCAGGTGATTAGGATTGTGGAAAGGGCCAAATAAGGTGTCGGTCAGGTTCACTCAAAATTGTAATTTAGAGTAACTGAATAACACCTTTAAACCAAAACGGCACATTCCAGAACCTTTAGAACTACGAGTTTAAAAAAAGGCAATTATTTCATGGCTGAAGGCCTCCAAACAAGAAATCTTAAAAGTCAACAAAATACAAATTGCAGTTAAAATAGCAAATAAAATAATTAAAATACATATGGTATCACAGCTAGGCTGGAAAACCTCAAGGTAAAAGTAGATAGAACAAACATATGCAAGGTGCAATACAAGCAGCTGAGTGCCACAATTAAACTTGAAAATTTTAAAATATATTTCCATAATCCTTTAAGGCAGAAGGCCGTAATGTTTTTGCTTAAAGGCTCACTGCCGCTTGCGAATCGACATCGTCCAAAACTTCTTCAGCTGCTTACATTCTCCAACATCTTGTAAACAAAATGGTGGAAATAGCTCTGAGCACTATGGGACTTAACAGCTGTGGTCATCAGTCCCCTAGAACTTAGAACTACTTAAACCTAACTAACCTAAGGACATCACACACACCCATGCCCGAGGCAGGATTCGAACCTGTGACCGTAGCAGTCCCGCGGTTCCGCACTTCAGCCCCAAAACCGCACGGCCACCGTGGCCGGCTTGGTGAATCCTGTCGATGCCTTGGGCAGATGGACGGAATATTTTGAAGAGTTGTTCAATGCAGGTGAAAATAGATCAGTAATGTCTCAGATTTCGATGTACAACGGGATAGGACTGATGATGGAAATAAGGTCACATTTGAGGAAGTCGAGAAAATGGTCAATAGATTGCAGTGCAATAAAGTGGCTGGGGTGGATGAAATTAAGTCGGAACTCATCAAATACAATAATGTCAGTTCTTAAATGGCTACACAGGATAACTGAAATGGCGTGGGAGTCGGGACAGGTTCCATTAGACTGGACGAAAGCAGTAATCACACCAGTCTTTAAACATGGAAACAGAAAAGATTGTAACAACTACAGAGGTATCTCTTTAATCAGCGTTGTGGGTAAAATCTTCTCAGGTATTGTTGAAAAGAAAGTGCGAGTATTAGTTGAGGACAAATTGGATAAAATCAGTGTGGATTTGGGCCTCTTAGAGGTTGTCAGGACCAGATTTTTAGCTTACGGCAAATAATGGAGACGAGTGGAACAGGGAATTGTATCTATGCTTTATAGATCTAGAAAAGGCGTATGACCGGGTTCCTAGGAGGAAGTTATTGTCTGTTCTACGAGATTATGGTATAGGAGGCAAACTTTTGCAGGCAATTAAAGGTCTTTACATAGATAGTCAGGCAGCAGTTAGAGTTGACGCTAAATTGAGTTCATGGTTCAGAGTAGTTTCAGGAAGACAGGGCTGCAACCTGTCTCCAGTGTCGTTCATATTATTTATGGATCATATGTTGAAAACAATAGACTGGCTGGGTGAGATTAAGATATATGAACACAAAATAAGCAGTCTTGCATATGCGGATGACTTAGTTGTGATGGCAGATTCGATTGAAAGTTTGCAAAGTAGTATTTCAGAGCTAGTTCAGAAATGTAAGGACTATGGTATGAAGATTAGCATCTCCAAAACGAAAGAAAATTCAGTGGGAAAGAGATATCAACGGATTGAGTGCCAAATAGGAGGAACAAAGTTAGAACAGATGGACTGTTTCAAGTACTTAAGGTGCATATTCTCACAGGATGGCAACATAGTGAAAGAACTGGAAGCGAGGTGTAGCAAAGCTAATGCAGTGAGCGCTCAGCTACGATCTACTCCCTTCTGCAGGATGGAAGTCAGTACCAAGACTAAGTTATCTGTGCACCGTTCAATCTTTCGACCAACTTTGTTGTATGGGAGCGAAAGCTGGGTGGATTCAGGTTACCTTATCAATAAGGTTGAGGTTACAGATATGAAAGTAGCTAGGATAATTGCAGGTACTAGTAGATGGGAACAATGGCAGGAGGGTGTCCACAATGAGGAAATCAAAGAAAAACTGGGAAAGAACTCTATAGATGTAGCAGTCAGGGAAAACAGGCTTAGATGGTGACGTCACGTTACACTCATGGGAGAAGCAAGGTTACCCAAGAGACTCGAGGGTTCAGCAGTAGAGGGTAGGAGGAGTCGGGGTAGACCAAGGAGAAGGTACCTGGATTCGGTTAAGAATGATTTTGAAGTAATAGACTTAACATCAGAAGAGGCACCATTGTTAGCACTGAATAGGTGATCATGGAGGTATTTTATAAGGGGGACTATGCTCCAGACTGAACGCTGAAAGGCATCTTAAATGATGATGATGATGATGAACGCCTCGATCGTTTCCCTGACCCGTTTTGCTGTGTGATGGGGTGTTATCGTGGATCGATATGACTTTGTGTTGCCTTTTCCATATCCCCGTGGTTTTTCACGTAATGCTGTTGGTAGCGGTCTGTGTTAACGGTTTTACCAGGTTTTAGCAGCTCATGATAGATGTCACCCTTCTGATCCCACCAAAACACAGAGGATTGTCTTCTATCCAGAGAGATTTGATCTTGCAGTGGATGTCAATGGTTTGCCTGGATTCCCCCATGATTTACGAGGCCTAGGATCCACTTTTCATCACCTGTTACTATTCGATAGACAAACTACTTTGTTTTCTATCTGACGAGCAGCATATCACAAGTGTTCTTTCGGTTTCCCTGCTGTCTTTCATTCAGTTCATGCGGAACCCATTGTCCCACTTTCTGCAACTGTCCCCTAGCTTTCAACCGGAAAACGTCTTTCTGCGACGCATTCAATTGTCCCGAGAGTTCCTGTTAAGTTTTAGTATCAGTTTCATCCAATAAGGCCTGCAATTCGTTGTCTTCCAACTTTTTTGGTGGTTTCCCGCGCTGGTCGTTTCTTACGTCTAAACCACCGCTTTTAAATTTTTTAAACCACTCTAACCGCTGTGTTCTCCCAAGAGCATGTTCGCCGAAAGCTTCTACAAGTATTCGGTGCGATCCTGCAGCGGTTTTCTTCAAATGATAACAGAAAACCAATCCTGTTCACAAATCGTAGTTCGTAGGCACAAAACTCGACATGTTTTTGGGTTTGAAACAGATACCGACGTATGGAACTTGGGTTAATGTGTACTGACATTCATCGTCAGCTGTTACAGGAAGCATATGGCGCTGCAGACCCCGTCTCACGGGCCCTACACTAACGGTTAGCACCATCTATAGGGAAATTTCGTTTTTCAAACTTCTACACCTCGTATTCTGAACAGTTGTACGGATTCATCAGTTTGCGGAGAAACCGAGAACTTGAATCGAAAGAAACTGAACAGAATAACTGAGGATATTTGGAAATAACAGGCGCACATACTTCTGCTCAGTTAGTACTATTGCCCTCCTGAGACGCGGGTAACTGTGTGAAAGAAAATAATAGCAAAATGACTAAAAAAAGAACTGTTGCTCAAAACGTATATCCACAAACATATACACAGTTAGATAAATCAATATTT
The DNA here is from genome assembly GCF_023864275.1 of Schistocerca cancellata. Classification (NCBI taxonomy): domain Eukaryota; kingdom Metazoa; phylum Arthropoda; class Insecta; order Orthoptera; family Acrididae; genus Schistocerca; species Schistocerca cancellata. Next base: position 886,643,840 of record NC_064628.1, on the reverse strand, counting down.
CAAAGCTTACCACCCTAAATAATAAACAAATTTTCCCTCGCTACACTTCCGAAAAATTGCACAGTTTTAATAAGCGTTGGACACTGGAGATGACAACATGTGCTACCCTATTGTGTATAAACTGATATATACATTTTCAGTATGTGGCGCAGAGATTGAAATGCTTGTGGAAAGGGGCCAAAATGAGTTACTGTCAGTTGCACTCAACATGCAAAATTTATTCATCAACACACAATATTACAACAAGGGTGCAAAACACTCAAAACCTTAATCGACTTCCTTTGGTTAACCTTAGATCGGCTGAAGGCCACACTCAAAATCCAAGACACAAGGCCTAAGCAAGAAGTGAAATACAAGGATCTTCTGGAGGTTACACCCAAGAGTATTTTCTGAATCTTCAATCTAGACAGGCTAAAGGCCTTATCAATTTAATTTCAATGGAACTTGGCCGGAGGCCGCATTTAGGCAATAAGAAGAGTTTAAATCAAAGAACAGAAGGCCTTATCTTAAACCAAAAGCATAACAATCTTACGTCTTAAGGGTAAGACAAGAACATTAATTTAAGAAGTATTAAAACTCGGCTGAATGCCACACATTCACCAGAATACTAAAACTCAAACAGGGAAGTTAGTATGTAACAGACACGGAACGGCGCTCAGAAGCTTCCAAGGGTCGACCTGTAATTGTAACACTAACGACCGTTTAGGCTAGACAGGCAGTCTGACCAACAATCTCTTAATCGGAAGGCAACCCAACCGACAGACAGCGACGAACCAACCAACTACCTGATTCGGTCACCAGACCAAAAACACTGCAACCAAAATGCCAGCGAGACGAAGAGACCAGTAACACTAGTCTTCAAATATCGGTTTTTTCATAAGCCAAGGCACAATAACTACTGACACACATGAACATCGCAACGACTGTGGAACTACACGCCATGGCGGACAGCATAAGAAAACACTCGCTGCTCTGTCGCAACTGACCAACTGGCTACTGCAATACTCAGACAGCATTACAGCATTTAAAACATTGTTCAGTCGAACTGACACAGGATACACAGTATTCAACGAAACACTGCCACTAGAAACTCGAACACTCGTAAAACGAATCACTGATGAACAACTCGAACGAATCACAGGCGGAGACACACACAAACGGAAGGTCGGTCGGTGACGAAACACACGTCGTCTGACCAGGCGGCCGACCAACAACCAACCAAGGTTGGTCCACGTGTGTCAACAACCGTCGGTCGAGTCTTGACTATCCGGAGCTCACTGCAGCTCCAACCCGACTCGACTCGATGTCCGTCCGTTTTGGTAGACACAGCTATCCAGGCACACTGGTGCGGACCCTATCATGCAGAGGTAACGCTTCCCCATTGGCCACGACGTCTCCCCACAAGAAGAAACCGAGGTACGTCTAGCAAGATGACCCACTGACGAGTCCCAGAAACGGCCAAAAGACCAAACACACGTCGCCCAAAGAGAGGACCAACTGAACGACCGACCAACGGTCGATCCCGCTGCCATCTCCGTCCTTCGGACAGTTCATGCTGTGCCGCGAGCGGTCGCCGAGTACTGGCTGTCCGCGCCTCCCTAGCGCTCCGTCCCCGACTGCTGCTACGTCCCGACTCTGCTCCCAACTACAACTACTCCAGGTCCGACCTCCCGCTGCTGCCACTCACGGGCAGGCAAGACAGCAATTCAGTGACACCAGTAATTGAAATTAAAAAATTAAAATGAAGAGGCGGCCTTACGGTAAAAACAATACGTTAAATACGAGGTGCATTCAAGTTCTAAGGCCTCCGATTTTTTTTTCTCCGGACTGCAAAGAGATAGAAACATGCGCATTGTTTTAAAATGAGGCCACGTTCATTGTCAATACGTCCCAGAGATGGCAGCACCGTACGGCAGATGGAATTTTACCGCCAGCGGCGAGAATGAGAACTGTTTTAAATACTTAAAATGGCGACGTTTTCCTTACTTGAACAGTGTGCAATCATTCGTTTTCTGAATTTGCGTGGTGTGAAACCAATTGAAATTCATCGACAGTTGAAGGAGACATGTGGTGATGGAGTTATGGATGTGTCGAAAGTGCGTTCGTGGGTGCGACAGTTTAATGAAGGCAGAACATCGTGTGACAACAAACCGAAACAACCTCGGGCTCGCACAAGCCGGTCTGACGACATGATCGAGAAAGTGGAGAGAATTGTTTTGGGGGATCGCCGAATGACTGTTGAACAGATCGCCTCCAGGGTTGGCATTTCTGTGGGGTCTGTGCACATAATCCTGCATGACGACCTGAAAATGCGAAAAGTGTCATCCAGGTGGGTGCCACGAATGCTCACGGACGACCACATGGCTGCCCGTGTGGCATGTTGCCAAGCAATGTTGACACGCAACGACAGCACGAATGGGACTTTCTTTTCGTCGGTTGTGACAATGGATGAGACGTGGATGCCATTTTTCAATCCAGAAACAAAGCGCCAGTCAACTCAATGGAAGCACACAGATTCACCGCCACCAAAAAAATTTCGGGTAACCGCCAGTGCTGAAAAAATGATGGTGTCCATGTTCTGGGACAGCGAGGGCGTAATCCTTACCCATTGCGTTCCAAAGGGCACTACGGTAACAGGTGCATCCTACGAAAACGTTTTGAAGAACAAATTCCTTCCTGCACTGGAACAGAAACGTCCAGGAAGGGCTGCGCGTGTGCTGTTTCACCAAGACAACGCACCCGCACATCGAGCTAACGTTACCCAATAGTTTCTTCGTGATAACAACTTTGAAGTGATTCCTCACGCTGCCTACTCACCTGACCTGGCTCCTAGTGACGTTTGGTTTTTTCCAACAATGAAAGACACTCTCCGTGGCCGCACATTCACCAGCCGTGCTGCTATTGCCTCGGCGATTTTCCAGTGGTCAAAACAGACTCCTAAAGAAGCCTTCGCCGCTGCCATGGAATCATGGAGTCAGCGTTGTGAAAAATGTGTTCGTCTGCAGGGCGATTACGTCGAGAAGTAACGCCAGTTTCATCGATTTCGGGTGAGTAGTTAATTAGAAAAAAAATCGGAGGCCTTAGAACTTGAATTCACCTCGTAATAGATGGCGCGAGCATGAGCCACACAAAGCTCAGAGATGTTTCTACATCACGTACACTGCACCAGGATGTATGCCCTCACACCAGTAATTGAAACCACATGTCAGGGAACACTCTCATACCAGAAGTGAGCTGACAGAAACGTCAATATCCCTCAGTGGATGGAAAAATCGTGTGGTCGGTTTCCACTACTGCCCATCGTTTTTCCTCACATCCAGCCAGTCTTGCACCCATTGGGGCATCGGCCTGAGCCTCAAGCATGAGGGCAGCGTAAGGAACTTCTGATTGTGCTTTCTGCAGGTACTGTGCAGGCCTTCTTAGCTGCTGCATCGAGAATTTTGCTGCCCTTAATTGATCCCCGACCTAGTGCTCTTAAAACTACCCTAGTTCTTGCAGGCGTCGTGTTTCGGGTTCTCAAGTTTAACGTTTCCGTTATCAAAGGTGAAAAAATGTAACGTAATTATCATAAACGTCGATAATTGATAGATCTCTATTTTGTACGGTAACAACGCTGAATGTACCACCTACTGTTAATGAAACAGGCTTTCTTGCCAGAAAACGACATGGTTACCAGATTTTTGTATTTTTAGTGTTACGTAGCTCAATTTGTATAAACGGAATCCTTATACACTCCTGGAAATTGAAATAATAACACCGTGAATTCATTGTCCCAGGAAGGGGAAACTTTATTGACACATTCCTGGGGTCAGATACATCACATGATCACACTGACAGAACCACAGGCACATAGACACAGGCAACAGAGCATGCACAATGTCAGCACTAGTACAGTGTATATCCACCTCTCGCAGCAATGCAGGCTGCTATTCTCCCATGGAGACGATCGTAGAGATGCTGGATGTAGTCCTGTGGAACGGCTTGCCATGCCATTTCCACCTGGCGCCTCAGTTGGACCAGCGTTCGTGCTGGACGTGCAGACCGCGTGAGACGACGCTTCATCCAGTCCCAAACATGCTCAATGGGGGACAGATCCGGAGATCTTGCTGGCCAGGGTAGTTGACTTACACCTTCTAGAGCACGTTGGGTGGCACGGTATACATGCGGACGTGCATTGTCCTGTTGGAACAGCAAGTTCCCTTGCCGGTCTAGGAATGGTAGAACGATGGGTTCGATGACGGTTTGGATGTACCGTGCACTATTCAGTGTCCCCTCGACGATCACCAGTGTAGGAGATCGCTCCCCACACCATGATGCCGGGTGTTGGCCCTGTGTGCCTCGGTCGTATGCAGTCCTGATTGTGGCGCTCACCTGCACGGCGCCAAACACGCATACGACCATCATTGGCACCAAGGCAGAAGCGACTCTCATCGCTGAAGACGACACGTCTCCATTCGTCCCTCCATTCACGCCCGTCGCGACACCACTGGAGGCGGGCTGCACGATGTTGGGGCGGCCGGCCGAAGTGGCCGTGCGGTTAAAGGCGCTGCAGTCTGGAACCGCAAGACCGCTACGGTCGCAGGTTCGAATCCTGCCTCGGGCATGGATGTTTGTGATGTCCTTAGGTTAGTTAGGTTTAACTAGTTCTAAGTTCTAGGGGACTAATGACCTCAGCAGTTGAGTCCCATAGTGCTCAGAGCCATTTGAACCATTTTTTTGATGTTGGGGCGTGAGCGGAAGACGGCCTAACGGTGTGCGGGACCGTATCCCAGCTTCATGGAGACGGTTGCGAATGGTCCTCGCCGATACCCCAGGAGCAACAGTGTCCCTAATTTGCTGGGAAGTGGCGGTGCGGTCCCCTACGGCACTGCGTAGGATCCTACGGTCTTGGCGTGCATCCGTGCGTCGCTGCGGTCCGGTCCCAGGTCGACGGGCACGTGCACCTTCCGCCGACCACTGGCGACAACATCGATGTACTGTGGAGACCTCACGCCCCACGTGTTGAGCAATTCGGTGGTACGTCCACCCGGCCTCCCGCATGCCCACTATACGCCCTCGCTCAAAGTCCGTCAACTTCACATACGGTTCACGTCCACGCTGTCGCGGCATGCTACCAGTGTTAAAGACTGCGATGGAGCTCCGTATGCCACGGCAAACTGGCTGACACTGACGGCGGCGGTGCACAAATGCTGCGCAGCTAGCGCCATTCGACGGCCAACACCGCGGTTCCTGGTGTGTCCGCTGTGCCGTGCGTGTGATCATTGCTTGTACAGCCCTCTCGCAGTGTCCGGAGCAAGTATGGTGGGTCTGACACACCGGTGTCAATGTGTTCTTTTTTCCATTTCCAGGAGTGTAGGTCACAGATCGCCGTCTGTCGGTCCGATGTACAAGACCCTTTGCCTCAGGAATGAGTGGATATGACAAACTGATATTTAGGTTACACATTAAGGTCTACTTTCCCTAGGCGGTGTAAAAAAGTGAAGCTTCTATGTCAGTACTATCAGTAAACATACGATCATTAATGTCACATGTTTGATACTCGCGAACTCACTCATCAAAACGTGCAGATTACTTCCCGTTACCCTAGAATCATGAAATTCACAATAAGTAAGGTTTCGCACTACAACCAAAAGAAAAAAATCCGAAATTTATTAATTTGTAATTATATCACACGAAAATTTTGTTTTTTGGCCTTTGTTATCAGATTGTCTAGCCGACAGTCTGTTAAGACCCCTTTTTCAAATGATCTGGCAAATGTATCAAGTTGAAATTTATTTCACATACTAAGCCGTATGGTCTCTTGACGGCATAAAAAACGTTAGGTTGTAAGTAAGTCCGGTCAAAAGATACGCCCATTTATGTCACATATTTTGGTAGTCGCAAACTCATTCATCTAACTTTCAGGGTACTTCCCGTTCGCATAGAATCCTGAAATTTAGCAAGAGGAAAGGTTTCACAGTACAAGTAAAGAGAAAAATCCGGAATTGTTAATTTGCAATTACATCACACGAAAAATAATTATCATTTGTTATCCGACTGTCTGTCTATCCATCCGTCTGTTAATGGGCCATTTATGCTACTACATATTTTGACACTCGCAAACTCACTTAATAAAACTTATAGGGCACGTCCCCTTGACGTAGTATCATGAAATTTAGGAAGAACACAGGTTTCACTGTACAAGTAAAGGAAAAGAAACACAAAATTGTTAGTTCGTCATTATATCATACGAAGAAAATATTCATTTTGTCATTTGTTAACCGACTTCAAACTTGAAATTAGAACATTCTCGAAAGTGTTAGAAACGCTGGGACCGATATCTTGCCAGTAACAATGTCGATAACAGGTGAAAATCGTCGAAATCCTCGATTTTCGGAATGGATAAACTGTCTACGGAACCCTCATCTGGCAAGTCCTACTCGCTCCTGGTCAATTTTTCTATATTTATGGTACGTGAAGTTCAGAACGAAGATATCGTCCGCTATTCGATGAAACTCTCAAAAATTCTCGAGAAAATAGACTCTGAAGTTTTCCAAGCGTCCTTAATATCCTAAAGAAAAATGTACTTATTCGATGTTCCACGTGACTTTGTGGCAGAAAGTTTTCTTGCCATGCGGGCAGCCCAGGTAGTAAATTTTAAACAAAGCTATACGTCCTATGAGCATTTCTGTCAATGGTAAGGTACATAAAGATGAAAAGGATTAATTTGTTGTTGTTTCTTATTTAAGATAAGATCGGTAATTAAGAACTGATATTTGCAATAAAAACCGAATTTCGGCGTGCAATGTTTAATTAGAAATAACAAGATGTGCATTTTTCATGAAAATGACAGTTACATAAATGTCAGTTAGCAATTTTGTATTTAAGTGACGTAGGTGTTAGAAATGAACAGAAAAGAACGAAAAAATTACGTAACGAGACTCGAACCAACGATCTAGCGATTACCAGTCCTGAGCGTTACCGACTTTTTTCCGTCTTAAGTATTTTAAAAGTTTATCAAAGACACAGAGATTCAATTGGATACCGAATCACAGAATGCCACTAATATTCAACTTCATTTAAAAGCCTTTGCCATGATTTTACTCGTTTCTTGTTCTAGCTAAGGCTAGTAGAAAAATTTTACGGTTCTGAAGATACTTCTGCAGGTAAGATGTGTGAAACGGTTAAAGAAACCATTCATTGGGCAGCTTACGAAGCACTCGGAGAAAAACAAATCCAAAAGGGAAATAGAAAATTTGACGAGAGGTGGACCAACACAGTGCAAATAAAAAGAAAGCTAAACTCAAGGTTCAACTCAAATTCAGACACTGATTGACACGAATACAGGAGAGAAGAAAGCATACACAGAGAACAACGGTAAGAGGCAAAAAACAGAGCTTGGCAGAAAATTGGCGAAGAGATAGAAGAAAGAATGACGAACAGACGAGCAAATATAGCCTGGAAGATACTAGAAACAGCGAGAATGCAGAATACATATTAATCAGACACAAATCACGTTGACATGTAAGAATACGTACAAGATTACCAAGGACTACAAAGTGAGAACAGTGCGTCATTCACTGAGAACCCACCGGAAACTGAAATTAATAAATACAATATCCCACCTTTAACCCGAAGGAGGTCCAATATGCAACTAATGATAAACGCAAGGGCACTGGGTCCTGGATTAACTTACGTAGAACTGATTAAAGCAGCACCGTTGAAACGTTCTGAAACACTGGCAGTGACTTTTGACAAATGCGTTACAGGCGACGAACCTCCAAGGGAATGGAAAAAGGCCACGATTACTTCAGTATTTAAGAAGGGAAACAGGAGTGATTGGGCAAACTATCGCGCTATTACTGCAGTGCCATCCGTGGTGAGAATCTAGAGTCGTACCCTAAAAAGAAGGAGATACAAGAAGAAATAGCTGAATCTAAAGAACAAAATGGATTCTGGTACCGTCGCCCCTGTACTGATGGAGTATTTATCCTCGAGAAACGTAGTTTAGGAAAGGACAGCAAGAGGGCTTACTACTCACCTTTTCTTTGGGCACTCTCGAGATTTTGAGATGACAATGGGTCCATGCCCGGAATACGCACTCGCCCCTACATAGTTTAAGATCTACTTAGAGGAGGCGTTGAAATCTTGGAAAAGGAAATGCGGAGGAATGGATGTCCTCATAGATTATGAAATCCTGTTCGCCTTATTTTTTGCTGTCGACCAAGTGACAGTAGCTGAAGGTTAGCTACATAGTGATCAAATGCTTCGAAAATTCAAAGAATAATACGAAAAATGTGAATTTGCTATAAAGATATCTAAAACATAATAACAGAAGGTGGGAGAAAATACTGTTAATGATATATCAGTAGGTGCTGATATTCTTAAAGGGTCGGGAGCGACTGTCGTCAAACGGTAGAAGTATGGATGATACGCTGAATAAAATTGGCCAGGGCAAGCGATCAATAAAACAACTAAACGGCAATCCTCCATAACATAATGCATAGAAGAAAACATACCATCCATCGCTCTATTGTTGGAAGTATCACGTCGTATGGCGCAGAGTTGTGGGAAGTAACTAAAAGTAAAATGACAATCTGTTGTCTGTCGAGATGGATTTTTGGAGACGGAGTTGTCGATTTTCCCGAACCTCATCTTGTTAGAGATGACAGAATCATAGGGATCTTGAACGTCGAAAGCACACTTCCAGACTGCACGGAAAGGAGAGTAGTCTTGCTCCCAAATAAGGTCTCTTACAACGTATACTATATACAAGATGGCCATAATGGATACCGCAGTAACAGACCTTCGAAACGCTGGAAATGTGACGTGACAGAAGCAACGGCCAGGAGAGGCCTGGAGACTGGAATGACCGCAGACGATGAAAATTTGGATGCGAGAAGAGGCGGCAGTTGTAAAAAAAAACACGTTGATGTATTGCGATTCGCGGGAATGCTCATAGAATACGTATATTTCTTCAAAAGAACACACTGGCCGGGGAATCGAACCTGCCAAACATCCATGCTGCCTTTCGGAACATTGACCTTACATTAGGCTGTTACAGACACTCAGAAAACTTCCAAGTAGGTTCTCTCGGGAATTTTAAAGTTGTATCGAACTCCTTTGTGGGAGATACGAAAAATTGCAAAAACTTAATTACTGTTTGGTCCCCTTGTTACATCACACAACGTAACGACCGAAAGACGCGAAGGTATCTGCAGTGCTGCTACTTTTTATGGCCTTGCATTACATGAAATACAAGCGGTCGTCAGGCAGTGAAGATATCGCTGTTTCAAAATGACTGGACACTTTTAGAGGCAAAATTACCATCTAAATCAAGATGTTCTATTCACGGACTGCTTTAATTTCAGAGTTACGGTACACTACTGAACTATACTACGAAGTAACAGGGGCTTACCTTTAGTTTTGAACTCTATGAACCATAGCTTGTTGCAGCAAAGAGTCCGCAGCTCGTGGTCATGCAGTAGCGTTTTCGCTTCCCGCGCCCGGGTTCCCGGGTTCGATTCCAGGCGGGGTCAGGGATTTTCTCTGCCTCGTGATGACTGGGTGTTGTGTGATGTCCTTAGGTTAGTTAGGTTTAAGTAGTTCTTGGGGACTGATGACCATAGATGTTAAGTCCCATAGTGCTCAGGGCCATTTTAACCATTTTTGCAGAAAAGAAAATAACCATGAGGAAACATTATATTGGTTGCCGGAATTGTCTTACCTCGTGGTAAATGCTGGCGATATCCATACACTTCGGACAAAGTCAGCATCGGAGCGATCTCTAGAATTCTGAACACTGATTAAATTTCCAACTACAAAGATCACTAAAAATCATTTATTCATGTAGGTGATCGGTTTCGACTAATCTCTGTTGCCATCTTCAGATCTATGTTTACATCATTACACAATCTTCTCCTTCGGTACCGTAAATCGTACTATAGAGTGATGGTCCATGTTGGTATCTTGAGCTATACTTAAAGCCTTCTCCTTCCGCACAGTTAGTGGTCCTGTACAATACAATGTCCATATTGATATCGTCAGTTATTCTAGAAATCGGCATCTCAGTTTTAAAATAACATCTATGTACACGCAATAACACACTGTGTGATCAGAAGTATCCGGATACCTGGCTGAAAATGACTTACAAGTTCGTGACGCTCTCCATAGGTAATGCTGAAATTCACTATGGTGTTGGCCTACCCTTAGCCTTGACGATAGGTTCCACTCTCGCAGGCGTACGTTCAGTCAGGTGCTGGAAGGTTTCTTGGTGAATGGCAGCCCATTCTTCACGGAGTGCTGCAATGAGGACAGGTATCGATATCGGTCAGTGAGGCCTGGTACGAAGTCGCCGTTCCAAAACATCCCAAAGGTGTTCTATAGGATTCACGTCAGGACTCTGTGAAGGCCAGTCCATTACAGGGCGTTACTGTTGTGCAAACACTCCACTACAGGCCGTGCATTATGAACAGGTAGTCGATCGTGTTGAAAGATGTAATCACCATGCCCGAATTGCTCTTCAGCAGTGTGAAGCAAGAAGGTGCTTAAAACGTCAATGTAGGCCTGTGCTGTGACAGAGCCACGCAAAACAACAAGGGGTACTCCATGAAATACACCACCACACCATAACACCATCGCCTCCGAATTTTACTGTTGGCACTAGACACGCTGACAGATGACGTTCACCAGGCATTCGCCATACCTACACCCTGCCATCGAATGGCCCCATTTTGTACCGTGATTCGTCACAATGTTTTTCCACTGTCAATCTCCAATGTTTACGCTCCTTATACCAAGCGAAGCGTCGTTTGGCATTTACCAGCTTGATGTGTGGCGTACGAGCAGCCGCTCGACCATGAAATCCAAGTTTTCTCACCTCCAGCCTAACTGTCATAGTACTTGCGGTGGATCCTGATGCAGTTTGGAATTCCTGTGTGATGGTCTGGACAGTTGTCTACGTATTACACAGTACGACCCTCTTCAACTGTTGGCAGTCTCTGTCAGTCAACAGACGAGGTTGGCCTGTACGCTTTTGTGCTGTACGTGTCCCTACTCGTTGCCACTTCACTATCACATCGGAAACAGTGGACATAGGGATGTTTAGGAGTGTGGAAATCTCGCGTACAGAAGTATGACACAAGTGACACCCAATCAACCTGACCACGTTCGATGTCCGTGAGTTCCGCAGAGCGCCTTGTTCTGCTCTCTCACGATGTCTAATGACTACTGTAGTCGCTGATATGGAGTATCTGGCAGTAGCTGGTAGCACAATGCACCTAATATGAAAATCGTATGTTTTTGGGGGTGTCCGGATACTTTTTATCACATAGTGTATGTGTATTCATAGCTGTTATTTTAAAACTGACTCGCCGCCTTCTAGTATATCTCACGATACCAACATGGACATCTGTTTTATAGCACCGCTAGCGGGCCTGAAGGAGAAGATTGGGTAACGATGTAATCGTAGATCCGAAGATGGCAACAGAGAATTGCCGAAACCGATCATCTACATGCATAAATGATTTTAGCGGCCTTGGCCGTTCGAAATTTATTCATTGGCGATATATGCCTCACTGATGGCCACATAGAAGGAAACAGTCCTTTAAGGTGTTTATTAATGGTGTAAGTAAGCTGTTTATATTTTCTTATTGGCAACGTTACGTAGCGCTCTATATGAAAATCACTGGCTGTGCTGTGTGCAGTCTGTAGCTAGTTTGCATTGTTGTCTGCCATTGTAGTGTTGGGCAGCAGCAGCTGGATGTGAACAGCGCGTAGCGTTGCGCAGTTGGAGGTGAGCCGCCAGCAGTGGTGGATGTGGGGAGAGAGATGGCAGAGTTTTGAAATTTGTTATACTGGATATTATGAACTGCTATATATATTATGACTATTAAGGTAAATACATTGTTTGTTCTCTATTAAAATCTTTCATTTGCTAACTATCCCTATCAGTAGTTAGTGACTTCCGTAGTTTGAATCTTTTATTTCGCTGGCAGTAGTGGCGCTCGCTGTATTGCAGTAGTTCGAGTAACGAAGATTTTTGGTGAGGTAAGTGATTTGTGAAAGGTACAGGTTAATGTTAGTCAGGGCCATTCCTTTGTAGGGATTTCTGAAAGTCAGATTGCGTTGCGTTAAAAAATATTGTGTGTCAGTTTAAGCACAGTCTTGTATAATTGTTCTAAGGGAACGTTTCATAATGGTTTTGTCAACGGCTGCAGTTATTTATTAGGAGACTGGTTTCGAACTATTAAAGGTTCATTTTCAGGCCTGGCAGATTGAGGCTGCACTGACAGCGCCTAATCCTAATCATAAATATTGAGTGGCAGCACACTCTCTATAAATGTTAACGAGACGAATGCCACAATCCAGATATGCCTGTTACCAAGTCAAATTCAAGTTATTTATATTTATTGTTAAGATGAGACACTGTCAGTGCGGCCTTAGTGGGCCACACTTGAAAATGAATCTATAAGGGTTCGAAAATAGTCACCTAATAAATAACTTCGGCTATTGTCAGAACCATTAATATACGCTTTGAGGATTTTAAGTAAAGTTGTTGCACCCCGTCAACGAAATTTTGAAACTGAAGAAACACTTCGTCGTTATGGAACTTGTCTACCAAGACTCCAGTAGGCCTACTCACGGCTCTCACAATTTAACAAACAAACCAACTTAGTCATACGCCTTTTCCATCAATGCAGCACATAGATGACACTACACGTTTACACATACAATTAATTACGGTAATACATTAAATTTGAAAGTAAAATTTTTCGATGTGTAGTGAAATAAATTTTGGAATGGTGTTTATTTTAAATTGTAATCCTCAAATTGCAATAACGCGAATTATTGAGAATTTTGAACTATATTTTTTCCGTAATTTAACCCTCTAAGGGACAAATTATGTTCGCTAATGGAACTGTAATACAGGATGTCCATGAAGTCCCGCTATAATTTCGAAAATCACACCTTGGAAACTCTTAGAAACGGAATGTCGTGGTTTGTCGTAGAACGTCTAGCAGCTCTCAAAGTTTTTCTGTTACGCCTGAATTTCCTTGTGTGACCCACCTTATCTGTTTGCTTTAGCGAGGAGAGAGATTTTGTGCGGACGTCGAATGACGTCCCTCAGAGTCTAACGATGAAAACTTTACTTAGTTGCTTTTTTTTGTTTGTTTTTTGACTGAGAGCGCTGGGGTACCGTGACGGCGCCACACTCGTCGCTCGTAGAACTTCCGGGCTATATTCGAGTTCTGCTCATGCGCGAGTCAGCAATGCAGCATGAAGAGTTCCGATTGCTTCACTGATTCGTGAACGAAGTGCCGACATGTCATTGTCTGGTGTTGTTACTCGCGATTCTTGACGTAGCCCTACGAAAAGAGATGGTGTGACATCGAGAGAATGCAGGGGCGATGCTACGCAAAGAACAATCGCCGCCCGGAAATGTGTCATTCAGCACGTCCCGTGCGTTCAAACTCAAGTGTGGGACGGCGCCATCGTGCTGGAAGATGATGGACAACTGCCGCTCTTCGATCTGTGACAGCCCAGCATGTCCAGGTCAACATTTCCCGTTAATGCTTTTACTTTCGTGTGGAGCCACGGTCATACAAAACCCTTAGAAAGGTATAACCGCCATTTGATTGTACAACAGGTTTTATTCCACAATCTAGATTTATGCCTTAAGCCATTATCAAGTGTTACATTGCAACAGATAAAAGCACAATACATCTTCTGCCCACTTCAAAGATAATGTAACCAGCTTCTATTATAAAGAGTCCCGCTACATGTTCCCATGGCACACCACAGATCGCATCGTACAAACTGTCATGCCTGTATGATAGTCTTTGACGATCATTTTACTTATTTTTATATCAGTGGCTGGCTGGATGCAGTGTAGCAATGTTTACAAAATGTGATTTGGTCATCTGTTTTATTCCACAACTATATCATGTGTAAATGTTAGCTAATAGACAGTAAATTAGCCTCTTACACAAATGTTCTCGCATCTACTTTTGACAAAATTGGTTTATATAACCGAAGATACTTCTTTTACGATGACTTGTATTCCATTCCAATTAAATCATGCAGTCTATCCATCAGTTAAAGTGTTTGTCCTGCTATTTAACCGATACTTTGTCTAATATTTGTATTTCTATTGCGCTTCAATGTGTTGTTGTTGTAATACTCGATAATGGCCTAAGGCTGAAATCTTGATTTTGGAATAAAATCTGCTGCTATATCTTTCAAAAAAAAATTCCAATTAAGCTTTTCTCTCTGAAGGAAATGACCCTATCGCGCATTAGGCCACACCCAGTACGAGTTAACAGGCGTTCAACGGCGAGGTTGTCACATGGCACCAAGCACTAAGCTACAGATGTGTTCACATCTGTTGTGTGGGTTTTCGTAGCCCGAAATCCTAATGTGGCGATTCTCATGTCCAGAAATCTGAAAATAGCCACTTTCTCAGGTAGTCATCTTCACCATCTATGGAGGCCAGCGTGTAACATGCGAATGTATAGAACAAGACCGGCCGTTTGGCCTCAGTGCTTGGGCCATTTAGACTTTCTATTCTAAAAGGCGTAACAGCCTACGTAACAATTTAGGGCAGTCGAGATTCCATCCCTCCCGCCGGAGGTTCGAGTCCTCCCTCGGGCATGGATGTGTGTGTTGTTCTTAGCATAAGTTAGTTTAAGTAGTGTGTAAGTCTACGGACCGATGACCTCAGCAGTTTGGTCCCTTAGGAATTCACAAACATCTGAACATTTTTTTGATCTTCCTTCCTGCAATTCGCGTCACTGGCGACGAATTGACTTCTGGAGGCTGTGTTGGAATGTAGCTTGCACTGTCTCAAGAGACAGTGGAACATCTGCTGCGAGGGACGTATCTGTCACAGCCTGTCTCTTTAAAGTTTTTGAACCACCTAATTATGCTTGTTTTTGCCGATGGTGCCCTCCCAAACTGGAGTCAATAATTCCGCAGTATCGTTGTCATAGTTTTGGATTCTACATGCCAGATGAAAAATTGCACTTTCTCTCCTCTCTTGCCATTTTCATGCACTCCAAGTAACATGTCCAACATAGTACAATGGGAAAAAATACTTGAAGAAAGCTAAACGTTCTACAACAAATAACTCTCCTCTATCAGTTTCCAAGGTGAGTTTTTCAATGACATGCAGGCTATTTAGATTGTTTGGGGGTAAAATAAAGTTTGTTATACGAGGGCAGTTCAATAAGTAACGCAACACATTTTTTTTCTCGGCCAATTTTGGTTGAAAAAACCGTAAATTTCTTGTGGAATATTTTCAAACATTCCCGCTTCGTCTCGTATAGTTTCATTGACTTCCGACAGGTGGCAGCGCTGTACGGAGCTGTTAAAATGGCGTCTGTAACGGATGTGCGTTGCAAACAACGGGCAGTGATCGAGTTTCTTTTGGCGGAAAACCAGGGCATCTCAGATATTCATAGGCGCTTGCAGAATGTCTACGGTAATCTGGCAGTGGACAAAAGCACGGTGAGTCGTTGGGCAAAGCGTGTGTCATCATCGCCGCAAGGTCAAGCAAGACTGTCTGATCTCCCGCGTGCGGGCCGGCCGTGCACAGCTGTGACTCCTGCAATGGCGGAGCGTGCGAACACACTCATTCGAGATGATCGACGGATCACCATCAAACAACTCAGTGCTCAACTTGACATCTCTGTTGGTAGTGCTGTCACAATTGTTCTCCAGTTGGGATATTCAAAGGTTTGTTCCCGCTGGGTCCCTCGTTGTCTAACCAAACACCATAAAGAGCAAAGGAGAACCATCTGTGCGGAATTGCTTGCTCGTCATGTGGCTGAGGGTGACAATTTCTTGTCAAAGATTGTTACAGGCCATGAAACATGGGTTCATCACTTCGAACCTGAAACAAAACGGCAATCAATGGAGTGGCGCCACACCCACTCCCCTACCAAGAAAAAGTTTAAAGCCATACCCTCAGCCGGTAAAGTCATGGTTACAGTCTTCTGGGACGCTGAAGGGGTTATTCTGTTCGATGTCCTTCCCCATGATCAAACGATCAACTCTGAAGTGTACTGTGCTACTCTTCAGAAATTGAAGAAACGACTTCAGCGTGTTCGTAGGCACAAAAATCAGAACGAACTTCTCCTTCTTCATGACAACGCAAGACCTCACACAAGTCTTCGCACCCGAGAGGAGCTCACAAAACTTCAGTGGACTGTTCTTCCTCATGCACCCTACAGCCCCGATCTCGCACCGTCGGATTTCCATATGTTTGGCCCAATGAAGGACGCAATCCGTGGGAGGCACTACGCGGATGATGAAGAAGTTATTGATGCAGTACGACGTTGGCTCCGACATCGACCAGTGGAATGGTACCGTGCAGGCATACAGGCCCTCATTTCAAGGTGGCGTAAGGCCGTAGCATTGAATGGAGATTACGTTGAAAAATAGTGTTGTGTAGCTAAAAGATTGGGGAATAACCTGGTGTATTTCAATGCTGAATAAAACAACCCCTGTTTCAGAAAAAAATGTGTTGCATTACTTATTGAACTGCCCTCGTACATTCATCATTTAACTTGTATATTCAGACACTTAAAAATTTCGATAGTGCGTGTCATAATACAGGACTATCATTGAGTTGTACTTTCTGTTGAGATCATGTCAAGCTCCAGGAGTTTCGCCGAGGTGGAGCTGATGCTTGCAGCCTCTCGTTCCGACGTACATTCCACTTTGGTGTAGTAACGGCCGGCGGAAGAACTGCATAGCCAATTTCTTCACAGCTATGGAACATCTGTACGCGGTGCGCTGTCGCACTCATCACCCCCGCCACAACCCACCAGCTCCCATAACTGAGCTGACTCCTCTGACTAACGGTTTTTGGTCTCAAGACTGCTTTTTCGTCGTTCGTCACATGGTTATCGCTCTGTATAATCCATGACAAAATCAAGTGTGTATAATAAAATACACTCCAACCCAAAAAAAAAGAAAAAATCGACGCACCGCCAAGGAGTAAAACAAAGGATGATAACAACAACCCCACTACGTCACCGATTCTGACAGCAGGTAAGCTGTACGTATTACGCACAAGTATCCCGAACCTTTGATTCCAACAATTTTCTAGTTATGGGAAACGTTCGAACTAAATTAAGTTGTACACTGCAACGAAATCAAACCTGGGTTCAAATACGTGTCAGTCGTAAAACAGAAACCTTGAACATCTACGATGGGCCATTACAACTGATCATACACACAGATCATTCAGAGAATCATTGGATCCACCATTGTACATTGATCTGTAAGGCATCAGCGGAGACTGCGCATAAAAAGTTGTATTCTTTACATATGATCTTTGGATACATTATGATCAGGCAACAGGGAGTACAATTATTGTTGTGGAGTGACCGAGTTTGGAGGCAGAAGCGTTCAGGCAGAGCTGAAAGTCGCTCATTCGAAGCAGTGCCGTACAGGCAGAGATGATTGTCGGTCATGCATACGGTTATTCTGCAATGGCGCACAGTTTATTTGAACTGTTCTTTAACTTGGAGGAAATGGCACTGCACAATCTGTTATTCTTAATGGACTTATCTTTTTCCGTGGATGTCGAGTTAATTTTTCAATTGATGTTGTATAGTAAAATCCGCGAATTGCTCAGTTCAATAGTATATCGCCCTACACCACACACAATAATCAGTAAAATTAACAGTAAGAAGGCAATATTTCCAATTTAAATCAATTATATTCAGGAGGTCCGTTGACAGAAACGAGTCTATTCGTTGCTCAGACGCGGGGAGAACTCTTACATATGGTGGCATGTGTTCGGATTTAGAGTCCAGAGCAACTATCGACACTATGGAGAACTTATCACAGCAGTTGGTGGGACCGCAGCAATTCGGTAGCGCAGCGCTTCGAGTGGAATTCGGTTCAACGTTGAGTAGGAGTGTCTGGAGAAGGAACAATAACGGTGTTAATAACGTTCAATTACACGGAAGAACTTTTTTAATTACGCGCAAGCCGTAACTTATAACAAGCAGTGACTGTTTATAACATTGTTAACACGGCCGACACTAAGGAAACCGATTGTGTTCTTAATGAGGAAGGAGAGTTTAACGATTGAGTAAACGGAGAACAGAGTAACGTTCTAGAAAATTCCATAGCCGAATTAACAGCAAATAGCGATATTGTTATCTTTGATTTGCCCAATCCTTGTTCAACGTCATTGGCTACTCAACAACTGCGAACCACTATTGTTAGTATGATTTCTTTACTCAGTTATTAGGGAAAATAGAATTAATCATGAATGACAAAAGCAAAGAATTGCAAAGGCAACTATAATCGATTACGAAGAAAAGCAAAAAAGCGCGGGAAAAGAGAAAATCGAAGCTCAATTGAACACATTAACGGATAGTGTCAATAATTTGCGAACCTATCTTATCAAGACCTTCGATGAAAAACGTTATCAAGTGACAAGGAATGTAAAGTCAAACATAAAGAAATTGAAACGGAAATCTAAGAATTTCGGACCCAAGTTGACGAAAAACGCAGGCAAACAACCGAATTGCATAGTAAAGCTCATGGCAAAATACGGACGCAAAATCACGAAATCATTAAAATCAAGAATACGTGCAAGAAGGAAAAAGAATCGATGCGTATAATGGTTAAAAGCGTACGGACGGAGTGTAACTACTTGAACAATAAAGTAGGCAAAATATGTAACATAACTACTGGCAGTGACGAAAAGTCGAAAATCAAATGGCTCTGAGCACTATGGGACTTAACATCTGAGGTCATCAGTTCCCTAGACTTAGAACTACTTAACCATGCCCGAGGTAGGATTCAAACCTGCGACCGTAGCAACAGCGCGGTTCCGGACTGAAGCGCCTAGAACCGCTCGGCCACAATGGCCGGCACGAAAAGTCGATCTCATTTAGTAAAGATGAAATTAATGCTGTGTTATGCAAAGCAGATAGCAAGAATGTTGGCGGGTTGCATGTAATTCTTGACAGTCGACTGGGCATCCGAAATTTCCGGAACTATGATCCGAAACAGGATATACATGTTATTGTCTTTATTAAGAAATTTAAACACGCATCTCCAAAACCTTATAACGAGCGTACTACAATTTACACTTGCGTCAGTCACACGAAGGGGGAAGCGCATGTGTGGGGTATCCGAGAGTCCGAAAATCAGCTCAGCATGAAAAATCTGAGCCCGCAATTTTAAATAAGTATTGGTCTAAAGAGAAGCAGTGGGACGTTAAAAATTCTTACATCCCCCAATTATACAAGACATCACGGTACCATGCGCGACTGTACACAAAAGTAATGAAACGACAATGCATATTTAAACGATCCGGCCCAGAAAGAAGAACTGATGTTGATTTCAACACAGAAATTACTCTTGGCAATTCGCGAGAAGCTAGCGCTTACGTCACAGTTAAAAACGGAAAAAAAGTGTTTGTTAACTGACCGCATGGAAGCACTTAACACGGAACGAGAACAGCGAGAACGTAATAACAACAGTCATTACCAGAGTCTGAATAATGGCACGCTACGGGAGGAATTCCAAGAGCACGGACGACCAAGTAGGTTTCATCGCCGTGATGACGGGAAGCATCGACGAAATAATTATGACACACGAGATCGATTCAACCAAAACAGTTCGCCGAACCGGCCACCTAACAATAGAGAAAGAACATATATCGATCACCGCAATGTGCTAGAAGCCGAGACCGTAATCAGCGGAATAATGAACCGTTAAACTAAACCAAGTTTCGGAAGCGACCCGCTCCGAAATTCAATTGCTAACGGAAGGGTCAGAAATTGTGATGAATGCGATTCAGTGTGAACGCGTTGATGCGGTAGAAGAAGATTTGTACCAGGAAGAAACAGAAAAAGAAGTTTTAATGCCTTTTGTTGATATCGAAACTTATGGTATAATTATAGATTCAGCGCGTGAAACGAGCGTAATTTCTGAAAGCTTATTTACACAGTTAAATAATAGGATGGCATTCCAAACGTTTCCTGTTAACAGCGCACGTATTATCAGTGCAGTCTATAATACAAGCAAACCATTAAAGGCTAGGCCTCATTGAAGTTTCGGATTGAAGAGGATGAATACGAACAGAGTTAAGTAATTGTTGACTCTCTTAATATTGGACTGGTTGTGGGAACAGATTGGCTAACTGAAATGGAATGTAGTATTGATTTTGAGGAAAGTTGTCTGCAGATTAAGACGAATAATGGAGATAAGAATATTTTGTTTAAACGATTAATATCTGAAGATGAAAGTAGCGGTGCGTACGCCAAGACAATGTTAATGCGTTATTGAGGAAAAAATGAAATGATAAATGTTAGTCATTCCGAGAACGATGTTGGACTGCAGGAGAAGAATGATGAAAAGTATACAAACAAAGATTAGATTGTTAATAGAATTGCCTGAAGCGAAGTAAGAAGAAGTGATTGAAGTGTTGAGATTTTACGCCGACTTATTTTCAAAATTACCTGGCTTAATTAAAGGATCTATTTGCAGAATTAAATCGAGGAAAATGAGCTGTTTCGCAGTTAATCATGCACCGTACCGTTATCCAGGAGGAAAACCGTTAGAGGATGCTGAATAACCAAATAATTGAGCGCTCATATAGTGAATACTCCAACCCAATACACGCTGTTGCTAAAAAAGACGGTAGCGTTCGTATTGTTCTGGATGCCCGAGCGATGAATCGCATAATTCTGTCGCAACGTGGTCATCATGAAAACTTAGAGTGTTTAGTAGTTCAAAGGAGCCAAATATTTATTAAGCCTCGACTTGCCTAGCAGCTGTTGGCGACTACTCCTAGTTGAAGACAGTAGAAAACATACTACCTTCCTATACAACGGAAAATGTTATCAGTTCCAGAAGTCGCCGTTCGGTTTGTCTATATCATCAGAAGCTTCTATGTGAGCACTTGATGAAAGGTTAGGAGAAGATTTACTAAAGTATCTGACGCTCTACGTTGATGACATTTTAATTAGTACTGCCTCTTGGGAGGAAGATCTGGATATTCTTTGTCGAGTGCTGGACGCTTTTAGAAGGGCTGGAGTTCCCATTAACTCATAAAAATCGGTATTCGCCAAATTACGGGTTAAGTTTCGTGGTGATGTTACTTTGCCACGTGGAACTGAAACGAATACGGCAACAATGGACACAGTGAGGAATTTTCCTCTGCCAAAATGCCGCAAGCAGCTGACATCTATTATTGGTTTCTGTAATTTCTATCGCCGTCTTCTGCCTGGATTTTGTGCATTTTCTCCATTGTTAATGGAACTATTAAAGAAATATATGATTTGGAAGTGGGGTAAGGAACACCAAGACGTGTTTGAATTGATTAAAAAACAACTATACGAATCACCAACACTGTACCACCCTAATCTAAATAAGAAATTTTATCTCGGAACTGATTCAAGCGATTATGCTATAGGCGCAGAATTATATCAGCTAACAGAAATTTATGAAGTAATTGAGCAATACACAAGTGCATTCGCGAGCAGTGCTCTAATTAAATGTGAAATAAAATATACTGTCACAGAAAAAGAGGTACTCGCTATCGTGTGCAGTTTAGAAAGTTTTCGCTTTTACGTGTTTGAAAGACACAAAGCAGTAGTGACATATCATAAAACGTTATCAATCTTACGTAACTGCAAATTGATGCACAACAGTCTCACCCACCAGGCGTTGGCTCTTCAACAATATGGCGTCGAAAGTACACTACATACCAGGGAACCAAAACATAGTACCGGATGCGCTGTCAAGGTTATCTGAAGGACATAAAGCCGTTAAAGTTGCACACCCGCGGCAGAAAGACATGAGGGTTCACCTTATGAAGGGCGTGAAAGGTGAATACATACGGAAAATACTCTGAAACATAAAACATGAACAGGACGCCGACAAACCACTTAAAATGATAAAGGTGAAATACGATGATTCGAATGCTGTAGGTGACGACAAAATAGGTCAGAATTATTTAAAACATGATGGAATTTTACACTGACAGAAAAATGTTAACTGAAATCAATGGAAGTTATGGTACGCATACCTACACATGCTGTACACGATATTATAAAACATGAACATATTGGGTATGGTCATTTTGGACCACGTAAGTGCATGTTAAGGTTATAGGAAAATGTTATTTTCGACAATGTGGCTACGGAAGTCCGCCCAATACTGAAGTCTAGAGAAGTGTGTCAAAAAACTAAAATGACTACTGTGCATCACAAAGAGTTTTCACAGAATATAAAATCTCAGGACCCTGGAGAAACTCGGCCCTTGACCTCTACGGACGCCTGCCTCGATCTAAAGAAAATTTCACTAAAATTTTGTGAGGCACATTTTTTTTCGAAATTTACACGCCTTTATCCACTGAGAAAAGCCAATATCGAAATTATAATCAAGTAACTGAGAGAAGAATACTTCGTGACTACAGGTAAACCAGAGATACTAATGGCTAATAATGGCTCACAACCCCGTTAAAAGTGTGTGGGAAGTTTTTACGCATGATAACGGGATCACACATGTTGCTATATCAGATTATAGGCCACGTGAGAATCATTCTGAGCGTGCTATGCCGGAGTTAAAGCGTTTTCTCCGCGGTTATTGCAACTAGAAAGGTAATAAATGGATTGACCATTCTGATTTTGAAATTGTGATGAACAGCTTAGCTCATGATTCGACGGGGATTACCACCATGTACTGTTCTCTTTAACAAGATGCTGGACAGCATATGTCACGAATGCATAAAGTTTCCGCAAGAAGATGATATCATTCAAGAACAACATTTGAAAATCGCGTTTGAAACAATGAACAACCGAGGGAGTTAGCGCATGAGAAAATCGTTAGGCCTATCATCTATAATTTCCGTGACTTATCCGAATGCACAAGAAACTGTCCACTATTAACCACGAAACGACCATTTAGAATCAGAAAACTAGTGCGTCTAAATTCAGTGGAAATAGAAAAGATATAGTCCGGTCAGTATCACAGTCCTCAACCCATCTAAAACATCGAAATGTACCATCAGTGAGAAACAATGGAGAGATAAAATTTTGTGAGCAATGTTATTGAGTTTACAAATGATAGTACAGTGTATTATAGAAGTGGACAGTAGTTGGCAGCTGTTGTAGGCTAGGATTAATAGACTGAAGTGGTTAGCTACAGCGAGTTACGGTTAGGCAAATACTAACGTCAGATGTTGTTATAAACTGTGTTGTGCTACCATGAAGAACGCTGCAGTCGACGATATTTGTGTCGCGTGGTGCGAGTGTTTTGTCAGCAGAGGCAGCTGGGAGTAGGACAGTTGATAGAGACAATCGATACATCACATTTTTTCCAGAGCGAGTCTTTCTACATAGGCCATGTTTTTTTTCCCCAGATATATCGATATTTCGATATGAAAACGGTAATATGGAGTGCTGATATTTTTATTTTATATCATATTTTTTCCACAACTTTCGGAAAATATATGAAGTTGTTCTTTTGAAATTGTAGTAGGACGTAATTTTACTTTCACTGTATGAAGAAGTCACACTGCTTTTTGATATTTCATCACATTAAAAGTTTCTCTTTGACTGTGTGAAGCAACTATGTGTGGCACATAGGAAGAACTTCGATTGCGCTGGGGGATGGCAGTGTGAATGGAATAACAAGATATCTGATGTGAAGGAACAGCAAACGAGGTGTGTTAAAGACAATCGCAACTAATGTTCTAATTCTTCACATCGACATTCTTCGAAAACAGCTGCTGAAAATGATGAACAAAAACCTAAATGTCAAGACTGGTTGTTGCGGTGGGCGCAGAAGTGTGAGGGGAAATGCCGACGTAATCGGCACTCGGCGGTACCAACAGAAACTGCAACATTTACCTTCTCCATGCAATTTTCACGCTACAGTTGATAGGTCGCTAGCGTTTGCAGAAACGAAAAAAAAAAAAAAATACAGGGAAACCAACATGACGTATTCCGGACAAAACCGCTATGTGACGAAACCAAACGATGGACTCATCAGACATCTTTTATACTGCCATTTACACGCAGTTATTATTGTTAGCAAACTGGTTATCGCTAAGCGTGAACGTGCACCGTTTTCCTTCGAATTCTTCCTTTAAGGGGAATAGGCAGGTTGCTAGCTTGTTGATTTATAGAATAACTAATAATAAGTCAATACTTTAATATACAGCTTGTGACGCTCGCCTCCTTAATTTTTTCGTTGATTGTCCTTGGTGTCGACGTAATACATTTTTATACTGCCTACAAAATGGTGGTGGAAGATCAACACTGACTACTATATATGATGCAGCCGACAGTTGCACAGCCGGCCGCGTTCACCGAGCGGTTCTAGGCGCTTCAGTCCGGAACTGCGCTGCTTCTACGGTCGCAGGTTCGAATCCTGCCTCGGGCAAGGATGTGTGTGATGTCCTTAGGTAGGTTATGTTTAAGTAGTTCTAAGTTCTGGGGACTGATGACCTAAGATGATAAGTCCCATAGTGCTCAGAGCCATTTTTGACAGTTACACAGTTGCGTTTCACAGTTCTTTACAGATATGTGGCCAGTTCATTATTGGTAAATTTAGATAAGCCTCATTAATAGCTTGCAGGCAAACAGCAGCATACTGCTACAATAGTTTGCTGTTGAACATTTATTCAGTTCAGAGTTTTCTCAGAATAATACGGTACATGTGAAACTATTTTTCAAATAAATTGAACGGACACAGTCATTGTTTTAACACACGGCCTACTAGTGTTACACTAATTCCATTGCATTATTGTTACTCTAACATGTACAAATTTTCCGTCTGAAACTCGGCTGTGGACAGACTGTCTCAGGACCAAAAATCGGGCCTTTATATATTGTTCCAGTAATAGGTACTGAAACTAAACATTGTTCGATGTTTAAGTTACAGAAATTACAATTAAAACATAACTCATTCAATCAACTGCATCTATCGAAAAATCTTTCTTTTTAACAGTTCGCGGTAGCGTTCTCGCTTCCCAGGCCCGGGTTCCCGGGTTCGATTCCCGGCGGGGTCAGGGATCTTCTCTACCTCGTGATGACTGGGTGTTGTGTGATGACCTTAGGTTAGTTAGGTTTAAGTAGTTCTAAGTTCTAGGGGGCTGATGACCATAGATGTTAAGTGCCATAGTGCTCAGAGCCATTTGAACCATGTTTTTAACAGTTCCTTTTACCACAAAGTTTAGGCCGAATTATTTGTTTAAATAATACAATTAACAGATGTAGTTGTCAAAGAATACTTTTGAGAAACCTGATGATTAATTTGGAATTAATTAAGGGCTGCCTTTGCTAATATGTTTTCGAATAGAGCCAAATAAATACTGTAAGAATACTAGTAGTTCTTCTTTCAAATGTTTATAATTAGTATAGAATTTATATTTGTTTATAAGTCAACAATAGAATCTAAGTCACGAAACAAAAAAATGGCTCTGAGCACTATGGGACTTAACATCTGAGGTCATCAGTCCCCTAGAACGTAGAACTACTTAAACCTAACTAACCTAAGGACATCACACACATCCATGCTCGAGGCAGGATTCGAACCTGCGACCGTAGCGGTCGCGCGGTTCCAGACTGCAGCGCCTAGAACCGCTCGGCCACTCCGGCCTGCAGTCACGAAACAATTATTGATTTCACCCCATGACAAAAATATTAACTAGGAATGGTCAGAATAAATTAGGAAATTGATTACATACACAAAACTAAGCGCAAATTTAGATCTGGTGGTGTATTTCTTAGGACTGAGGGCCAACGTTTATTTCTTATTAAAATGCAGATTATACTCATGTATGTCAATGGTAATTAGGCAAAAATGGAAATAAAATGAATTTAAGAAGGCAGATGGCAAAACATGAGAGGAAGTAAAAAGATCACAGCTTGCTTCGTCAGAAGTTCCAAATCCCGAGGTATATTTACTATGTGTAGCCGATACTTTTATAGGCAGGTAAGTCGATATTTTTTGCAACGATATATCGACATGCCGATATCTTTCTCGGTATTTAGAAAGCAGTAGCAATATTTTTTAAAATATCGATATATCGGATTCCTGATAGTTTTAAAAATATCAATCGTCCAGCCAGGAAGGGTAGGCAATGCCCGCGCAGCTTCCGTGTTCTTGCATGAACGTGAGCCATGCCCAAGATGGCCGCCGTGTCGGTAGTGCGTTAACGTCCGCTCCGGCATTATCAGGTATTTATCGTGGAAAAGGGAACCCATTAATTTTCGCTCTCGTTTGGGGAATGCATGTAGTGTCGTTGATGTCGTTGTGAGTGAGTTCAGTCCGTGTGGTTGATACTTTAATTATAAAAGACGTGTACATATTCTTCGTGATTTCGTCTGTGTGTAACAGTTGTTACTC
This sequence comes from Schistocerca cancellata, assembly GCF_023864275.1. NCBI lineage: Eukaryota > Metazoa > Arthropoda > Insecta > Orthoptera > Acrididae > Schistocerca > Schistocerca cancellata. Next base: position 886,617,470 of record NC_064628.1, on the reverse strand, counting down.
CATGGGAAACAGAATTTATCCTCTCAATAATAATCAGATCCAGACTATTATTAAAGATTGGAGCTGCACCCTTTCATTTCTGATATCCAGAAGTCATAGGCGCTTCAAGTTGAAATAACTGTTTAACATTAATAACATGACAAAAAATTGCCCCAATAACGCCGGGGTCGTGGCGAGCCGCGTCGGTTTGTGAAACATCAGCGTCGCTTAACATCGTCAGTGGCAGCAGCAACAGTACGAGCTACCATACCACATTATCAGCCACGGGGGACATCGGCTTCAGCGGCGGAGGCTGCGTGTGACGTCGGCGACTGCAGAAACAGCAGACACGTCACCAACAACGGGGCTTGTGAATGAGCAGCAACAAGGAAAGTAGCAGCAAGGGCCTGAAACGTTATTAACCAGCGTGTGACGTTTTTGTGCCCTGTATTTTCTGCTTCTACGTTACAGCGAAATAGACTACAAACTTACTATATTTTGGAAAGATAGAACAGATTTATGCTCCCAACACCTAACGCTGTGAAGAATTTGGGGCACGCACATTTTGCGTCTCTGATTACGCTGGTTCCATATCCCTGTGAAACCGTGGATACTGGAGAAAACTACTTGGTTCTGCAGGCGGCAGCCGCCGCTAGTCCACGCAGCGACGGCGGATCATCACAAATAGTAATCACAGTTACTTTAGAAGGAAAACAGGATGACAGCACACCGAGTGGCAGAAAAACAGGTGCTACAAAACGAAGTACCTCTGCTAAATGGCATCGTCGGTAACACCTTCAGATGCGTCGACTGCGGAAAAGGAAACGAACTGAGGTATAAGAGAACTTAACAGTTATACTAGCAAAAGTGAAAAACAAAACCTGGGCACTCACCATCACTGAAGAAAAATTAGAAGGGCAGAATGAGAAGTTAGGTAAAGAAATTCAGCGTTTACGTAAAGAATTAGCTAAGGCGAATCCACCAGATGCGCTGGAACGAATTCACCATCTGCTATCAGAAATAACCGATCACAAATCAGAAAATCAAAGATCAAGAACATAAAGTAAGTCAACTCCACTGTTCTGTGCGGCAGCTGCGACCGCTGTCTCAGATTCGAAACCGAAGAGCAAAGGAGAAGAACGCACACAGCACGCCAAAACAAAACATTCAAGTGTTCTTTTCTTCAAACGGGAAAACAATCAAGACGTCAAGGCCATACGTGAAACAGTCACTACATCACTCAATCCCAGACAAGACAAAGTAAAAATAAAAGCAATCAGATTCATAATAGACACAGTCACCTCGGGAACGGAAACACAAACAGGTAAAAGGAACATCATAGTAAAGACAGCCCAGCTAAAAGATATCAGATGTGAAGAGCTGAGGAAATTCCAATCCTTCCTGTAGTGTATCAGATCTCAACAACTCTGATCAGGATTTTCTGGAGGAGCTACACTGAAGCGCCAAAGAAACGTATATGCAAGCGTATTCAAATACAGAGATATGTAAACAGGCATAATGCGGCGCTGCAGCCGGCAACGCTTGTATAAGTGTCCGGCGCAGTTGTTAGATCTATTCAAAAATGGTTCAAATGGCTCTAAGCACTATGGGACTTAACATCTGAGGTCATCAGTCCCCTAGAACTTAGAACTACTTAAACCTAACTAACCTAAGGACATCACACACATCCATGCTCCAGGCAGGATCCGAACCTGCGACCGTAGCAGTCGCGCGGTTCCGGACTGAAGCGCCTAGAACCGCTCAGCCACCGCGGCCGACTGTTAGATCTGTTACTGCTGCTACAATGGCAGGTTATCTGTATTTAAGTGTGTTTGAACGTGGTGTTATAGTAGGCGCACGAGCGACGAGACAGCATCTCTGAGGTAGCAACGAAGTGGGGATTTTGCCATACGACCATTTCACGAATGTACCGTGAATATCAGGAATCCGGTAAAACATCAAACCTCCGACATCGATGCGGCAGGAAAAAGATCCTGCAAGAATGGGGCCAACGCGACTGAAGAGCATCACTCAACATGACATAAATGCATCCCTGCCGTAAATTGCTGCAAATTTCGATACTGGGCCATCAACAAGTGTCAGTTTGCAAACCATTCAACGAAGGGCCACTCGTGTGCCATGAATTACTGCCTGATACAAAGGTTAACTCTTCGCCTGGTTCCGTCAACACCATCATTTGAGTGCTGATAATGGCAAACATGTTGCCTGGTTGTGCGAGTCTCGTTTCAAAATGTACCGAGTGGATGGAAGTGTACAGGTATGGAGACAGCCTCATGAACCCATGGACCCTGCGGCGCACCGAGTAGCCGTGCGGTCTAGGCCGCCTTGCCACGGTTCGCGCGGCTTCTCCTGTCGGGAGTTCGAGTCCTCCCTCGGGCATGGGTGTGTGTGCTGCCCTTAGCGTAAGTTAGTGCAAGTTAGATTAAGTACTGTGTAAGTCTAGGGACCGATGACCGCAGCAGTTCGGTCCTGCATGTCTGCGGGGGATTGTTCTGGCTGGTGGAGGCTCTGTAATGGTATGGGGCGTGTGCAGTTGGAGTGATATGGGCCCCCTGGCATGTCTAGATACGACTCTGGCAGGTGACACATACATAAGCATACTGTCTGATCATCTGCATCCGTTCATGTCCATTGTGCATTCCGACGAACTTGGGCAATTCCAGCAGGACTGTACGATTCTCGACACGTCCAGAATTGCTACAGAATGGCTCCAGGAACACTCTTCTGAGTGTAAACACTTCTCTGTCCACCAAACTCTCCAAACACGAACATTAATGAGCATATCTTGGATGACCTGCAACGTGCTGTTCTGAGGAGATCTCTACCCCCTCATACTCTTTCGGATTTATGGGCAGTCCTGCAGGATTCATCGTGTCAGTTCCCTCTAGCACTACTTCAAGTCCATGCCTCATCGTTTTGCAGCACTTCTGCGTGCTCGTGGAGCCCTACAATATATTAGGCAGGTGTACCAGTTTCTTTGGGTCTTCAGTGTATATGACATCAACTTAAGCGAACATATCTGTAAGGACGAGTTCTACAAGGAACTCAAAATAAAGTTCAAAACAGGCCCAAATGGTAAAGGAACAGTTAATAACGTCCTGGAAGTCACTCCAAGGGTTCGTTTTCTGTCCCTACAAAGGAGAAGAGTTTATGTTCAGCTCGAGCTCTTATACATCAAAATTTCTATTTCTGTTCAGAAGTGCTCCATTTCTGGGGCCGAGGTCATCTGCCAAAATATTTAGAGTTGTACGAGAGGCAAATGGAGCACACTGAATATGACATTATCGACAACGTTCTCTAATATGGAGTACAACTACAATGGTCAGACACTAAAGCTCTCCTTAAATACGGGTGGAGCTATGCTAAGAAACAGTACATGCAAGTGCAAACATACGTCTCGATCAACTAAAATGGGAGATTGATGGTGTGCAGTCACCTGGTGACATGAGGGTAAAGCACAATTAACATATGTAGTAACAAACAGTCTTACATCGCTACAAATATGTGACATAATACAAAGATATTTTAATATCACCGATTACAAAGACGACATGTGTGTGCAGGGAGCCATTGACTAGCACGTACAAAGGCAGATAAAGCACGAAATGCTCCAGTGGGCAATGTTCCAGACCAGACTTCTGGTACATGTGGAAGAGCTGAAAGAGGACGCTTTCTCCAAATGTAGCTAGGAATGTAACAAAACAATCAGAAAAGAAACACAAAATGATGCCCTACGGCAACTCAGTGATACCAATATATATTCATCTCACAACACCGAAAAGCAAGGAACAGATAGACATATTGACACAGCAGTGCAAGAAACAGAAAGATTCAACATCTGTTAACAGTTCACTAGCTAAAAACCCATCGTTAAAATTACATCCAGAATATGACTAGCAAATAAAGACGATACATAAAACCTGTACATTTTACGTATGGTGGCATCACACACCACAGACACGCAAGGGAATAGCCACTCAGCTGCCAAATAACCTCGAGACAGGCAAACAACATTCCCAAATCGGAGATACTGATAGTCCAACGCTAAATACAATCAATCTACCTAATAATACAGTTAAAAACGCTTCATCCATACACAGTTCCCAGTGTACACAAACAACAGAGGAAGACAAATGCCATACAAAAACCCCAAACAACACAATAATAACGTAATTGATTATGATAATCCTGGGATAACTTGTGCATAAGTAGGTTGGCAAATAGGGAAATTTTTCAGACTTCTCTGCGTCTGATGATACGCCTTAGGCACCCAGAAGGGGGAAAATACGTTTCCCTACAACAGAGCAAACCGATACTTAGGACACCGAACCTGCCAACCGTGAAGCCATTTGGCTGAAGAGCAGTGGACTGTGCCACTGCCAGCCCTCCCCTGCCCGTATGGGGCAGGGGAATGAAATTACAATAAAGAAAAAAAAATCCTTGTGTAGCACTCTTGATATTTGATCAGTGATACAGTGAAGCATGCTCCAGTTATCTGGGTTTTTTAAACCTTGTCCTATTTCTTCGATTTCTGACATCGGCCTTACATAAGTGAGTGTGTCACATTTTAGTGTTATGTGTCTGGGGGATCGGTCCAAGCAGTGCAGGTGTGTACAGTATTGGCCATATCCTGTCAGGAAGTGAACCATACCGCGACTATGGTCAACATTTCTGAGCCTCAACTGTTCCTGGATGTTCAGGAAGAAGGAGAAAACCCAACGGCCCTTGTCAGATGTTTCCTACTCTTTTTGCCATGTCTCAACCTTCCCAAGATTTAGTTGTCATTTTTCTGCAATATGCTCCTCTGTGCCATAGCACTTAAGTATTGTATCTTTAGAGTCTTAATAAACTCGCCCATGCGCCCTGATGAAGTGTTTATAAACTTTATCTATGTTTAAACCTTCACATCTTTATGCACATGTTTGTCCTTAGCTCTGCAGACAATTAAAGGGGGTCGTAATGTGTAATAGGCAGGCATCTATCCAGACCATCACACAGGAATTCCAAACTGCACCAGGATCTATTGCAAGAACTGTGACAGTTAGGCGGGAGGTGAGGAAACTCGACTTTCATGGTCGAGTGGCTGCTCATAAGCCACACATCACGCCGGTAAATGCCAAACGACGCCTCGCTTGGTGTAAAGAACGATTGAACAGTAGAAAAACGTTGTGTAGTGACGAATCACGGTACACAATGTGGAGATCCGATGGCAAGGTGTGCGTATGGCGAATATCCGGTGAACGGCATCTTCCAGCGTGTGTAGTGCCAACAGTAAAATCCGTAGGCGGTGATGTTACAGTGTGGTCGTGTTTTTCATGGAGGGAGCTTGCACCCCTTGTTGTTTTGCGTGGCACTATCATAGCACTGTCCTACATTGATGTTTTAACCACCTTCTTGCTTCCCGTTGTTGAAGAGCAATTCGGCAATGTAATTACACCTTACAACATGATCGAGCACCTGTTCATAATGCACGGCCTGTGGCAGAGTGTTTACACGACAATAACATCCCTGTAATGTACCGGCCTGCACAGAGTCCTGACCTGAATCCCATATAGAAAACCTTTGGGATGTTTTGGAACGCCGACATGAAATAGCTAGGTAAATTAGAGACCTCTTTTGCTGTCTAAATCTTTCCTTTCGTATATTATTTTCTTCTTAAGAATACGGCATTTTTCCAATTGTACTTTATGTATCTCGTGTTTCTTGTTTTGCTTTTCTTTTTAACTAACAATTTTATTATATAGAAAACAAGAAAAGTACTAAAATTCTGAGAATTGTCTAGTTTGTAATAGCAAACGTCCCACTATAGTTAGGAAGGCGATGGGTAAATAAATAATAATAAATATCGCACCACTGCTGTAAGAACGTTTTCATATGTTGGGGAGCCATCTGGATGCGCACGCATCCCGGTTGTCACTGCTCGAGAGTTGTTAAGTTGGTTAACTGCCCCAAGGAATCAGGTTGCCGGTGAGTTATGCCGATGCACTGCAGCCATCATTTCACGTATCTACTACTGCTCGCCAGGCATAATATTGCCCCGCCGTCTATAGGTGAGGCACTTGTCAGTGAACGGAACTATGGGATGCTGGCATCATCACTCATTTGCTTACCTGTCGATCGACGGCGCATACGATATTTTGGCAAATGTGGACGCAAATTCGCGGTTCCAGTTGCTGAAACAGTGACAACAAAGTCTTCATTCCCCTGTGGCGTCGGTGCCACAGCCTTTGTTCATCGAGATACAACATAACTGCACGCGATTTACACCACATCATACCGTAAATCAGAGTACCGGTATATGTGTTTACTGTGATTACTTGTCCCCAACGGCGCCAATGCCACAGCTTTAGTGTAGTTATGTGTGATGGTCTGCTCAACATATATGGAGGGGCCAAAAGCAGATAAACAGTAAACTGATTAGCAACAGTTATGCACAGTCCAACGACAGTGTATTCTCATATATGTCTAGTGCAACGACAGTGTATCCTCAAACATGTTCTCATGTAAATGTTGGCTACGAATAACAAGGTACTTCAATACTATAGAAAACATTACAATAACTTGTACTCTGTGCGCCAAAGTAGTTCGTTGCTTTGACCATTTTCTCATTATAGCTGTGGTAATGTTAAGTAGATAGCAAGATAATACCATTTCCATGTATATCCTGTTTATCTCCGTAATGGTAAGCTGAGATTTACATTTTTTATGTAACTTTATTTAAATAATTTACCCAAATTATGTCTTTGTTTATGAGAACTAACGAGTGTTCACAATAAAATGATGAGACTGTAGTGCATTACTATGGACAATGAAGTCAAACGTATAGGCCATTTCAGGCATGTTGTTTCATTTACATGGCATTCAGCCACCAGATCAGTAAATTATACATGAGCTCTAATCGAACATACAGACAACTAAGAATATTCTTTCATGATTTATTGATTTTTTTATGTCTTCAAGCTCATGCATCTGCATTGTGCGTAATTCTTCCTTTATAAATATGGCGATACTTTATCATCTTAGTGAAGTGATTGTGCCTATTCGTACACTTAGTTAATTTTCCACAAGATATGTAGCATCTACCTTCCTGTTTGCTTTCTTTTGACTTTAATATTAAAATCGCATGTCTCCATTTAATTTGTAAATATTAATGTTTTGGTGGGGATATGTAAGGATACAATATCCTTTACATACGAACTTTGGATCGACTATGCACAGGCAACAGAGAGTGCATTTGTAATTGTTGTGGGGCGACCGAGCTTGGAGGCAGCAGCGTTCAGGCAGAGCTGATATTCGCTCAGTGGAAGCAGTTCCGTACACGCAGAGCTGATAGTCGGTCACGCATACGGTCATTGTGTAATAGCACACAGTTTGTTTGAAGTGTTCTTAATTGTGTCTTTTAATATCATTGCAAGTGTGTTCAACGAAATAAATGTTATATATTAAAGTACGCAAATTGTTAATTTCACTTGTATACTGCCTAGTCTTGCACAATAATAATAGAAGGAAAGCAGAATTTTCAGTGTAAATCAATTAAATGGAAGCCACATGTTGACAAAAACGATTGTACTTGGTGCGCAGACGGGGGAAGAGAATTGCTAGGTGGACGCGGTAATGGGAGTTGTTTCTATTTGGAACGCAGATTCATCATCTGCTGGTTGTCGCTTTGTGCAGCGAAATACATTGTTTTTTCACTGATGTCGCTTCAAAGAGACAGATGGTGGTTTTATTAACATCATACGATTTGCCGATATAACGAATTTTCATGCTAATGGATTCGCCAATAAACAGAGCAGCCCCAATCTGCAAAACGAGTATCTACGTGTCTGTGTTCCACAAACAGTTTAGTCACAAAGACTGATTATAGAACGTCATTAGCCATATTCCCATGCGTAAATGAGACTCATCAACTAGGTACATTCAAATAATGTGATAGCACGTGGACTTTAAAACTGTATGAAATTATTCAAAATTATTCACTTTAGTTGTCATCAATCATTTTAAAGCCTATGTATATATGGAGTTCATCAAATTCTTATATATATATATATATATATATATATATATATATATATATATATATATATTCCTTTCTTCATTGTGAGAAATGGAACTGTTACACCGTCGTCTTCGATCACTTTTTATATTTCAAATTAATCGTCACCAGTTTCTGTCGATACAAGACCAAAGAACAATGGTAATAGTTCAAATAGGTCAAAATGAACTTCATATTAAAACTGTCGTAGGATGGTGAAGAGTCACAAATGGAGTTCATCAAATCCTTATATATATATACGGAGTTCATCAAATCCTTTATATGATTGATGAACTCCATTTGTGACTCTTCACCATCCCATCACAATTTAATATGAAGTTCATTTTGACCTATTTGAAATATTACAGTTTTTCTTTGGTCTTGTATCGACAGAAACTGGTGACGACTAATTTGAAATACAAAAAGTGATCGAAGACGACGGTGTAACAGTTCCAGTTCACACTGAAGAAAAGAACTATTTGATATTGATATTACTAGCGAACAGGTTGTTTATGGTGCTCCAGAATAAGGTCAAATCCAGTCCTATACTGAGGGAGAAAACGACGGGATCAGTTTAAAAATTCCTCTTTGCTCTTTTGGTCAAGGTAGTAGTGCGAATCAAATGTCATTGCTTTCCCCACACGTTATGTAAATTATCAAATTAGTATCTGTATCGTACGACTGTGATGACTACTTGGGCGCTCTGGTGGACTGTTTGTCCTGTTGTGAAACAGTGCGGGAAGAAATGAAAGGAGAGGTGAAACTTGTTGCCGGCACACAGCCGACGCCTCTCGTACAGAACCAAGGGGTCCGCCGAGCTTTACGTCCCTAACCAACAAACAGATCATCATCAACAGTGCAGCAAACTCTCCCTCCACGACATAGTTCGAGGAATTTAGGGATTTGATGCAGGTTTTCGTGCAATTTCTTATATGGAGTCTTAACAACTATCTCCTTTCCTTGCCGACTAACTATACATCGTCACTCCAAAAAGTTTAGAGACTAATAAAACATAAAGAAGACTGAAGGTGGGGTTTTTAATGCTTCAGGTGTTCTAAATAGCCTCCTTCCACTTGAGTAAACGCACAGAACGTTTATACAGGCATGTGAAATCGTCAGGAAAGTGCTTCTCTGGAATTTTGTTTAGCTCACACGTCACACTCTCCTGAATGACGGTTATGTCGTCAAATCGTTGATCCTGCACGTGAATTTAAGCGCTTTGTAGTTTTGTGGCATGTCCGTATTAGATTATACTAAGTCTCGTCACCTGTGATGATTTTTTTCTTCGCACAAACAAGTTTTCTTTTCTTCAAAGTATCCTGGAGAATGTCTCGTAATCTTGATTTAGAGATGTTGCTCCATTACTATTTGTGACACGACAACGTTAATACATTACGGTCGCACGTCCACTTTTTATCACTACTTGCTCACAACTTTCTGGTCAAATATGCATGTTTGTGTACAGTTCTTAGTTCAAGCTGCTACCGTGGTTACTGTGCTTACGTCACTTATACGCTAGTCGTAAAACCAGTACTCGAAACTTTGAGTGGATGGTGCAGGTGGTGAAAATTCCTTCCACCTCAGGAACAACCAATCAGCACTATAGTAACCAACGTTATGGAAGAGGGTACGTTCAGAATACTTCAGATTTCTTTAACAGCCAGACACAAAAGCGAATGAGCGACTGAAGCCTTTTTTCGTTCCAGATATGGCTCCTTACTAAAGACTAGTTTTCTTAAGCATTTATGCATCAGATGTAAAAACTTCATCTCAGTACGTTAAGTCACTTTCAGGTTTTGTTCTCAAGGCAGCTCAGAAGGACTTCCAAGGATCCCATCCTCTATTGATTAATGCACTGTTCTCATATTTGGAATGATAGACATCTCATCCCCAAAGATGTCATGCACTTTTAAGTTTAACATTGGTCACTCACATTAAGTTAGTACCGAGATTGGTTCTTGAAAGAGACCACGATCGGTGTCCCTTCACCTGCCCTGGACCCAATGCCCTCTCTGAGCCGCCACCATTCCCTGTGTAAATAGTCACCAGAGCTACTGCTTATCATTAATGACCTTGTAATCACAAAGGCTTTTACCTAATTCCACCTCCTCCTCTTCCTCCTTTATCTCAGCTTCCTCCATATCCATTTTCTGCTCTCCAGCACATTTTGTCATGCACTCATTCGTATATGAACGTGGGAAACAGGACTTTAATTGGTAAAAACAAGGAACCCTTACAGAATGACTTTATTGTGCGCATGTCTGTCTGCCTGTCCATCTGTCCGACTGTTAAAAAGCCTTTTTCTGTTGAATGGGTAGACGTATTACGATGAAATTTATTTCATATACTAAGGTCTATGATATTTTGGCGGTGTAAAAAGTTGAAGTTTCTAAGTAAATTCAATCAAAGAGACGGCCATTTGGTACTCGCAGACTCACTCGTCGAAACTTCCCATCCACGCAGAATCATGAAATTTGGCAAGAAGCAGGGTTTCGCAGTAAAACTGATGCAAAAATGAAAATTGTTAATTTGTAGTTATATTACACGAAAAAAAAAATTGTCTGTGGTATCCAACCGTCTGTCCATCCGCTGTTAAGACCCCTTTCTCTAAGGTAAGTGTAAGTGTATAAAGTTGAAATTTATGTCACATATTGAAAGACTATGGTCGCATGATGGTGTAATGAACTTAAGTTTTTAAGTCACTGCAGTCAGAAGGAAAGACCATTTACGTCACATATTTTGATTCTTGAAAATTCACTCATTAGGAGCTATGGGGTACTTCCCTTTGACCTAGAATCATTAAATTTGGCAAGAGGCAAGATTTCACCATATGACTAAAGAAAAAGTGTTAATTTGTAATGATATCACAAAAAATATTTTGTTTTGTCATCTGTTGTCCGACTGTCTCTCTATCCATCTGTTAAGATCTCTTCTTCTCAGGAACATTTAGATCTATCAGTCTGAAATTTACGTCACATTCTAAGGTCTATGGTTCCTTGGCTGTGTAATAAATGTAACCCTGTGAGCCAATGCAGTGGAAAGACACAGCCATTTATGTCACATATTTTGATATTCGCAAACTCAGTTATCAAAACCTATAGGATACTGCTTTTAGCCTAGAATCATAAGGACATCTAGTGAGAAGAAAGATTCACAACAAAGGTAAAGGGAAAAAAATCAGAGAATTGTTAATTTGTATTTATATCACATGAAAAAAATATTTCTTGTGTCACCCGATTTTAATTTAAAACGTTCTAGGAAGTCTTGGAATTCCCAGGACAGATATCTTGCCAATATAGATGTCAGCAACAGGTAAAAATCATCGATATTTTCCGTTCCCAGGATGGATTAACTGTCTACATAGAGAACTGCGTTTGTACCGAACCCTCAGAGTATGGGTTCAACTCACAGCTGTCCATTTTTTTTTTTTTTTTTTTTTTTTTTTTTGTTTGTTTCACACTGCTGCCTACTTGGTACTTGGCTTTATAATGTGTTGTGATTGTTTTGTTCCTAAAGAAAAGTATGGACACAATCCTCAAAAAAAATCAAGTGTTAAGTTAAAAAAGGCTGCATGGGACCATAGAGAGATTTGTGCATATCATCTGCAGCTGCATTCGCAAGTCGGTAGTTTTATTATAATGTGTAACGGTGAGTAAGTAAGCTGTAGTACGTGCAATAATGTCAGCTGCCTCCACGTGTCTGCCTGTTCGGATAAGCATAGCATGTGATGTGTGTCCCCCCCCCCTCCCCTCCCCCTCGAACTGCATGACGATGCGGCACACTTATAATTGCTGTCAGGCAGCGCCTGCAGAGAGGTGTGTGCAGAATCGCGCATTTATGCATCGTGTATTTTAATGTAGCCTGAGTTCTCCCTTGGGGTCGAATTAGCAAAGTTCATCAAAATCGGTAAATGTAAGAGATAGAGCTACTTTTGTATTTATAATATCAGTTTGGGTGTCATTATGATATCATATAAAACATATCCAAATTGATGAACATGTTATGGACAACATGAAAGAATTATACTAGCTAGTAAGCAAAATAACAAATGGCGAAGGAAATGAGGAGAATATGAGTAGCACGACTAGCACAGGCAAGAAAAGAGCATTCCTCGCAAAATGAAGTCTACTGGTATCAAATGTAGGCTTTAACTTAAGGAAATTTCTGTTAAACGCTGGAGCACAGCATTGTATGGATATAAATCATAGACTGTGGGGGAGAGGGGGGCAGGGGAAGAAGGAAGCAACAGAATAGCAGATGAAATGTTTAAGAACAAAACTGATTGTGTAACGTTGTATTAGGTTACATATTTCTAATTGACATGTATATTACCCCACAACGTCAGAGACTACGTCATAGCAAACATTTACAAGTAAACGAATTTAATTTACTTTCATAGGAGTCATAATATCTCCTTCGTGCTAATAATGATAGCGATTTGTTATGGCAATGACTGCTTGAGAGAGCGCTGGCCAACCACTATGATCCGTGACAGCCCCGTTGCCGCCCAGAACAAAAGGACATTGTTCACAGCTGAATCCTATCTAGATGGCGTCACATCCTCAATGACACTGAAGGCAGCTGATACGGAAACACAGCGTTATATATGTTTGCAGGCTATCGTTGGCGTCGTTGTAATTGCTGATTTTATCTTTGGAGCGTTCAACCACCTAGGAACATCACCTGAATCCTAAAGATGTTCCCAGCAGAGGGATCAAAACTCCGAGCGCTGAAGCAGTTTGGAGAGGAAAGTGACGCAGTCTGAGGACGCAGGAAATTTTATCATCAGGCACCAACCAGTTTGCAGCGGATTCCTCAAATAGTTCTGTCACAAACTGGAAACGATGCAGTGGTACAGTGCATTTCTGAAGGTACAGATCACCTGCAAGTTGCTGTAGGTGAAAAATGGACGCACATGTTTTAGCAGTCGGTTACTGTGTCACTCGGTGATGAGAGGTAATTGCAGACGTATCACAGACCCTACCTCATACCAAGTACACACGTTCCATACTAGATCACATGCATCACCTATATGAATTGTGCCACGTCTGCAAACGAGATGCTTTACTTAGAATAGATTTCAACCTTTTTCCACGTTTCTAACGTCCTATTGCGGTGTTTCTGCGCCCACGCTAAGTTCTGTACGTTGGATAGTACAGGGCTATTACAAATGATTGAAGCGATTTCATACATTCACTGTAGCTCCATTCATTGACATATGGTCACGACACACTACAGATACGTAGAAAAACTCATAAAGTTTTGTTCGGCTGAAGCCGCACTTCAGGTTTCTGCCGCCAGAGCACTCGAGAGCACAGTGAGACAAAATGGCGACAGGAGCCGAGAAAGCGTATGTCGTGCTTGAAATGCACTCACATCAGTCAGTCATAACAGTGCAACGACACTTCAGGACGAAGTTCAACAAAGATTCACCAACTGCTAACTCCATTCGGCGATGGTATGCGCAGTTTAAAGCTTCTGGATGCCTCTGTAAGGGGAAATCAACGGGTCGGCCTGCAGTGAGCGAAGAAACGGTTGAATGCGTGCGGGCAAGTTTCACACGTAGCCCGCGGAAAATTGGCTTATGCCACAACTGGAGACCGACAGCGCCGACTTCATCTTTCAACAGGATGGTGCTCCACAGCACTTCCATCATGATGTTCGGCATTTCTTAAACAGGAGATTGGAAAACCGATTGATCGGTAGTGGTGGAGATCATGATCAGCAATTCATATCATGGCCTCCACGCTCTCCCGACTTAACCCCATGCGATTTCTTTCTGTGGGGTTATTTGAAAGATTCAGTGTTTAAACCTCCTCTACCAAGAAACGTGCCAGAACTGCGAGCTCGCATTAACGATGCTTTCGAACTCATTGATGGGGACATGCTGCGCCGAGTGTGGGAGGAACTTGATTATCGGCTTGATGTCTGCCGAATCACTAAAGGGGCACATATCGAACATTTGTGAATGCCTAAAAAAACTTTTTGAGTTTTTGTATGTGTGTGCAAAGCATTGTGAAAATATCTCAAATAATAAAGTTATTGTAGAGCTGTGAAATCGCTTCAATCATTTGTAATAACTCTGTACGTTAAGAAAGGAACACATGAGGAGCAATTGCTTTTGTATCTTACAGTGCGGAAATGACTGGGTACTGTGGTTGATCACTAGTTGCTTTCCAATACTGAATCGGCGTGTCATTTTCTGCAACCTGACCCGTTTGTATGCTGTAACATATTGCTACGGCCAACGGTAACTGCAGTCATCAACTTGTTGTGCATTCCAGGTGACTGAGGCCGCATCGATTTCACACGAATCAATGTACTCATGGTACATCCTTGACCAGGCGACAACTGAGAAACTTACTGCCCTCAACGACCTACCAAACGGAGAGTCCGATTCATCAGGCATGCAACGATCTCTCCTGCATTTGGCTACCTGCACATGCCCAGCTATTACATTCACCCTGTCCACAGGATCAGATGCCAGGAGCCGTCTCTAGTACATTTAAGGAAACGAAACAAGATAACAGAACAAGGATCAAATCGAACTGCAGAATGAATAACACTTAAACCAATATCACTAATAATAATAATAGTAATAATATGGCCTAGACAAGCCAGCCACATTTGCACTAAAGCAGAGAAAACCTCAGAAAGCGAAGGCATAAAAGTGCCAAACCAGCCAGTCGTTAACTAACACCAGCCAGAAGGCTACAGATACCTAGGCATTTCGCAGTCGAATAATATTAAACATGGGCAGGTAAAAAATGTATTCAAATGGTTGCAACAATGTGAAAAGCAAACTGAGTGATGGAAATATCATCAAGGGAATCAGTACTTCGGGCATACCCGTCGTCAGATGCACGACCGGCATTGTGTGGTGGACACAGATTGAGTAGATTTATGTAGCTTTAGCTTTATTCATCCGTAGATCTCTTTTTACAAGGATATAGAACATGACAGAATATTTACAAGTTTAGACCAATTTAAAATAAGCTAATTCGTATACACATAAATTTACAGACTTCTAGTTGGAGACAATCATTAGATTTACTCCTGGTATACAATACTTCTTTCACAAATAAATAATACTTCAGACACACACACTGGTGATCTCTGGGCCATTTTCTGTACCGAAACTTCCCATCTGCTATACTGGAAAACAGAGTCAGTATCTCTCTAAAATGAGTGAGATGTTGAGCTCAGAAAGAGGAAGAGGTGTTCGGATTGTGCTATGCATAGCTTGGTGGTAAGTTTTTTTAGAAAAAGGAACCAAGAAGGAAGAAACATAATGTGAAGGTGTAATGTGGCATGTTGGATGTTTTATAATCATTATTAATATTTATTTGTATAACATCGTTTTTACCAAACCCCTACTCTGTTTTATCTAAGTAATCCGTCAATGTACAAAATGTATTGCACAACAGGTACATTTTTGCTGCCTTTTTAAATAAGTGCATTTTTGCAATTTCTTTCATCTATTTTGGTAATTTATTGTACAGTTTTATTCCTTGGTAGAAACATTTGTTTTGAGTTTTATGTTTATTTTTCCTTGGTAAAACTGAGTCTAGCTCTTGATTCATGGTCATGGACAGAGCTGTTTGTGCAGTAATTACCAGTGTTATTTCTGATGTGTACAACTGACTGGTAAATGTATTCGAATGGAGCAGTTGAAATCCTCAGTGTTTTGAGCAGATCTTTACAATGAGCTCGACTACTATTTTTGGTTATTATTCTTATGGCTCTTTTCTGGAGTTTGAAAATTTTGTTCATATTTTGAGCAGTTGTTCCCCAAAAAAGAATACCATAGTTAAGAATTGAGTGTACATATGAACAGTATGTAACTAAAAGACACTGCATGATAAACAATGATGACAGGATTCTGAGGGCATAACATGCTGATGACTTTCTGTTTGCAAGTACCTTTGTGTGTTCACACCACTTCAACTGAGAATCAATAGACATTCCTAGAAATTTTGCATTTGTTACACAGCCTACAGAGGTGCCATCGACTTTTAATTTAACATTTTCATTTTCCATCTTCAAACTGAAATTCATGGCATTAGTTTTCTTTATGTTCAGTGTCACTTTATTGCTTGTTGACCAATCGTAAACTTGCTTGAGAGTTTCATTTGCTTTCTCTGCAAGGAGTTCTCTTGTTTTCTCAGTGACTGTAACATTTCTGTCATCAGTGAAGAAAATATTTTCACCATGAGTAACACTACTGGGAAAATCATTGATGTATATTAGTAATTGGTCCTAATATACTACCTTGCAGAACCCCTATATTAGTGTATTTTGGTTCTGATAAGTCTTTTACTAAATGTTTAGATCTATCTGAAGTATGTGTTATCTCTGCTCTTTGTACTATATCTGTTAGGTATGATCGAAACCACTCATTAGCTACCCCTCTTCTTTCTAATGCTTCTGATTTATTTAATAGAATCTTGTGGTCGACTGTGTGTCAAAGGCCTTAGAAAGATACAAAAATATGCCTGTGACACACTCGTCTTTGTCAAGAGCATCTAGTACGACTTTTGTGACTTCTACTATGGCTGACTCCGTATTTTTGCCACTTCGGAAATCAAACAGTGATTCTCTTAAAAGATTGTATTAATTCAAGTAACTCATTAATCTGTCTTTCATCATTTCTTTTATTATTTTTGAGAATGGTGACAGCGAAGGAAATGGGCTGATAATTTTCTATGTCTTCTGCATTATCTTTCTTAAGCAAAGGTACAACTCTTGCCTGTTTTAACTGCTCCGGAAATGCCCCAGAAGTGAAGGATTCATTTATTATATTTGTTAAGGAGTCTTGTATAATCTCTATGAATTGTTTCAGTATACATATTGGTACTTTATCTAAGCCTACTGGCTTTTTATTTTTTAGTTTTTGGACAATTGTATTGACTTCATTCACTGTGGTTGAAGGTAACATCATTGTATTTAGTACAACATTATTTACAGGTGTTATATTTGTTTTGGGGAATTTTTGCTGTAACTTGTCTGCAATACTTGTAAAATGCTCGTTTACATAGTTTTCAAACTGTTGTGGATCATTTATTACCTTATCCCCCTCCCTTAGCAGTACGTTATCCTGCGTTTGTTTGCCTCTCCCCGTTTCCTTTTTTATAACATCCTAGACTGCTTTGCTTTTAGTCCCTGCATTATATATTATTTTGCCATTAAATGACTTTTTTGCAGCAATCAGCAGCTTCCTATAGATCTCTTTGTTTCTATGATAGATATGTAAGAATTCAGGATCATTGCGACTCTTTTTCATGGAAGCTGGATAATGTAGACAGGAAAACAAAAAACAACTCATGAGAATTCACGATACAATCCGCAGTGATGTCGACAAGAAGCACTTGCCCAGAAAAGCATACAGTAGAGGACTTATGCAAGTGAGGCAGAATTTGGAAGCAGAAATGCATGAATAGGCAGACTATGTCAAAGACAGCCACAAATTAGCTCTGATCGAAGTTAACAACAGAAGGTTTCACAAAACAAGTCAAATAAAGACTCAACACCGGAAATCTCCACTTCAATGTCGGGCAGACAATCTGCACAATAAAGCAAGTAATAGACAGTTTTTGGAGAAGATCGATGGCAAATTAGATAAAGAACAGACGTGGTGTTGGCTGAACAACGATACCCTACAGAATGAAACTGAAGGACAGAATTTTTGCTGCACACGTTCAAACCATCAAAGTCAAAATCGAGATAGAGACACAAGACCCAACGTGCAGCCTCTGCAAAGAAGATGAGAAAACAGTTCACTGTATACACACACCAAAAAAAGTTTTACATCACCCCAGTTCACAGAACTTCTGAAGATAGACGTTGACTGTGGAAATTGTATCACACGCATAGTCCCTTTTACTGTTCAGAGATGTCACTAAATCCGCCCAAACATGTAAACAACCATGCAAGAGCAGCGCCTATTAGACGGAGGGAGCCCGACAGCCGATCAGCTCCAGTCCTTTCACGAGGAAGGAGGTACACAGCTCATGTTGTCTGTAATTCGACCATGCCTAGACGGTCAATACCGCGGTTCGATCGCGTCCGCATTGTTACTTTGTGCCAGGAAGGGCTCTCAACAAGAGAAGTGTCCAGGAGTCTCAGACTGAACTAAAACGATGTTGTTTGGACATGGAGGAGATACACAAAGACATGTCGATGACATGCCTCGCTCAGGCCGCCCAAAGGCTACTACTGCAGTGGATGACCGCTGCCTACGCATTATGGCTCGGAGGAAACCTGACAGTAACGCCACCATGTTGAATAATGCTCTTTGTGCAGCCACTGGACATCGTCTTACGACTCAGACTGTGCGCAGTAGGCTGCATGATGCGCACCTGCACTCCAGACGTCCATGGCGAGGTCCACATATGCAACCAAGACACCATGCAGCACGGTACAGATCGGTCCAACAACATGCCGAATGGACCGCTCCAGATTGGCATCACGTTCTCTTCAGCGATGAGTGTCACATATGCCTTCAACCAGACAATCGTCGGACACGTGTTTGGAGGCAACGCGGTCCGGCTGAACGTATTTGATACACTGTCCAGTGAGTGCAGTAAGGTGGAGGTTCCCTGATGTTTTGGGGTGGCATTATGTGGGGACGACGTACGCCGTTGGTGTTCACGAAAGGCGCCGTAACGGCTGTATGATACGTGAATGCCATCCTCCGACCGATAGTGCAACCATATCGGCAGCATACTGGCGAGGCATTCGTCTTCATGGACGACAATTCGCGCCCTCATCGTGCACGTCTTGTGAATGGCTTCCTTCAGGATAACGACATCGCTCGACTAGAGTGGCCAGCATGTTCTCCAGACATGAACCCTACCAATCGTTGCTGGAATAGATTGAAAAGGGCTGTTTATGGACGACGTGACCCACCAACCACTCTGAGTGATCTACGCTGAATCGCCGTTGAGGAGTGGGACAATCTGGACCAACAGCGCCTTGATAAACTTGTGGATAGTATGCCAAGACGAATACAGGCATACATCAATGCTAGAGAACGTGCTACTGAGTATTAGAGGAACCAGCGTGTACGGCAATCTGGACGAGCACCTCTGAAGGTCTCGCTGTATTATGGTACAACATGCAATGTGTGGTTTTCATGAGCAATAAAAAGGGCGGAAATGATGTTTATGTTGATGGCTCTGATCACATCTGAGGTCATCAGTCCCCTAGACTTAAAACTACTTAAACCTAACTAACCTAAGGACATCACACACATCCATGCCCGAGGCAGGGTTCGGACCTGCGAGCGTAGCAGCCGCGTGGTTCCAGACTGAAGCGCCTAGAACCCCTCGACCACAGCGACTGGCGTTTATGTTGATCTCTATTCCAATTTTCTGTACAGGTTCCGGAACTCTCGGAACCGAAGTGGTGCAAGAATTTTTTTGATGTGTGTATTTAGGTGTTGCAAACACGACCCAAAGACTGAGTCGAAGCAGGGGCTCGATCCTGTTGCACTGGGACCGTCTGCCGATGGCAAGGAACTGACTACATGTCCGAAAAAGTTGTGTGAAACGAACATGCCAAAGTACTGTGTGGATTCCAACTTCAGACACTTGTAACGCTGGAAAACAATGCACCAGACGTGACAAGTGAGTAGAAAAAGAAAATGTGGACAGTAACATTGCCTTCCCACGTGATGGCAGAATCGACGAGAAATGCAAAACTTATTAGATGAGAGGCTCAGAAAACTGAACTACAGACAATGTAGCGTAAACAAGTGAAAGTAATTCCAGTGGTTCTCAGCACACCGGAAGCTGTATCAAAAGATTTTAGTGGTCACTTGAAAGTGTTGTCATTGACAAAATAGCATCCGCCAACTACAAAAGTTACTTTACTGTGATCTACACGACTTATCCACTGATACAGCACGCAGTCCTAGATGGTTGGAAAGCATTCGGTTGGTGATAAAATAGGAAATCGTCCGTGGTTATACCATTCGCTGCCTTTACTGTTGTAATAATAATAATAATAATAATAATAATAATAATAATAACGTATGTGGAAGACACTAGATTAACATTTAGAATAGTTGTGTACTTATTTCCAACCTAAGAGCGAAAGACGGAGTATGCATAAAACATTCCATTGAGAGAAAAATAATTTTCCATAGCTATCGAACTCTCAATATAATAAAAATTAACAGGTAAATCAATTAAAAAGAATACAAAATTATATTAGAATAACGTTTGCATTTGAAACCGTACAGACTGACGATCGTACAATCAATAAAAGACACCGACACAACTGCTCGCAAGAACTTCCGTGCGTATATGTTAAATCGATTACATGACGATGAACATTTCTTGGACAAAATCATCTTTATGACGAGTCGACTTTTTATTTAGGTGTGCGGGCTTCCAAATAACTGCGCACCCTCCGACTCAACGTTGAAATATTAAAAGTTTTGGCTGGTTTAGATGTCTAGGGGCTGGGATACATAGTTGCCGCATTGAAGGCCAAATACTGCTGAGTCTACAGTATGCGGTAAGAATAGTTGGTCGAAGGTTTCTGTCACTCGGTAATTGCGAATTATGAATGTAACATATAAATTTATAAATGAAAGATTGCAATTAAATAAAATCTGCAGGTATTATCTGTGGTGTCACCGCCAGACACCACACTTGCTGGATGGTAGCTTTAAATCGGCCGCGGTCCATTAGTACATGTCGGACCCGCGTGTCGCCACTGTCAGTAATTGCAGACCGAGCGCCACCACACGGCAGGTCTAGAGAGACGTACTAGCACTCGCCCCAGTTGTACGACGAATTTGCTAGCGACTACACTGACGAAGCCTTTCTCTCATTTACCGAGAGATAGTTAGAATAGCCTTCAGCTAAGTCCATGGCTACGACCTAGCAAGGCGCCATTAACCATTTCTATAGAGAGTCTCACTTGTATCATCAAGAATGCTGTATACGAATGATGGAGTAAAGTTAAGTATTCTAGCAGCTACGTACTTTTCTTTATAGCATTCATAACGTATCCTGTTCCAGACCTCACGCCCGTCTGCGTTAGATTATAGCGTGCATTTAGGCCTCCTCTATCTACAAGGTGTTGGCACATTTGCCAACACATCATTATCTAAACGATTTTTAATGATGAGTATGATAGTGGAAGTACTTTTGAGCAAGCGGTATATTTCTGCAAAATACTTATTGTTGCGATGGTCCAGCAATTAAATAAAGTATAAGTTGAATAACAGGGAAACATTACATTCATACTACACCTAATTAGTTATGGACAACAACAAAGCTCGCTAGATATTCACTTCTAAACCCACACCACGTCTTCACTGTAGAAGCCACGGAAATATAACAAGTGCACAAGTCAGCACTACGAAATGTTTCTATCTGCCGCGACCACGTGTAAACCGCTGCACACTCTCCACGGCCCTCTCGCGACTATGCGTCCGTCGCACCCCGTGCCGTACTCCCGTGTCCTGTCTCGAAACGATGCTCTCCTCCCACTTCCATCCAGTCACCCCACTCACGAGCGCTGTGATTGGGTAGAGCGCTCCCTCCATGTCTCCAAGGTCATAAACGTATTGAAACACGAGATGCTGGACTTACATTTAAATATCTTAAAATTAAATAAATATTCCTACGGCTGGACCATAAACACGCTCTAATACACATGATCAAATACATAAACAAATTAAATAAACATATATCAAAAGAAATAGGACAATAGGTAGGCCAGTATCCTAATGTCTCTGTGCTTTCTAAAACACAGTAAATATTTAACCAATTTCTTCATAAATAGTATACAGGGTGAGTCATCTAACATTACCGCTGGATATATTTCGTAAACCACATGAAATACTGACGAATCGATTCCACAGACCGAACGTGAGGAGAGGGGCTAGTATAATTGGTTAACACAAACCATACAAAAATGCACGGAAGTATGTTTTTTAACACAAACCGACGTTTTTTTTAAATGGAACCCCGTTAGTTTTGTTAGCACATCTGAAGATATAAATAAATACGTAATCAGTGCCGTTTGTTACATTGTAAAATGTTAATTACATCCGGAGATATTGTAACCTAAATTTGACGCTTGAGTACCACTCCTCCGCTGTTCGATCTTGTGTATCGGAGAGCACCGAAATAAGTAGGGATCCAAAGGGAACGGTGATGGACCTTAGGTACAGAAGAGACTGGAACAGCAAATTACGTCCGCATGCTAACACCTTTTTATTGGTCTTTTTCACTGACGCACATGTGCATTACCATGAGGGGTGAGGTACACGTACACACTTGGTTTGCATTTTCAATTATGGAGTGGAATAGAGTGTGTCCCGACATGTCAGCCCAATAGATGTTCAATGTGGTGGCCATCATTTGCTGCACACAATTGCAATCTCTGGCGTAATGAATGTCGTACACGCCGCAGTACATCTGATGTAATGTCGCCGCAGGCTGCCACAATACGCTGTTTCATATCCTCTGGGGTTGTAGGCACATCACGGTACACATTCTCCTTTAACGTACCCCACAGAAAGAAGACAAGAGGTGTAAGATCAGGAGAACGGGCTGGTCAATTTATGCGTCCTCCACGTCCTATGAAACGACCGTCGAACATCCTGTCAAGGGTCAGCCTAGTGTTAATTGCGGAGTGTGCAGGTGCACCATCATGCTGATACAACATACGTCGACGCGTTTCCAGTGGGACATTTTCGAGCAACGTTGCAGATCATTCTGTAGAAACGCGATGTATGTTGCAGCTGTTTGGGCCCCTGCAATGAAGTGAGGACCAATGAGGTGGTCGTTAATGATTCCGCACCATCAACAGGATAGTGTATCTGGATATATTACAACAGTTTTTGATACCACAGATCGGTGAGGATGACCAAGAACGAAATGTTTACGTGGTGCAAGATGGTGCACCACCCCACCACCTGGCTGACGTCTGGGATTTTCCCAGCCACCGCTTTCCAGGTCAATGGATTGGCCGTGATGCGCCAACTGCATGGTCCCCACGTTCCCCAAACCTGACACCACTCCATTTTCTTTTTTATAGGGATTCATCAAGGATGTCGTGTTTGTACCTCCTGTGCCGGCTTCCCTGCCTGAACGTAGAGCAAGAATTTACGCCGCCACTGGGCAAGTTACACCTGAAATGCTACAGCGAGTTTGGGAAGAAATTGACTTCCTATGGGATGTGTGCAGGATAACCAACAAAAGCCACAAACAACTTGTTTAGTTTAAGGTAAATAAAACTTGATGTGTTTCCCTAAAAAATAATACTAAACCCAGCTCTATGTCGTCTTTCAATAAACTTATATGAATTTTTGAAGTTGTAAAGTCCTTTTTGAAACACCCTGTAGTAAAATGGGGAACTTTTGTTCTGATGCTGCCGCTTCTTTCGTATTTATACATACTCTATATGATCAAAGGGCAACGGCCGTGCCGCAGTGGATACACCGGTTCCCTTCAGATCACCGAAGTTAAGAGCTGTCGGGCGTGGCCGACACTTGGATGGGTGACCATCTCGGCCGCCATGTGCTGTTGCCATTTTTCGGGATGCACTCAGCCTCGTGATGCCACCTGAGGAGCTACTCGACCGACTAGTAGCGGCACCTGTCAGAGAAAACCATCATAACGACCGGGAGAGCGATGTGCTGACCACACGCCCCTCCTATCCGCATCCTCAGCTGAGGATGACACGGCGGTCGGATGACCCCGATGGGCCACTTGTGGCCTGAAGACGGAGTGCTATATGACCAAAGGTATCCTGACACACCTGTGTAATATGGTATTGGATTGTATATAACACGAGAAGCGGATGTGCCAGTAAGAAAGGAGCAAGGAGTATTTTTTTGTCAGTAAATAAGCAATAACAGCTGAAACTGTCAGACAGGAGAGGTCAGTGACTTCAAATGCGAAACTAGAAACTTCCTGGCAGATTAAAACTGTGTGCCGGGCCGAGACTCGAACTCGGGACCTTTGACTTTCGTGGGCAAGTGCTGTACCATCTGAGCTACCTAACCACGACTCACTCCCCGTCCTCACAGCTTTACTTCTGCCAGTAGAGCAATTGCCCGCGAAAGGCAAAGGTCCCGAGTTCGAGTCTCGGTCCGGCACACAGTTTTAATCCGCTAGGAAGTTTCATATCAGCGCACACTGCGCTGCAGAGAGAAAATCTCATTCTGGATTTCGAATGCGGTCTAGTCATTGGGTGTCATCTTAATAACAAATCCGTCAGGGACATTTCAATCATAGTAAAGCTGCCTATGTCGACAGCTGGTGATGCGACGTGAATTTGAAATGCGGAGGAACAACCACAGTTAAACCAAGATCAGGTAGACCTCGTGTATTTACGGACAGTGACCACAAGAGCATTCCGGATGGTGGTTGTGAAAAATAGCAGCGGAAGGAATCACTCGTGAATTCCAAAGCGTTACCAGCATTTCAGCTACCACAACATGCGTAGGGAGATAAAAGGAACGGAGCACAATGGTCCAGCAGCTCGCCATCACCCACACAATTCTGTAGTGAATCGTAAGCGACACTTGAGGTAGGGTGAAGAGCAACGCTACTGTACAATGGGTGACTGGACAGCCCGATGGATGGGTTTTGTCCGGCGAATATCTGGAGAACATTGCCTCACATCACATGTAGTACCAACAGTGAAGTACGAAGAAGGTGGTGTTATACAGCGAAGAGCCAAAGAAAATGGTACACCTGCCTAATATCGTGTAGCACGCAGAAGTGCCGCAACACGACATGGCATGGACTCGATCAATGTCTGAAGTAGTGCTGGAGGTAACTGACACGATGAATGCTGCAGGGCTCTCCACCCATCCATAAGACTACGAGGGGGTCGGAGATCTCTTCTGAACGGCACGTTGCAACGCATCCCAGATATACTCAATAATGTTCACATCTGGGGAGTCAGGAAGTGTTTAAACTATCAACAGACTTCCTCGAGCCAATCTGTAGCAATTATACACATGTGGGGTGTCGCATTGTCCTGCTGGAATTGCCCCAGTCCGTCAGAATGCACAATGGACATGAATGAGTGCAGGTAATCAGAAAGGATGCTTAAGTGCGTGTCACCTGCCACAGTCGTACGTAGACGTATCAGGGGCCCCATATCACACCGTCTGCACGCGCCCCACACCATTACAGAGCCTCCACCAGCTTGAACAGTCCCCTGCTGTCATGCAGGGGCGATGGATTCATGAGGTTTTTCACCATACCAGTACACGTCCATCTGCTCGATACAATTTGAAAGGAGATTCGTCCAGCAAGGCAATATGTTTACAGTCATGAACCGTCCAATGGCGGTGTTGACGGATCCAGACGAGGCGTAAATCTTTGTGTCGTGCAGTCACCAAGAGTACACGAGTGGGCCTTCGAGGCTCGGAAAGCCCATATCGATGATGTTTCGTTGAATGTTTCGCACGCAGACACTTGTTGACGGCCCAGCATTGAAATCTGCAACTATTTGCGGAAGGGTTGCACTTCTGTCGCGTTGAACGATTCTCTTCAGTCGTCGTTAATCTGGTCCTTGCTGATTTTTTTCTCGGTGCAGCGATGTCGGAAATTTGATGTTTCACCGGATTCCTGATAGTCATGGTACACTCGTGAATTATTCGTATGGGAAAATCCCCACTTCATCGCTACCTCGGAGATGCTGTGTCCCATCGCCCTTGAGCAGACTATAACACCACGTTCAGGCTCACTTAAATCTTGATAACCTGTCATTGTAGCAGCAGTAACCGATCTAACAACTGCGCCAGACACTTGTTGTCTTATATAGGCGTTGCCGTCAGCAGCGCCGTATTCTGCCTGTTTAAATATCATTGTTTTTGAACACGCATGCCTATACCAGCTTCAGTGTAGTATGGGGTTGTTTTTCGTGGTTAGAGTGCGGTCCACCCTCTGCTTTTAAGCAAAGCATACGATCACATTTTACAGCACTGTGTTCTGCATACTGTACAGCGCAGTTCGGAGGCGTTGATTGCATCAGCGTGACTAAGCACGCTGTCGTAGAGCAGTATCTCTGAACCGGTGGTTTGTGAACAACACTATTCCTGAAATGCATCTCCTTTGTGATGGATTAAAACGACCACATCGCTCCAGATCCCAGCGACCAACATCATTGCCTTCTCTGTTCAAAAATGGTTCAAATGGCTCTGAGCACTATTCGATTCAACATCTGAGGTCATCAGTCTCCTAGAAGTTAGAACTACTTAAACCTAACTAACCTAAGGACATCACACACATCCATGCCCGAGGCAGGATTCGAAGCTGCGACCGTAGCGGTCCCGCGGCTGCAAACTGTAGCGCCTAGAACCCCTCGGCCACACTGGCCGAGGAAGAATGGGCAGTAGTTCCTTCGTAGTCATTGTCACCTGAGTGCAGGCGTCTTCAGCAGAATTCAAACCATTATAAAGGCTATTAGGTGTCCCGTCACTTTTCACCAGACAATATTTGTATTTCTTTCATTAGATCTAACGATAATGGGTGTTGTGATAACAATCCATGACAAACGTATCAGATGTTGCACTACTGAACTGGTGGACCCGGTTACGCAGTACAAGTACAGGGTGTTTCAAAAGGGATATACGTTTTACAAAGTATTATTTTGTCCAAACTATCGATCGCTGCGCCTCGGCTCGGCTATTGGAGAAACGAATACATAGAGTAGTTCATATTAATAGCCGCTGGATGTCAGTTGTCTTCTGTTTTGCTTGGTAATCGTCATATGTTTAAAATGTCTACTCCGCAGCAGAAATTATTTTGTGTTCCCGATTTTGCGAAGTGAAATTCCGTGATTGCAGTGCAAAGACGTTTCAGGTTGAGGTACCAAATTGATCCTCCGAATGGGTGGAAGATTCGCAGATAGTATCGACAGTTTCTAGATACAGGATGTGTATGTAAAGGAAAGAGACCTGGCCGCCCTCGTGTTCCTGAAGAAAGTGTTGCGCGAATTCTAACTGCTTTCCAACGTAGTCTTTCAAAATCAACTCGTCGTGCCAGCTGGGAGCTACAACTGCCTACAACAACAATTTGGGGTGTTTTGGGACGTCGCTTGGTTATGAAGCCGTACATGTTACAGCTGTCACAAGCTCTGCGTCCTGATGACAAACGCAAACGTGTGGCATTTTGTAACGAGATTCCTGTTGCTATTGACAATGATAAAACTTTTGCACAAAGCATCGTGTTCAGTGATGAAGCGACGTTTCATGTTAATCGTCACGTAACCAATCACAATGTTCGAATTTGGGGCCTACAAAAAAAATGACTCTGAGCACTATGGAACTTCTGAAATCATCAGTCCCCTAGAACTTAGAACTACTTAAACCTAACTAAGAACATCACAAACATCCATGCTCGAGACAGGATTCGAACCTGCGACCGTAGCAGTCGCGCGGTTCCAGACTGTTGCGCCTAGAACCGCTCGGCCACCCCGGCCGGATTGGGGCCTACAGAATCCACATGCAGCCCTTGAACATGTACGAGATTCGCCCAGAGCCAATGTGTTTTGTGCGATATCCCGTATCATCTTGTAACTTCCCCACAAAAATTAATTAATGATGGATTATTAAAGTGGTTCATATTTACTGTAACCTCTCTACAGAAATTCTTTTTCATTTATAACCTCCCTACAGAAATTCATTCACATTTAACCTCCACACAAATTTTGTTTCCCATTTAATGTAAGCTCGAAACAGAAAAATTCCTAAACCTCGTAAAAAAAAAAATATTCAGTAACCTGATAAATTTGGACGACAGCAGCGCTGCGTCATGGCCCTGTAAGGTCACTCTGAATAAAAAGCAAAAATTCTCACCTCGATAAAGTCGGCAACTATCTGCTCTTACAATAGCCTTTCCCGGCACAGCTCTGTGCAATGCTGGCCTATACATTTATGAAAGGAAGCAAATGATCTTTCTCTTGCAACAATCGGAATGATCATACACTCCTGGAAATGGAAAAAAGAACACATTGACACCGGTGTGTCAGACCCACCATACTTGCTCCGGACACTGCGAGAGGGCTGTACAAGCAATGATCACACGCACGGCACAGCGGACACACCAGGAACCGCGGTGTTGGCCGTCGAATGGCGCTAGCTGTGCAGCATTTGTGCACCGCCGCCGTCAGTGTCAGCCTGTTTGCCGTGGCATACGGAGCTCCATCGCAGTCTTTAACACTGGTAGCATGCCGCGACAGCGTGGACGTGAACCGTATGTGCAGTTGACGGACTTTGAGCGAGGGCGTATAGTGGGCATGCGGGAGGCCGGGTGGACGTACCGCCGAATTGCTCAACACGTGGGGCGTGAGGTCTCCACAGTACATCGATGTTGTCGCCAGTGGTCGGCGGAAGGTGCACGTGCCCGTCGACCTGGGACCGGACCGCAGCGACGCACGGATGCACGCCAAGACCGTAGGATCCTACGCAGTGCCGTAGGGGACCGCACCGCCACTTCCCAGCAAATTAGGGACACTGTTGCTCCTGAAGTATCGGCGAGGACCATTCGCAACCGTCTCCATGAAGCTGGGCTACGGTCCCGCACACCGTTAGGCCGTCTTCCGCTCACGCCCCAACATCGTGCAGCCCGCCTCCAGTGGTGTCGCGACAGGCGTGAATGGAGGGACGAATGGAGACGTGTCGTCTTCAGCGATGAGAGTCGCTTCTGCCTTGGTGCCAATGATGGTCGTATGCGTGTTTGGCGCCGTGCAGGTGAGCGCCACAATCAGGACTGCATACGACCGAGGCACACAGGGCCAACACCCGGCATCATGGTGTGGGGAGCGATCTCCTACACTGGCCGTACACCACTGGTGATCGTCGAGGGGATACTGAATAGTGCACGGTACATCCAAACCGTCATCGAACCCATCGTTCTACCATTCCTAGACCGGCAAGAGAACTTGCTGTTCCAACAGGACAATGCACGTCCGCATGTATCCCGTGCCACCCAACGTGCTCTAGAAGGTGTAAGTCAACTACCCTGGCCAGCAAGATCTCCGGATCTGTCCCCCATTGAGCATGTTTGGGACTGGATGAAGCGTCGTCTCACGCGGTCTGCACGTCCAGCACGAACGCTGGTCCAACTGAGGCGCCAGGTGGAAATGGCATGGCAAGCCGTTCCACAGGACTACATCCAGCATCTCTACGATCGTCTCCATGGGAGAATAGCAGCCTGCATTGCTGCGAAAGGTGGATATACACTGTACTAGTGCCGACATTGTGCATGCTCTGTTGCCTGTGTCTATGTGCCTGTGGTTCTGTCAGTGTGATCATGTGATGTATCTGACCCCAGGAATGTGTCAATAAAGTTTCCCCTTCCTGGGACGATGAATTCACGGTGTTCTTATTTCAATTTCCAGGAGTGTACATTAAAAAAAATTAAATTCTTTAAATTGAAATGAATGCTTGTTAGAAATTAGACAAAGATTATTATTAGGACATTTTTAAAAGATTTACATGTGAGTTTACATAATGTTACTAGATATGCGCGAGGCTGCTTTTTTTTACCTTATACAATAATGCTCAGGCTCCGGCATCGCTGCACCGCGACCGGCCCAGCCAACATGATGCACCACACAGGACTGACAAGCGCAGACAGGCGACTGCTCGCTAGCAACAACTTACTGCTACTGCTACGCAGTTCGTACTGTAGTCAACACTGCTCTTTGGTCTCAGATTCTCTTATAGCTTACATATCGCAGGTAGCGCATACCTCTTACAATCTGTTTACGGTCCATTCTTCTTTGATGGAAACACGGTTAACGGTCAGCAGTAACTCGGTACGTTACAAAACTGATTGTTTCCAAGACTGCACGAAGATAACTTCATTTTTCAACAAGACGGAGCATCCCGTCACTGCAGTCGCCAAGTGCGTGAATATCTGAATGAAACTCTACCGAAACGATGGATTGGTCGTCAAGGATCTGGCGACTTAGCATGTCTCAGCTGGGCTCCACGGCCACCTGATTTGACACCCTCTGACTTCTGTCGTTAAAGATAACGTTGGAAATGGAAATGAGCGTTTGGCGTCATTGGCCGGGAGGCCCCTCGCGGGGCAGGTCCGGCCGCCTTGACGCAGGTCTTATTACATTCGGCGCCACATTGGGTGACCTGCACGCCGGATGGGGATGAAATGAGGATGAACACAACACAACACCCAGTCCCTGAGCGGAGAAAATCTCCGACCCAGCCGGGAATCGAACCCGGGCCCGGAGGACGGCAATCCGTCACGCTGACCACTCAGCTACTGGGGCGGACAAGATAACGTTTACGTACCACCAATCCCACAGAAGCTGCAAGAGTTGAAGAACCGGATCCGTATTGCCATAACACCAGTGACGAAGGACATGCTGGCCCGCGTATGGGAGGAATTTGAGTATCGATGTGATATTGTTCGTGTCGCTGTTGAAGCACGTATTGAACATCTGTAATCCGAACTTGAGAGGTTCGTAAATATGTGTGTAAACTTTCATATTTGTATGTCTTAAAGTTTAATAAATATATGCATACGAAACACGCATATTCTTTTTGAAACGTCTTGTATTTCCTGGTACATGAGAAATGCTATTCCGTAAGAACTCGGTGAACGTACTTCCAGAATATATCTTATTCAGTCACATACAAGGCGAATTCGGAAAATAAGGTCCGACCGATCGCGAAATGGAAACCACTGTGAAAATCCGATGACGCTCTGCACAGATGTGTTGGGGAGTGGCTCTAGTACGCCCATCGATAGCCTCACCTCGCTCTCTTCAGTTCTGAGAACTCTGTGAGGACGTACGAGGGCCCGGTGAGGAATTTCGCCTGATGCCCACATCACATATCTGTGTTGCGCTTCTTTCTTCGAGTCAATCCTCAGCCGCATTCTGCAGGGGCAATGAAGATGCTCCTGCAGCGTTTTCAGTTGGAAGTGTTTGACCACACACAATATAGCACATACCCCACTGGCCATTAAAATTGCTACACCAACAAGAAATGCAGATGATAAACGGGTATTCATTGGAAAAATATACAGGGTGATTCAAAAAGAATACCACAACGTTAAAAATGTGTATTTAATGAAAGAAACATAATATAACCTTCTGTTATACATCATTACAAAGAGTATTTAAAAAGGTTTTTTTTTCACTCAAAAACAAGTTCAGAGATGTTCAATATGGCCCCCCTCCAGACACTCGAGCAATATCAACCCGATACTCCAACTCGTTCCACACTCTCTGTAGCATATCAGGCGTAACAGTTTGGATAGCTGCTGTTATTTCTCGTTTCAAATCATCAATGGTGGCTGGGAGAGGTGGCTCAAACACCATATCCTTAACATACACCCATAAGAAAAAATCGCAGGGGGTAAGAACAGGGCTTCTTCGAGGCCAGTGATGAAGTGCTCTGTCACGGGCTGCCTGGCGGCCGATCCATCGCCTCGGGTAGTTGACGTTCAGGTTTCATAACTAACCTTTTTCGTAGGACTCTCCATACAGTTGATTGTGTGGAATTTGCAGCTCTCTGCTAGCTCTGCGAGTCGATTTTCCTGGGCTGCGAACAAATGCTTGCTGGATGCGTGCTACATTTTCATCACTCGTTCTCGGCCGTCCAGAACTTTTCCCTTTGCACAAACACCCATTCTCTGTAAACTGTTTATACCAACGTTTAATACACCACCTATCAGGAGGTTTAACACCATACTTCGTTCGAAATGCACGCTGAACAACTGTCGTCGATTCACTTCTGCCGTACTCAATAACACAAAAAGCTTTCTGTTGAGCGGTCGCCATCTTAGCATCAACTGACGCTGACGCCTAGTCAGCATAGCCTCAAGCGAACAAATGTACAACTAAATGAAACTTTATAGCTCCCTTAATTCGCCGACAGATAGTGCTTAGCTCTGCCTTTTGTCGTTGCAGAGTTTTAAATTCCTAAAGTTGTGGTATTCTTTTCGAATCACCCTTTATTATACGAGAACTGACATGTGATTACATTTTCACGCAATTTGGGTGCATAGATCCTGAGAAATCAGTACCTCTGGCCGTAATAACGGCCTTGATACGCCTGGCCATTCAGTCAAAGAGAGCTTGGATGGAATGTACCGGTAGAGCTGCCCATGCAGCTTCAACACGATACCACAGTTCATCAAGAGTAGTGACTGGCGTATTGTGACGAGCCAGTTGCTCGACCACCATTGACCAGACGTTTTCAGTTGGTGAGAGATCTGGAGAATGTGCTGGTCACGGCAGCAGTCAAACATTTTCTGTATCCAGAAAGGCCCGTACAGGACCTGCAACATGCGGTCGTGCATTATCCTGCTGAAATGTAGGGTTTCGCAGGGATCGAATGAAGGGTAGAGCCACGGGTCGTAACACATCTGAAATGTAACGTCCACTGTTCAAAGTGCCGTCAATGCGAACAAGAGGTGTCCGAGACGTATAACCAATGGCACCCCATATCATCACGCCGGGTGATACGCTGGTATGGCGATGACGAATACACGCTTCCAATATGCGTTCACCGCGATGTCGCCAAACACGGATGCAACCCATGATGCTGTAAACAGAACCTGGATTCACCCGAAAAAACGACGTTTTGCCATTCGTGCACCCAGGTTTGTCGTTGAGGACACCATCGCAGGCGCTCCTGTCTGTGATGCAGCGTCAAGGGTAACAGCTGCTGCAAACGTAGTCTAACTGTTCGTGCAGATGGTTGTTGTCTTGCAAACGTCCCCATCTGTTGACTCAGGGATCGAGACGTGGCTGCACCATCCGTTACAGCCATGCGGGTAAGATGCCTGTCATCTCGACTGCTAGTGATACGAGGCCGTTGGGATTCAGCACGGCGTTCGTATTACCCTCCTGCACCCACCGATTCCACATTCCACATTCTGGTAACAGTCTCGACCAACGCGAGCAGCAATGTCGCGATACGATAAACCGAAATCGCGATAGGCTACAATCCGACCTTTATCAAAGTCGGAAACGTGATGGTACGCATTTCTCCTCCTTACACGAGGCATCACAACAACGTTTCACCAGGCAACGCCGGTCAACTGCTGTTTGTGTATGAGAAATCGGTTGGAAACTTTCCTCATGTCAGCACGTTGTAGGTGTCGCAACCGGCGCCAACCTTGTGTGAATGCTCTGAAAATCTAATCATTTGTATATCACAGCATCTTCTTCCTGTCGGTTAAATTTCGTGTCTGCAGCACATCATCTTCGTGGTGTATCAATTGTAATGGCCGGTAGTGTAATTCGCTCCCTGTTAGTTTCATCTCTGTTCATACGAACCGCTACGAAGACAACATTTGGCACAGACAACGAGCTGTAGGCCAGCGTAGAGAATTGGTACAGGTGGCTTTTTGGAAGTTGGTACAATGCTACAACGAACGTCTAAGTCGGATCGGCGGCTATGTAGATAAGTAGCTGGAAGCTGTTGCTAACTGTTACAAGTAAAACATTTTTGATTTTCACAGTGGTTTCCATTTCGCGACCGATCGGACCTTACTTTTCGAATACGCCTCGTATTTCGGTAATCGGGTATTTGGATTGATTGCACCCCTGAGTAACAAACTGCGACGTACAGGATGTTATTACTAAAACAAATTGCTGCAAATTACGGTAGATCGCACCGTAACTAGAGCGACGAGAGAAATTACGCAGTTCACTGTAGCGTCAGGAAGAATGATGTAGCGCAGCTCGACGGTAATTGAATTATTATCTCGGTTTAAGGCTAATCTCATCAGAAAATACCACCAGTTGTGATCAGAAAATTCACTGGCGTACCAGTCTCCCTTAAACCGCTGTATTACGGTACCGCTGCATGCAGTATTACCAGAACATTCAACGCTAAATTAATCGAGAATAAAGCCTATAAACGGGAAGGACTTATTACTGAGAGCCTGTAATTTGCAGCGGCACTCATTTCATTAGCTTCTTCATCATTATACATGGTTTGATGTGTTGTCACATATCTTACGAATCTCCCAGACGAAACCGCAGTCGCGCAACATGTAGCGAACAAAGCAGTCGTTTTAACCGCTTCTTAGCTAATTTATCTTCCTATCAGAATGAAATTTTTCGGTATAAACGTGTACGTGTGAAATTCTAATAGATCTCCAACCACCGTACTTCACAATCGTCATCACTCTAGGACCGACCACTAAACAGAGAAAAGTAATACATCCCATGGTGTTTAGTCAGTTTACAAGTCACTGTCAACATAAAAGCGCCCCTAAAACCTGACAAACGATTTTCTGATAGTAGATGTTTATTGCCGAACGTGGTCCAAAGCATGTCTCTTATGTACCTCAGTATACACTAAACTGAAGAATGGCATCAGATTTTACATGCATTACTTTGTAATAACATGAGTAGTTACCGTAATTAGAAATGAATCAAGGAATGGTTTTAAAAACGGACTATGAATAAAAAATTATAAAGTATAGCCCGATTGTGCTGTTTTAACAACGAAACTCAGTTTTTGATAACTGTTGTCTTTTTAACTTGTAAATGTAACAGTTTTCTCGTTATTCAGATTCGCAAATACTGTGTAAAATTTCTACTGTCGATGGTCTTCGTTGAAATTAAACCGTAGTATTCATTATAACGACGATTACGTACTTTTCTGGAGCCCAAATTTCAATGTGAGTAAATATCACCTATCTGTTAGTGCATCTGCAATATCATCTGCTCCTTCTCATTGCTGTTATTGGCTTTACGAATGTTACGCGCCACTTACCGCAGTGTGTAACTTGCCGAAAAGTCCAACCCAACGTTTATTAAATGAGATGGCGCATAGTGCATATCTAGGGTGGTCCACCATACTTTTGTAACCCAAACATACGTCAATACATTCCAGTTAGTATTCTCTTATTATCTGAAAAATCCCACACAAAAAAACCAACAAACTGTGAGCAAACATATGTGGATTCCTCTTTAACCATCAAGATATGAAACGTAACTTTATTTTCTAAAACCAAACCGTAGTGTTTTCTGCTGAGATTCATTAATTCATCTCTGGGATTCTCTGTGGTATAAAAGCGAAGTGATATCAAAAATTATCTGAAAAAGCACAGTTCCAGTTATTAATTTTGTTTACTGCGCATAAATCCGCGCGACAATCGCCCCAGACGTAAACGAAGAGCGGAACATTTGAAAACGTTGTCTCTTAATATGGAAACACGGAACATCAGCGTGTAATGAATAACAACCTACGGGAAGGAAATTGGTGTACGACTGAAGGAAATACGTGCTGTCCGTTCGTTCTTCTCCGTTCATACTCCTCACTGAGTAGCTACTGGCGTATGACACTTGTAATACAGTGGAAAACTATCTCGCTACGAATAACAATCAGAGAAGTTTTATTTATTAAATGAGATGGCGCATAGTGCATATTTAGCGTGGTCCACCATACTTTTGTAACCCAAACAAACGTCAACCCAGAGCTAATGAAAAGATATAGCACGTCAATCTTTTGCTGTTATTGATTCGTCACCACAGAATTCATAAACGAAAATTAATATGATTATATTCGTAAGGCTAATAGATAGGTCAACTGAAAATTTTTTCATTTAGCACCACATGCACTTAAGGTTTGTTTGAAGTAAAAAGTGATTGGAAAAATGGGAAATTCATAGTAATAACTATATTTGTAGGAAGAGAATTAGTTGGCATTTTACGTTTCACTTTTCATTGGTAAGAATTGTATGGTGTATCAAGCACATCAAAGCATTTCCCGTGTCGTCGTAACTGCCGCCTGCTTCACGTCTGCTGTGCAGCGAGCTACCTTAAATTTAAGTATTAACTGTATTTTCTTACTTGTCACTTCTTCTTCCGTGTGTATTTGCTTTTAGGAAGCTTTAATTTTCGAGTGCTCTTAATAGTGTTCCATAGATTTCGTGTTTGTTTTGAATACAGTAAGAGAGTCCCTGTAGTCAACCATAGTGCCAGTAGTGCTAGAGTTTGTTTTCAATACAGTCCAGAGACAGGTAGTGCTATTTTCATTGTTTTCTACAAGAAGTGGCTAGCAACCACAGTTTAGTGAATAAGCAGCCGCCTTTAGTGAATTAGCAGTCTAGTTAAAGGTTGATTAACTCCCTTCAGTAAATTGTTTCCTTAGGATGGATAGGATGTGTGACTGCTGTGTACGGACGCAGGAGGAGCTGGCCACTGTTCGCGAACAGCTGAGCGTGTTGATGGCCGCTGTCAGCCGTCTTCAGGCTGCTGCCTCGGAGTGTAGCGGCAGTGGGGAGTCTGGTGCGTCGCAAGGTACACCCCAGGTGTTACATGCTTCACCCACTGTCCCTGCTGTCGAGACATCTTCGCGGGTACCGGGCGCGGTTGGGCCACCCTCTCCCCAAGGGGAGTGGCGGGTTCAGCGGCGTTCGCGGCGCACGAGGCGGAAGGTCTATGTGGAGGCTGGCCGTGTGGCATCGCCCGCTTTGCCTGTGAGGGGACATGTGGCTGCTCCTTCAGCAAGGTCTGAGCAGGCACACGGGGGGAGGGGTTTATTAGTTATTGGGAGCTCCAACGTTAGGCGGGTGATGGAGCCCCTTAGGGAAATAGCGAGAAGGTCGGGGAAGAAGGCCAGTGTTCACTCTGTCTGCTTGCCGGGGGGTCTCATCCGAGATGTGGAGGAGGCCCTACCGGCGGCGATAGAGAGCACTGGGTGCACCCGACTGCAAATTGTTGCTCATGTCGGCACCAATGACTCCTGCCGTCTGGGTTCAGAGGTCATCCTCAGTTCGTACAGGCGGTTGGCGGAATTGGTGAAGGCGGAAAGCCTCGCTCGCGGGGTGGAATCAGAGCTAACTATTTGTAGTATCGTTCCCAGAACCGATCGCGGTCCTCTGGTTTGGAGCCGAGTGGAAGGCTTAAACCAGAGGCTCAGACGATTCTGCGGAGATCTGGGGTGCAAATTTCTCGACCTCCGCTATCGGGTGGAGAAATGTAGGGTCCCCCTGAATAGGTCAGGCGTGCACTACACGCCGGAAGCGGCTACAAGGGTAGCGGAGTACGTGTGGAGTGCACATGGGGGTTTTTTAGGTTAGAGAATCCCCTCCCTAGGCCCGACAAGACGCCTCCTGAGACGCGGCAAGATAGGAGTAGGCAAAATGCAACAGGGAGTAACAATATTAATGTGCTAATAGTAAACTGCAGGAGCGTCTATAGAAAGGTCCCAGATCTGCTCTCATTAATAAACGATCACAACGCCCATATAGTACTAGGGACAGAAAGTTGGCTGAAACCAGACGTAAACAGTAACGAAATCCTAAACTCAGATTGGAATGTATACCGCAGAGACAGGCTGAACAGTGAAGGGGGAGGCGTGTTTATAGCGGTAAAAAGTGCAATAGTATCGAAGGAAATTGACGGAGATCCGAAATGTGAAATGATTTGGGTGAAGGTCGCGGTTAAAGCAGGCTCAGACATGGTAATTGGATGTCTCTATAGGCCCCCTGGCTCAGCAGCTGTTGTGGCTGAGCACCTGAAGGATAATTTGGAAAATATTTCGAGTAGATTTCCCCACCATGTTATAGTTCTGGGTGGAGATTTTAATTTGCCGGATATAGACTGGGAGACTCAGACGTTCATAACGGGTGGCAGGGACAAAGAATCCAGTGAAATTTTTTTAAGTGCTTTATCTGAAAACTACCTTGAGCAGTTAAACAGAGAACCGACTCGTGGCGATAACATATTAGACCTTCTGGTGACAAACAGACCCGAACTATTTGAAAAAGTTAACGCAGAACAGGGAATCAGTGATCATAAAGCGGTTACGGCATCGATGATTTCAGCCGTAAATAGGAATATTAAAAAGGGTAGGAAGATTTTTCTGTTTAGAAAAGGTGACAAAAAGCAGATTTCAGAGTACCTGTTGGCTCAACACAAAAGTTTTGTCTCAAGTACTGATAGTGTTGAGGATCAGTGGACAAAGTTCAAAACCATCGTACAATATGCGTTAGATGAGTATGTGCCAAGCAAGATCGTAAGAGATGGAAAAGAGCCACCGTGGTTAGAAAACTGCTGCGGAAGCAAAGGGAACTTCACAGCAAACATAAACATAGCCAAAGCCTTGTAGACAAACAAAAATTACGCGAAGCGAAATGTAGTGTGAAGAGAGCTATGCGAGAGGCGTTCAATGAATTCGAAAGTAAAATTCTATGTACTGACTTGGCAGAAAATCCTAAGAAATTTTGGTCTTATGTCAAAGCGGTAGGTGGATCAAAACAAAATGTCCAGACACTCTGTGACCAAAATGGTACTGAAACAGAGGATGACAGACTAAAGGCCGAGATACTAAATGTCTTTTTCCAAAGTTGTTTCACAGAGGAAGATTGCACTGTAGTTCCTTCACTAGATTGTCGCACAGATGACAAAATGGTAGATATCGAAATAGACGACAGAGGGATAGAGAAACAATTAAAATCGCTCAAAAGAGGAAAGGCCTCTGGACCTGATGGGATACCAGTTCAATTTTACACAGAGTACGCGAAGGAACTTGCCCCCCTTCTTGCAGCGGTGTACCGTAGGTCTCTAGAAGAGCGTAGCGTTCCAAAGGATTGGAAAAGGGCACAGGTCATCCCCGTTTTCAAGAAGGGACGTCGAACAGATGTGCAGAACTATAGACCTATATCTCTAACGTCGATCAGTTGTAGAATTTTGGAACACGTATTGTGTTCGAGTATAATGACTTTTCTGGAGACTAGAAATCTACTCTGTAGGAATCAGCATGGGTTTCGAAAAAGACGGTCATGTGAAACCCAGCTCGCGCTATTCGTCCACGAGACTCAGAGGGCCATAGACACGAGTTCACAGGTAGATGCCGTGTTTCTTGACTTCCGCAAGGCGTTCGATACAGTTCCCCACAGTCGTTTATTGAACAAAGTAAGAGCATATGGACTATCAGACCAATTGTGTGATTGGATTGAGGAGTTCCTAGATAACAGGACGCAGCATGTTATTCTCAATGGAGAGAAGTCTTCCGAAGTAAGAGTAATTTCAGGTGTGCCGCAGGGGAGTGTCATAGGACCGTTGCTATTCACAATATACATAAATGACCTGGTAGATGACATCGGAAGTTCACTGAGGCTTTTTGCAGATGATGCTGTGGTGTATCGAGAGGTTGTAACAATGGAAAATTGTACTGAAATGCAGGAGGATCTGCAGCGAATTGACGCATGGTGCAGGGAATGGCAACTGAATCTCAATGTAGACAAGTGTAACGTGCTGCGAATACACAGAAAGATAGATCCTTTATCATTTAGCTACAAAATAGCAGGTCAGCAACTGGAAGCAGTTAATACCATAAATTATCTGGGAGTACGCATTAGGAGTGATTTAAAATGGAATGATCATATAATGCTGATTGTCGGTAAAGCAGATGCCAGACTGAGATTCATTGGAAGAATCCTAAGGAAATGCAATCCGAAAACAAAGGAAGTAGGTTACAGTACGCTTGTTCGCCCACTGCTTGAATACTGCTCAGCAGTGTGGGATCCGTACCAGATAGGGTTGATAGAAGAGATAGAGAGGATCCAACGGAGAGCAGCGCGCTTCGTTACAGGATCATTTAGTAATCGCGAAAGCGTTACGGAGATGATAGATAAACTCCAGTGGAAGACTCTGCAGGAGAGACGCTCAGTAGCTCGGTACGGGCTTTTGTCAAAGTTTCGAGAACTTACCTTCACCGAAGAGTCAAGCAGTATATTGCTCCCTCCTACGTATATCTCGCGAAGAGACCATGAGGATAAAATCAGAGAGATTAGAGCCCACACAGAGGCATACCGACAATCCTTCTTTCCACGAACAATACGAGACTGGAATAGAAGGGAGAACCGATAGAGGTACTGAAGGTACCCTCCGCCACACACCGTCAGGTGGCTTGCGGAGTGTGGATGTAGATGTAGATGTAGATGTATCGCTGTTCTATCATGAATATTTGAAGCTACAGACATACGTTTCCAGACAAGCAATGATGCGCAAACGAAAGACATCTTTTTGTGTAATTAACACTGAGTAACATATGCCTCTTTACGTGGAACTGTGTATATTTAATTACACCTAACAAATACTGCAAAAAGGAATATACTGCCATAACGTTCGCTAATGTTTGCCGTGCAAATTTTCACAATCACGTGCGTGAAACGTGTTGAATATTGGACACGCAGCGCCGGTCCATGTTTGATTTAAGAATTTTTACGTTGCAATTGAGCTGAAAATGCCAATTGTCGGCCCCCTTGCGCCTTACATCTGGAATGTTTCAAGACTGTTTTAGGGAAATGTTTTACTATAATCACTAATAACTGTTATTTTCTATATTTCTCTTTTCAAGAGCTTTCGAGTATCGTTAAGCAAGACATTAAGAATGTTTCAAGTTTTAACTATCCACCAAAGCCATCTCGATTTGTGCAGAGTTGTTTATTGATAACTTTGTTTTGTCACCTTGAATAGTTTCTGGAACATGCATGGTGAACTCCATCGACAATATTTCGCACATTCTTCAGGGATATTTTCTAAGTGTTTGGGTATAAGGAAACCCAAGTGATTTGCTATAGAGTAACTGCATTTCGTTTGACTTATTACGTACTTTCTTCATGTACTGCACTTAAAATATTTGCACGGCAGTGGAAATCTGGTCGGTACATACTGTGTCTCGTGTTTGGAAACAAACAGTCCACTCGCCCACGCTACTCGCTGCTGACAACAGCAATACCCACATTATTTTTCGCCTTCGTAATTTCATTAAGTACTGCTCGTTTTGCAACACCACAACTCTGTGGATGATCGTACATATTCTACGTTTGCTTTATTAGTTGTGCTGAATATTATTCCTGTAAATATGTTGTCAGGTTACAACTGCTATTTGTTATTTAAGAAAGATAATACGCATGGTAAGTAGACACGATGGCCTAGTCAGGAAAAGCTATTGTCAAAGAATGTAACAAATTGTAAATGCATTATCGCTGGGCGTGGGAGCGCGCCAAAAGAGTAACAGTTGAGAGTCGCGAGGAGACGGTTGGTGTCGTCGGTTGTGTGTATTCGCCGGTGTGGCTATGCAAAAGTACGGAAACAAAAAGTCTGTTTCCAAAGTGCGGAGCAGTGAAAACTGAAATGGTTGTTTAATATGGGATGTTTAATATAGGCAAGCTATGGCAGTTATTGAGCACAGTACAAATGCAGCTAGAGTAATTCACATAACATTAAGAGTACTGTTGGCCCTTGTTATTGACTACGGTATGGCAACAAGGTCAACCTGTGCCCTATTTACCGCTAAATGAAGCCACTCGACAAGCCAACAGCATCATGAAGTGAAGTAAGATCTAGACTTTTTATAACTAGAAATGTAATAGACTGACCAGCGTAGTTGGAATTTTATTGCTTGAATAACATTGTTTTCGTGCATATTGTCACGTAAATAATTTTCCTAAGTCGTTATCCAAGTTGTATCCAATCTATCTCTTTGTATGAACCGAGATAATCAGAAAATGAACTGAAAATGAAGTGCTTTATTGAATTATCAAAACATAATTTTTCCAACTTTTGGACAATTACATAATAATGAAACTTTTGGTTGTAGTATGAATAATGTCAGAAACAGAATGATGCAAAAGCCATTATTAATTAATTTGCTAAAAATAGAGTAACTTTCATAATAACGAACTGGTAGTAAAACCTTACGTAACTTGGGCACAGAATTTCATTGTCAAAGCACAGTTCTAAGTTATAGCTTGTGGTATAATTCGTAAGTTTTATTACAAATAAATATCAAAGTAACTGCTACAGTTACGACAGTCCTTACCAATGAGTAAATTCAAACAGTCTTCCTGCTTGATACGATAACGACAGTCAGTATTACGGTGAGTGACGTAACAAAAGCCGGTCTCGGTGGCCGAGCGGCTCTAGGCGCTTCAGTCCGGAACCATGCTGCTGCTATCGTCGCAGGTTCGAATCCTGCCTCGGGCATGGATATGTGTGATGTCCTTAGATCAGCTAGGTTTAAGTAGTTCTAAGTCTAGGGGACTGACGAGCTCAGATCTTAAGTCCCATAGTACTTAGAGCCATTAGAACGTAACAAAAAGTTTCTGTCCACAGCCAGTAAACAATCTTACTTTAATTGATTTTTGAAAATTAATATAATATGTTGTGTGTGTTTGCTATTTGATTATTATCTGACTACTGTGATATGTGTGGTGTGAAGTACGTGAAAGTGTGCATTAGGTATTGTTCCTACTTCATGACGCCAATAACTGTTCTTACGTACGAGGTGCATTCAAGTTCTAAGGTCTCCGATTTTTTTTTCTCCTGACTGGAAAGAGATAGAAACATGCGCATTGTTTTAAAATGAGGCCGCGTTCATTGTCAATACGTCCTAGAGATGGCAGCACCGTACGGCAGATGGAACTTTACCGCCAGCGGCGAGAATGAGAACTGTTTTAAATACTTAAAATGGTGACGTTTTCCTCACTTGAACAGCTTGCAATCATTCGTTTTCTGAATTTGCGTGGTGTGAAACCAATTGAAATTCATTGACAGTTGAAGGAGACATGTGGTGATGGAGTTATGGATGTGTTGAAAGTGCGTTTGTGGGTGCGACAGTTTAATGAAGGCAGAACATCGTGTGACAACAAACTGAAACAACCTTGGGCTCGCACAAGCCGGTCTGACGACATGATCGAGAAAGTGGAGAGAATTATTTTGGGGGATCGTCGAATGACTGTTGAACAGATCGCTTCCAGAGTTGGCATTTCTGTGGGTTCTGTGCACACAATCCTGCATGACGACGTGAAAATGCGAAAAGTGTCATCCAGGTGGGTGCCACGAATGCTGACGGACGACCACATGGCTGCCCGTGTGGCATGTTGCCAAGCAATGTTGACGCGCAATGACAGCATGAATGGGACTTTCTTTTCGTCGGTTGTGACAATGTATGAGACGTGGATGCCATTTTTCAATCCAGAAACAAAGCGCCATTCAGCTCAATGGAAGCACACAGATTCACCGCCACCAAAAAATTTCGGCTAACCGCCAGTGCTGAAAAAATGATGGCTTCCATGTTCTGGGACAGCGAGGGCGTAATCCTTACTCCTTGCGTTCCAAAGGGCACTACGGTAACAGGTGCATCCTACGAAAATGTTTTGAAGAACAAATTCCTTCCTGCACTGCAACAAAAACGTCCGGAAAGGGCTGCGCGTGTGCTGTTTCACCAAGACAAGGCACCCGCACATCGAGCTAACGTTACGCAACAGTTTCTTCGTGATAACAACTTTGGAGTGATTCCTCATGCTCCCTACTCACCTGACCTGCCTCCTAGTGACTTTTGGCTTTTTCCAACAATGAAAGACACTCTCCGTGGCCGCACATTCACCAGCCGTGCTGCTATTGCCTCAGCGATTTTCCGGTGGTCAAAACAGACTCCTAAAGAAGCCTTCGCCGCTGCCATGGAATCATGCCGTCAGCGTTGTGAAAAATGTGTACGTCTGCA
The DNA here is from genome assembly GCF_023864275.1 of Schistocerca cancellata. Taxonomy (NCBI): domain Eukaryota; kingdom Metazoa; phylum Arthropoda; class Insecta; order Orthoptera; family Acrididae; genus Schistocerca; species Schistocerca cancellata. Next base: position 886,573,941 of record NC_064628.1, on the reverse strand, counting down.
GGGCGATTACGTCGAGAAGTAACGCCAGTTTCATCGATTTCGGGTGAGTAGTTAATTAGAAAAAAAATCAGAGGCCTTAGAACTTGAATGCACCTCGTAAGATTGCTTACGAGTATGAAGTTCAGTTTCAATTTAAATATTCTTGTTCCGGTAAGGAACTGGTGACCGTTGGTTATTTCATTAATGACATACTTTTAAAATCTTTCGTCCAAATTTTCGACTAACTACTGTTAATTAAAAAATTAGTGTACGTAATTAAAAATATATAAACTTAACCGAACTTTGTTTCTAATCGTCATTGCTAACGTGCTGAGCAGTGGCGATTCGGTTGCAACTTCATCTACTTCTCTCGGTTTTGCATTATTCTTCTGAGTATATGGCTTTTCCGCACAGATTAGGGAATTTAGGTACATGGTCATACAGAAAAGCCTAATTAGCCGGAGAGGTAGGAGGGTTATAGTTTCTGCTACGGATTTGTTCTCTCGGCAGCGTTCGTTGCAAGTCAAGAGTCACACAAATCACGGTTAGATTTCGCGTTGAAGAGTTGACCGATGTACACCTCGTGTACGGATTCACTGAATACAACGGAACGAAGCTATCGTGAGCTATTCCCGCATCGACGGCAACCACATAGCAGTACATTACGTCTGGACGTAGTTGCTGCCAAGAAACTGGATCCTTCCCTGTTATAGTGATTGCATATTACTGGCATTTTCAGTGTCGTGAAGGTTTCTTCCCAGAAAGAAGCGTAATTAGGATTAGAAATAAAGGAAATCATGTGAATTGTGTAAACTAAAGGTGGACGGGAGAGAAAGGGAAGGAACTAACGACATAAAACATAAATACACTCCTGGAAATTGAAATAAGAACACCGTGAATTCATTGTCCCAGGAAGGGTTGGTTGGTTGGTTTGGGGAAGGAGACCAGACAGCGTGGTCATCGGTCTCATCGGATTAGGGAAGGATGGGGAAGGAAGTCGGCCGTGCCCTTTCATAGGAACCATCCCGGCATTTGCCTGGAGTGATTTAGGGAAATCACGGAAAACCTAAATCAGGATGGCCGGACGCGGGATTGAACCGTCGTCCTTCCGAATGCGAGTCCAGTGTCTTACCACTGCGCCACCTCGCTCGGTCCCAGGAAGGGGAAACTTTATTGACACATTCCTGGGGGTCAGATACATCACATGATCACACTGACAGAACCACAGGCACATAGACACAGGCAACAGAGCATGCACAATGTCGGCACTAGTACAGTGTATATACACCTTTCGCAGCAATGCAGGCTGCTATTCTCCCATGGAGACGATCGTAGAGATGCTGGATGTAGTCCTGTGGAACGGCTTGCCATGCCATTTCCACCTGGCGCCTCAGTTGGACCAGCGTTCGTGCTGGACGTGCAGACCGAGTGAGACGACGCTTCATCCAGTCCCAAACATGCTCAATGGGGGACAGATCCGGAGATCTTGCTGGCCGGGGTAGTTGACTTACACCTTCTAGAGCACGTTGGGTGGCACGGGATACATGCGGACGTGCATTGTCCAGCTGGAACAGCAAGTTCCCTTGCCGGTCTAGGAATGGTACAACGATGGGTTCGATGACGGCTTGGATGGACCGTGCACTATTCAGTGTCCCCTCGACGATCACCAGTGGTGTACGGCCAGTGTAGGAGATCGCTCCCCACACCATGATGCCGGGTGTTGGCCCTGTGTGCCTCGGTCGTATGCAGTCCTGATTGTGGCGCTCACCTGCACGGCGCCAAACACGCATACGACCATCATTGGCACCAAGGCAGAAGCGACTCTCATCGCTGAAGACGACACGTCTCCATTCGTCCCTCCATTCACGCCTGTCGCGACACCACTGGAGGCGGGCTGCACGATGTTGGGGCGTGAGCGGAAGACGGCCTAACGGTGTGCGGGACCGTAGCCCAGCTTCATGGAGACGGTTGCGAATGGTCCTCGCCGATACCCCAGGAGCAACAGTGTCCCTAATTTGCTGGGAAGTGGCGGTGCGGTCCCCTACGGCACTGCGTAGGATCCTACGGTCTTGGCATGCATCCGTGCGTCGCTGCGGTCCGGTCCCAGGTCGACGGGCACGTGCACCTTCCGCCGACCACTGGCGACAACATCGATGTACTGTGGAGACCTCACGCCCCACGTGTTGAGCAATTCGGAGGTACGTCCACCCGGCCTCCCGCATGCCCACTATACGCCCTCGCTCAAAGTCCGTCAACTGCACATACGGTTCACGTCCACGCTGTCGCGGCATGCTACCAGTGTTAAAGACTGCGATGGAGCTCCGTATGCCACGGCAAACTGGCTGACACTGACGGCGGCGGTGCACAAATGCTGCGCAGCTAGCGCCATTCGACGGCCAACACCGCGGTTCCTGGTGTGTCCGCTGTGCCGTGCGTGTTATCATTGCTTGTACAGCCCTCTCGCAGTGTCCGGAGCAAGTATGGTGGGTCTGACACACCGGTGTCAATGTGTTCTTTTTTCCATTTCCAGGAGTGTATATGTAAACTGAAGGTGGTGGAGGACAGTGAGAAGAGGAACTAATGACATGTCCGAAAGGGCAGACACCACGCATTCATGTAACTGATTCGTATTGATGGGCTACGAATCCACCACTTTCTGTGCGAATGCACAATTACGTTCGTCCAAAAAAAAAAAAAAAGTTCAAATGTGTGTGAAACCTTATGGGACTTAACTGCTAAGGTCATCAGTCCCTAAACTTACACACTACTTAACCTAAATTATCCTAAGGACAAACACACACACACCCATGCCCGAGGAAGGCCTCGAACCTCCGCCGAGACCAGCCGCACAGTCCATGACTGCAGCGCCTGACACCGCTCGGCTAATCGCGCGCGGGTCACGTTCGTCCTCCAGCGGGAATTTCAAAGTAGCGAGCAAGGGCGACATGGGAGGAAGAGAGGAAGACTGGGTTTAGCGTCCCATCGACATCGAGGTCATTAGAGACGGAGCACGAGCTCGGATTGTGTTGAGGATGGAGAAGGAAATCGATCGCCCCCTTGCAAAGGAACCGTCCCGACGTTTGCCTGGAGCGATTTGCCCGACGTGGGTTTGAACTGTCGTCCTCCCAAATGCGAGTCCAGTATGCTAACCACTGCGCCACCTCAATCGGTGGCGGCTTGGAGGGGGACTGTGGAAGTGGAAAGACGCCGCTAGGTGGGAATGGCGGTCGGTCGAGAAGTGCACAGAGACAGTCCACGCATTTGCGGTTATCACTGTGTCTGGTGGTGCATTGGTTAACGGAACTGCCTGGTAAGCAGGAGACCCCGTGTTCGAATACCGGTCAAGAAGACATTTTCTTCCGTCGTCAATGACTCCCCATAAAGACCTGAAGCAGCTGATATTATTAGTTCCTATTCCTTTCCTTTGCCCCTGCCCACCTCCACCTACGATTTACATAACATGTCCTCAACTGCGGGTCTGCGTGATGTCTGTTCTTTCAGACATGCCCGAAAAACACACACCACGCAGTCATACAATCAAGATCCCGACAGATTAAAATTGTGATACAGGAAGGGACTGGAACGTAAAACCTTTGACTACAGCGAGCAAATGCTCTACCGCCTGAACTATCCAGCCACGACTCGTGACCCGCCCTCGCACCCATACTTGCACAGTACTGCATCGCCCACCCTCCAAACTTCACAGACGTTCGTTCACCTAGGTATGGCCAAGCTACGTCACCGCAGTATCCTTTCTTCCGGGAGTGCTAGGCCGTAGGTATGAAGGAGAACTTTTATGAAGTTTCGAAGATGGTAGATGACACACTGGTGGAAATATAGCTATGATATTTAGACGGTTCAGTCGGTAAAGAAAGGTCCCACGTTCGAGTTCCATATATATATATATATATATATATATATATATATATATATATATATATATATATATATATATATATATATATATATAGTCGAATTAAATCAGGTGATGCAGAGGGAATTAAATTAGGAAATGAGACACTTAAAGTAGTAATGAGTTTTGCTATTCTGGAAGCAAAATAATTGATGATTGTCAAAGTAGGGAGGATATAAAATGTAGACTGGCTATGGAAAGGAAAGCGTTTCTGAAGTAGAGAAATTTGTTAACATCGAGTGTAAATTTAAGTGTCACGAAGTCTTTTCTGAAAGTTTTTGTATGGACTGTAGCGATGTATGGAAGCGAAACATGGACGATAACGACTTTAGACAAGAAGAGAATAGAATCTTTTGGAATGTGGTGCTACGGAAGAATGCTGCAAGATTAGATGGGTAGATCTCGTAACTAATGAGCAGGTACTGAATAGAAATGGGGGAGAAGAGGAATTTGTGGCACAACTTGAAGGGATCGGTTGGTGGTACACGTTCTGAGGCATCAAGGGATCACCAATTTAGTATTGGAGGGAGGCGTGGAGTGTAACAATCGTAGAGGAAGACCAAGAGATGAATACACTGTGCAGATTCAGCAGGACATACGGTGCAGTAATTATTACGAGATGAAGTGGCTTGCACAGGATAGAGTAGCATGGAGAGCCGCATCAAAGCAGTCTCTGGACTGAAGACCACAACAACAAATATCGAACTGACTCTCGTTAATGAACACGAGAACGGACCATGTCAGAAAATGCTGGAAACCGTGATATCGATGCACCAGTTGGTTACAGATGGTTCAAATGTCTCTGAGCACTATTGGACTTAACTTCTGAGGTCATCAGTCCCATAGCACTTAGAACTACTTAAACCTAACTCACCTAAGGACGTCACACACATCCATGCCCCGAGGCAGGATTCGAACCTGCGACAGTAGCGGTCGCGCGGTTCCAGACTGTAGCGCCTAGAACCGCTCGGCCACCTCGGCAGGCCCTAGTTTGTTACTGCCGCGTGTCTGCGCCTCCGCCTCCCCCGTGCTCTGCACCGACTACTTCGCTGTGTCACTACATTTCAGTGAGTGAGAAGGGCAGAAGTATTTAGCGGCCAGCTGAATGTAACACAATACAGTGCTCACGGCGAAACACCGCGTACTCATAGTCGAGTGTTATGTGAAGCACAATTCGTGCAAAACTTGTGCGGAACTACACTCCTGGAAATTGAAATAAGAACACCGTGAATTCATTGTCCCAGGAAGGGGAAACTTTATTGACACATTCCTGGGGTCAGATACATCACATGATCACACTGACAGAACCACAGGCACATAGACACAGGCAACAGAGCATGCACAATGTCGGCACTAGTACAGTGTATATACACCTTTCGCAGCAATGCAGGCTGCTATTCTCCCATGGAGACGATCGTAGAGATGCTGGATGTAGTCCTGTGGAACGGCTTGCCATGCCATTTCCACCTGGCGCCTCAGTTGGACCAGCGTTCGTGCTGGACGTGCAGACCGCGTGAGACGACGCTTCGTCCAGTCCCAAACATGCTCAATGGGGGACAGATCCGGAGATCTTGCTGGCCAGGGTAGTTGACTTACACCTTCTAGAGCACGTTGGGTGGCACGGGATACATGCGGACGCGCATTGTCCTGTTGGAACAGCAAGTTCCCTTGCCGGTCTAGGAGTGGTAGAATGATGGGTTCGATGACGGTTTGGATGTACCGTGCACTATTCAGTGTCCCCTCGACGATCACCAGTGGTGTACGGCCAGTGTAGGAGATCGCTGCCCACACCATGATGCCGGGTGTTGGCCCTGTGTGCCTCGGTCGTATGCAGTCCTGATTGTGGCGCTCACCTGCACGGCGCCAAACACGCATACGACCATCATTGGCACCAAGGCAGAAGCGACTCTCATCGCTGAAGACGACACGTCTCCATTCGTCCCTCCATTCACGCCTGTCGCGACACCACTGGAGGCGGGCTGCACGATGTTGGGGCGTGAGCGGAAGACGGCCTAACGGTGTGCGGGACCGTAGCCCAGCTTCATGGAGACGGTTGCGAATGGTCCTCGCCGATACCCCAGGAGCAACAGTGTCCCTAATTTGCTGGGAAGTGGCGGTGCGGTCCCCTACGGCACTGCGTAGGATCCTACAGTCTTGGCGTGCATCCGTGCGTCGCTGCGGTCCGGTCCCAGGTCGACGGGCACGTGCACCTTCCGCCGACCACTGGCGACAACATCGATGTACTGTGGAGACCTCACGCCCCACGTGTTGAGCAATTCGGCGGTACGTCCACCCGGCCTCCCGCATGCCCACTATACGCCCTCGCTCAAAGTCCGTCAACTGCACATACGGTTCACGTCCACGCTGTCGCGGCATGCTACCAGTGTTAAAGACTGCGATGGAGCTCCGTATGCCACGGCAAACTGGCTGACACTGACGGCGGCGGTGCACAAATGCTGCGCAGCTAGCGCCATTCGACGGCCAACACCGCGGTTCCTGGTGTGTCCGCTGTGCCGTGCGTGTGATCATTGCTTGTACAGCCCTCTCGCAGTGTCCGGAGCAAGTATGGTGGGTCTGACACACCGGTGTCAATGTGTTCTTTTTTCCATTTCCAGGAGTGTATTTATACAGCCGGCCGGGGAGGCCGAGCGGCTCTAGGCGCTACAGTCTAAGGGACTGATGACCTCAGAAGTTAAGTCCCATAGTGCTCAGAGCCATTTTTTTTGAACTGTTTATACAAGGGTTAAAGACTAGAAATGTTTTGACGAAACGCCCAGCACAGTCTCCCGTGTAAAACATATTGGAGAAATGGCGCAAAACACTCCCTGTAGGGACTAAGAAATGTCGCGTTCAATAAAATGTGTCAATCCCGCGTCAGTCTTATTGTGCGAGGTGCGTTCAAGAAGCAATTCAACACATTTTTTTCTCGACCAATTTCGGTTGAAAAAATGCGGAATTTGTTGTGGGCCATCGAAGACTATTTCCGCTTCAGCTCGTATACTTCCTGAACTTGTGATAGGTGGCGGCTCTATACGCAGACTTTAAAATGGCGACTGTAAAGAAGATGCATTTGAAGCAGAGAGCTGTGACTGAGTTTCTCTTGGCGAGAAACCAGTACATCGCAGATGTTTATAGGCGCTTGCAGAATATCTGCGGAGACCTGGCAGTGACCAAAAGCACGGTGAGTCGTTGGGCGAGGCCTCTGTCATCATCGTAACAAGGTCTCGCAGACCCGTCCAATACCCCGGGCGCCGCCCGGCCGCACACAGCTGCCCCTCGTGCAATCGTGGAACGTGCGGAAAGTCTCATTCTTGTGGTCGACGGATTACAGTCAGGCACCTTGCTGCACAGCGGTAGCGCTGGTACACTCATCCATCAGCTGGGGTACCCAAAAGGTGTGTGCCCGCTGAGTGCCTCGCCGCCAAATGGAAGACCATAAAGAGCGACGAAGGACCATCAGTGCAGAACTGCTTGCGCTTTTTGAGAGTGATTGTAACAATTTTTTGTCGAAAATCATTACAGGCGATGAAACACAGATTCATCACTTCGAACAGGAAACAATACTGCTATGTATGGAGTGGTGCCACATCACCTCTCCTCCGAAGAAAAAGTTCAAAGCCGGTACAGTAATGCCGATGATCTTCTGGGGCCCTGAAGGGGTTCTTCTGTTCGATGTCCTTCTTCCCGGTGCAACAATCAACTCGGAAATGTATTTTGGTATCGTCTGTGTGGTGTCACCGCCAGACACCACACTTGCTAGGTGGTAGCCTTTAAACCGGCCGCGGTCCGCTAGTATACGACGGACCCGCGTGTCGCCACTGTCAGTGATTGCAGACCGAGCGCCGCCACACGGCAGGTCTAGAGAGACGTCCTAGCACTCGCCCCAGTTGTACAGCCGACGTTCATAGCAATGGTTCACTGACAAATTACGCTCTCATTTGCCGAGACGATAGTTAGCATAGCCTTCAGCTACGTCATTTGCTACGACCTAGCAAGGCGCCGTATTCAATTGATATTTATCTTGTGAAGCATGTACAGTCAAGAGAGATGTTCACCAATTGTGGATTAAAGTTAAGTATTTTACCAGTTACCTCCTGTTTTGCTAGTCTTATTTCTCTGACCTGTTCCAGACCTCACGCCAGCCTGCGTGAGCTTAAACGCGTGCCTTTTGGCTTCCTCCAAACCCCGTGAATTGGCTCCTGCCAATTCACAACAGTCTGGAAACTGAAAAAGCGACTTCACCATGTCGTTCGCCACAAAAATGCAAAAGGAAATTCTTGTTCTCCATGACAAAGCAAAGCCTCACGTGTCTGCGCATCCGAGAGATCATAAAACTCCACTAGACTGTTCTTCCTACATCTTACAGCCTGGATCTCGCAGCTTCCGACTTCCATCTGTTTGGCCCAGTGAACACAGGAAGCAGTATGTGGACGATGGAGATATTATTGATCCACTAAGGCAGTCGCATTGAACGGAGATAATGTTGGATAATAGGGTTTTATATACAAAAGAGTGGGGAATAACGTGGTGTATTCGAATCCAGAATGAAACGATCTTGCACTCAGACACAAAACTTGTTCCACTACTTATTGACCGCCCCTCGTACAAATTTTCTCTACACAGTATTATCAAAGTATCCTAGAACAGCCTCCGAACTTCTGTCGCTGCAGATCTGGTTCAGCTGGTACGGGTGCCGATGTTACGCTAGGCAGCCTCCATTAATTACATAAGGAGATTTTCCGACCCCGCTCCCCCCCCCCCCCCTCGTGAGATCTGTCTCGATCCCCCCCCCCCCCCCATTAATCTCATGTAAGATTTTTCAAAATATGTATTTTTAGTGTAAATACGTTCATCTGTGCTTGATTATGTTGGGTTTATTTTAAGAAAACATAATTTGCCTAGTTATTTTTATTTAAGACTAATTGAGACTAGTATTTAACACAGAACCTAGTCTAGAATCACGGCGAGAAAAGCGAACAACAAAATACTTAAATAAATGGAACTACTGAAATTCGTAAATGAATATTAATTCTAATTTAGTCTACGTGGACTTACGTGTGGTGTCAACAGTGACTATTGGAACCAATATGTCCATGTTGCTTTTCAATAAAAACATCTGCTCCTTCAACCTCGCCCTGATGCAGCCAGCCTAAAGTGTTACCGCTTTCACACAGCAGCTCAGTACCTCGATGTGTGACAAACCATTAGGGTAGCACCTCTTTCCTCTTTTCTAGTCCGCAGCTCGTGGTCGTGCGGTAGCGTTCTCGCTTCCCACGCCCGGGTTCCCGGGTTCGATTCCCGGCGGGGCCAGGGATTTTCTCTGCCTCGTGATGACTGGGTGTTGTGTGCCGTCCTTAGGTTAGTTAGGTTTAAGTAGTTCTAAGTTCTAGGGGACTGATGACCATAGATGTTAAGTCCCATAGTGCTCAGAGCCATTTGAACCTCTTTTCTAGGTCACCACTTGACCAAAAGCCGTCATAGGGCATGCTGATGAAAGCGTACAAAGGTTTAATGGGCACTTCTTCGTCTTGTAGACGTGTCTTTTCACGTATGCGGTTTAATAATCGTGATAACTAATTTTGAATCAGTGACAGCGTTGAATGAGCCGAAGAGTGACGAATCATTTACGAGCCTAAACACAGCGTGTCGGGACCTGTCCGTACGTCGCTATTGAGGGTGTTTTGAAAATATCGATATATCGCTGTTTTATACAAAAGATATCGATATACGCGTATAGACATGGAAGTGTCAATATCGAGTGCCGATATTTTTACTTCATATTATATTTTTCCTCAATTTTCGAAAAATATTTGAAATTGTTCATTCGAAATTGTAGGAGAACATAATTTTACTTTCACTATCAGAAGGAGTCTTACCACTTTTTGAGCTTCAATCACGTCCAGTCTTTCTCACTGACAGTGTGAAGCAAGTACTGGGGTGTGGGGGTGATAATGGAACAACAAAATATCCGATGTGAAGAAGCAGCACACCGGTTGCGATGAAAAATGTGCCGATGGTACCATGGCGACATGTCCGCCGCCTTTGAATGCCGCACGCAACCTTCCCGCGCCGGTACCACAGTGTGGTTCGACCAGCGCCACTCACGTGTCGGTCGCCCTCTGCCGACTGTCATGAGGGACGGCCAGAGCCATCTAGGTGGAGAACTGTTGCAACCAGGCAGCGAGATGGAAGATCGGAACCCCGGACTGCGTCAACCTGCTACAAGACGCGTTCCAGACAGAAGATGCCTCTGGTCGGTATAGTACCGATCAATAACCTTTTTGAGTGATAGTGAGCTGTGGTGATTGGAACGGTCATCCTCCAGGCGTCTGAACATCGAGCGTGTTCTATGTGGCTCACTTGTGGCGTATATTTAGCTAAGAGAACTCTGCGGGAGGGGAATCCGAAAACTTGTCATGCTACTCATATGTACTGTATTCAGATGGTTATTTTCATGTCCCTTCCAGAGACAAATTCTAATAGTTGTGTTTCCTTTCGTAACTGTTTGCATTGAGAAAGGATAGACGAATGAGGAACTGCAGTAATTTTGATAGGATGAGCGCATGTGTTATATTCACTTCTGGTTGTAAAGTTTTTCTTTGCCAAGGCACTATACTAAATTAAATTAAACGTTTCATTGTAAAGTTTTTTTGACATATTGTTTTAAATCAATTATTTCGTGTTGTTTTAAAAGTTTGGTTTTAAGAGTATTAGTGGATTTTATTGGATGGTTAGTTACAATAAAATTATGCTTAGAACTGTTTTATTACGCCTACCTCCTCACCCTTCCACTTAATGCTCTGTTACAAAAAACAATTTTTAACCCAACTAGTGTGCTATTTCTTCACATCGGCATTCTTCAAAAACGGTTGCTGAAACTGACGAACACAAATCTGAATGATGAGACTGGTCTTTGCGGTGGGCAGTCGTGTGAGGGGAAATGCTGAGCTAATCGGTGCTCGGCGCTACCAGCAGAAACTACATCCAGAATGATATTTTCACTCTGCAGCGGAGTGTGCGCTGATATGAAACTTCCTGGCAGGTTAAAACTGTGTGCCAGGCCGAGACTCGAAATCGGGACCTTCGCCTTTCGCGGGCAAGTGCTCGGCCCGTCCTCACAGCTTTACTTCTGCCGGTATCTCGTCTCCTACCTTCCAAACTTCACAGAAGCTCTTCTGCGAACCTTGCAGAACTAGCACTCCCGGAAGAAAGCATATTGCGGAGATGTGGCCAGGCTGTGGCTAAGCCATGTCTCCGTAATATCCTTTCTTCCAGGAGTGCTGGTTCTGCAGGGTTCGCAGAAGAGCTTCTGTGAAGTTTGGTAGGCAGGAGATGAGATACCGGCAGAAGTAAAGCTATGAGGATGGGGCGTGAATCGTGCTTGGGTTGCTCAGATGGCAGAGCATTTGCTCGCGAAAGGCAAAGGTCCCGAGTTCGAGTCTCGGCCCAGCACACACTTTTAATCTGCCAGGAAGTTTCAGAAGCTACATCGTTTAGCTTCACCACATAATTTTGACACTAGCTCGCTGGAGTTTGCAGAACTGGAAAGAAAGCAGGAAAGTCGACATGAGATGTTGCATACAAATGCGATATGTGACGAAAGGGAACGACGGGCCCATAGCACATCTTTTATAGTGCCCTTTACCTGCAGTTGCCATTGTTAGCAATGTGGTTATCGCCAAGCATGAACGGGATAAGCAGGCTGCTAGCTTGTTGATGTACAGAATATCTAATAATATGGTTCAAATGGCTCTGAGCACTATGGAACTTAACATCGGAAGTCATCAGTCCCCTAGAACTTACAACTACTTAAGCCTAACTAACCTAAGGACATCACACACATCCAAGCCCGAAGCAGGATTCGAACCTGCAACTGTAGCAGTCGCGCGGCTCCGGACTGAAGCGCCTAGAACCGTTCGACCACCGCTGCCGATTATCTAATAACAAATCAATACTTGTAATATACAGCTCTAAAACTGACAGTACGAGGGTGAGTCAAATGAAAACCGTAAATTTGTAGTAACAAATCGCATTTTCGCACCGTTATCCTGTAAGTTGGTAAGCGTGCTACAAACAGCGTGCCGGCCGGAGTGGCCTTGCGGTTCTAGGCGCTACAGTCTGGAACTGAGCGACCGCTACGATCGGAGGTTCGAATCCTGCCTCGGGCATGGATGTGTGTGATGTCCTTAGGTTAGTAAGGTTTAATTAGTTCTAAGTTCTAGGCGACTGATGACCTCAGAAGTTAAGTCGCATAGTGCTCAGAGCCATTTTTGAAGAAACAGCGTGGAGAATGGCACATAGGTGGCAGCATAGTGCAGATGCACACACACCGTCGCAGTATCAGTATAAAGATGGCCGTGCCACTTGCGACTTGCACCAGGGAAGAACAGCGTTATGTTATTCGGTTATTGCGTAGTGAAGGTGTCAAACCTTTAGAAATTTATCAACAAATGAAGGTTCAGTACGGTGATGCATGTTTGTCACAGCAGCAAGTCTACGGATGGAGTAGGAAGTTCGCAAATGGTGTGACTTCAGTGGAAGATGCTCCTCGTCCAGGTCAGGCACAACGAGTTGTCACTCCACAGAACATTGGAGCAGTTGAAGCCATAGTGAAGGAAAACCGTCGAGTGGCACTGAATGACATTGCAGCATGTTTACAGATTAGTCATGGGTCAGCACACCACATTGTGCATGATGTGCTCCAGGTTCACAAAGTGTCTGCAAGATGGGTGCCACGGCAGCTGACACGTGGAATGAGAGAACGACCTGTTGATGCTTGTGAAGAACTTCTTCGGCGCTTTGATCGAGAAGGTCATAGCTTCCTTGCAAGAATCGTTACTGGGGACGAAACCTGGGTTCACTTCCACCAATCGGAAACGAAGAAAGCGAGCAAGGAATGGCGCCATTCCTCACCACCAAAACCAAAGAAGTTTAGAACGGAAGGTTATGCTGACTCTCTTTTGGGATGAAAAAGGCGTCACTTTGGAGCATTACATGCCTAGAGGGACCACTGTCACGAGTGCATCATACACAGATCTCCAAAAAAATCATCTGCGGCCTGCAATCAAATCAAAGCGACGTGGATTGCAGGTATCCTTTTGCAACATGACAATTCAAGGCCCCACACTGCCCGTACAACAGTTGAAACAATCACAGACCTGCATTTTGAGTGTCTTCCTCGTCCACCATACTCACCAAACCTTCCCCCAAGTGATTTCCATATGTTTGGACCACTAAAAGACGCAATGGGAGGAAAGAAGTTCCGTTCTGATGAAGAGGTACGCACCGTGGTGCCTGAGTGGTTGCTCGGACTACCAAAAGAAGTTTTTTTCTAAAGGAATTTATGGATTTCGTAAGCGCTGTAGGACTTGCATTGAGCGTGGTGGAGATTATGTTGAAAAGTGATACAGCTTTGTACCACTTCTGCACAACAAATAGTATTTTAACAAATATTTAAGGTTTTTATTTGACTCACACTCATATTTACAATGTGCAGCCAATATTTTTTTGATATATCGAGGGCCGATTATGTTTTTTTTTTAATATCGATGTTTCGGATATCAGCAATCCTAATGTCTGCCACGTGCCTAGTTCGTCGAGTCGCGCGTTTGGCTGGCCGCTCGCGGCTAAACAATCGAGGATCTACTGTGCTACTTTGTGGCATTCGCAAAACACGCGATAAGTACTCTTATGTAGGATTTAGTCGAATTTTGGTGGAGAAACATGTTTTACTTTATTTAACCCAGTTTGCTCTCAAGTCTACACTGTTTCTTGTGGAAATATTTGCGTCATATTTGCCGAGACCCCCACCCCCTACTTGAGATTGGGTGAGATTCGGCTCTACCGCCCTCCACCCCCCCCCCCACCCCCCACCGCCACACACGTAATAAATGTACAAGTGAACATAGCCCGTCCCACCGACTTTGTCGTGTGGCGACTACTCGAGTCATGTGTAAGGCCTCATTCGTTAACCAATGTTCCACAAGCCTGATATTCTGAAATGGTTCCCAGGATAGCTTACCATTCGCACTCGTTCGATACGACACCTACGTTCGCGCGGCACGTCGAGACAAACCGAAGGTCAAGTCGCATCTCTGAACGCGATGATCTCGCGCCCACTTGAGAACCACTAGCGCTCCGTCGTCACCAATTAGAGAGGATTCACACCATCGGACATCGCCACCGCCAACGTACAGAGCAAGCAGAGTGTTACTGTCTATAGACTGTTCGCAGTGAAACTTCTACTTCCATTATCGCTTATTCCAGCCTGTTATTCTTCCTTTTCTCCCTTTACTATGAGGAATTCTCTTTCAAAAATGAATTTTTATAAATGAAATGAATCGATTATTCAGCACTCAGACGAGGCTCAAACTGTTATCATACGTCTGCAGATGTTAAACGCACACCTATCGCATCGGTTACCACTTTTTACCTTCGACAATATGGCTGTTGTAGTTTAACGAACCACTCAGAGCGAGTCAATAGACACAAAATTTCTGCGCGAAGACAGCGATAAGTAATTAACTGGCCTGGATCTTTTGTACGCCACCACCACAGGGAATGGAACTGTGGAAAATCTCGCTGTTGCAACCAGACAGGGAATTTAAAGCCTGTTCTTTAGTTCAAGTTTGATATTTACTGCTGTGTCGTCTGCTTGTCATCGCTCTCTCTCTCTCTCTCTCTCTCTCTCTCTCTCTCTCTCTCTCTCTCATTCTCCGTTTACCTGTTTCTCTTTGACAATAGCACGCGTTGATGTGACGAAAAACAAGATATTCCTCGTGGAAAATAATAAGTTTTACATGTTTTTTGATCAAAAGAAATACTATCTGAGGTTCTGGATCTTGGATCAGTCACAATTATGCCTCGAAAACAGAAAACAAAGGATTCGGTGCAATATTAAATTTCAAAACGGAGCAACACATTTTTCAATAACGGTCGGAAGAAAGTTGAGAGTCTACATGGCCATTTTGTTGCTTTGTCCGGTAGAAAATTCAGCAACAGATTCAAACTACTCCGAAGAGCCAAAGAAACTGGTAAACCTGCCTAATGTCGTGTAGGGCCCCCGCGAGCACGTCCGAGTGCCGCAACACGTCGTAGTATGGACTCGACTAACGTCTCAAGTAGTGCTCGAGGGAAATGACACCATAAATCCTGCAGGGCTGTCCATAAATCCATAAGAGTACGTGGGGCTGGAGATCTGAACAGCACGCTGCAAGACATCCCAGATATGCTCAAACATGTTCATGTGTGGGGAGTTTGGTGGCCAGCGGAAGTTTTTAACTTCAGAAGAGTGTTCCTGGAGCGACTCTGTAGCAATTCTGAACGTGTGGGGTGTCGTATTATCCTACCGGAATTGCCCAAGTCCGTCGGAATGCATACTGGACATGAATGGATGCAAACTATCAGAAAGGATGCTTACGTACGTGTCACCTGTCAGACTTGTATCTAGACGTATCAGGGGTCCCATATCACTCCAGCTGCCCACGCCCCACACCACTACAGAGCCTCCAACAGCTTCAACAGTCCCCCACTGACATGCAGGGTCCATGGCTTCATGAGGCTTTCTCCATACCCGTACACGTCCATCCACTCGATACAATTTGAAATGAGACTCTTCCAACCAAGAATGTTTCCAGTGATCAACTGTCCAGTGTCGGTGTTGACAGGGCCAGGCGAGGCGTATAGCTTTGTGTCGTGCAGTCATCAAAGGTACACGACTGGGCCTTCGGTTCCGAAAACCGATTTAGATGCTGTTTCGTTGAATACGCTGACACTTGATGTTGGCCCAGCATTGAAATCTGCAGCAATTAGTGGAAGAGTTCCACTTCTGTCACGTTGAACGATTCTCTTCAGTCGTCGTTGGTCCCGTTCTTGCAGGATCTTTTTCCGGTCGCAGCTATGTCGGAGATTTCACGTTTTACCTGATCCCTGATATTCCCGATACACTCGTGAAATGGTCGAACGAGAAAATCCCCACTTCATCGTTATATGGGAGATACTGTGTCCCATTGGTCGTGCGCCAGCTACAACACCAGACTCAAACTCACTTAAATCTTGATAACGTGCCATTGTAGGATGCTTACGCACGTGTCACCTGACAGAGTTGCATCTAGACGTATCAGGGGTTCCAGATCACTCCAACTGCACGCGCCCCACAACATTACAGAGCATCCTCCATCTAACAACTCCGCCAGACACTTGTTGTCTTATATAGGCGTTGCCGACCGCAGCGCCTTATTCTACCTGTTTACATGTCTCTGTATTTGAATACGCATGTCTATACCAGTTTATTCGGCGCTTCAGTGTATGTAATACAGTGCCAGGCAATAACAGTGAAGCACCCAGGAGACATGGTCGGATATCAGTGCAACTACGTACACAAACACACCATCGGCGGGAATATAGATGACTAGAACTGCAGTTGTCTGTGGCAGGTAGAAGAGCCACCAGACTGTAATAGTGTTGTTCTGATTCGTGTTGCTACCAGGCCTGGGAAGATACAAGGATCGTGGACAGCATCAGACGTTGAGTGATGCTGAAAGGTATACATTTTGGCTGTGTAGTGGTGTGAGGCAGCGTTATGAGCACCTGACAGAATTTTAAAGGTCTGTCAGCGTGGGTCTCCATTTGGCCAGGTAGCTCAGTCGTGCAACACCCAGATTTGTGAGGCATGCAGATATAACAGTGGCCCCATGTTGGATTGCATGGGCATGTGAGGCCAGGCGCACTTGCTATCAAGGTTCCGATCGAGCACCTCTGACAATCACAAGGGAGGACAGCCATATTGCGTGCTAAGCACACCGTAAACCCTCCACATCTGCGCGTGCCATCCGGGAACAAGAAGCGGACTTCTTTCAACATTGTATGCCACACCATATTGGTTGGACCTAGGCAGTAGTCTGAATGAGGAACTAGGCCTACCGAGTTATGTGTACGCTGCCGTTGGCACCACAATACAAACAACTGCTTTTGCAATGGTACCACGACCGGGAAGCGCGAAATGCTGATGAATGGCGTCGCATTGTGATCATCGGATGACCACTGCCGGCGAGTATAGCGGCGTCCAGGTGAGAGGTCTCTTTCTTCAGATGTTTTGGAGAGCAATGGCGGTGTTACACCTGGCTTCATAGACTGGGTTGCCGTCGGGCATGATTTCAGGCTGAAGCCAGTGATTGAGGGAATTCTGGTGACAAAACGGTACGTCAAGAACATCCTGCAACTCATTTGTTACCCCTCAGTCATAGTGCCATTTTTCATCAGGACAATGCTAGTACACATGATACTTGCCGTTATGAACGGAATGTTGAGACACTCTCGTAGCCACCAACATCGACAGACCTCTCCCCAATGCAGTGTGTGTCGCAGCACCTAGAATGACGGATCCATCCGTTTGCCAGTACATCAAGGATCAGCTACCATGGTTGTGGGGCAGCTTACCTCAGGAGAGAATACAGCTTCTTCATGACACCGAATCAGTCCGTGTATATACATGCCAGAGTGGGTTCAGAGTCATACTGAGAAGTGAGCTCATGCCGTCTAGTTCTTTATAAATTTGACTCGATTTGTAACCACTGAAATAACGTTATGTATCCTCTCAACCATAGGTTTCATTTCATTTCCCCCTCCCCTTGTAAGGCTTCTGCTTTTCAAAAAAAAATGTTCAAAAATGTGTGAAATCTTATGGGACTTAACTGCTAAGGTCATCAGTCCCTAAGCTTACACACTACTTAACCTAAATTATCCTAAGGACGAACACACGCATCCATGCCCCGAGGGAGGACTCGAACCTCCGCCTGGATCTCTGCTTTTTCCTCAGGCAGCCTATTTTGATAATAGTAGCACGGGAATGAAAGAAAAAAGTTGCCTTAAAGCTGTAAAAAGGAGTGTAATCTTAAATGGTATGGTTTACTACGAGTTTACGAGTATAATCTTAGCCTGCGGTGTGGGTTCTAAAGCATAAAATTAAGTTACCGCTGTTAACACGAATATAAGTGCAGGTAACGTGGCGCAGTGTTCGACCTGGTTTCCGCTGCTCTGACGAGAGACGGCACTGACTCACTTTTCCACGGCACTCCGAGCCGCCCTGGGCAGTTAAGGGCTCTTCCCCGTCCGGGCGTACATATATATCTCTGCTGCCGCGGCACAATGTCGCTCAAGCTGCAGCGAGGGCGGAGGAAAGCTCCAGCGAACAGAGAGATTTCACTCGTGTCGACGAACTCACCTGACAATGGGAAGCATTCCGGAAAAGAGAGGGAGGGCGTGGGCGTTTATTCGATACCAAGGACGAAATGGAGAGTGGTAAAGAAGAGCGTGTGCTGCTCAGCATAAACTGGCGATGTACATACACTACTGGCCATTAAAATTGCTACACCAAGAAGAAATGCAGATGATAAACGGGTATTCATTGGACAAATATATTATACTAGAAATGACATGTGATTACATTTTCACACAATTTGGGTGCATAGATCCTGAGAAATCAGTACCCAGAACAGCCACCTCTGGCAGTAATAACGGCCTGGGCATTGAGTCAGAGCTTGGATGGCGTGTACATGTACAGCTGCCCATGCAGCTTCAACACGATACCACAGTTCATCAAGAGTAGTAACTGGCGTATTGTGACGAGACAGTTGCTCGGCCACCATTGACCAGACATTTTCAATTGGTGAGAGATCTGGAGAATGTGCTGGACAGAGCAGCAGTCGAACACTTTCTGTATCCAAAAAGGCCCGTACAGGACCTGCAACATGCGGTCGTGCATTATCCTGCTGAAATGTAGGGTTTCGCAGGGATCAAACGAAGGGTAGAGCCACGGGTCGAAACATATCTGAAATGTAACGTCCACTGTTCAAAGTGCCGTCAATGCGAAAAAGAGGTGACGGAGACGAGTAACCAATGGCACCCCATACCATCACGTCGGGTGATACGCCAGTATGGCGATGACGAATACACGCTTCCAGTGTGCGTTCACCGCAATGTCGCCAAACACGGATGCGACCATCATGATGCTGTAAACAGAACCTTGGCTTCAGCCGAAAAATGACGCTTTGCTATTCGTGCACCCAGGTTCATCGTTGAGTACACCATCACAGGCGCTCCTGTCTGTGATGCAGCGTCAAGGATAACCGCAGCCATGGTCTCCTACTTGATAGTCCATGCTACTGCAGACGTCGTCGAACTGTTCGTGTAGATGGTTGTTGTCTTGCAAACATCCCCATCTGTTGGGTCAGGGATCGAGACGTGGCTGCACGATCCGTTACACTTTACAGCCATGCGGATAAATTGCCTGTCATCTCGACTGCTAGTGATACGAGGCCGTTGGTATCCAGCACGGCGTTCCGTATTACCCACCTGAACGCACCGATTCCATATTCTGCTAACAGTCATTGGGTCTCGACCAACGCGAGCAGTAATGTCGCGATACGATAAGCCGCAACCGCGATAGGCTACAATCTGACCTTTATCAAAGTCTGAAACGTGGTGGCACGCATTTCTCCTCCTTACACGTGGCCTCACAACAACGTTTCACCAGGCAACGCCGGTCAACTGCTGTTTGTGTATGAGAAATTAGTTGGGCACTTTCCTTACGTCAGCACGTTGTAGGTGTCGCCACCGGCGTCAAAGTAGTGTGAATGCTCTTAAAAACTAATCATTTGCATATCACAGCATCTTCGTCCTGTTGGTTGAATTCGCGTCTGTAGCACGTCATCTTTGAGGTGTACCAATTTTAATGGCCAGTAGTGTCAATACGGCAATTCCAAAAACATGATTCATTACCACGCCCAGTACGATGTAGTAAACACTTTAGCATTGAACGCAGCTTCCCGTCGTCTCGGAATGGATAAATACAGGTCCTGTATGGCTTTCAAAGGAATCTTATATACCATTGTTCCGGCCAAATAATGGGAAGTTCGGGTAACGATGATGGTGAATAGCTATTACACATCCGTTTCGCCAAAGTAGACCACAAAGGCTCCATAATATTGATACCTGGTCACTGTTGTGCCCAAGGTAGATACTACAATTAGCCTCGTGGTCACAAAACCTCTCCTGGACGACACAAGGTGTGTGAACAGGGACCCTATCGATTTGGAACACAGCAACACAATTGGGGAACAAAGATTGTACCACGGGATAGACCTGATCAGCCAAAACGTCACATTATCCTTTGCAGTAATGCAAACCTTCAGAGTACCAATGGAGCCCGTAGATAATCATAACATGATTGCCCAAAATTATCACCGAACCCCCTCCAGGTTTCACTGCTCATTAATACTCGTATTCCACAATACGACATCCTGGTACCACTAACAGCAGTTATACATAATAACATATCTTTTGAAAAAGACACATTGGTGAATTCTTGTACGTAATCAAATAATCCAGAAGGGTATGACAGTAAAAAGTCAAATGGTATTCCTACTTTTGGACTGCCACGTAACAACTTCTAATACTGTTTCACTTAAAATGTTTGAGAGTCCGTTTATGTTGAATGAACTGCAAAAACTGTTTTTTGGGGTAATTACACAAAAGCAATTCTTTGAAAAACAAATATCTTAACACATTAATGATATACCAATCGTTATTCTCTGATGATTGTTTTCTTTGTGGAATATGCGGCACTAGACTGTCTTGTTATTTTTCTTCTTGTCGCATCGACACAATATGGATTTAAATTGCACTAGGTGTACCCTTTGCCAGTAGCAACTGGAATATCGCATTGCGAACTTATTTTCACTCTGTAAAACCACCAGTCTCTCAGTTTTCGTGTTTAAATTAAATCATGCAGTTAATTTCTGGCCTTTTAAATTAAGTTGGAAGGGGCTTGCTTGATGACGCAACGATCGAATGCTTTAACCAGCTTACAGTTAATTATTTTATTACTAAAAGGCCGAGACGGCATCTTAATTAGAAGTCGATTAACTTGTCCCAGAATAACTTCTTCTGTATGAACATTAATAACTTACGCGGTCATTCATGTCCAAGAGCTCCGGTAATCAAGAATGGTCTTTCGACCTGAAGCTAATTTTTATTCAGTCAATTAAATGCAATGTGCATAGTTTCATTTGAAGTAGCATCTATAATAATTTCTGCTATCAACGAGAATAGTGACTGTCGCCTTTCTTTATCGTGTCGGGGGTGGGTCCTATCTTTTGAGGCTTCATGATACCTCATAGTCTGGAAGATAATCAATTATCATGAAAGGAGACCTTAAATATCACGATTAGAAATTAAATAGTCAGTTACTTAAGAAATAATTGAGACAATTCACGATATAAGACAATAGAATTCAAAAGTATATACCGCAGAATTAGACCGAATGATTTATTAGCGGCGGAAAAAGAAATGGAGAACTCCTGCAGGTGAAATAGGTCATTCACGATTGGGAGCTAGTAACAGTCGAAACGCCGGTATATACCGAGTGATCAAAAAGTCAGTATAAATTTGAAAACTTAATAAATCACGGTATAATGTAGATAGAGAGGTAAAAAATGACACATGCTTAGAATGACATGGGGTTTTATTAGAACCAAAAAAAAAAAGTTCACAAAATGTCCGACAGATGGCGCTGGACAGCAAAACGTCAGTGACTGCGCATGACAGTCGTGTATAAAAGGAGCTGTAATGAGAGAGAGAATCCTCGAACATATCCGCATCCTCTACACCTCCCGCCGTCTTGAACCCCCTCACCCCCTGGTTGCTCCTCTCCTCTCCCATCACCGCCCCCTGCCACGTCTTCACCGTTGTGTCCCCCCTACCCTCCATCTCTACACCCTCCATCACCTTTCCCAAGGTGGCTTCCGTCAACTCCCCCTCCCAGACGATGCCCTCTCTCCCTCCATTTATCCTTCCCATCAACTCTGATCCTCACTCCCCCTCCTTTCCTCTGTCCTTTCCCTGCGCTCCCTCTCCCCCCCCCCTCCGGCCTGTTTTCTCCCCACTAAACCTCTCCCTACCTCCCTTCTCCCTCCCCAAGTCCTTTTGTATTCCCCTCCTCTGCCTACCCCACTCCCTGTCGCGTCTGCCCCCCACCCCTCTTATGGGTCCTCATCTTCCATCAGCTCCTTTCCCGGTTCCCCCCTTCGCTTTTACTCTCCTTTCCCCCCTTTTTTGTTTTCCCATCTTCTGTCCAGTTTCCCCCCCACCTGCTCTCGACTGTGGTATGTCACATTTGCCAACTTTTTAGTGCAGTGTTCCAGTGACTATTCAGTGTTGTTTGTCTTTCTCGTGTTGCAAACAGAAACCATGCTGTCGCTAGGTGTGAATTTTATGTCTTTTGCGAACAGAATCCAGACTGTCGCCGTGTTTTTTAATTGTCTGTCTATTGTTTTCCCTGTCTGCTTCGTATGTATTTTATTAGCATCATCATCCCTCTGTTGTTTGTTTTAAGTTCCACGATTTCTTTTCGCCATGTTACTCTTTAAGTCTCCGATTTTATCGCCTGTTTTTTATTATTTATTCTCTTGATCTTTCTCACAAAATCTGTAGGCTGAAGAGCGGCATACTAAGCTGCTGCCAGCCCGCCCCCTTCGGGGAGAATTGAAATTCAATAAAGAAAAAAAAAAAGAGAGAGAATCAGATGCGCCAGCAGTCGCAGCATGTTGACGTTACCTGAAAAGGCGCTTTTAGTGAAGCTGTATCATCAGAATGGGGAATGTGCTAGTTCAGCGTTACGATCGTATCGCCATAGGAGGGGGATTCGAACGGGTAAAGGTCCGTTGAGAAATGCAGCTGTGGCGAGAATGATTTCGAAGTTCGAAGCGACGGGTTGTTAAGATGATAGGCCCCGTAGTGGCCGACCGAGTACAAGGCGTAATGCTGCTGAGACAGTTCAGGAAGAAATGGAGACTGTAGCGGGTTCGTCTATGTATGGGGAAGTCAGCGCTCGTGCAGTCGCACGTCGCACCGGCATTCCATACACTACTGTTTTGTTGGCACTGAGGCGTACCCTCCGATGTTATCCATACAAAATCCATCGAAATCATGAACCGTTACCTGGCGATTTAGTGAAGCGGAGGGCATTTGCAGTGTGGGCGTTTCAAAAGATGGCGGAAGATGACGATTGGTTGAGTAACGTGTTGTGGACCGACGAAGCTCATTTCACGCTCCGAGGGTCCGTCAACGCCCACAATTGCAGAATTTGGGCTGCCGAAAATCCTAGAACTGTCGTGGAAACTCCATTGCACGACGAGAAAGTCACGGTGTGGGTTGAATTTACCACATCTATCGTTATCGGGCCATTTTTCTTCGAGGACATGCGTGATTCTGGTTTTGTAAGTACTACCGTGACGGGTGATAGACACGGCGATATGTTACAGAATCGCATCATCCCCAGCCTGGCTGATAAACACCTGCTGGAACGTACGATGTTTATGCAGGATGGAGCTCCACCCCATATTGCTAGAAGCGTGAAAGATATCTTGCGCGCGTCGTTTGGTGATGATCGTGTGCTCAGCCGCCACTTTCATCATGCTTGGCCTCCCAGGTCCCCAGACCTCAGTCCGTGTGATTATTGGCTTTGCGGTTACCTGGAGTCGCAAGTGTATCGTGATCGACCGACATCTCTAGGGATGCTGAAAGACAACATCCGACGAGAATGCCTCACCATAACTCCGGACATGCTTTACAGTGCTGTTCACAACATTATTGACTACAGCTATTGTTGAGGAATGATGGTGGACATATTGAGCATTTCCTGTAAAGAACATCATCTTTGCTTTGTCTTACTTTGTTATGCTAATTATTGCTATTCTGTTCAGATGAAGCGCCATCTGTCGGACATTTTTTGAAATTTTGTATTTTCTTGGTTCTAATAAAACCCCATGTCATTCCAAGTATGTGTGTCAATTTGTACCTCTCTATCTACATTATTCCGTGATTTATTCAGTTTTCAAATTTATACTGACTTTTTGATCACCCGGTAGAATAAATCGCATACCCGACTCGGAAAAAAGAAAGAACCATAATGTCGCAATGAAAAGATTGACATTATATTAAAATACTCCCACAAATCCCAGCAACGCACTGATTCCCATGCAGAAGGGTGCTCTAAAGAATTCTCCGTTTCAATCTGTTGTATTAATTTTGAATCTCAAGATAAGTTTCATGCAGCCATCCAAGTTCGTCTATCCAGTCCAAGTGTCGTCCTCTGTGCCTAGCCACCAGAGCCTGTTTCAGTTTCACTTGAAACTACTGACTGTACTCAAATTGTGGTTATATCCCACCAGACATCTCTCGATTCTCACAGAGTCTAATTCCAGACGCCTTAACATGTGGCTTCCATTTACTTCGTCAGATTAACAAGACTGAAGTTTAGTGAGGCACATTTTAATAAACATCAACGGACGATGCATCAGAGGTACTGTGCAAATACTGTGATAAAAAGGAAGCCAAGCAATTGTAATTCCATTACTACATTAACCGAGAAACCTGATGCACTGCGAAAAGAACTGAAGATAGTGAGGGCCATCTCCTTAGAAGTGCTCAAGTACTGTTGGCAAGAAGCTGTACATTACAGGACAAATGTATCAGAGAGAAAAAGATCTTTACTACGCTGTGACTAGCAATTACATATGGAAAAGAGCAATACTTGTTATAAATTACGGAAGTACAACATTTTTTAGCTATAACTGTAACTCTGATATTTCATAGTGATTGTGAGTATTAACAATAACAAAAATTAATTTCACTACTAGTGATAATTGTTCATAAAACAACAATTTAATTTTTTGAAAACGTTATTATTATTAATATTATTGCTGTTCTAGAATGAACTGACAAACAATGAAAGAAACTGAGTTGGATGTTAGTTTCGTATATGTTGTTGTTGTGGTCTTCAGTCCTGAGACTGGTTTGATGCAGCTCTCCATGCTACTCTATCCTGTGCAAGCTTCTTCATCTCCCAGTACCTACTGCAACCTACATCCTTTTGAATCTGCTTAGTGTATTCATCTCTTGGCCTCCCCCTACGATTTTTACCCTCCACGCTGCCCTCCAATACTAAATTGGTGATCCCTTGATGCCCCAGAACGTGTCCTACCAACCGATCCCTTCTTCTTGTCAAGTTGTGCCACAAACTTCTCTTCTCCCCAATCCTATTCAATACTTCCTCATTAGTTATGTGATCTACCCATCTAATCTTCAGCATTCTTCTGTAGCACCACATTTCAAAAGCTTCTATTCTCTTCTTGTCCAAACTATTTACCGTCCATGTTTCACTTCCATACATGGCTACACTCCATACAAATACTTCCAGAAATGACTTCCTAACACTTAAATCTATACTCGATGTTAACAAATTTCTCTTCTTCAGGAACGCTTTCCTTGCCATTGCCAGTCTACATTTTATATCCTCTCTACTTCGACCATCATCAGTTATTTTGCTCCCCAAATAGCAAAACTCCTTTACTACTTTAAGTGTCTCATTTCCTAATCTAATTCCCTCAGCATCACCCGGTTTAATTCGACTACATCCCATTATCCTCGTTTTGTTTTTGTTGATGTTCATCTTATATCCTCCCTTCAAGACGCTATCCATTCCGTTCAACTGCTCTTCCAAGTCCTTTGCTGTCTCTGACAGAATTACAATGTCATCGGCGAACCTCAAAGTTTTTATTTCTTCTCCATGCATTTTAATACCTACTCCAAATTTTTCTTTTGTTTCCTTTACTGCTTGCTCAATATACAGATTGAATAACATCGGGGAGAGGCTACAACCCTGTCTTACTCCCTTCCCAACCACTGTTTCCCTTTCATGTCCCTCGACTCTTATAACTGCCACCTGGTTTCTGTACAAATTGTAAATAGCCTTTCGCTCCTTGTATTTTACCCCTGCCACCTTTAGAATCTGAAAGAGAGTATTCCAGTCAACATTGTCAAAAGCTTTCTCTAAGTCTACAAATGCTAGAAACGTATGTTTGCCTTTCCTTAATCTTTCTTCTAAGATAAGTCGTAAGGTCAGTATTGCCTCACGTGTTCCAGTATTTCTACGGAATCCAAACTGATCTTCCCCGAGGTCGGCTTCTACTAGTTTTTCCATTCGTCTGTAAAGAATTCGTGTTAGTACTTTGCAGCTGTGGCTTATTAAACTGATTGTTCGGTAATTTTCACATCTGTCGACACCTGCTTTCTTTGGGATTGGAATTATTATATTCTTCTTGAAGTCTGAGGGTATTTCGCCTGTTTCATACATCTTGCTCACCAGATGGTAGAGTTTTGTCAGGACTGGCTCTCCCAAGGCCGTCAGTAGTTCCAATGGAATGTTGTCTACTCCGGGGGCCTTGTTTCGACTCAGGTCTTTCAGTGCTCTGTCAAACTCTTCACGCAGTATCGTATCTCCCATTTCATCTTCATCTACATCCTCTTCCATTTCCATAATATTGTCCTCAAGTGCATCGCCCTTGTATAGACCCTCTATATACTCCTTCCACCTTTTTGCTTTCCCTTCTTTGCTTAGAACTGGGTTTCCATCTGAGCTCTTGATGTTCATACAAGTGGTTCTCTTATCTCCAAAGGTCTCTTTAATTTTCCTGTAGGCAGTATCTATCTTACCCCTAGTGAGATAAGCCTCTACATCCTTACATTTGTCCTCTAGCCATCCCTGCTTAGCCATTCTGCACTTCCTGTCGATCTCATTTTTGAGACGTTTGTATTCCTTTTTGCCTGCTTCATTTACTGCATTTTTATATTTTCTCCTTTCATCAATTAAATTCAATATTTCTTCTGTTACCCAAGGATTTCTACTAGCCCTCATCTTTTTACCTACTTGATCCTCTGCTGCCTTCACTACTTCATCCCTCAAAGCTACCCATTCTTCTTCTACTGTATTTCTTTCCCCCATTCCTGTCAATTGTTCCCTTATGCTTTCCCTGAAACTCTGTACAACCTCTGGTTCTTTCAGTTTATCCAGGTCCCATCTCCTTAAATTCCCACCTTTTTGCAGTTTCTTCAGTTTTAATCTACAGGTCATAACCAATAGATTGTGGTCAGAGTCCACATCTGCCCCTGGAAATGTCTTACAATTTAAAACCTGGTTCCTAAATCTCTGTCTTACCATTATATAATCTATCTGATACCTTTTAGTATCTCCAGGGTTCTTCCATGTATACAACCTTCTATCATGATTCTTAAACCAAGTGTTAGCTATGATTAGGTTGTGCTCTGTGCAAAATTCTACCAGCCGGCTTCCTCTTTCATTTCTTACCCCCAATCCATATTCACCTACTAAGTTTCCTTCTCTCCCTTTTCCTACTCTCGAATTCCAGTCACCCATGACTATTAAATTTTCGTCTCCCTTCTCTATCTGAATAATTTCTTTTATTTCATCATACATTTCTTCAATTTCTTCGTCATCTGCAGAGCTAGTGGGCATATAAACTTGTACTACTGTAGTAGGTGTGGGCTTCGTATCTATCTTGGCCACAATAATGCGTTCACCATGCTGTTTGTAGTAGCTTACCCGCATTCCTATTTTCCTATTCATTATTAAACCTACTCCTGCATTACCCCTATTTGACTTCGTGTTTATAACCCTGTAGTCACCTGACCAGAAGTCTTGTTCCTCCTGCCACCGAACTTCACTAATTCCCACTATATCTAACTTTAACCTATCCATTTCCCTTTTTAAATTTTCTAACCTACCTGCCCGATTAAGGGATCTGACATTCCACGCTCCGATCCGTAGAACGCCAGTTTTCTTTCTCCTGATAACGACATCCTCTTGAGCAGTCCCCGCCCGGAGATCCGAATGGGGGACTATTTTACCTCCGGAATATTTTACCCAAGAGGACGCCATCATCATTTAATCATACAGTAAAGCTGCATGCCCTCGGGGAAAATTACGGCCGTAGTTTCCCCTTGCTTTCAGCCGTTCGCAGTACCAGCACAGCAAGGCCGTTTTGGTTATTGTTACAAGGCCAGATCAGTCAATCATCCAGACTGTTGCCCTTGCAACTACTGAAAAGGCTGCTGCCCCTCTTCAGGAACCACACGTTTGTCTGGCCTCTCAACAGATACCCCTCCGTTGTGGTTGTACCTACGGTACGGCTATCTGTATCGCTGAGGCACGCAAGCCTCCCCACCAACGGCAAGGTCCATGGTTCATGGGGAGGAGTTTCGTATATAGTAACACTAATAAATTACAATTTCAGCCAGGCCCAGTCCAACAACTCTCCGCAGGCATGCCATGCTATTCGAGGACATGGCGAGGGGGGGTGGCGGGGGTGAGAGGTGAGAAGGGAAATGAATAGGGGAATAGGGGAAGGAAAGCTGCAGCCGGGTGACGCTACAATTTATGTTCTGCTTTAGTCATCCTACGGCATCTACACACTTGTCTAAAGTAACAGATGAAGTGGAGATGCCACATTCTTCAATGCGGAATGGGAATTGCTTTACTATTTCATATCGTTTCAAAGCCAGGCAAAATTTATGAGATGGAATAAACTCTCATTGGTGTGTCATTGCAACATCTGCAACAGAGACGGTGTAATGCAGCTGTCTCGTAACGAACGACAGAGAATGGTGGCTGAAGACGAAGAGGCGCCTGGAGAAAAAAAAATTACTTATACTAAGATGGTATCTGTTCTTTCGGAAATGTCCGAAAGAACAGATACCATGTTAGTATATATATATAGTTAAGGCTCACCGGCCATTTGACCATCTTCTTCTTCTGCGCATATGCACAAACAGTGCCCGAAATCTTACGGGAATCGGCAACACGCCGCGAGTAATGAGTATAATGGGCGGGGCACCACGAATGTAGTGCGGGACAATACGTTGAGAATGTGGGTTTCGCGGCAAGCGTGCCAGAGATAAGTCCCTGCAGTCGCACTATCCTCTGTGTGTCCTCGGTGACTCAGATGGATAGAACGTCTGCCATGTAAGCAGGAGATCGCAGGTTCGAGTCCCGGTCGGGGCACACATTTTCATCTGTCCCCGTTGACGTATGTCAACGCCTGTAAGCAACTAAGGGTTTTCATTTCATTGTAAATTCAAAAAATACTTAGTTGAGAGTAAATAAAATGTTATACGGTGTGCAGTTACATTAATGTGACCACCTGTTAAAAGCCTGCATAGCCACCTCCTGAAGCGTGGTCCGCTGCGAGACGTGTAGGAAGGGAGCAAGTGAGGTTCTGGAAGGTTCTAACAGGGTTTTGGAGCCATGACAACTCCAGTCCTTGGCCAGCTACACTGGATTTCTCGGTTGAGGATGGTGCAAACAGCCTGATCGATGTGATCCCACAGACTCAGTTGGGTTTAATTTCGGGGAGTTTGTGGCCAGGGGAGTAAGGTAAACTCATCCTCGTTCTCTTCAAACCCACGCCCGTACACTGCGAGGTAGGTGAGGTGAGATGTTGCATTGTGCTGCTGGTATATGCCACCGTGACGAGAGGAAACACACTGCACGCGGGGATGGACTTGGTCCCTGAGGATACATGCGTGCTTGTGTTGATCCATTGCACCTTCTAGAACGATGAAATCACCCAGAATGTGCCACGACCGTAACGTTCCTTCCCCCGGCCCTAACCCTTCCGATCAGTGTTGCAGGGTGTGTGCTGTTTGACGAGGCCACCTCTCGAAACTCAGCGGACAATCATTTGCGGTACTGACGTGCATATTCCAGCCTTCAGCATGGGGGCTTGAACCAGGCGCCTGCTGCACAGGCCCATTCCCAGCAATGTGTGCTGAACGCTCGTTGAGGACATACTGTTGGTAACCCCTTGGTTCCTCAGGGTGGTCAATTGCTTGTCTGTACACATCATCTCAGTCATCGTTCACCCCTGTCATCTATGGCCACTGGTGCATCAAAGTTGCCTCGGATAGCGCCACTTACCCATGCATGGTATACAGGGTGGTCCATTGATCGTGACCGGGCCAAATATCTGACGAAATAAGCGTCAAACGAAAAAACTACAAAGAACGAAACTTGTCTAGCTTGAAGGGGGAAACCAGATGGCGCTATGGTTGGCACGCTATATGGCGCTGCCATACGTCAAACGGATATCAACTGCGTTTTTTTTTTAAAATAGGAATCCCCATTTTTTATTACATTTTCGTGTAGTACGTAAAGAAATATGAATGTTTTAGTTGGACCACTTTTTTCGCTGTAATAGTCACAAACGAATAAGTACGTGCTATCACGTAACATTCCGCCAGTGCGGACGGTATTTGCTTCGTGATGCATTACCCGTGTTCAAATGGCCCGTTTACCAATTGCTGAAAAGGTCGATATCGTTTTGATGTATGGCTGTTGTCATCAAAATGCCCAACGGGCGTGTGGTATGTATGATGCTCGGTATCCTGGACCACATCATCCAAGTGTCCCGACCGTTCGCCGGATAGTTAAGTTATTTAATGAAACAGGAAGTGTTCAGCCACACGTGAAACGTCAACCACGACCTGCGACAAATGATGATGCCCAAGTAGGTGTTTTAGCTGCTGTCGCGGCTAATCTGCACATCAGTAGCAGACAAATTGCGCGAGAATCAGGAATCTAAAAAACGTCGGTGTTGAGAATGTTACATCAACATCGATTGTACCCGTACCATATTTTTGTGCACCAGGAATTGCATGGCGACGACTTTGAAGGTCGTGTACAGTTCTGCCACTGGGCACAAGAGAAATTACGGGTCGATGACAGATTTATTTCGTGAGATATTTGGCCCTGTCACTATCAATGCACCACCCTTTATACTTAAACCACGGCGACACGCAAATAGTTTACTGACCTAGTCGTTCCAGAAATGCTTCCGCCCTTGGCCCTAAAGCCAATGATCATGTCCTTTTGGTCGTTTCCTCATTACGACAAAGACTGCACTGTTTTCAGACTCTGTATGTTCATGTCTTCAGAGACGGTTGCGGGACTCGGCTGTTTGGTACGATCAAACATCTACCAGCCGACTAATTTAGAAATTGTTATATTATTTGGTTCAAATGGTTCAAATGGCTCTGAGCACTATGGGACTCAACTGCTGAGGTCATTAGTCCCCTAGAACTTAGAACTAGTTAAACCTAACTAACCTAAGGACATCACAAACATCCATGCCCGAGGCAGGATTCGAACCTGCGACCTTAGCGGTCTTGCGGTTCCAGACTGCAGCGCCTTTAACCGCACGGCCACTTCGGCCGGCTGTTATATTATTTGGCTAAAAGTTCCAGCGATTTACTACACCTTCTTCAGGCCGTCTTACAACGTGTAGGAAGATTCAAACCTCGGTTCCCGTCAAAATAAATGGTTCAAATGGCTCTGAGCACTATGGGACTCAACATCTATGGTCATCAGTCCCCTAGAACTTAGAACTACTTAAACCTAACTAACCTAAGGACATCACACAACACCCAGTCATCACGAGGCAGAGAAAATCCCTGACCCCGCCGGGAATTACACCCGGGAACCCGGGCGTAGGAAGCGAGAACGCTACCGCACGACCACGAGCTGCGGACTCCCGTCAAAATAGGGGCCAGCATTGAAACACTGGTATCTGTAGATTTCAGCTTGATGCAGCGATCACTCCAACCATCATTTGCCTGGGGCTTCTTCACTTTTGGAATGTGGCATGGATTTGACAAGTCCTAGGCACCAGATGTCTACGCACATGTATCGCAGTTCTCGAATATTACCGGCCGGTATTTTGTGGTGTCAAAGTCATCGCTGTATGCGTCCCAGATGTGTTCTATCGTGTACATACCAGGCGCATTTGGTGGCCAAAATTTCCATAGCCGTATGCGTCCCAGATGTGTTCCATTGTGTTCACACCAGGTTCATTTGGTGGCCAAACTTTCAACGTGAATTCACTACCATGCTCCTCGAAGTCCTTCTGGACTGGAGACATAGACAGTTATCCTGCTGCAAGATGCCTCTGGGGATGACATGAGGTATGATGTAATGCAGATGTTCCTTAATAATAGAAATTCTTCCAATCCATACGTGGCATACAGCAAACCAGTGCTTAACATTATACAGTATACAGTAACAGAGTTACTCGCTCCTGTGAACGGGGACGCGTTATGCAGATCTTGGTGCCTATCGCGCACATCTAGAAAAGATAACCTGAAGATGCCTAAATAAGGTGAAACGCGTCGTTGAAAAAAAAAAAATAAATAAAATTGCAACCAAGATTGTTTTTAACCAATTCCTTAATAAAATTCACATAATCCACAACTGGCAAGGTGCCTTCGATTACTACGACACCTCCCGTAGGCGCCCAGGTGAATCTCCCCCGTAATAAAATACACTGCCCCACCAGCATGTGTACGCTGTGCTTTGGATGTTTCCAGCTGTCGTCCATCTAGATGGCGAGGTAGCTCGACAGGACTGTGGGTCATGTTTAATAAGAAAAGTGGCTCATACAACGAAGTTACAGATTTCCATTGATCCACGGTCAAATCTCTATGTTCCCTTGCCCATCACAATCCTGACAATGTCGTTGGTTGAACATGGAAATACAGGTGACCCGTCTGCAGAGGAGCCCCATCTTCTATACTGTGCCCTGAACGGTGTGCTCTAGTAACATACCCTGTCGCCAGATCTGCCACGGTTCACCACCTACACTGGGGCGCCAAAAGTCATTGGATACCTCCTAATATCGTGTCGAGCCTCCTTTTCCGCTGCGTAGTACAGCAACTTGACGTGGCTTGGACTCAACACGTCTTTGGACGCTCCCTGCAGGAACATTGAGCCCTGCTGCCTCTATAGCTGTCCATAACTGCGATAGTGTCGTCGGTGCTGAATTTTCTGCAGGAGCTGACCTCTCGATTGTGTCCCATAAATGTTGCAGGGGATTCATCTTGTGCGATCCGGGTGGCCAAATCATTCGTTCGAAATGTTCAGAATGTTATTCCAACACTTCGCGAACTATTGTGGCCCAATGACATGGCGCTCTGTGACCCATAAAAATTCCGTCATTGTTTGGGAACATCAGGTGCATGAATGGCTGAAAATGGTCTCCAAGTAGCCAAAAATAAGCAATTCGCGTCCAAGAACGGTTCAGTTTCAGCGGAGGATCCAGTCCTCCACAGCTTGTAAACGCAACCCAAACCGTTATGGAGCTACCACCAGCTTGCACAGTGCCTTGCTGACAACTCCATGGCTTCGTGGTGTATACGCCACACTCGAAGCCTATCATCAGTTCCTACCAACTGAAGTAGGAACTCATCTGTCCAGGGCGCAGTTTTCCGGTCGTCTAGGGTCCTACCGATATGCTCACGTGCCCAGGAGAGCTGCTGCATACAAAGGCACTCGCATCAGCTGCCTGCTGCCCATTAACGCCAGATTTCGACGCACTATCCTAAAGGATAAGTTCGTCGTACTACCCACATTTATTTCTGCGGCTATTTCACGCAGTGTTGCTTGTCTATTAGCACTGACAACTCTACGCAAAAGCCACTGCTCACAGTCGCTAAGCGAAGGCCGTCGGCGACTACGGTGTCCGTGGTCAGACGTAATACCTGAAATGTGGTATTCTCCGCAAACTTTTGATACTGCAGATGTCGGAATACTGAATTTCCTAGTGACTTACAAGATGGAATGTCCCATGCACTTAGCTCAAACCAGCACTCCACTTACAAACTCCATTAATTCCCATCGTGCGGCCATAACAAAAAAAAAAATGGTTCAAATGGCTCTGAGCACTACGGGACTTAACATCTGAGGTCATGACTCCCCTAGAACTTAGAACTACTTAAACCTAACCAACCTAAGGACATCACACACATCCATGCCCGAGGCAGGATTCGAACCTGCGACCGTAGCGGTCGCGCGGTTCCAGACTGAAGCGCCTTTAACCGCGTGACCACACTGGCCGGCGGCCATAACCACGTCGGAAACTTTTTCAGATGAATAACCTGATGCCGGATGACTACCCTTTCGTGCCCTTCTGCGTTTCTAGGCGCTTCAGTCCGGAAGCACGCGGCTGCTACGGTCGCAGGTTCGAATCCTGCCTTGGGCATGGATGTGTGTGATGTCATTAGGTTAGTTAGGTTTAACTAGTTCTAAGCCAAGGGGCTGATGACCTCAGATGTTAGGTCCCATAGTGCTCAGAGTCATTCGAAAAAGTTATGCCCTTCTGCACCTCGTGTACGTGATACTACCACCATCAGCACATGTTCATATCACTTTCCCATGACTTTTATCACCTCAGCTTGTGCTCAATTGGTCCCCTAGCGGAAACGTTATGGGGTACATTTGGTTTCTTCCATTATACAGGACTTTTGGGATGTTGAATCCGAATCTGAAGTTTTGCAACATAATATCGCGACGGAACATTGAAAAAAATGCAAAGAAAGTTAAATAGTATCTCATCTTTTGGCGCTTTTATGCTTATAACTCGGAAACTATCCACTTATCGTAAATAACGTCTTGGTTCAAAATGCAAGTACCTGAAATTTGCTATAAATTTCAGTATTTAGGTTTTTGTGTCCGACAGATCTGTGTCAGAACACTGTAAAAGACAACGGCACGTATAATCTTTGCTTATGTAATAATGTAAGAATAGTTTTAATGAAACTTTGCCTACCTGAGCCACTGTAGAAGGAAAACTATTTACCGTATGAGTACCAAACTTTATAAGAGCGATATTAAGACTGTGTGCTGCAAGATTTGTGTTGTTACTGATGTTCAGTGCCATGATTTGTTAGGCGCCTCTACTGGGGTTGGGTTGAAACATAAACATCAGAGAGCAATCCAACTGCAAACTATCAACGTGGGTCCGAGCAAGTTGAGCGGGGCTTTACTCATAAAGCTGTTTCATCAAAACAACAGAAACAGTGTTGCTGCACTTCGCGAGTATCGACGCATTAAAAGTTTACGGAGAGATTCTCCTTCAGCACCGGGGTTGAACAACATGATTCGGAACTTCAATTATCTGGAGATTTGGGAACTGCTCCCCGGACAGGCCGTCGGCCAATTGCGCCACCAGTTGTTAAAGAAGATACTGTTGCCATGGCTGAGAATGGTGGATGCAACGTGCTATTTTCAAGCAGTACACGAGTTGTGTCACGACAGCTGAACATTCCGTGGTCCACCGATGTTTCGGGCAACAGTAGTGCAATTTCTAGAGCGGTTCCAGGTTGTCATGGATGCATATGATCGTCACATGGAGGAACGTTTGTAACCTGG
The DNA here is from genome assembly GCF_023864275.1 of Schistocerca cancellata. Lineage (NCBI taxonomy): Eukaryota > Metazoa > Arthropoda > Insecta > Orthoptera > Acrididae > Schistocerca > Schistocerca cancellata. Next base: position 886,538,935 of record NC_064628.1, on the reverse strand, counting down.
AGTGTAAATGTGGTACGCAATTGTTATCCTCTCGTGTGGAAAGTAAAATGTATTTCTTTCAGTGGTTTTCCCACAAAATTTCATCGTTCTACGAGCACTCGTTTTTAGTGGGGGTCCTGTCAAATAGCAAAAATTTAATTACAACTACACTGTATGATCATATGCAACATCTGTGATAATTTTTCAAAATTTTTCCTTGGAATTTCAACTTTCTGTAACTGAATTCCGAGCTTAAATAACTTGAACAGTATGTAATTTTTTTAAAAAACGGCATGCAGCTTTATGTCAAATATCTAATCTTTATACGTGCAGAGAACTTACTGATACCTTTCAATAAAAATTTAGAGTTTCGGAGTGGAGAATGTGGGCTTTTGCAGAGACAACCGAAACACGTTAATATTGAACTAACGCTCCAGTACCAACAGTTCGTCGGTTAAAAAACCTTAACAGTGAAATTAGTAGGAAACCTTATGGGGAGATTATTCATGAAATGTTGATACACTATGTGATCAAAAGTATCCGGACCTCCCCCCCCCCCCCCAAAAAAAAAAACATATGTTTTTCATATTAGATGCATTGTGCTGCCACCTACTGCCACGTACTCCATGTCAGCGACCTCAGTCGTCATTAGACATCGTGAAAGAGCAGAATGGGGCGCTCCGCGGAAGTCACGGACTTCGAACGTGGTCAGGTGATTGGGTGTCACTTGTGTCATACGCCTGTACGGGAGATTTCCACACTCCTAAACATCCCTAGATCCACTGTTTCCGATGTGATAGTGATGTGGAAATGTGAAGGGACACGTACAGCACAAAAGCGTACAGGCCGACCTCGTCTGTTCACTGTCAGAAACCGCCGACAGTCGAAGAGGGTCGTAATGTGTAACAGGCGGACATCTATCCAGACCATCACACAGGAATTCCAAACTGCATCAGGATTCACTGCAAGTAGTATGACAGGTAGGCGAGATGTGAGAAAACTTGGATTTCATGGTCAAGCTCTTCTTCATATGCCACACATCACGCCGGTAAATGCCAAACGACGCCTCGGTTAGTGTAAGGAGCGTAAACATTGGTCGATTGAACAGTGGATAAATGTTGAGTGGAGTAACGAATTACGGTACACAATGTGGCGATCCGACGGTAGGGTGTGCGTATGGCAAATTCCCGGTGAACGTCATCTGCCAGCCTGTGAAGTGCCAACAATAAAATTCGGAGGCGGTGGTGTTGTGGTGTTTTTCATGGAGGGGGCTTGCACCCCTCGTTGTTTTGCGTCGCACTGTCACAGCACATGCCTACATTGATGTTTTAAGCACCTTCTTGCTTCCTACTGTTGAAGAGCAATTCGGGGATGGCGACTGCGTCTTTCAACTGTTCATAATGCACGGGCTGTGGCGGAGTGGTTACACGAAAATAACATCTCTGTATTGGACTGGCCTGCACAGAGTCCTGGTATGAATCCTATAGAACACCTTTGGGATGTTTTGGAACGCCGACTTCGTGCCAGGCCTTACAGACCGACATCGATACCTCTGCTCAGTGGAGCACTCCCAGAAGAATGGGTGTCATTCTCCAATAAACCTTCCAGCACCTGACTGAACGTATGCCTGCGAGAGTGAAAGTTGTCATCAAGGGTAAGGGTGGGCCAACACTATATCGAATCCCAGCATTACCGATGGAGTGCGCCACGACCTTGTATGTCATTTTCAGCCAGGTGTCCGTACACTTTTTCCGCATTATAACCAAAAACCCGACGATATATGAGATTTCTTACCTTTGTTGCGGTTTCGTCAATACCGTATCACGAAATTTGATTGGTAAATCTCAGAATCAGTTACAGCACCCCAAAAACATTATTATGGAAGAAATCAAAATCACTCCGCAACTTTCCTGATAAAAACACACTTTGATTGAAGTACTGGTTTTCAGGATGGGCAAGTTTCCAGTGTCCACGTTCCGTGGTGAGGTGTGGACGTCCAACATGCCTATTCGTTGTTTGACCGTGCGTTCTTTTGTCCGGTCTATGACTGTCGTTTGGCTAGCATGACTTCATATTCAAACGCTCGAGTTCTTTATTTTCTGTTTCTAGGACCTTATATCCATTTTGTTTTGTTCTGTTCCACGCCCATCATCCTTCACGTATTAAAATGTACGATATCATTTCAGTTTTCATTGAACTTCATTATTCCTTATTTTGTAAGAATTCTGTGTAAACAATATCGCTTGATACCATTTGCAGTCACAGCTACATTTTGAGGTAAACGATACTGCGAATAACAGTCGTTACATTTTTGTAAAAAGCTGCGAATCTAATAACTTTCCTTTCGTCATGCGTTCTCTGTAGATGGTGCCGACGGTAATACAGCTGACCATCTCCGATGTTTCCGTGTTGTTCATTCCAACGCGCCGGGACAAAACAGTTCAGTCACGACGTGGGTAAAGGTCATAATATTTCTGATCATCTGCGTAAATCATAAATGGCAATAGCGAGCTACAACTGCGACGCAGACGTTCTGTGGGCTTGTGTCAGGCGATCGACTTATGCGTCGTGGGTTCAGTTTGCATTTGGCCTTAGAAAGTAAGGCAGAATGCGATTTAACGTCCCGCTATGTCGAAGACGCGGTGCATAAGATAGAACTGAGGGGACGATAAGGGAGGAAAGCGAAACACGTGACTGGATGGTGGTTCGAACGTCCTCTCTCCCAAGGTACCCGTCTAGTGCTATGTCGCCGTGCCACCTCGCTCAGTCCGACCTAGCATTGCTTTCTCGTATTTATTGCCTCTTCACCTCTGGCGAGTGATTGCTCATTTGCAAACTGCAAAAGTGCGTCGTCTACATGTATGTTGCTGTGTTTATTCTTATCTTCTGATTCGAAGGCCACATTAAAGTGTACGTCCCTGTGAAACACGCTGGGTAATCCAGAATGAGATTTTCACTCTGCAGCGGAGTGTGCGCTGATATGAAACTTCCTGGCAGATTAAAACTGTGTGCGGGACCGAGACTCGAACTCGGGACTTTTGCCTGTCACTGTCTCCCTTACTTTCTACGGCCAAAGGTCCCGAGTTCGAGTCTCGGTCCGGCAGACAGTTTTAATCTGCCAGGAAGTTTCACGATGGGTAATGTTCAAAGGTCGGAGAGGAAAGGCCGCTGGACCTGATGGGATACCAGTTCGATTTTACACAGAGTACGCGAAGGAACTTGCCCCCCTTCTTGCAGCGGTGTACCGTAGGTCTCTAGAAGAGCGTAGCGTTCCAAACGATTGGAAAAGGGCACATGTCATCCCCGTTTCCAAGAAGGGACGTCGAACAGATGTGCAGAACTATAGACCTATATCTCTAACATCGATCAGTTGTAAAATTTTGGAACACGTATTATGTTCGAGTATAGTGACTTTTCTGGAGACTAGAAATGTACTCTGTAGCAATAAGCATGGGTTTCGAAAAAGACGATCGTGTGAAACCCAGCTCGCGCCATTCGTCCACGAGACTCAGAGGGCCATAGACACGGGTTCCCAGGTAGATGCCGTGTTTCTTGACTTCCGCAAGGCTTTCGATACAGTTCCCCACAGTCGTTTAATGAGTAAAGTAACAGCATATGGACTATCAGACCAATTGTGTGATTGGATTGAGGAGTTCCTAGATAACAGAATGCAGCATGTCATTCTCAATGGAGAGAAGTCTTCCGAACTAAGAGTGATTTCAGGTGTGCCGCAGGGGAGTGTCATAGGACCGTTGCTATTCACAATATACATAAATGACCTGGTGGATAACATCGGAAGTTCACTGAGGCTTTTTGAAGATGATGCTGTAGTATATCGAAAGGTTGTAACAATGGAAAATTGTACTGAAATGCAGGAGGAATTGACGCATGGTGCAGGGAATGGCAATTGAATCTCATTGTAGACAAGTGTAATGTGCTGCAAATACATAGAAAGAAAGATCCTTTATCATTTAGCTACAATATAGCAGTTCAGCAGCTACAATATAGCAGGTCAGCAACTGGAAGCAGTTAATTGGATAAATTATCTGGGAGTAGGCAATAGGAGTGTTTTAAAATGGAATGATCATTTAAAGTTGATCGTCGGTAAAGCAGATGCCAGACTGAGATTTATTGGAAGAATCCTATGGAAATGAAATCCGAAAACAAAAGAAGTAGGTCACCGTACACTTGTTAGCCCACTGCTTGAATATTGCTCACCAGTGTGGGATCCGTACCATGTGGGGTTGATAAGGAGATAGAGAAGATCCAACGGAGAGCAGCGTGCTTCGTTACAGGATCATTTAGTAATCGCGAAAGCGTTACGGAGATGATAGATAAACTCCAGTGGAAGACTCTGCAGGAGAGACGCTCAGTAGCTCGGTACGGGCTTTTGTTGAAGATTCGAGAACGTACCTTCACCGAGGAGTCAAGCAGTATATTGCTCCCTCCTACGTATATCTCGCGAAGAGACCATGAGGATAAAATCAGAGAGATTAGAGCCCACACAGAGCATACCGACAATCTTTCTTCCCACGAACGATACGAGACTGGAATAGAAGGGGGAACCGATAGAGGTACTCAAAGTACCCTCCGCCACACACCGTCAGGTAGCTTGCGGAGTATGGATGTAGATGTAGATGTAGGAAGGTGAAGACCTCCTCGAATACGACCATACTACTCAGTCTCCGTAGCCGTCGAAGGTTCGAAATCCGACTTGATCACAGAAATGGAGGTGGAATTTATATATGTCTTCAGCTGTGTCCACCGTCAATTAAGAATCAAAAATACAAAGAAGAATATACACTGAAGAGCCAAAGAAACTGGTACACCAGCCTAATATCGTGTAGGGCCCCGGTGAGCACGCAGAAGTGCCGCAACACGACGTGCCGTGGTCGCAACTGATGTCTGAGGTGCTGCCATCAATCCTGGAGGATTGTCCATAAATCCGAAGGATTGGAGATCAGTACGTTGCAAGGCGCCCAAAATATGCTCAATAATCTTCATGTCTGAGGAATCTGGTGGCCAGTGGAAATATTTAAACTCAGAAGAGTGTTCCTGGAGCCACTCTGTAGCAATTCTAGACGTGTGGTTTGACGCATTGTTCTGCTGGAATTGCCCAAGTCCGTCGGAACGCACAATGGACACGAATAGATGCAGGTGATCAGACAAGATGATTTCGTAGGTGTCACCTGTCAGAGTAGTATCTAGACGTATCAGGGGTCCCATATCACTCGAGCTGCACACGTCCCACACCGTTACAGAGCCCCCACCAGCTTGAGCAATCCCCTGCCGGCATTCAGGGTCCTTGGATTCATGAGATTGACTCCATACCCGTACACGTCTATCCCCTCGGTACAATTTGACACGAGACTCGTCCGACCAGGCAAAATGTTTTCAGTCATCAACAGTCCAATGTCAGTGTTGACGGGCTCAGGCGAGGTGTAAAGCCTTGTGTCGTGCAGTCATCAAGGATACACGAGTGGGCTTTCCACTCCGAAAACACATATCGATTATGTTTCGTTGAATGATTCGCACACTGACACTTGCTGATGGTCCAGCACTGAGATCTGTATTAATTTGTGGAAGGGTTGCACTTGTATCTCGTTGAACGATTCTCTTCAGTCGTCGTTGGTCCCGTTCTTGCAGGATCTTTTTCAGGCCGCAGCGATGTCGAGGATTTGATCTGTTACCGAATTCCTGATATTCACGGTACACTCGAGAAATGGTCATACGGGAAAATCCCCACTTCATCGCCACCTAGGAGATGCTGTCTCTCATCGCCCGTGCGCCGACTATAACACCACGTTCAGACTCACTTAAATCTTGATACCCTCTATTGCAGCAACAGTAACCGATCTAACAACTGCGCCAGACAATTGCCGTCTTATATAGGCATAGCCGAGCGCAGCGCCGTATTCCACCTGTTTATATATGTCTGTATTTAAATACATATATCTATACCAGTTTCCTTTGCACTTCGGTGTATATTCACTGGGTGAGAAACAATCGCAAATATCATTTAATACTGAATGAAATGCTAAAGATGCTAATCCCAAAACTAAAATAAATCCCAAAACTGAAACAAATGGGTACGTTGTGGACATTGTATGTCGCGTTCCACATAGCCTGCAACCACATACCCAATGACCACGACGCGCTACACTTCCCGCTGTGCGTGTACGTAGAGGGTGCGAGAACTTGGAAGAAAAAAGCGTTTTGTCCTTATACAGTACATCATCTCCACATTGTCTTCGAATGACAGTTCTGCAATAAACACAACGCGCCTTGATAGAACCAGAAGATCGCCATAAACAAACTTCTCCTTATTTTATTTTTTATTTATTGACTTTCGGGACTTTCTCATACAGCCATTTCAAGTGTGGCATGTCAGTTACGACGGTACGAACGTAAGGACGACATCCACTCTCCGAACGGAGAAAATGTTCGACCAGGTCGGGAGTCGAACTGGGTCTGTCCGGTTAGGAAACCGCCACGCTGAACGTGCAGCTACCGAGACGCACAAACTTCTATTATTTCTTCGTCTCCTGCCAGATAGAGCAGCACGCCTCACAGTACCTAGTTTTCAGGAAAGACATATCACGATTTGTTCAAGAGGAATTTTTAATTGTGACCCAATATGCTACAATAAAACGTCACAAAGATTAGCTCCCTGGTTCCGCAGTTTGGGCTTACAGTTGTAGACGGTTAAGTTGAAACCGTAACACACACAGTTTACAGAGTCTACGTAATTATCTTGTCTACATCGAAATCTGTATGACTTCTCTGCACATTTAAGAGTCTGGCAGAGGGTTCTTTAAACTACCTTCAAATATTTCTCAAAATATCCACTCTCTAATGAACACTTAAATCTTTCAGTAGGAGCTATTACTTCTCTTATGTTATTATAATGAACATTTCTGCCCATGTATGTTTGCGGCAGTAAAATATTTTCACATTCAGAGGATAAAGTTTGTGACTGAAATTTCGTGTAACGATTTCGCCGCAACAAGAAAGCCTCTGTTTTAATGCTGTCCATCCCAAATCCTGTATCATTTCAGTGACACTCTCTCCCCTATTTTACGGTAACACAAAACAAGCTGCTGTTCTTAACTTTTGCGGTATTCTCCATCAACCCTTCCTGGTAACGATCGCATGCCGCTCAGCAATACTCTAGCAGAGGACGAACGATCGTAGTGTAGGCAATCTCTCTAGTAGACTTCTTGTATCTTCTAAGTGTTATGCCAATAAAGCGCAGTCTTGTCTTTGCTTTGCCTTCTCCACAACATCACATATATGATCGTTCCAATTTAAGTTGTTCTTAACTGTAATTTGTAGATATTTAAGTTTGTATGATTGGTAGTGTAGCCGAAACTTAACGGATTTCTTTCCATACTCATGTGGATGACCTCACACTTCTTCTTATCCAGAGTCAAGTGCCCTTTTCACACCATACAGACATCGTGCGTAAGTCAACCGCGTCCGTCACGTCGCGTGAAACTTGCCTGGCAACTTATGGAATGAAGGTATAAACAAAAAATATACACCGAACACCTATTTTCTACGATTATCACGAAATGTTAATCTCTTTATTTGTACCGAAACAGTACACGTATGACGAAAGGAAAGTTATTTAGATTCGCAGCTTTTTACAAAAATGTAACGACTGTTATTCGTAGTTTCGTTTACCTCAAAATGTAGCTGTGACTGCAAATGGTATCAAGCGATATTGTTTACACAGAATTCTTACAAAATAAGGAATAATGTAGTCCAATGAAAACTGAAATGATATCGTACATTTTAACACGTGAAGGATGATGGGCGTGGAACAGAACAAAACAAAATGTATATAAGATCCTAGAAACAGAAAATAAAGGACTCGAGCATTTGAATATGAAGTCATGCTAGCCAAACGACAGTCATAGACCGGATAAAAGAACGCACGCTCAGGTTATTACAACACAAAAGAAATAGGAACATATAGACCACAAGAAAGTGTTAATACCTTCACGAAATCAACAAGAAAATGTATTAGAAAAGTCTAAAAGACGAGAATGAGTTAAACAGATTGAATGACACGGTAACTTAATTGAGAACATGCTGAACAAAAAAAATTGTATACTATATGCACTAGAGTACTGTGTAAGGACGTCAGAAGAAACGTTATGGTTACAACAGTGCCTGGTCAAATTTTATTTGACGGATATCCACCCAACCCATCCCCTGCCTCACCCCACCCCCTCTCATTTTGGTTAGACCTTTAGAATTAAGCGTTAATCTCATACTCAGAAAAATAGGTTTTTTTCCTTTTAAAATAAGTACTACGTAGATATACGTCAGTAACAGAAAATAATTTTCTCAACTTTATTTTAATGCTCAACAGTAAAAAAAAGAAACAATTCATTTTCATTTTAGGTAATTCTATTTATCATTAAAAGCTATTAGTCAAAGCAGAAACAAGTCTGTCTATTGTGTTGTTCTACCTTCAATAAAATGAAAAATATAAAATATCTGTAATTATTAGATTAAAATTACAATTTTTTTAATTCTATAATTTACGAAGTGTTTCAGTTTACACCGGAAAAAATGCGGCAGAAGTACAAGAAAAAACAACTGATTTTATACAGATGTGTCGAACATAATTCCTAGTTCAACTGTGGAAGTAGCGTGTTATTTGAGAAGTAAACGCACCTGCAAACTGTAACATGTAACGTGCTAAAGTAGTATTGTATTTCTAGTTCAGGTAAGCCTTGGATGAAATTTGAATCCAGTTAGGAGGGAGAATATTCCACTAATTAGGATAATATTTGACTCTGAAGTCAATGCTGGCTCGTAACGTGGCCTTTTCAATTACCTCGCAAACGGTTCGCTTGCAGACCCATGTTTACCGATTCTTTTTTCTTTTCATATTGTATACCTTCACCATTGTCAGATTTCGCTACTAATTATGATACAGATGACTTACATTTATGATGCCTGTTGTACCGCCCTCAGCTTGGCGCCCCAAGCAGTCGCTTGAGCTTTCAACCAGACCTGGGTTATAATACAGATTAATGATCTTTAGAAAGTAACAGGTATTGAAGAAAGTTACCGAGGTATACGGAAAACAGAAAATAATCGCAAAACGGAGGTATTCTTATTTGAAGAACTTTGCAGAATTATCGTGAGCGGTTTACTCATATAAATACTTCAGAAGGTTTGGAAAAAGTAATGAACTGTAGCCCTAATCACACAAATTAAAATTAGGATACAAACAGTTTTCCAGAATGGGTAGTAACACGGAATTGTTAACAATAGTATACGGCATTTGGAACCCCTAGACAAAAAGTAAGAAATCCACCTAGAGAAACATGAACACAGGAGAGGGAATGGCAATGTTGTAAATAGACGACAGACTACAGGAAGTTCATAAGACAAGAAAAAAGGGGGGATTGAATTTAACGTTTGTCAATGGTTAAATGGAAAAAAATGGGATCGAAACTATACAAGGAAATGAAATAATGGAATTGGAGAAGATATGGTACTGAATACCTATTGTCCATGTTTGAAAATGGTGTAAGCTAAGTTGGTATAAAATTATTTCCAAATAAAGAAAATCAGAGCAGAAGGAACGAAGACGAGGCCGAAAGTTAGAAAACGGTGTTTATAACATGTAATATCAGAAGCGCAAAGAAGCATTAACAGGAAGACGAATCAACGCACTGAACAGCAACAATGGAAAGTATTAAAGTATTACGGACAAATAACACAGGCCAAGACGACCCGTAGCCCTCGTTACGCTCAGATAAGGTGAACGGGACATTTTATAAGCTACACAGTACGCATCAGAATCAACATTAATAAATCTGACCCTCCCCCCCCCCCCCCCCACACACACACACAATGAGAACACCCCTAAAATAATCATTACAGCGCATGTGACGGCGTAATAATTCGTGATCATTTTTAAAATACGGAAACTTGGCGACACGCGCACCGATTGGCCGTGGGATTGCCCTGTTGCCGTTCGTCAATTGACGGGCAGCGCTATGGTTGTCGGTTCACACATACAAACGCCCCCCCCCCCCCCCACCCCCTCGTCACTGCCCCAACGTGATACGCACATGTGTCGAATAGGTCTTGCTGTTGGTCTCCACATCAGAGGCATTCACACGTAAGCTTTGCTTCGGAGCACACACACGTCACCTGCGATTTAGCCACACAGTAAGCATGGCGGCACAGTATTCGTTTGAAGAACAACGAGATATGGTTTTTGTTTATGGACTAGCCGACGGTAATGCGCATGAAGATCGACGATTGTATGAGAAACGGTACCCAGCAAGACGCCACCCATATATGCAAATCTTCACAGCAATTCAGCGGCGACTTGGCGAAACAGGCTCGTTGCATCCATTTACTTTCCACCCTGTCAAATACCAATTGTGGAGGTATGTGAAATTAGGTGTCTACGCACAGGTCGTGTGATTCGCGCAAATAACGGGCCGCTGATCTGCGGACGTGGTGGTGGCGCCCGACAGCGACACAGATTTGTGCACCAGCACCGAGCTCTTTCGGTAGAGATGCCACATATCACCATCTACCCTACTTTACAGAGCACACAAGCCTCCGAACCCCACGTTCTGTGAAGAATCGTGTACGTCCGACCATTTAAACCATTTAGCGCCTAGTGGTAGTTTCACTGTCCTTTTTTCTCTTTCTGTAGTTGCCCACGACAGTAGCACGTGAACATTCGACGAGCTTCGCCGTATTCGAGACACTTGTTCACAGGGTCTGCTTAATAACAGTCTGTCGTTTGTCAAATTCGCTTTTCTCAATGGAGTTCCCCATTTGCAGATCATATCTTCGCTAGGATGATCCCCAGTCCGTGTCTGCTCCGCTTACATACTTTTTTTTTACCGCGTCACGTGACCGAACCGCCACCAAACGGCATCCAGCGTCGCGGTGGGTAGTACTCATAATGTTCTGGCTTAATGGTGTATGTGATGTTCTCATATACTGTGTCTGTCAGGTAAAAATTTTAGTTATTCACCGTTAACTACTGTATTAGCTATCTCATCTCGTCAGATGTAAGAAAGCTAGATGGAACTGCAGGTAAATTGCAGAGTGTGGAAAGGTCTAGAAAGAGCAAATTTATGTCTATAGAAAGATATATACAGGGCTAATACAAATGATTGAAGCGATTTCATAAATTCACTATAGCTCCATTCATTCACATATGGTCACGACACACTACAGATACGTAGAAAAACTCATAAAGTTTTGTTCGGCTGAAGCCGCACTTCAGGTTTCTGCTGTCAGAGCGCTCGAGAGCGCAGTGAGACAAAATGGCGACAGGAGCGTATGTCGTGCTTGAAATGCACTCACATCAGTCAGTCATAACAGTGCAACGACACTTCAGGACGAAGTTCAACAAAGATCCACCAACTGCTAACTCCATTCGGCGATGGTATGCGCAGTTTAAAGCTTCTGGATGCCTCTGTAAGGGGAAATCAACGGGTCGGCCTGCAGTGAGCGAAGAAACGGTTCAACGCGTGCGGGCAAGTTTCACGCGTAGCCCGCGGAAAATTGGCTCATGCCAGAACTGGAGACCGACAGCGCCGACTTCATCTTTCAACAGGATGGTGCTCCACCGCACTTCCATCATGATGTTCGGCATTTCTTAAACAGGAGATTGGAAAACCAATGGATCGGTCGTGGTGGAGATCATGATCGGCAACTGATGTCATGGCCTCCACGCTCTCCCGACTTAACCCCATGCGATTTCTTTCTCTGGGGTTATGTGAAAGATTCAGTGTTTAAACCTCCTCTACCAAGAAACGTGCCAGAACTGCGAGCTCGCATCAACGATGCTTTCGAACTCATTGATGGGGACATGCTGCGCCGAGTGTGGGAGGAACTTCATTATCGGCTAGATGTCTGCCGAATCACTAAAGGGGCACATATCGAACATTTGTGAATGCCTAAAAAATCTTTTTGAGTTTTTGTATGTGTGTGCAAAGCATTGTGAAAATATCTCAAATAATAAAGTTATTGTAGAGCTGTGAAATCGCTTCAGTCATTTGTAATAACCCTGTATAGGGCTTTTGCATCACAGGCGAGCAATTTGAAATCAGAAAACTGTAATTATGCCTTTGTATGCGAAATAGGTATTTTCACCGCGTCTATGGGCATGAGGATTTTAAGTTGGCCTTCATGGTTGGTTACGTTTTCAATTTTCGTAAGATTCGATAGAACACTTTGAGATGTGATATTTGCTCATGTAACGAGACACTACATACAAAATATAAAAAAAATAAAAACAATAGGTACAAAAGATTTGCAGTAGTACACACAAGTAATTATCGGAATATAGCGAGAGCCTCCAAACTGCCGGCCGGTGTGGCCGTGCGGTTCTAGGCGCGTCAGTCTGGAACCGCGTGACCGCTACGGTCGCAGGTTCGAATCTTGCCTTGGGCATGGATGTGTGTGATGTCCTTAGGTTAGTTAGGTTTAAGTAGTTCTAAGTTCTAGGGGACTGATGACCACAGATGTTGAGTCCCATAGTGCTCAGAGCCATTCGAACCATTTTGACTCCCAAACTACTGTTCAGTTAACTTATACGCAGTACAAACAATGCACCACGAAGCAAAACACAAAAACTTAGATTTGGAATTGAGTTTTTTCACTTCTGTTGCAAGACTATTCAAAATGGAGGCTCCAGAAAAGATGCTCACCTCTACGAGAAAAGGTTACGAGAGAATTAACTCGTCGTATTACGGACAGATAGTTTTTTGTTTCGATTTAAAACAGAACCCGGCTGCACAATTCTGCAGTTACATTCTCGTTTCTCCCCGATTAATTGACTCTGGATCAGTGGTAGTCAGCCGGGTCCCTACCGTCTACTAATGGACGTCCTAGCTGTCATGGCGGGCGTCAGGGGGTAGGGATTTTAAAAACATTTTCATTAGTCTTTCATAAAATCTAGACTTTGCTTTATAAATTTTATATAATTACTTTACTTCTCTACTTTATAAATCACTACTACCGCGGAACCGGTAGGCGGTTAGAAAACTTTACTACTAACAGATGAGAAAGTGGGCAGTAGGTATATATATATATATATATATATATATATATATATATATATATATATATATATATATTTCCCCTGCTCTAGATAAGACCCTCGACCTACGCAAGAACATCGGGTTGTCTCCACTATTAAATGACAGAGTTCATCTTATCCTCCTGCTCCACTGAAGTGCTTCATATGCAAAAGAATACATATTACTTTCTGTTGAAGTCCTCTCCTCAAGTCAGCCGGCGAGTATAAGGAAACGTTATACTGAAATGGGATACATAGCTACCCTGAAAACCTCCGAGAACGTCGGTGGTCAGGGAATCGGCATGTAATTATTTGTCTGTTTTGTTAGTACGCTAACATTTTCCGACAGCTAGCGTCCTTTTAGTTGTCTGTACTGACATTTGTGGCTGCTAAGCTATTATCGAACACATGAATTATGAATAAGCAAGTTTCATCTTGAAGATCATTTGAGAAAATAACACGGCATTCCGTGTAGTGCGCTTTTCCAGAATAAACATCTGTTCATTTTGGCTGCAATTTCATTTACTGTTGTTGTACCTTCGAGTATCGGTCACTGTCTTATTGCTTCCATAGCGTCCGAAATTGGGGACATCAGCTCTTAAATGTTGTGCTATGGAGGACAAAGGTTACATTCTTATTACCTTACTTCCAATCATCTGTGTTTATTCACAATACGAACGTCTTGGCAGTTCAGTTGAGCTATCGAGTCTTATAGTTACGATATCAAAGTTCACTGACAACGGTTCAAAAGTGCCTGAAGATGAACTCGTTGGTGCTTCAAACTAAGCAGTAAATAAATTGTACCAATGAAAACAATTGATTGGAAAAACAGTTGTAAGACAATGTCGTTTCCAATAGCAAAAAACAGTTGGCGGTTATCATTGAAACAATCGGTTTTCAGTTACACCGGTTTTTTCCACCTGACGTTTAACCTGAGTGATTAAACCACTCCAAATAACCGGTTTCTGAAATATTTGATTGGAAAAACAGTTGTAAGACAATGTCGTTTCCAATAGCAAAAAACAGTTGGCGGTTATCACTGAAACAATCGGTTTTCAGTTACAACGGTTTTTTCCACCTGAGGTTTAACCTGAATGATTAAACCACTCCAAATAACCGGTTTCTGAAATAATAGATTTTTGGTTTTCTATTGCCAGTTTATGAAATAGCAGGTTTTCGGTTTTTTATTGTTATTATTTCAGCAATAGATGTACACAACAATCAAAGTTTCAAAAATTCTGACATTTTCTCCCACTTTTACTTATACGTTTCAATATATATAGAATCAAACTATCGATTAAAATAGATAAATAAAAGAAAAATTAGTAGGCCCATCAGTCACTGCTTTTCTCAAATAGCAATGAGGAGCTAAAGGCTACAAAAATTTCATCTGTGTTCTCGTACAGATTATAAATTTTTAAATCACTGCTCAAAAATCGTTTTGTAATCAAGGATCATACCACTTTTTGGCGTTACGAGTTGTCGGCGCTTGTTAGTGACAACTGAGGGAGAACTCAGTTTTTCTTGTTAAGTTGTCCGTCTGCAAGGGCTATAAGCAGAAAAAGTCATTCTAGACACAGGGAGAAGATCAGCGGCTTTTTAATTTTATGAATTGTTAGGTTTTTAATTATTGTTCCTATAATATTTTTGGTGTTGTTCTTTCTTAGAAATGACAGACAAATAATAAGCTTTGGTGTGGAATTTGCAGCTGTATTTTTCTTTAATTATTTCGAATGAAACACTCACTTTTTATTCAAATATATCTCTCTACTTGTTAAATGGAATTTGAACACGACAGGTTTTTTTACTAACAGGAATAGATACAGGACAATAGTTAAAATTTCAATAATGAAAAAAGTGTATTGGTCTACACTTATTGTCCAATCTCTTCATAAATAGTCAATATGTAATGTCTTCATCTGTAAGTTGACTCATTTCATCAGAAGCTGTATGATTCAAATATGATACCAATCTCTCAGGTGCCACAGAAGTTTCCCCAAAGTCGTTATTAGAAAAAAAATCGTATTGATTGAGTGTTCTGTTGGTTCTTAGTAAAATATTTTATACGTTACGAATGGAAAAACACAGAAAAGGAGGAGGAGGAGGAGATTAGTGTTTAACGTCCCGTCGACAACGAGGTCATTAGAGACGGAGCGCAAGCTCGGGTGAGGAAAGGATGGGGAAGGAAATCGGCCGTGCCCTTTCACAGGAACCATCCCGGCATTTGCCTGAAGGGATTTAGGGAAATCACGGAAAACCTAAATCAGGATGGCCGGAGACGGGATTGAACCGTCGTCCTCCCGAATGCGAGTCCAGTGTGCTAACCACTGCGCCACCTCGCTCGGTAAAACACAGAAAACACCGGTGTAATATTCTACAATATTTATTATCTTTTTCACAAACTAGTTTTCGGCAATTACGCCATCTTCAGGTACAAAGACAAGTACGTGGTGCAGTGCAATTCTGTTGGATCAACGATTTTAAAATAGTGCATCTATCGAGTATTTCCGTTGCAAGAAATGAAAAATGTTAATGTTAGGTTCAGGAATCGAACAAAAGCGGTTATTTCAGTGTAAATGCGATGTAAAATTATGTAGCTAAGGTAAACTATGTCACAAATTAACTAATGGACTATATACAAATTACAACTGTTTTCATGAAAGAAAATAAATTGAACAATAAACTTCGGTGACACGTTCCGAAGGTGTGGCTGAAAAAAATAATGTAGTCTTTGATAGGTCCTAAATTAGAAACAGATTAGATACATTAGTGAGATTAAGCATGTAACTGAAGCAGCTGTGATATACAAAGGAAAATTGTTTAGAACAAGAGAAATTGTAGCAACTGAAACAAAGGCAAACGGGTATCTTAGTAAGAGGGGCAATTTACAACATTGCCTGGGTGCGACTATGAGTAGTATCTGCAGTTAGAAGTGATATTGTTCAGCCACAACTTTAGAAAAAGTTTATTGTGCAGTTTTTTTTCTTCTATTAGCAACTGTTCTAATTTGCATATGGCGCACTAGTTAATGCGTCACATATTTTACCTTACCGGTAGTGAAATAACCTTACGTCATATTTACACGAAAATAATCCCTTTTGTTTTATTGCTGAATCTAACATTAACATTTTCGTCTCTGGAAATGGAGATACTTTGTAGATGCACTAATTTAAATTCTTTGATTCAACAAAATTTCACTGCCCACATACTTAGTGGGATGACTGCCGATAACCGGTTTGTGAAATAAATAGTAAACATTTACAATATTACACCTGTGTTGTGCTTCCATTCATAAAAAAGGTTTAATTGAAAACCAAAAATTTTAGTACTACTCCAATGGCACATCGATGTATAGTTTTTACAGCCGGCTATCGGTAAAAATAAAAATACCTGCTATAACCGAGACCGAAAAATACCGACAATTACCGGTTATTCAGAACTAACATACTGGTATCGGTTATAACCGGTCAGTTTTTCCCGTCCCCACGCTGCAGATGCAACAATGCTAGGCGAGCTCGGTTATCAGTCAAAAACAAAATACTTGATATAACCGACCAAACAAATACTGATAATTACCGGTTATTCAGAACTAAAATACCGGTATCGGCTATAACCGGTCGATTTTTCCCATCCCAGCGCTGCAGATGCAACAATGCGCGCGGTGAGCGCGCGACTCACCCGGGTGATTGTTGTTGCTGTTGCTGAGGCCGCTGCTGCCCGAGCCGCTGGCGCCGCCGCTGCTGCTGCTGCTGTTGTTGTTGATGGCGTTGAAGAAGGCGGCGGCGCCGGCGAGGCGCGTCCGCCGCAGGATCCAGAACATGTCGCGGGCGTGGGCTACACGGGCGCTGTGTGCGGCTGCGCTGCGCTGGGCTGTGGTCGCGACGTCGCACGGCCAGACACTGGACGCTGCGCTGCCGCCGGCCCCCCACGCCCGCGCCTGCTCGCTTCTGCGCGCGCGCCGCGCCGCCGGCCACGGTCTAGGTCAGGCGCCCGCCGCCCAGCGCACCACACCGCACCACCTGTCGCCTCCCACACTGCGCGTTCAGACCGCTTCGTTCCGCAGTTACGTCGGGCTGGGAACACGCAAACTCTAATGCCCAACTGCACTACTGGCCATTAAAACTGCTACACCAAGAAGAAATGCAGATGATAAACGGGTATTCATTGGTCAAATATGTTATACTAGAACTGACATGTGATTACATTTTCACGCAATTTGGGTGCATAGATCCTGAGAAATCAGTACCCAGAACAACCACCTCTGGTCGCAATAACGGCTTTGTTACGCTTGGTCATTGAGTCAAACAGAGGTTGGATGGCGTGTACAGGTACAGCTGCCCATGCAGCTTCAACACGATACCACAGTTTATCAACAGTAGTCACTGGCGTATTGTGACGAGCCAGTCGCCCGGCCACCATTGACGAGACGTTTTCAATTGGTGAAATATCTGGAGAATGTGCTGGCTAGGGCAGCAGTCGAACATTTTCTGTATCCAGAAAGGCCCGTACAGGACCTGCAACATGCGGTCGTGCGTTATCCTGCTGAAATGCAGGGTTTCGCAGGAACCGAATGACGGGTAGAGCCACGAGTCGTAACACATCTGAAATGTAACGTCCACTGTTCGAAGTGCCGCCAATGCCAACAAGAGGTGACCGAGACGTGTAACCATTGACACACCATACCATCACACCGGGTGATACGCCAGTATGGGTACGACGAATACACGCTTCCAAAGAGCGTTCACCGCGATGTCGCCAAACACAGATGCGACCATCATGATGCTGTAAACAGAACCTGGATTCATCCGAAAAAATGACGTTTTGTCATTCGTGCACCGTGGTTCGTCGTTGAGTACACAATCGCAAGCGCTCCTGTATGTGATGCAGCGTCAAGGGTAACCGCAGCCATGCTCTCCGAGCTCATAGTCCATGCTGGTGCAAGCGTCGTCGAACTGTTCGTGCAGATGGTTGTTGTCTTGCAAACGTCCCCATCTCTTGACTCATGGATCGAGACGTGACTGCATGATCCGTTACAGCCATGCGGATAAGATGCCTGTCATCTTGACTGCTAGTAATACGAGGCCGATGGGATCCAGCACGGCGTTCCGTATTACCCTCCTGAACCCACCAATTCCATATTCTGCTAACAGTCATTGAATCTTGACCAACTCGAGCAACAATGTCGCGATACGATAAACCGCAATCGCGATAGGCTACAATCCGACCTTTATCAAAGTCGGAAACGTGATGGTACGCATTTCTCCTCCTTACACGAGGCATCACAGCAACGTTTCACCAGGCAACGCCGGTCAACTGCTGTTTGTGTATGACAAATCGGTTGGAAACTTTCCTTATGTCAGGACGTTGTAGGTGTCGCCACCGGCGCCAACCTTGTGTGACTGCTCTCAAAAGCTATCATTTGCATATCGCAGCATCTTCTTTCTGTCGGTTAAATTTCGCTTCTGTAGCACGTCATCTTCGTGGTGTAGCAATTTAAATAACCAGTAGTGTACCTACACGCTTCAACGTACACTGAAGAGCGAAAGAAAGTGGTACGGCTGCCCAATATAGAGTAGGACCCCATCGGGCACGCAGAAGTGCCGCGACACGATGTGGGATGGACTTGGCTAATGTCTGAAGTAGTGCTGGAGGGAACTGACACCATGACTCCAGCAGGACTGTCCATAAATCCCTAAGACTACGACGGAGTGGAGATATCTTCTTAGCAGCACGTTGCACGCCATCCCAGATATGCTCAATAGTGTTCATGTCTGGGGAGTTCGGTCACCAGCGGGAATGTTTAAACTCACAAGAGTGTTCCTAGAACCACTCTGTAGCAATTCCGAACGTGTAGGGTGTCCCATTGTCCTGCTGGAATTGCCCAAGTCCATCGGAATTCACAATGGACATGAATGGATGCAGATGATCAGAAAGGATGCTTATGTACGTGTCATCTGTCAGAGTCTCATCTAGACGTATCAGGCGTCCCATATCACTGCAATTCACAAGGAATATCTAAAGGGTGAACTACAAAAACTCAAGTCCATTTTTGGTGCCAATGGTTATCGGATGAAACTAATAGAAAAAAACTATGGCGACAAAGAATGAAGGCAATAGAGGAGAGCAGAAGGAAGCACGCAACATCGCTCTATTGCCATACGTTCAACGCGTCACTGAACGGGCGGGCAAAGTTCTCCGCCGAGCAGGCATCAAGCCGATTTCCCGAACCAGCAACGGAATAAAAGATGTTCTTCGCACAACGAAAGACGCAGTCGACAAACTACATGCTGCTGGAGTTAACGAAATCAGGTCCGAATGTGGTTTAGTGTATGTAGGCGAGACGAGGCGATCAACGAGCACACGGATATCTTAACACGAAAGATATATCCGACTAAAACAACACACCAAGGCGGCGGTGGCAGAACACCACGATGAGTGGGGCAAACAGATTGAATTTGGCGAAGCTGGCGTACTGGCGAAACAGCCCGTCACTTGGCAGGAGGAAGATTGGAGAGGCAATAGAAACAGCCAAGCGGCCCGCCAACGTGAACAGAGAAGACGGATACCGACTTCCGACGTCTTGGCTGCAGCAACATCAGCGTTACGGGACGACACCTCACGTGAAGCAGCCGCATGTACGCAGAGTAATGGCGCGCCTCAGCCGGCGCTAGAAAGCGGGAAAACAAAGCCACGTCACAACTGCCGACTGGTTTTCCATTCGCCGATTTACACCAATCACAAGCAGTAACGCAAACACCAACCAAAATGTCGGGTTTCTACCAACGAAAAGAATTAATAAAACCAACAAAGTACTTGTAACATCCCTCCCCTCCATCCTTAACAGCCTATCACAATTAGATAACCGCTAGGTCTGGAGGTATATAAGAAACAAAGTTTTCTCATTCAGCAGTAAATAAAACCTCACTGAAGAAGGTCACTTGCAACAGTGACTGAAACGTCGGTAGTTCTACATATTGGCTATGCGGTCATAAACCCGGAAAAATTTTATTGACTTAGAAAGTGAAGGTTTGAGACACTTTAATTTTTTTTTTTCATGTAAATAAATCTTGACTGCAGTAGTGGGACTACAGGGGTGCCAACCCACATTTCATTGTTGCAAAATTTATTCAAGATGGCGGCGATAACGTCATCCAAGGAGGCGGCATGTAGACTTGACAACAGCACATGACGTCAACCACGATGGCCGATTTTGGTGAGAAGTTTGAATTTTGGTGAGAAGATAGGGCAATTGGGCTACCTCCACTAACCTAACCCTCCAGAAAAAAATAGGCAGGATAATGCGTCACACCACAAAAATCGTGGGAAAATAGACCAACTGGGCTATGTCCACTAACCTAACCCCCAACCCCTAGTAAATGGTAGCAAGTTCAAATTCCAGCACGATAATGGTGCGAAAACCGGACTTACCTTTTTATTTAAGCAATTTCATGCAGATGTGTTCTCCACTGGATCTGGACTCCAATTGGCTTAGTTCCTATCGGTGCCACCAGAGGGCACTCTCCTGACATCAGATCATGACGCAAGTACCGTTGTTCAAGATGGCTGCACCCGATGTATCCACCACGAGCTCCAGAGCTCAAGTGGCTTAGTTCATATAGTCAACACCAGAGGACGCTACCGTGACGTCGTCTGCTCCCTCTCACGCACACACGTTATAACCAGACACGCGCCATGCCACCGGCCCACGGGCGTCCGACCACTTACGTCACATACACCCTCGGCCGCCACCTCCATACACGCGCTTGACATAGTCTTCTGTAAATATGCTAACACCCACATTGCGCATCTAACCTATCAATTACCTAAGTACTCAGTTCTATTTCAATTTTAATCATATTCAATAATTCAATTTACAATTCCAATATTCAATCATCAGATGAGAAGTTCCACATTTTCCCATTATCAGCGCATTGTTCATTCATCACTTAGCACCCCTCTCCCCCACCTCTAGAATGCGGCACTCCTATTGGCCATGTGATTCGACTTCATATAGGTGTGAAAAGATGTTAAACTATTTACTTTCAACTACTTTTCAAGGACCAGACTGCCACCTCTTCCTAGCAACCAGCACCGAGTTTGAATTCTGGCAGTAAAGAAAGGTCACTTGCGCTTTCTCTACCAACCTAAGAAAATTGTGAGAAAGAAAGGACACTTGTACTAACTTCAGCCACCTGACCGCCAGTTCCTTCTAGGAACAAGCGTCAAGTCTGAATTCTGTCAGTAAACATAGTTCTCTTGCGTTTTCGCTATCAAAGTAAGAAAATTGCTGCAAACAAAGCTCACCACCACCACCAACCTAAGTCGCCAGAGCGCCACCTCTTCCTAGGGGCGGGTGGTAAAAGGAGTCAGCATGCACTACGCTGGTGAAGAGAGGAAGAAGTGTACTTTATTTATTTGGGAGCAATTTATTAATGGGTGGAGTATATGTATCACAGAACACACGCTCGGACATGCCCCACAGCATACTGACCGGCAAACTAATGCGTAACTAATATATAAAGCTCGACACACACTCTTGCTAATTGTAAACAGTCAAAAATTATACAGTGCACAACCTACAGACATGCAAACCACTTAAAAACATTGCAGAGCATTTACGTCCAGGTAGCCAAACAACTCCTAAATTGTCAAAATAATAATCCATCTAAAAGACTCTGCTTGCTAATCGCCAACTGTCGAAATCATACTGAAGTGTCGGCAGAAGTGCCAACACTGTTTTGTTTGAGGAGACCGAAATGCACGCTATAAGCTCACGCAGGCTGGCGTGAGGTCTGAAACAGGATATGTAATGAATGCTATAAAGAAAAGTACGTAGCTTCTGGAATACTTAACTTTAATCCACATTTGTAGAACATCGCTCTTGATGATACAATTAGAATCTCAATATCTATACTGGTAATGGCGCCTTGCTAGGTCGTAGCAAATGTAGCTGAAGGCTATGCTAACTATCGTCTCGGCAAATGAGAGCGTAATTCTCAGTGAACCATGGCTAGCAACGTCGGCTGTACAACTGGGCTGAGTGCTAGGGAGTCTCTCTAGACCTGCCGTGTGGCGGCGCTCGATCTGCAATCACTGACAGTGGCGACACGCGGGTCCGCCGTATACTAGCGGATCGCGGCCGATTTAAAAGCTACCACCTAGCAAGTGTGGTGTCTGGCGGTGTCACCACACATACACCAGCCTTTATTTAAACAATTAGAGGCAACACCATCACCAAGTGTATTCGCCACTCAGTCCATAGCCCAACTGACTTAGTTCATATCTATGCCGCAAGAGGACGCTGTAGTAACGCAGGTACCGTAATCTAAGATGGCGCCACGTAGTGTGTTCACCAGGAGCTCCAGACCCCAACTGGCTTACAAGGAGAGGCCGCCAATTGTGAAATTCAGGTTCGATTCATACCGCGCATAATAAAAGCTCACGGCCAGAGGTGTAATGTGGCAAAGCACCAAGATGCACTTCCCAGCCGTTGTCGAGAAAATCGACAGTTAAAAGAAGCCGTTCCGTTAAATACTCTCTACGACGATGCATATTCCACCGCGTCGTGGCGCAGTGGTAAGCGCTCGAGTTCGTGATCGAAAGGTCGCCGGATCGAATCTCGCGCCATGCAACTTTTTTTTATTATTTGTTTTTTGTAATTGAAATGTATATATATATATATATATATATATATATATATATATATATATATATATATATAAAATTCCCGGCAATCAGTTGCAACAATTATGCATATAATAAGTTGTTGAAAGTCGTTTGTCGTGCAAAAATAATACTTGAAATAAAACACAATATCTCAAATAATATTCAAGTGGATACAATTTATTGAAAAGTTCGGTATACACTCGCACATAATTAACAATTAGTGACCAGAAGTAGCTGGAGTATCGCACGAACCAGAGTGATAGTTATCATAGAAACATGGAAAGCAGAAAACAGCACGACATCGAGCACATCTGATAAACGATACACCAAGCATCTGTCAATTGTTGTTTCGCCACTTCACTGTGTATAGAATCCTCTTCGATCACATCACTTTCATGCGAAGGGCCCGGATCGCTCTCCAACTGTACCGCCTCCAGTTTTCCGTTTGTTTAACAGGGTGTACCAAAGCTCTCACGTACGCACTGATTTTCGACGATGTTATAAGTTGCGATAGGGACCGCATCTACCTTCTTTCGAATTTAGCAGGCAACTACGCTGTTATGCGGCGGCTCGTTTCGGCCCATTCAACATCTGTCCTTCAAGTGTAACGAGCAAGTAACGGAGTTTGTATTTCATACCTGCCACAGCAAATTTGTGTTCGTGGGGTCTCTATTCTAATTCGAACGTTTGACTTACACTTCGGAATATCGTTTCTACGTCTTCCGTTAACTATACGTGGTAAACATTATGAAGACAATTAATAACATTTGTCAAATACAACTTTCTTTGCGGAAAATGTGTTGATGTTCGAAGTCGCCAGTTTTTCCACGACAAACGACTTTCAACAACTTATTATATGCATAATTGTTGCAACTGATTGCCGGGAATTATATATATATATATATATATATATATATATATATATATATATATATTCGAATTACAAAAAACAAATTCTAAAAAAAAGGTTGCATGGCGCGAGATTCGACCCAGCAATCTTCGCATTACGAACCCGAGCGCTTACCGCTGCGCCACGACGCTGTGCAAACTGGTTAAGCGTAGGGAGTATTTCACCGCAACGGTTTCTTTTAACTGTCCATTTCCTCGACAACGGCTGAGAAGTGCATCTTGGTGCTTTGCCACATTACACCTCTGGCCATGAGCTTTTATTATGCGCAGTATGAATCGAATCTGAATTTCACAATTGGCGGCCTCCCCTTGTTAGTACATAACGTCACCCCCAGAGGACGCCACAGTGACACCAACTAATGATGCAAGTACAGTTATCCCTAATGGCGGAAAACCGTGTGCTCTCTACTAGGTCTAATACTGAGTACCACCAGCAGAGGACGCTATCGCCCCTTTCGTGACGTAAGCAAAGATGGTGAGGGAAAACGACTCAGCCTCCTGTGGGCTGCTGGGGAGAGTAAGAATGGAGTGCACTCTATTTATTTTAAAACAACTCATTTAACTATAGAGTAAATCTATCACACTGATACAAAAGATCCATCCTGATGTGCCTGGGGTCACGTTGCACAGCCCACAGACACGCAACCAACTCGTAATTTCAGTACACAACAGCAGACTTCTCCTAAATAATTCCTCACACTGATGTGTAGACACGCTCGGTACTCGTAAACTGTCCAAATAGCGCAAAGCAGCGCCTACAGATCCGCTCGAGAAATAATGCAATCAACGCACGCCAGCACAGTCCACTGCCCCCCTGCCCAGTAGGGTACACAGGAGGTAGCGATAAGTTACGCATCATTCAACTGTCAAACCGCGCACAGGCACCCACCCGCGTACTGCAAGTGGCGCCATCTCATTCACACTTCATTTCTGATAAATTCCTATCCCAATACGTATTCACCTATCGGAAGGGAGCGATGACATATTTACAGAGCGCAGACGTTAAAATCTCTTTCGCGCCCATTTGCGGTTGACGTGTCCGTCAACTGTCAAAGCACACCTAGCCATCCGCCCAGGACCGCGCTCCTTCACAGCCCCAAGCCGCGGCCGCCGATCGCAGGTGAAAGTCTGCTCTATTCAGTCACCGACATACTGCCATAGCATTTCAAAGCGCGTTCACGCCAGCGTCATATTGGAGCTATCTCCAGGCGCCACTTGTCTTTACCACTGAAGGCAGGATAGCACAGAGCGTGTTGAAACACGCGTTCAACCACACGTACATGCTCCAGCTTGACTGACACATCGCCATCTGAAACATTCTCAATGTTATTCTTACGTCACACGGCTTTGCGAAAAAAAAAATCAGCCAAGTTCACCTCTCCGTAATTTTTATAGTGCCCCAGAAATAGTTAATGCTCGCTTTCTTATTGTCTTACCTTGTATGCGCCAAAATTACTGCCCTAACCTTATCGAATTTACCAGTCGAATTACTAACGCCGTCGGTATCGAAGCACCATTCACCTTTTCTTTCTGGGGCTTTCTGTCGTTATTTTGCAAAGATTGCTAAATTGCACCGACAGTTCCCTCAGTCTATACACCCCCAACCTGTTCTTTCTTTCTACAGACGCTACACTCAGTGGTAATAAAGTATTTTACACTGATCACCATTTTGCACAGACAACTAAGTTGTGTACAGGTCATCAAATACAAGCGATACTCGCAAGAATATTGGAGCGTCAAACCGATCTCCAACCAGGGAATATATCACCGAGTACCGTCGATTTTCGCTGTATTTCTCCATATCAAGAACACCACACTAGACTCCCGATCGCTAACGCAACATAATGCACAATACACACAGTGTAAATTATTTCTCCACAAACACCAAACTTTAGCGAGCTGCAGCGTACTGTAAACCATTGACTAACTAGAAACAAGTAGAGTAAACTGATATTCGCACTCTCGAATACCGAAGTCGCTCATCTAACAGATTCGAGATGATCAATATTCGTCACAAACCAACTATGGTCTTTCCCACGTCTAGAGAACAGGCGAACTTGTGTCTAACACTCCACAATCGATCTTCCCTCAACTACGTAAAGGCACCAAATGTCCAGAAATAGTCGATTGAACAATTTACATGGGAGGGAATAACGCTTCACCGCAAACGCACCATCTTCTCAAAGTTACAATTGATCACGAAAGCTGCCCAGCACATACTAGGTATTACTTCGCTATTCTTTCGTCTAGAAGATGGTAAAGTTAACTCTAATACAGTCCTACACTCCAACAGGCCTCTGCATTCGGAAGACTGCTACCATTAACAGGGGAACCCGAATCAATACCACCGCAGACTTTGCATACACGTACACTTTCCAGAAAACCCCTCACATATATTTTCTATTATTATACTTACAATTAAATCTTACAATCGCGGTCCCAGCTGAAGGGTATCCGACAATGACCGAAGTATTGGAAATACACCCTGCTGTCGGCAGTGGCTCTGGAAATAGAAATATCACTACCATTCTTATGACTTGACATAGGCTTTCCTTCACTATCACAGTACCCCAAGTCATATCCACACCCTCCCTACAACAGCACATTGACGTTTCCTTTACACAAACAGATATACTTTATAAACCTGATGCTCAAATGTGAACATATCACACACCCGGCACTAATACTAAGTATAATATTACCTCCTCAATAACTGGATGCTTACGACACCAAATAATACTGACCGAAAATCAACGATGGGTGTGCATGTCTCTTACGTTGATCCTGCGAGTCATAGCACCGTGTCACAGACGTAATGGAGTACAAGTTAAACAAAAAATCCCGATCCCAACAACTAGTGCATGTTACTCTCACAAGCGCTCATCATTCTACAAGTGTGCACTAGTATTCATGTTAAAAGTTATATACTTGCTTTATAAATCTAGGTACGACATTACCTATGAATGAGGTCGTTTTTTGTCCAGACAAATACCGAGCCGATAATCGTAGGAATGTGTATTATCAGACCAACATGTAGCCCACGATGCAACCTCGTCATAAAATTGGTGAATTTTGAAAGTCATTCGGCTAAGGAACGCGGTATGTGACCGGTATTTGCAACTCCCTCACGCCGCTAGATATTTATCCAGTACGTTTAACGTATTCTGTCTTGATACCATGTCAGAGGTTCCGTTATACATCCACTGAGTTAAAGGCGATGATTGATTGAGAAGGATCACAGCCACAAGTGAATCATATCTAGAAACGAGTCAACTCTGTCGAACCTATCTGCTACAGTAAAAATCCAACATAGTCTTAGTTAGTCCCTACACACCTTGCAACTGCTTCCATTTCTACAGCTTTGCGCATGTGATATTTCCATTTTAAGTCGGAACTGAGCAGAAGTCGGACAAAACCATATTCACCACCTTCTGCAGCACGTCTAGAAAAAAAGCGAACCGAGTTAGTGCGACAGGACCGTGTTTTGGCTATTCTGCGGAAATGAGCGCATTGTGGCGTAATCCTAGATTACATACCAGTACTACAGAACCAAGTCCATTCAGCTCTATCAGCCCAACATTCTATCATCGTTATTCTCTACCCCGCAACAGAGAAAAATTAACAACTATAGAAGATCAAATAACTTCATCTCATATAGCACATAGACGCCATTACTCACGTGATGATGCAAAGCCGCGTTGGAGGTCCAGCGAGGAGAGAGAGAGAGAGAGAGAGAGAGAGAGAGAGAGAGAGAGAGAGAGATTTCGCAATGCAGAATAGGACAGCGTGCAGGCCTCCAAGCATTCCTAACAGCGTACTTCGTTCCTCACTGAATTTACCTGTCAAACTGCTGCTGTTACTGCTCCCTGTGTGGAACAAACCTATTAAATACACGCGTATTTATACACTGCAGAGGGTTGTTTAAAGTTTCATCACCTCTACTCTAGGAGAACGATCGTGTCCCACGTTCTATACTGTAAATCACAAGAAACGCCCCCTGTGGTCCTGTTTAGATGTTTGAAACACTGTTTTCTAACACGCTTTGTACACTGCCAAAGATTTCGTTTTTCTGCCACGACTTCGTGGCCTGCGCCAGGTTCTAAACTGACATTAAGAAGTTCTGATCCACCGACTTTCGCAGGAAACTAGACTTTGCACAGTGTAAATCATCGTCTTAGGGCTGATACCATAAAATGCTACACATCGGATCATTTTAAATGAAAGACAGCTACAACATCTGCAACATAAGGAAACCGGAAGAGTTTGCTCGCATTGTGTAGAGTCTCCAAATTACGGCCCGAATGTGATTCATGAGCTCTACATTTACACTCATCTCTCACACTGACGAAATAGCTTATAAATCTACATTCCGTTTCGACTCATTCATCATACTGCATTCATGTACGTGATCACTGTTCCAGTGCTAACCACCCCAGAAGATATAGCCCAGCCACCAAAACTCTCCCTCCAACTCAAAGAAGCATTGTCACTCAATCATTATTTCATAAACAACAGCATGTCAGCGGACAGGTGGGATGGAAAAGACACCACCAATATACTATAATAGTAAGCGTCGTAGTTGATAGTGTGAACAATTTTAACATTTTTACACTAATTTCAACACCGACCATTGATGCGACAGCATGGCCCCCAATTTCAGTATCACAGCTAAACCACCCCTTTCACATAACTTTGCGAGTATGATTGCGAATGTGGATAGGTTACTGTGCAGTACGTCCATTCATTGTTAATTCTCAAACACATACATGATCAAAGTACATCAGACAACGCTCTACATATTTCTAGCACTTAGAGCAGGGTGTTTAATTTACGATCTATCTCTCAGCGTATCGGAGTCACAGAGCATTCTCCCCGTCTTAGGGAAAAAGACCAACTTCACACAGTCACTGACCAACACACCCTACAGCACCGTTAGAGAGTTAATCTCCAAGCGATCAGAAGAAGAGCGCTACATTCCAAGTCTCGTGAATGAATATAGCTTTCCAAGTCCCAACCCATTCAGGTGCATGAGATTTCTCGAAATGTTACCATGTCGAGGAGCTTAGCACTCCTTATCGATGTATAGTAACAGAATTCAAAGTGCCGTAATGTAATAGCATACAGTTAAGAAGAACAAGGAAAGACTTATTTTTATACGCGATGGAGTTCAAAACGAATTGAATTGGACAAATTTTTAACAAAATCAACAAAACTATCAACTCTAAATTATTGTTCTAGAGTCTAGGATCTGTACCTAGAAGTTATTGGTAAGACAGAGAACATAAACACACACTCCTAAGACTACAACGTTCTGCACCCAAAAATGGGCTATAATGTTAGATGGAATACCTATCAGACATACACCCTTCTTCACAGTTTCTCTATGTTGAAGTATCTAACCGAATCATAAAACATTGCTTTGCATGATACGAGTGCAATATAGTTTTGTGGAGACTTATGGTGTCCACTGTTCACATCCGATCACGGTTCAGAAATTATACCATGCCTGCATAAGGCCTACATAAAATGATAGTTAGTAGTGGGGGATACATCCTACAAGGAAACAGATAAACGCATAGCAGCAGAGTCCGACATGTGAAAATTACAAGTCATTTAGTCACTAACTCTGTAAACAGCGCATCAGTCGGGCAAATGTGTACACAGAAATTGCAGCGCATCACATCCTCTTGTCGCTAAGTTCGTTATCACCCTGAAGTCTCGATTTTACGCCCAAGGTGCGACAGGAGTGATCACATAAATCAAAGCTCCTTTAGAGGAGTGTGTCAGCTTTCTTCACACATGAGATGGAAGTCCTCTGACGACCGACAGGGTTACCGTTAATGATGCAAGTAGACAGTGCTTTAAAAAACATACAGAACACGTAGCTGCATACGAGTAGAATGCAGGCTATGTCACAGGACTGATGCATCTGGAATCACTGGTACCTCAATAGACATACACTATAATGCAGCCTCAATGGGAAAAAATTGACTGCCCCCCTTATTCCTTTCGTTTCGACGGCCACTTTTTCCGGGATTCCTCCTGTTGCAACATATTTGCTCCGATATACAAATTTTTCGGTGCGAACAAGAATTTAGCAAAGTACTTCTTCAATTTCACCCCCCACCGCCCGGGTTCCCGGGTTCGATTCCCGGCGGGGTCAGGGATTTTCTCTGCCTTGTGATGACTGGGTGTTGTGTGCTGTCCTTAGGTTAGTTAGGTTTAAGTAGTTCTAAGTTCTAGGGGACTGATGACCATAGATGTTAAGTCCCATAGTGCTCAGAGCCACTTGAACCTTTTTTTTTTTTTCAATTTCACCGCATTCCGCTCTGTATTCGGTCAATATATACCTATTCCATCGTCACTTTTCGCAGTTCTATCGATTTGAGGTCAGATCTATATATACGATCATGACATAACATCTCATTCTGTGTTCTAACATTGATTGTAAATGTAGCATAGCTGCCACCGCCTAGCCCAAATGCATTGATCCAGACATGCAATATAGCACTGCACTTGACTGTATCCAGTCACCTCCTCATTTGGAGAGCGTTTGCTGTGCTTCCTGTATGTCTGTGTACATGCAAGCCCTGTGGACGGTTCCCAAGAGCCGCAGTAGACCAGACTTAGCAGGCCGGTTACTACGTGCGCACGCATGACAGAGAGAGAGCAGACGAACTTGTGTCATCGCGCGACATCACAGTAGCATCCTCTGGTGTTGACGATATGAACTAAGCCACTTGAGCTCTGGAGTTCATGGTGGATACATCGGGTGCAGCCATCTTGAATAACAGTACTTGCATCATGATCTGACGTCAGGAGAGCCCCCTCTGGTGGCGCCGATATGAACTAAGCCAATTGGAGTCCAGACCCAGTGGAGAACACATCTGCGAGAATTTGGTCAAATAATAAAGGCAAGTCCATTTTCCCCCCATTACCGTGCTGGAATTTGAACTTGCCGCTATTTTCTAGGGGTTGGGGGTTAGGTTAGTGGACGTAGCCCAGTTGGTCTATTTTCCCGCCATTTTCGTGGTGTGACGCATTATCCTGCTGTAATTTGAATTTCCCACCAATTTTTTTCTGGAATTTTAGGTTAGTGGAGGTAGCCCAGTTGCCCTATCTTCCCGCCAAAATTCAAACTCTTGGCGTAATAGGCCGTTCTACAGCCTACAGAAAAGTTAAAAAAACGCAATGAGAATATAAACAAACAATAAAAAGAAGGCGATAAAATGGTGACATTGTAAAAAACTGTAAAATGGTGGAAGTTGTGGAAGTTGAAATATAAAAACATGGCATTGACGATGTGGACGAAGACACACAGGCACAATTAAGAAACACGGCGACAGTCTGGTTACACAAGATAAAAAAAAAAAAAAACACAACAACAACATTGCTCTTCAGCCGAAAGACATTAATTATACAACAGAAGACGTTTAAAATTACAAAGGAGAAAATATGGCGTACATAAACATAAAAAGGGGGAACATAATGGAAGAGAACAGACAAAACGGTGACGACTGTGAAATGGAGATAAAAACCTTGAAAAAGTATTTCCCACAAAAAAATCTCACACTGTGACAATTAAAAGAACACAAGACGAAACGTGGCTGGAGCATAAAAACAGCGATGGATGGCATAGCACATAATGATCATTGACGGTAACACTATGCTCAAGCCCAGCACACAATTAAAATCACAGCTCTGGATGCACAGGAGGTCAGCACCAAACACAACAACGACATAGCACACTGATGACGATGAGGAAACACAGGATCTGCCAGGGCCTGGAGATGGGGGACAAGGGAAGAAGGGATGGAGGGGTGGAGAAGGGCGAGACAGGTGGGGGTGCGTTGAAGATGGCTGGGGAGGGAAGGACGTGGGAGGGGCACAGTTGAGGACAGGGTGCAGGGACTCAGGGGGGAGGGAGAAGGAGAAAAATCCGCTCTGGGTGAAGAAGATAGTGGGGGCCCTGCGGAGGGGAGGGGACAAGGCCAGGTTACAGTTGGAAGGAAGGGTAGATGTCATGGCAAAGTTCAACATCCAGGAGGGGAAGATGCTGTAAATTGCCTTAGTGAAGGAGATGGAGGGTGTGGAGATGGAGAGAGGGAGGGATACAGTGGCAACATGTGGGGTTGGAGAGGAGGGAGGAAACCAGGGGTGGAAGATCAAGCCTGCAGACAGTGTAAAGGATGCGGAGATGTTGGAGGAAAAGGAGGTGGGCGAAGGGGATGAGGTCGTACAGCAACTGTGTGGGGGAAGGAAGGAGGATACGAAAGGCATGGCAGAGTGCATGGCATTCAAGGATTTTGAGAGCATTGTAAAAGCGGGGTGCAGGAGGTGACAGAGATCCAGGCAACGCTGGCGTAATGGAGGATAAGATGGATGAGGGATTTGTAGGTGTGAAGACGGTGGAAGGATGCAATCCCCATGTCTGGCCAGACAGGAGTTTCAGGAGACAGAGATGGGAATGGGCTTTATGCTGGAGGGTAAGGAGGTGAGGGTCCAGGTGAGGTGACGGTCAAGGGTGAGGCCAAGGAATCTCAGGGTGGGGGAGAGCTGGATGGGATGACCATAAATGGTGAGGTAGAAATCATGGAGACGAAAGGAGCAGGTGGTGCGGCCTATGATGATTGCCTGGGTTTTGTAGGGGTTGAGACGAAGGAACCTCTGGTTACACCAGGTGGTGAACTGGTCGAGGTGGGTTTGGAGGGTGCATTGGGACTGTTGGAGGGTAGGATAGAGAGCCAGGAAGGTGGTGTCATCAGCATATTGGAGGAGGTGGACAGGTTGGGGTGGCTTGGGCATATCGGTAGTGAACAGGAGGTAGAGGAGAAGGGAGAGGATGGAGCCCTGGGGGATACCAGCAGTGGGTTAAAAGATATGGGGGTGTTGTGGAGGGTGACATAGGATGGACATGTGAGAGGAAGGAAGCGACCAAATTTGATAGGGCGTAGGTTTGGAGTTTAGAGAGGAGACCAGGATGCCATACGCGGTCATAGGTATTTTGGAGGTTGAGGGAAACAAAAATGGCAGAGCGACAGGAGTTAAGCTGGAGGGAGAGAAGGTGCACAAGGTTAAGGAGTTGGTCTTTGGCAGAGAAGGAGGGATGAAAGCCACACTGGTTAAGGAGGAGGAGGAGGTGGTGTTGAGAAAGTTGCTAATTGATATGACAGGAGAGGATGGATTCACAGACCTTACTAAAGATGCAGATGGGACGATACGAAGAGGCAATGGAAGGGGGTTTGTTGGGTTTGAGGAATAAGAGTATTCAGGAAGTCTTCCACAGGTTGGGGTAGAAGCTGGTAGAGAGGATGATGTTATAGAGATTGACAAGGACAGTCAGGAAGGAGAAGGGGCTTTCTCTAAGGTGGCGGTAGGTGACACAGTTGTGACCTGGTGCCATGTTGTGTTTGGACTGGAGGATAAGTTTAATGTCGTGTGCTGTGATTGGATTGTTGATGTTGGAGGGGAGCAACTGCCCCAAGTACAGGAGACTAGGAGCAAGTGGAGCGACCGAGATATCGGCACGTTCCATGATGATGGGGAAGAGAGAATAATCAAACTGGGGATCATCAGGGATGGAGAAGACCTCGGAAAAGTGGGAAGCGAAGTGTTTGGCCTTACTGAGATTGTCAGGAAGGGGGCAGTCGTTATGGAGAAGGGGGGGGGGGGTCATCAAGAAGACGAAAGCTTAGAAAAGTCGTCCATGTCCTCCGTAAGAAATCCTTCTGCATCCAGCAGGCGCAGAACGACGATGGGAAGTTCAAAGTCAACACTCAGTCAACGCTCTCTAAAATGCAATGGGAGGGGATACTTTCGACGCTAATCGTAGTCAAGAGGCTGAAACAACATGACCTGTACACGAGGGTCCGTTAGCGCCGCCATATAAAAGACTATTGTCAAGTCGTAGACTCAGGGTGTTGTAGCCGGCTCCAGTTTGAACTTTTGAAACTGCCGATAGCCGTTTCTGTAGGACAGAGAGCAATGCTGTGCGGTCTGGTGTACGTTGGTGTCAACAATAAAAGTGCTTTCGGTTCACAGTGTTGTACTTCGATGTATTGTAGATTACACCTAACAAATCCACCTATGTAAATTGTCAGTATGTTTGTTGTTTTCACAGACAAAATGTTCCACATCGTGGAGAGGTCGTGAATATGGCATACGGAACGTACCAAAGGCTAAACTGCACTAAACCTACTCTCAGTTGCTCGGTTGTCTTCTGTCCCGATCTTTGCACATTTCCGCAAAATGTCGCGCTCCAGACAGTTCTTCTCTGAAATGGCATGTCTTTCTCTAAGTAGTGCCCTGCTTGTTACTAGTAGACTTCAATCGATGAGTGGTTCTCCCTAATTCTTAGGTCTTACTTGTTTCGTCAAATATGAGCTATTGTTCTTCCAAGGTTCAGCACACTTTCACTTCGTCTACCACGTGGTCCCTTAATTTTTTGTCATTTTTGTTGGTAATGCCTGTTTAGCAACTCCTAAATAATTTCTTCTCCCTTGGGTTTACCATCAAAACATATTGTGTCCTCTGTAGACTGTTCGTTCCATTCCACAATAATTTTTCCTCACTTTGACTGAGGCTTACTATGTTTCCAACAAATGTTAAAACTTATAATTTTTCATCCGGAATTTTAATACTGCTCCTGAACTTTTCATATAATTTCCTTCCTTGTTTGAACAACGAAACAGTAGAGGAGAATACTACATCCCTGCCTTAAGTCCTTTCTAATTCTGTCACTTCTCTCTTTGCCTCATTGTTCTCGCTTGGCCTTTGTAGGTATTGTATAGTATCCGTTTTCTCCTACAACATATACCCATTCGGTACAGAATATCAGACATATTGCAGTACTTTACGCTGTCTGATGCTTTGTCTATGACGACGCATTCTATCTAGATGTTTAATTTTTTCTAGTTTTGCTCGCGTTTTGCAAGGGTAACTTCAGAACTGCCTCTCTAGTTCATTTACCTTTACTAAATCCTGACTGATGTTCATGTAACAGGTCATCAGTTTTTTTTAACTTTCTTCTGCCTATTACCTGGTTAGCAGTTTGTAAGCCTGATCCCTCTAGCAGACGATGTAGCAGTTCTCGCGTTTCTTTGTCACTGACACCGTTCACAAATGTTTAAAAGTGGAGTTCCTTTTGCACATTTAATTTCGAAGCTTTTGGTTGCTTTTAAATTCTACAGAAATTATTCTGACGTTTCTACTTGGTTAAATTGTTCTTTACACTTTCGAAATATCTCTACAATGTTGTTGTATTCATTTCTTTTTCTGAATAATTGTTGTATTTACTTCTTGCGTCGATCAACCGAAACATTTCTACTACACTACTATTGCTCAAAGTTTTTTCGATGTTTCCATCCCTACACTTATATTTTTCTACGTAACTTTTGTGATCGCTCTTTTCAGTGTAATACATTCCTCCTTAACTTGACTACTTAATTTGCTATTTGTTATCGCATATGTATAGCCTCAGGCAGCTTCAAAAGCGCATCATTTCTTCTTAAATGGTGCACCGCACTTCATTGTAAATTGTTTTTTCCTGGTAACTCTATTAAACTTCACCGTACTACAAAAAACCAATATATGCCCCTCGTACGTCTTATAATCTAACTTCTGAATTCAAAATCTCTGCATCATGAGGATCCAGATGGTAACTTCACGAGTCTTTGTGAAGACACTGAACTCTAATTCGGATTATTGTCTGATCAACCTTCTAAGCGTAGAAAAATATGACATTTGGTATAAAAAAATATTCATTCGAACTTTTCGACAGTTCAGCACCGTATACTGGATCAGATCTCGAAACTGGACCCTTGCGTTCTGCGTTAAATACTCTTACCAACTGAGCTATATGTACAGGCGAAAGGCGAAACTCTGAATTCTGATCCACCTACGGCAGAAAATGTCACTCTGTCAGCAAGTTTCATAACAACACTGCAGGCTGTAAGATTCATTCAGTCTATCCTATCATAGAATTACTAACAAACTCTATGAGCAACAGACGATAACTGCAAACAGCGAAAGCTTATGTTATTTAGTAAACTCCATACAGTCAATCCCCAATACCACTAGAGTGTTTTCTTATCTCTTCGCTGTGCGCTTGTAAATCGGATTACTCCACGAAGCAAATGGAAAAGAGTTGCTGGATAATCTAAATTAAAAACAGGCGGCTTTCCTGTTGTTATCCTCTCACCATAGCTGTTGAAGTCCCTAAAAATTTCCTGAGAATAAAATATTTGGATGTTCGTACAATCGAGAGATTCTAAAAGATTTGACTATTAACTGTAATTAATAAAAGGACGATATCATGTTCCTCCCTTAGCTATTTACGTTTGAAATAAATGACTCTTTTATTTTACCATGAGAAGCCGGTTTCAACTGTATATCCATTAAAAAGTGTAATATATACGATAGAGTGCGTCATTTGTTTATAACTGACGTTACTTGATTAAGACCATATAGTGTTGAAAACGGCTAGTCCTGGCGAAAGAAATGAATCAACTGAGAAGGAAATGTGGCTCTATTCCGTGCGGAATTCGTAACGGTTGCGGAACACACCATGGCAAAATCTTTTGAAATAGGAATACGCTTATGGAAATAAGTCACAGCAGAATAAAGGAAGATGAGACACGTTGACATATGTTCACTACCAAATCATTGAATGTATAACCCAAAAAGAGTGTATAAGATGGACTAAAGCAATATAGCTAGTCCACTAGTTTAAAACCATTTGTGACAAACACATTAATCTCTACAGTTGTTATACACTGACGGAAAAAAATCGCTACACCAAGAAGGAATTGTGCGACATAAACTAAAGTTGTTAGCCGTGTTTCCGCATCTGAAAGTTGGTGTCTATCCATATTCTGCGCCAGTCGCATTAGAGTGGCACTAGTAGACCACTATGAAGAGGCAAATCAGATTTGCTTTAAGTACACGTTGTAGCGGTCCGAACGTTACTTATCTTTGAGACTGGATGTGGTGAGTTCATGTTAGTCAAGAATGCCTTTAAGGATACAGGGTACTTATAAATGGTGGAAAAATCGAAACTTTTTATGACTTTATTAAATTCTGTAGTCTTTCCTGATTAGATTGATATATACATTATAGGGTTTCAAATGAAAAGGACCTATATATACCAAATTTTAAAGTTACAGTCATGTATGCCACCACACCCCTTTATTTCTGTTACAGAAACCAGTATTATTTCGAAAAGAACTGTGAACTTCTGTTCCTCGCGATTATACGTATATGTTGGTAACAGTGCAGGTTTCAAGTGTCTGTAAATGATTATCTTAGCTAGAATTTACTTTTGTTTCGCTGAAGCAGTTTGCTCACTTGTTACTGAATGTTTGTTGCCCAAGTGTTACATATATTTGTGGAAGTACATATCCTTTAGTGTGCAATAAATACGAACTATGCCACGCATCAAGAAATTCAATAGAAGGAAATTCCGTGCTACGGTCGCAGGTTCGAATCCTGCCTCGGGCATGGGTGTGTGTGCTGTCCTTAGGTTAGTTAGGTTTAAGTAGTTCTAAGTTCTAGGGGACTTATGACCTAAGATGTTGAGTCCCATAGTGCTCAGAGCCATTTGAACCATTTTTTTGAAATTCCGTGCTTCACAAACAAAGCAAGCCACACTGTTGAAAGTAGCCAGTGTATCAGTACTTCAGGGAAGAAACTCCCACATGGCACACCTGCTTGTGATTCAAATTTTTGTGTTAACAATGATGCTGATGTAGTGGATTTGTTGTTGTTGATGTGGGCATCTTATCTTCTTTGATAAAGGAAGTGGCGAAATGTAAGTAATGTATAGTGTAGGCTGTCTGGAAATAACTGAACAACGAAGTAGCAGGAAGGGTTTATCGTCAAAATTAGTTGTTCTGGGTAGATCCTGCAACAAATCTACCTCGAAAATGACTTCGAACATTGTGCATAATTCATATGATGTGAATTTGAAGTTAGTGTATGCAATGCGTGCACTAGGAAAGGGAAAAAAAGGCTGCTCAAACGTTTTGTGGTTTGATGGACCTTCCTCCTCCCAGTAGGTTCAGCATGTACATAAAAATACTTTTAGGTGCCTTGACGGTTGTGTCTAAAGCAGTAGAAGAAACTGTAAATATTAGTGGACCCAGGGAGATTGCTGTAGCACTTGATTGGACATGGCTACGTCGAGGATATCGCTCCTGAAATGGTGCTTTAAGTGCACTTCTCCGGAGAATGGAAAAGTTGTTGATGTTGAGTGCTTATCTAAGTACTGCCACACCTGCCATGGTAACGCTGAAGGACATATTGAACATCGGTGTTCTAACAATTGTGATGGTTACAGTGGAGGTATGGAATGTGATGGAGCTCTAAAAATATTTCAGAGGTCACTGCCTGTTTATAACGTTAGATATACGAAGTACCTAGGCGATGGGGACTCTAAAGCTTTCAATAAAATTAATGAGTTCCTTGTTTATGGTGATACCCTGGTAACAAAACTAGAGTGTTGTGTACATGTGCAAAAGAGGATGGCTGCTAGATTGAGGAAGCTACGAAGAGAAATGAAAGTAAAGTTGCTATTTGATAGAAAATCTCTGTCTGGGCGAGGCATATTGACAGAAACTGAAATAGACTTTCTTTAGAGTTATTATGGACTGGCCATTAGACGAACTGCATCTCTGAGTGATGTTAAAGCAATGAAAAAAGCTGTATGGGCCACCTACTTTCATAAGTTGTCTACAGATGACCACCCTGTTCACTGACTTTACTCCAAAGGAGCAGATTCTTGGTGTGGTTACCAAAAAGCAAAATAAAGTGGTCACATATAACATCATAAGCGTTATCTTCCTGAGCCTGTTATGAATGAAATAAAACCAATTTTTAGAGACCTGAGTGACCGTCGTTTTGCTTAGTAAATGCCTTCATGGTGGTCACTCAGAATACAATTGAAAGTTTCAACCACTGCATATGGGAAAGATTACCCAAAAATGTTTTTGTAGGACTAAATACATTAAAAGTTGGTGTACTAGATGAAGTGATATGTTTCAATGATGGAGTGATAGGAAGCTTGGAAGTCCTGAGAAATTTAGGCATACAATGTGGCTCTAATATGGAAGATCAGTTGCTTGTGTGTGACAGACACGGGTGCATGAAGCTGAAAGATTCGCTCTTCAAGTTACCAAAGAAGCAAGAAGTGCTCAGAGGAATGCCAAGAGGATGCTTGAAGATGAAGAAATACTGCAGGATGAAGACTATCTTTCAGGAATGTTCTGAGGCACAGTTTAATTTGACTCATATCTTCATTCGCAAATTCTCGCAAGTTGTATTTTTCAGAATTCAGGTACAAATATTTCCTAAAGTTTATAAAGCATTGCTCTAATTTTTTTCTGTAACTTGCTATAGTCCATACTTAAGTAGTAGATCTAAGCTTTATTGCAGAATCAACTAAATTATAGACAAAATAACATTTTAATATACATAATAGGTGGAATTAAATAGGTTGAAACGTCCCCTTAGAAAAATTTATGAATTACTGTGCTGATACACCTCTTACATTATTTGCTTTTCAAACAGCTGAGCAAAACTGAACGTACTCAAACATTCACTAAAGTGACACACAATATTTTTAGCGCAACGCAATCTGACTTTCAAAAATCCCTACAAAAGAATGGCCCTGACTAACATTAACCTATACGTTTCAAAAATCACTTACCTCACAAAAATCTTGGTTACTCGAACTACTGCAATACAGCGAGCGCCACTACTGCCAGCTAAATAAAAGATTCAAACTACGGAAGGCACTAACTACTGATAGGCATAGTTAGCAAATGAAAGATTTTTATAGAGAACAAACAATGTATTTACCTTAATAGTCATCAAAAGTCATAATATACACTCCTGGAAATTGAAATAAGAACACCGTGAATTCATTGTCCCAGGAAGGGGAAACCTTATTGACACATTCCTGGGGTCAGATACATCACATGATCACACTGACAGAACCACAGGCACATAGACACAGGCAACAGAGCATGCACAATGTCGGCACTAGTACAGTGTATATCCACCTTTCGCAGCAATGCAGGCTGCTATTCTCCCATGGAGACGATCGTAGAGATGCTGGATGTAGTCCTGTGGAACGGCTTGCCATGCCATTTCCACCTGGCGCCTCAGTTGGACCAGCGTTCGTGCTGGACGTGCAGACCGCGTGAGACGACGCTTCATCCAGTCCCAAACATGCTCAATGGGGGACAGATCCGGAGATCTTGCTGGCCAGGGTAGTTGACTTACACCTTCTAGAGCACGTTGGGTGGCACGGGATACATGCGGACGTGCATTGTCCTGTTGGAACAGCAAGTTCCCTTGCCGGTCTAGGAATGGTAGAACGATGGGTTCGAAGACGGTTTGGATGTACCGTGCACTATTCAGTGTCCCCTCGACGATCACCAGTGGTGTACGGCCAGTGTAGGAGATCGCTCCCCACACCATGATGCCGGGTGTTGGCCCTGTGTGCCTCGGTCGTATGCAGTCCTGATTGTGGCGCTCACCTGCACGGTGCCAAACACGCATACGACCATCATTGGCACCAAGGCAGAAGCGACTCTCATCGCTGAAGACGACACGTCTCCATTCGTCCCTCCATTCACGCCTGTCGCGACACCACTGGAGGCGGGCTACACGATGTTGGGGCGTGAGCGGAAGACGGCCTAACGGTGTGCGGGACCGTAGCCCAGCTTCATGGAGACGGTTGCGAATGGTCCTCGCCGATACCCCAGGAGCAACAGTGTCCCTAATTTGCTGGGAAGTGGCGGTGCGGTCCCCTACGGCACTGCGTAGGATCCTACGGTCTTGGCGTGCATCCGTGCGTCGCTGCGGTCCGGTCCCAGGTCGACGGGCACGTGCACCTTCCGCCGACCACTGGCGACAACATCGATGTACTGTGGAGACCTCACGCCCCACGTGTTGAGCAATTCGGCGGTACGTCCACCCGGCCTCCCGCATGCCCACTATACGCCCTCGCTCAAAGTCCGTCAACTGCACATACGGTTCACGTCCACGCTGTCGCGGCATGCTACCAGTGTTAAAGACGGCGATGGAGCTCCGTATGCCACGGCAAACTGGCTGACACTGACGGCGGCGGTGCACAAATGCTGCGCAGCTAGCGCCATTCGACGGCCAACACCGCGGTTCCTGGTGTGTCCGCTGTGCCGTGCGTGTGATCATTGCTTGTACAGCCCTCTCGCAGTGTCCGGAGCAAGTATGGTGGGTCTGACACACCGGTGTCAATGTGTTCTTTTTTCCATTTCCAGGAGTGTATATAGCAGTTCATGACATCTAGTCTTACAAATTTCAAAATTCCGCCATTTCTCACCCCACATCCACCACTGCTGGCGGCTCACCTCCAACTGCGCAACGCTACGCGCTGTTAACAGCCAACTGCCCAACACTACAATGGCCAACAACAATGTAAACCAGCCACAGGCTGCACACAGCACAGCCAGTGATTTTCATACAGAGCGCTACGTGGCGTTACCAATATAAAAACCTAAACAGCCTACTTACAAGGTCTAGTACCTCAGCCATCATGTTATGCATATCTGGTGAAAATTTGGTCTCCTTCAAATGTATAACATTGGATTAAATGGTACCTCAATTTGAGGAAGCATTTTGCAAAAAAAATTGCATCAATTTCTTTGTAATTTTTTTTAATAACTCTAAGCAGGTTCAAAAATATTCAAAATACTTCTAATTTGTTTGCAAAGTGTGCTGCAATACCTGATATCAACAACAACTCTGTAAAACAAATACATTATAAACAGTGCCTGAAAGGAACAGGCGTTGATTTTTTAGATAATATTGAGCCGGAAAAGTACCCTGCATTCTTAAGGTGACAAAGACGCCATTATCAACACCTCACGGAGTTTGAACGAGGTCTTGTAATAGGGCCATGAAAAGATGGATGTTCTTTCTGCGATACTGCAGACAGACTTGGCAGGAATGCTGCCACCGAATACGGATTCTGGCAGCGATGGTCACGAAAATGTGCGGTCGCAAGAGGACCAGTCTCCGGATGGCCACGTGACACTACGAAGAGGGAAGGCGGTCGTGTTCGGCATATGGCCCTGGTGCATCGTACTGCGTCTGCAGCAGCAATTTGGGCAGCAGTTGGCACCACAATGACACAACGAACTGATAGAAATTGGTTACTCCAAGGACAGCTCCAAGCCAGACTCCCTATAGCGTGCACTCCACTGACTACAAACCACCGCCATTTGCCACTCCAGTGAAGTCAGGCGAGAGCTCATTAGAGGTCGGAATGGAGGTCTGTTGTGTTTTTTGATGAAAGCTGGTTCTGCTTCTGTAGCAGTGATGGCGATGTGTTGATTAAAAGGGGTCCAGTTGAGGGCCAGCAATCAAGTTGTCAGATGAGACTACATCTGGAGTTATCGTATGTTACGCGATGCGTAGTTGTCCCACGCGTTCTGACAGCAAATCTGTACATCTGTCTGGTGATTCGACAGGTTGGACTGCCATTCATGAACAGCATTCCAGGGCTGTTTTCCAACTAGATAACGCTCGCCTACATACCGCTATTGTAACTCAACATGCTCTACAGGCTGTCGACGTGTTGCCTTGGCCTGCTCGCTCACCACATCCGTCTCCAGTCGAGCACATACGGGTCATCATCCTACGACAATTCCAGCGTCATCCACAAACAGTATTAACCGTCCCCTGCGTTGACCGGCCTGGCGCAACAGTCGTGGATCTCCATCCCTACATCTGGCACAAAATGCATGCACGTGTGCATCCCTGCATTCAACATTCCTGGTGGTTGCACCTGTTGTTAATGTACCAGCATTTCAAACTGAAACGTCCCCTTTGAAAAATTATACATGACTGTCCTTAAGCTGACACACAATATTTTTAGCGCAAAGCAATCTGACTTTCAGAAATCCCTACAAAAGAATGGCCCTGACTAACATTAACCTATGCGTTTCACAAATCGCTTACCTCACAAAAATCTTGGTTACTCGAACTACTGCAATACAGCGAGCGCCACTACTGCCAGCTAGATAAAAGGTTCAGACTACTGAAGGCACTAACTACTGATAGGCATAGTTAGCAAATGAAAGATTTTGATAGAGAACAAACAATGTATTTACCTTAATAGTGTTGAAAAATCATAATATACATAGCAGTTCATAATATCCAGTATTACAAATTTCAAAACTCCGCCATCTCTCTCCCCACATCCACCACTGCTGGCGGCTCACCTCCAACTGCCCAACGCTACGCGCTGTTCACATCCAGCTGCCGCTGCCCAACACTACAATGGCAGACAACAATGCAAACTAGCCACAGACTGCACACAGCACAGCCAGTGATTTTCATACAGAGCGCTACGTAACGTTGCCAATAAGAAAACCTAAACAGCCTACTTACATAAAGAAAACATAAACAGCCTACTTACATAAAGAAAACATAAACAGCCTACTTACATAGCCCCCATGCTCCCCACAAAAAATTTTACAAATTGTTTTGTGCAGTGGCCAATAATGATTTGATAAAATTTTTCATAATTACAATAACAAAGAAATCAAATGCACACACTTATTGATACAATGTTGGTCAAAAGCAAAAATTTTCTCACAGTCCAAAAAGACAGTCTTGATCATTCATCATAACAGTAATTACAATTTTTTTCACAAAGTCTCATTAGTAAAAGAAATTGCACACAGAAGTAGTGGATTTCCATGCAGTCTTGAAGAAGTAGTGTTGTCCTTCCAACGGAAAGACACTGCTGACTTTTGACATGCTGACAGGTAATGGGCCACAACAGAGCAAACCCACAGCAGAGTCAGCCGAAGTTTTGAAGAATATTGGTAGGTAGGTCATCACAGAGTAGACCCACTGTAGTCCTCGTAGAGAGTATGGTATTGGTGGGCCACCAGAGGTGCAGACCCACTGCCGTCCTTGAAGAAATAATGGTAATGGTGAGTCAGCAAAGGTGTAGACCCACTGTAGTCCTTGTAGAGATGGCCAGCAGCCATCTGCTGCGACTGTGCAGGTGCACAATCACCATCGAAGAATCTTGCAGAGAAGATAGCAAGTCCATAAGCCACCACTTGTGCACGCACAAAGTTTTTGGAATTGTCCTTAGAACCAGCAATGCTGTTATCCAGTCCCTTGCTGAATTAGTAACACACGTGCAAACACTAACAGTCCCAACTTCTCACATATTGTCCATATACTATGATCAACAGAAACGTGTGCAGTGAAATGTAACTAACAAGTTAATAATATGATGAACTGGTATCAATTACAATTTTATAACATAAAAATACAATAACAAAGATACAAAATACATCATTAAAAACATAACAATACAGATAACATTTGTAGTAATACAGGCTTCACAAAAGAATAGAAATAGACATATACATCAGTGTTACAGGAATTATGACATAAGTAAATACATAAAAGATCAGAATAATTATTGAAACATCCACTTCACACATTAGCATTAAAACAAAACAGAATAAATAATATCTAAGCATATTTA
The DNA here is from genome assembly GCF_023864275.1 of Schistocerca cancellata. Classification (NCBI taxonomy): domain Eukaryota; kingdom Metazoa; phylum Arthropoda; class Insecta; order Orthoptera; family Acrididae; genus Schistocerca; species Schistocerca cancellata. The sequence continues at coordinate 886,494,746 of NC_064628.1, read as the reverse complement.
CAAGGTAAATAACATATTATTAATGCCAATTATATTCGAGGATAACAGTATTCCTCATCATAGTGAATATAGCTTAGTATTAGAAGAAAAAATTCTATGAAACTACACAGAGACAGGAAGAAAACAAATACACAAGGGTACACAAACACATAGTGGGATAACACAAAAAGAAAGGACAGGGTTCGTTTTACTGCAGTATTTTGCAAACAAAACTTTCTTTACTTCTCGGAGATCTCCCTTCGTTCTTCACTATTTCCAAAAGTCCTATCTATACCTGCTTTCTGTACTTTTCTCGTATAGCCTCTCAGTACATTTCTTCAAATTCATCACAACTCATTCTCTTATATAGTCTACCCCCTCTTAAGCTAACTTAAATCTACTGAGCTCAGATGCTAAACTAAGAGACGAGGCATTGCAGCAGCACAAAACAATTAACACGAACAGCAATGACAAAAAAATTCAAATTGGCAAAGTAAGCAACAATATTACAACTAATATGCAATGAGCAGCAAACAAGAAAAATAAATCAGTAATAAACTGGCTTAGCAGAGTAACACAAAGTCAAATTCAGTAACACTATGCCTGGCAAACAGCAGTAACTTATATCTAAACATGACATAGCTCAAGCAGAAAAAACATTACACTAAAGACAATAATGCAGACAAGAGAAATGTATATTCACATCTTAATGTCTATGTAATTAAAGTGGTGCACCGCAACTTATTCTACGAAAAATATTACCAAGAAGTTGAAAAGAAAATTATGTATGCAAGTCCTGTGAAGGGAAATGTCTTTTTGCGCTCCTTCGTTTTTTTTTTAAGCTACTGGATCTGTAGGCATAAAATATCTATATTAGTACATTCATAAAATTTTATTTTAACCAATGCTGCAGTGCAGCTAGAAACTAGATATTAAAGAAAATGAGCAAATATGTACAAAGGATGGCATGAAACATCATTCATTAGCCATATGGCATTTCATAAGGCAGTAAAAAAATATCTCAATTCTCGTAGAAAGATACTTGTCATAATCAGGTGTGCAGATGTAAGAATGTTTCCAAGTAATGAGCGTGTCGTATTTGCGGTGCTTTCTATAAAGGAATGTCAATAGCGAGGATAAGGACCCCCCCCTTTTTTTTACCTGTGCCTCTGCAAAGGCTTTCACTAATGGCTTTTTTTTTCAGGCGTCTGACACAGCTGGGTGCCCACGACGCATTACGTGCAGGTGGTCACTTAACTTTCTTACGGAAATATTTACGACAGCAGTTTCCGCTACAGTGACAGTCTCATATAAAAATATTTCACAGGTCAAGAATTTGCGTTACAATTCTGTAGAAACAAAATCCTATAAATAAAACAGTGTCCAAAAAATTTTCGCCGGCATTGTGATACATTCACGCATTTACACACATTTCATAACTCTTAATGTACGATTCTTGGTTTCCAACAACCTTTTCCACAAACCAGAGTTCCTAAACACTACTCATTATTCCTTACCTTATTCGTTGACACTTCTTCAATATTTCATCATAACTGATACGTAGCATAATCAAATAACTCATATAGCATCAGCTTATTGATCATAAACATACCGCAACAGCATAATACACATAGTCATCGTAATAATAACATCATAACACCTCAGTCAACTCTCAAAATCGTCGTAGCTTCCTCCAATAATTAAAAAAAATTCTCTGCTCATGTCAAAAGTGTCATCTGCCTCAAACGTACTTTAAAAATCGTGATCCCATACCAAATACATCATTCAAAGCTCTCATAGTATCACAATGGTTCCAAAAAAATATGAACAGTTCACAAAGTACAGACAAAATACAATTTCGTAAGTGTGAAGTTATCCAACGGTGTAATTACGTAAACATCTGTCACTGATGTAGTAAAATAAATGTTTGTCTCTCTCAGTTAAATGATCAGATAGCTGTGTAATTCTGTTTGAGAGGAATATGGTACCGATGTGTAAAGTTGTATAAGCAAATACCATATAGCTAGGGCTCCTTGTGCTTGCCACACACATGGTACACAAAGTAAGCGTGTATCCCCCTGAGGATTAATGTAATTATACCCTCAGGTGTTACAGATTACAGCAATGGAATGAAATGTATCACAGAAAACTTTCTTTGTAATTCGAAAATTTTTAAAAATAAATGTTTTAAGTACAAAATTAATCACTGAAATGCGTGTCCTGTAGCGCTGAATGTGAGTCTTGCTGTAAGATAATTCTGTTGAAGTGTCGTAGTAATCGTCCTCTGTAAGCAAAGTTCTGCTGAAGTCAATGTACTCACCTCATCATAAACAAAAGTGAGATGCTTTGCGTATAGATATCGTAGTTATTATGCTTATTGCCGTGATGAAGAAAGTACTATAATGTAACGTATTGTTGTGCTACAAAAAAGGCTGTCTCATTGTAGCTATACCACAAAAGTTACTACTAAAACATGTTTTACTTTCCAGAAGAATTCAGAAAACCTGTGCAGATATAAAACAGATACACCGCAAAAACAACATTGTAAATTGTCACTCATTAGTAGCGTCATGATAAAATCGTGTAGCTGTCACATAAACTAACCACTGTGTCATCTGGTATCTCACAGAAAGTACTTTAAATCCAGAATGTATGTTCAAGTAAACCAAAATGTTGCACTAAAATCTCATTAGCAGTACTGGTAAATGTTCTAAGTATGTGAGCCTTATAGTCATTACGTAATAGTGCAACTAACAAGCAAGAATGTACACACACAATTACACTGTGTCGTCTGTTCGCAATAACAATGCATTCGTAATTTCTGTTGAAATAAGTGCTCTTGGTTCTTGACTGGATATTTAATTTCAAACATTGTTGCATATTAACAGATTCTAAAGCATACTATTAACGTGAAGTGAAACGTTTTATGGCAAAGACAAAGTTAAAAAGCAGATTATCTTTCAATAAATGGTTTCACATGTGAAATGTGGTGTAAACCTTTACTCTTCCTAGTACGCAGAGTTTCAACTTTAATGCAATTATCATGTGGTATCCGTCGGTAAAGAATACTGGAATTTTTCTCAAGGTTAGCGTCTATGTTATTTTTCTCTGAGCCAGCCAGCGCACGCGGCAGCCTGTGGTGTGAGTTATTGTCTGTTCCTTTGTGTGCGCGCGTCGTTATTGTGATTAGGAGACCTAACTTCTACCAATTCACGTTGTCGAAAGTGCCCTGCTCTATTTGAATCCCGCCAGTTCTGATGCAGTTCAGGTCTGTCGCTATGATTATATCGTCTGTCGTCATGTCGGTAGATCCCACAGTTTCTTTCTTGTCGGTCACATCGTGGAGACTTTCTCCCTGAATCGTAACTGCCCGCTGAACTGTTGCGTCTGAAATTATTCTGTCTCTCTTGATAATAATAGTTCTGGTTACCATATTGTCTGTTTCTATGATTGTCTCTATCATATTCATTACTACAGAAATGCGATCTTTCTCTGTAACTATTACTCTGGCAGTGGTTGTCATATGGGTGGTGTCTGTTTTGGTCACGATTTGTGTTGGGAGAATAGCCTTGTCGTGTCCAGTTATTATTTCTGTCGTCACGGAATTGTGACGGATGTGATCTGTAATTGTTTTGCTCCTGTTTTCGCGTTCCGCGAATGTCAGTGTCAATTTCTAATTCTTGTAAGAGTCCCTGAAAAGCTTCAATGTCGTCTTTGCAACGTCCTGCCAAAATAATATTTATTAAATGTTCAGGCAATTTCAGTAAGCAAATGCGGATGAGTTCTGAAGGGCTGTATGGGTTTGAAAGATATTGATTCTTATGCAACATGTCTTCAAAATATTTGACAAGACTGGAAAATTCAGATTGTTCGAAATGTTTCATCATTATGATGCTATGTTTTACTCGGTCTTGTGTAGCTTCAGACCAATATGCTGAGAGGAAGGCATGATAAAAATCTCCTTCATTGTGAAAATCGTGAATGACCGATCGCATTCTTACAGCTGGTTCATTCTCCAAGTAGCCACACATAAATTCTAACCTGTGCTCCAGTGACCAGTTGGGAGGAAAACAATGAGAGAATTGATGGAGCCACGCTTGTGGATGAATGTCGTTGGCAGAATTCTTAAACGTTTTGAATTTACGTGTAGTAATTAACAGCTTATAGTCAAAATCATCGTGTCGGCGAGTAGCGTGTCGGTCATTGTTACGTCGTTTCGGCGGTTCCATCTCAAAATTCGGTGTACCTTGCCAATTTCTTTCATAATTTCCGAAGTGCCCTGAGTTATTATTTTGTGGCTGTTCCGTATTTCTATGTCCCTCTTCCCGTATTGGAGCGCGAGTGGCCTCTGAAATACGTAATTCTTGTATTCTTTGAATTTCCTAATTTGTTCACACTCTTCTGGGTCAGTGATGGCTACAGGTCTTGTGTCATTCAGATCATCATCTACCTTTGTAGATAAGTTAGTGACCTGATCCGAAAGTTCGGCTACTTTCTCCGATAGTGAACACATTTCCTCAGAGTGTCTTTCTACTGTGTCCTTTAAGTTTTCCTGAGTTTTTGCAAGTTGCGTAACCGAATCGGTAGATGCAACTGAGTCCATTTTAGCGTGCAAGGTCTCATGATTTTCATGAACAATAGTTTTCAGTTCTTTTATGGCTGCTTCGTGATTCTGTAGTGCATTTTCATGACGCGAAAAAATAGGTTGGAAATGCTCACAAATTTGTGTTTTTACGTCATTACAGACTTTTTGACATTTCGATTCTATTTTATGTAACTCAGTAGTTAAATCTTCACGTGTTTGTTCAAGCGTGGTGTGAAGATTTTTTTCCATTGCGTCTAACTGTTGCTGTGTTTGTCTCTCGTGTTGTTCCATTGTGTCTAACTTTTGAAGATTTTGTTCCATTGTGTCTAACTTTTGAAGATTTTGTTCCATTGTGTCTAACTTTTGAAGCTTTTGTCCCATTTGTTGCATTAATTGTAATAACAATGCACTGGTGTCTGAAACATGTTCCTCAGTGCTTTTCGGCAATGCATTTGAACTGGCAATATTCGCAGTATGAAAAGCAGAAAATGTGTCTTGACTTATTTGAGAAAAAGGTGAGGACGCACAACCTGAATCTACAGTATTTGCAAGATTGTGTCCTGTCATTTCGGATTCCTGAGACAAGCTGTTGCCGACCGATCGATCGATAATGCTTCCCTGTTCACTAATTGTTACACTGTCTACACAATTGTTTGCAGCCCGCTCCATTTCCCTATGTACAAATACCAAATTACTACTTTGAACATTAGTTAATTCATTACTCGGTGGCGCTAACACACTGCTTTCGTCTTCACTGTCATTTCTCAGTTTACTTTGGAGCCTAGTATTACGTTTTTCACACGCCATTATTGTCACAATATTTCACACAATAACACAGAAAAGCACAATTTGAAGAGCAAAAATAAGAGAACACATTAACATAGCACTGAAAATAATATCTAGTTAATTGCAAGCGCAGGTGCGAAATACTTGGTGCAAATCTACATGCATGCCACAACTGTTTTACTGTACAACAATGAAAGCCCGCAACTACGAAGGAGATTCCCTCTACAATTATGCACTAGCAATAAACAAAGGCTGCACTAATTGCACAAACTACAAGAAGAAATCAGAAGATTCCAATGAGGTATCCTGGCAGGGTCGCCATATGAAACGTCCCCTTTGAAAACTTATACATAACTGTCCCTAAACTGACACACAATATTTTTAGCCCAACGCAATCTGACTTTCAGAAATCCCTACAAAAGAATGGCCCTGACTAATATTAACCTATGCGTTTCACAAATCGCTTACCTCACAAAAATCTTGGTTACTCGAACTACTGCAATACAGCGAGCGCCATTACTGCCAGCTAAATAAAAGGTTCAAACTACTGAAGGCACTAACTACTGATAGGCATAGTTAGCAAATGAAAGATTTTGATAGAGAACAAACAATGTATTTACCTTAATAGTGTTGAAAAATCATAATATACATAGCAGTTCATAATATCCAGTATTACAAATTTCAAAACTCCGCCATCTCTCTCCCTACATCCACCACTGCTGGCGCTCCCCTTCAACTGCCCAACGCTACGCGCTGTTCACATCCAGCTGCCGCTGCCCAACACTACAATGGCAGACAACATTGCAAACTAGCCACAGACTGCACACAGCACAGCCAGTGATTTTCATACAGAGCGCTACGTAACGTTGCCAATAAGAAAACCTAAACAGCCTACTTACATAAAGAAAACATAAACAGCCTACTTACAAAACATGCAATGGCTTATCTCGCGCCTATATTAACCTGTGGTGTTGCAGTGTTGATCAATTAAATTTGTTACCTAAGCAAATGTATTCCAGAAATTTCATTACACTACATGAATAATTTTGTAGTGCTGCGATTTTTTTCCGCCATGTATTTGCTCGTGCTTATGGATCTTTTTTTTTCAGCACGTATTTCTTAACAATATTATGACAGATAAATTTTTTACATGTTGATTGTACAACATACAAGTGTTTCATAACAAGTTTGCTACCATGTAATGTACTGTTACGCATTTAATTGGTTAAATACTTGGTTAACATATGGTATAAACTTACGAAATGGGTCACTTACTTTCATTTACAATGTGCTGTGATATACGAGACATATACAACAAGTAAATAGTCACAGATCTTTTAAAACATGTAACTGACAAACAGATATTATTCGGCTGGACAGTCTATTGTGCAGTTTAGTTCCGTGCATGATACATTCTGTTTCTACACAATTGGTGCTGTAATGAGTAATGCGTGTGTCATTGTTTGATATAGTGCTGTAACCATGGAGTAAAACCTGTTTGTTTCCTTGGTTCAAACTTTTGAAATGAATGACTATTTCCAAAGTTTAAATGAAGGAAACTGCTAAGAGTTTTAGTTCTTAAAACATGTTTTTCATGACACCGTACATTTTGTACGTTTCATTATACTTAAAACTTTATTTTGTTCTCCGATAACTATTTTGAACTGGGTTTTATTTCCTCAGAAATCTGAGTAATGCTTGTACAGAAGCGAAGTTCACGGCCCTAAATATTTCAGTGTGGAGTACTTGTTACATACCTATCTCCAATGTTGGTTTGACACTGATACTGTTATCAGAATACTTTTAATGATCTGATGACGGCACTAAGCCGAAACCGCTCATTGTGAATCATACTGCACATGCGATCAAGACGGAAATTCACCAGTAAAGTGCCAAATATGACGGTGGACACTTTTGCAGACTTTATGTCTTCAGTGTATGTATTTCTTTAATAGTGGTGTTGCAGAGAATGTTTCCTCCATAACTCATTTTTTACTGTTTTTTTAATTTAAGAATGGCCGATAACAATTCCTCAGTACATTTTCGCGAATATGAATCCAGTGAACTTAAGTGTCTCTAGCAACCCTAATTTTTGATTGTCAATACATATTATTGGTTGTGTTATATTTTTATTTTGATTCGCAGCTATATGGTTTTACACGGACTTCTTCTTACGTGTTCTAGCAGGCGTAAAGTACGTGCACCTGCACGCAAGCAGGCGGTTGTACTCTGAGTCTTGATGTCTTGATATTCTGCGCTGTTGAAGGAAAGTAGAAAAATTATTCAGCATTTATTTTACTAGCCATGGGCCTGTTGGACGTGGGATACAACTTGCCTTCTCTCGACCTAAGAACTTACCCACCCAGTCACACAGCGGAGGGCCTGCGATTTGGCGTTGGAACAGTACCAACGCTGCAATTTTCAATTTTTCGCATTAGTAAATCATCTGTAGAAGCGGAAGAAATTAAAATTTACAGAAAAAGAAATCACAGGACCGACTAAGGATTCGACAGCAGACCTTTGCATTTGAGATCAGATTTTTCTTTTATTCCTCTCGCCATATCGTTTACTTCTTTTTTAATTGCGATTTAATACAACTTTATAGTCGTTTCTAGCATCCTAGCTTCCAAAGTCTCCTATCTTTCTAGTCTTCCGCCTGCAAATTCCATTCTGACTTATCTCTTCTCACTCCCTCTTCCCATGATGGTTTTGGACGGCCTCTTAGTCTTCTTAGACCATCTTTCGTCATCCAGACGACATACGTGCCCATATCATCCCAACCGTTTTGCTTTGATTCATTAGAATTGTTACTAGGTTCATTCTCTTACATACGTCTTCATTTTTCATTTTATCCCGTGGTGTAAACCAAAGCAACACTTTTGAGGCAGAATTCAAGTACCGCTATATTTTAAACAACTTCATGTAGGTGCTATCCGCATCCTTGTCGTAACCGTTTGGTCAGTGGAACCTTTGTACACACTGTAATTCTACAAGTCCTGCCACTATACGGGGTGAATCGCCTAAAACTTGCACCTCAAATACAAGGGATATCAAAAAGAATCATTCGATTAAAAAAATCATAACTATTATGATATTTGAGATACGTGCGTGAACAACGTACTGTTGGAAAGAGCAAACTCTCGAGTTTTACATGGTTCCCGCTAGGTAGCAGCAGTGTGCGCCCACTTCAGTTCTCGTAAAAACGGTGTCGTGACAACAGAAAGTGTTTTGTGTTCTACCTTTTGCGCAGTGCCGGTCAGTAATAACTGTTCAGCGTAACTTTCGTTCTAGGTATAGTGTGGATCCTCCCACAGAACAGAGCATTAGACGATGGCATGAAGAATTCCGAGAAATAGGTTGTTATGTAAAGGTAAATCGCCGGGCCGTCCCCGAGTGTCTGACAAATATGTCGATCGCATAGGCCATAGTTTCACTAGGAGTCCGCAGAAATCCGTCCGCCGTACAGCTTTACAGTTTAACACGTCGCCGATGTCCGTCTGGCGTCTGGCATCTAGAAGTGAAGAAATTTTTAAATCAAAGGATTACTGAACGATGGAACGGTCGCACTGGACCAAATGATTCAGCCTTACATTACTGGCCTCCAAGGTCACCAGACCTGCCTGTCTGTGGTCACTTCTTGTGGGGAGTTTTCAAAAGACTTTTTATGTGCCTCCGTTACCGACAACAGTGAATGAACTCAGACATCGCATAACAGCAGCTGTGGAAGCTGTAACTCAAGGCATGCTCGCTGCAATGTTGGACAATTTGAATACCGCATTGGCATATGCTGTGCATTTAAGGTGGGCGTACTGAACATCTATGAAAAGGTGTGAAAAAAGCTTTTTTAGTTTCCCGTTCATAAAAAAAAATTCATTGTATATGTTGATTGCTTTTAGAAATAAAGACGTGCCTAATAGGATTTTTTTTATACACCCTGTATTTCTGAAATGTGTATTGATGTGCGGTTTCTTCAGAATTGGCTGGTAGTCAGGGGTTGGTATTGTTAGTCAACAAACGGAATACAAGTGTCATATCAGCGCACACTCCGCAGCACAGTGAAAATTTCATTCTGGAAACATCCCCCAGGCAGTGGCTAAGCCATGTCTCCGCAACACCCATTCTTCCAGCAGAAGTGTTAGTTCTGCAAGGTCTATAGGAGAGCTTCTGTGAAGTGGAAGGTAGGAGACAAGTTACTGGCGGAATTAAAGCTGTGAGGACGGGTCGTGAGTCGTGTTTGGGCAGCACTTGCCTGCGAAAGGCAAAGGTCCCGAATTCGAGTCCACTGGCAGCCAGTTTTTGTCTGCCAGGAAGTTTCAATAAAAGAATAGTCAGAAAGTGTAATTTTTGTACAAACATACCTTTATTTAACTGCAACAGTGCCTGTGGACATTAAAAAACTAATGGTGGGGTAAACTATGAGGGTCACTCCAAAAGAAATGCACACTTTTATTTTAATCCATCTTTTATTCTACATGTTTGAAAATCTTACAGTGTGTAGATACATCCTTTAGGAACAATATTTTCATTTCTCCACATAATTTCCATCCCTCTCAACAGCCTTACGCCATATTGGAACCAGCGCCTGTATACCGGCACGGTAAAATTCTGAACCAACCTGTTGGAGCCACTGTTTGGCATTGTGCACAAGGGAGTCATCATCTTCAAACCTTGTCCCACGAAGAGAGTCTTTCAGTTTCCCAAAGAGATGATAGTCACACGGAGCTAGGTCAGGACTGTAAGGCAGGAGTTTCAGTGTTGTCCCAGTTTTGTGATCGCTTCCATGGTTTTTTGACTGACATGTGGCCGTGCATTGTCTTGCAACAGCAAAACATCCTGCTTTTGCCGATGTGGTCGAAGACGACTCAGTCGAGCTTGAAGTTTCCTCAAATGGTTCAAATCGCTCTGAGCACTATGGGACTTAACATGTGAGGTCATCAGTCCCCTAGAACTTAGAACTACTTAAACCTAACTAACCTAAGAACATCACCCACATCCATGCCCGAGGCAGGATTCGAACCTGCTACCGTAGCGGTCTCGCGGTGCTAGACTGGAGCGCCTAGAAACGCTCGGCCACATCGGCCGGCGAAGTTTCCTCAGTGTCGTCACATACGCATCAGAATTTATGGTGGTTCCACTTGGCATGATGTCCACAAGCAAGAGTCCTTCGGAATCCAAAAACACCGTAGCAGAAGGTGTGGTTTTGAATTTTTTTTTTTCTTGGGTGAATTTGCATGATGCCACTCCATTGATTGCCTCTTCGTTTCTGGTGAAAAATGATGGAGCCATGTTTCATCACCTGTCACAATTCTTCCAAGAAATTCATCTCCACCATTCTCGTACTGTTCCAAAAGTTCGCTGTAAACCGTTTTTCTTGTTTCTTTGTGAGCCACTGTCAACATCCTGGGAACCCACCTGGCACAAACCTTTTTTAACGCCAACACTTTCAGTATTCTGCAAACACTTCCTTCCCCTATCCCAACGTCGCGTGACATTTCGTTCACTGTGATGCGTATGTCAGCAGTCACCAATTCGTTAACTCTCTGCACATTGTGTGGAGTGTGTGCAGTACGAGGCCTGCCGCTGCGAGGAATTCTCAATATTGCCGTGCCCGCTTTCATCACGTAACCCACCGACTAACTGTACTGCGATCGACAGCAGCATCTGCATACACCTTTTTCAACCTCTTGTGGATGTTTCGCACTGTCTCGTTTTCACAACACAGGAATTCTATGACAGCATGTTGCTTCTGACGAACGTCAAGTGTAGCAGCCATCTTGAAGAGATGCTGTGACGGCGCCACTCACGGGAACCGGTTGAACTAAGTTTGAAAACAAGCGGGATGGATGTATCTACACATTGTAAGACTTTCACACATGTAGAATCAAAACTGTATTTTTACAAAAATAGTGTGCATTTCTTTTGGAGTGACCCTCGTAGAATCTCAGTGGCGTTTCTTTTAGGAGTCTAGTGCGAGTCGTTTACGAGATATCGTATTGTGCAACGTTTCCTCAGTGACACATGTTTGAGCCGTTCAACCTCTGCAGTTTCTAGGTACGACGTTGTTATGTTTGCTTACAGTGTTCTTGTGTGCTCGTTGCATGCATTGTGACTTACTAGTCAGTGTGCGATAGTCCAGGCAGCAGCTTGTGAGTGAGCGATGGGGTTTACCAATGCAAGGAAAAGTAGACATGCTCACGGTGATGGAGAGTGTAGGAAGAATGCAATTCGTTCTTGTAAGGTACATGCGGCAAAATATCCCAATGGACGTCAACCATCTCGGCAATTATTTATCAGCCTCTTCAACCAGTTACTTGAAAGTGGTAGTATAACACGTAGACCACATAGCAGAAGGAAACAAGTGACAGCAGAAGAGGAGGAATTTAATGGTCTTGCTGGTGTTGCAGTTGATCCGCACGTTAGCTCCTGCTCAATCGCACGAGGAATGAGTCAAGCAAATGTCCTACCTATTTTACATCGACATCGTTTCTATCTGTATCGCATCCCTCTCCATCAAAGCAGCATGGAAACGATTATGACAATCGTATTAACTTCTGTACATGATCATTAAAACAGGGTGCTCCAGATATATCATTTATCTTGTTTAGTGATGAAGCCACATTTACCCATTATGGCCAGGTAAATCATCGAAACATATGCTTTTCGTATCCTGGAAATCCCCGTTGGCTTCGTCGGATGGAACGTCAGCATCCATGGAATGTAAATATCAGCTCATTTTTCATTGACGGAACACTGAACGCGCACAAGCACAGCAGTCTCCTATCAGGCCGCCTTCCACGGATAATAGAAGACGTTCCTGTTCAAACTAGTAGGAATCTGTAGTACCAACTTGAGGTTGTCCGGCCCATAGTGCACAAAATACTACAGAATAAATTCAAGAATTATTTCCAAATCGCTGGAATGGACGCGGAGGACCTGTACCTTGGCCGGCCCTTTCCCCGGATTTGACGCCTGTAGACTTTTCTCTATGTGAAAGCTAAAAGACGCTCTCTAAAAGGAAATATCAACTACACCCGCTGGCATGCAACGACTTGTTACTGCAGCCTGCTCGGACGTCACCGCTGAAATGGTGCAGCAGTCGTTCCATACCAGACTGGAAGGGTTTATTGTCACTGTCGGTGGTCATTTTAAACACAACCTGTGATCGTCAATTGTCTCGTTACTGGTCAGAGCACACATAACCAGTGTATGCACTTGTGATGTTCTTTGGTGTGTGTTACAATGGGAGTTGTACAGGTGTTGGTGTGGGAACTTTTCAAAATACGATATCTCGTAAACACCACTGACATTCTATTTTACCCTCCTTTTGCTTTGTTAATTAGTTATTTAGTTGGTTAGCTACTTTTATATTCCATGGATAATTTTGCACGATAAATCATCATGATATGAAACGAGTCATTTTACATTCATATTGCAAATTTATGGGTGCATATGTTTGTACTGTGAACATTACCATATAATTTTTCCCCCGAAATGAAAACAACATATACAGATTGAGTTAACAATTCCTACCCACCACCTTTTACACTTTACAAACACAGAAATTCTTCTACGAAATAGGAGTTGTCAAGGAGAAACTTTTTCAATTTATTTTCAAATTTTACCTTGCTGTCTGTTAGATATTGTATATCACTGCGTGACATCTACATCTACATCTCAATCGATACTTTGAAAATCACACTTAAGTTCCTGGCAGAGGGTTCATCGAACCACCTTCACAATTCTCTATTATTCCAATCTCGTACAGCGCGCAGAAAGAATGAACACCTATACCTTTCCGTACGAGCTCTGGGTTCCCTTATTTTATCGTGGTGATCGTTCCTCCCTATGTAGGTGGGTGTCAACAAAATATTTTCGCATTCGGAGGAGAAAGTTGGTGATTGGAATTTCGTGAGAAGATTCCGTCGCAACGAAACACGCCTTTCTTTTATGGATGACCAGCCTAAATCCTGTATCATTTCTGTGACACTCTCGCCCATATTGCGCGAAAATACAAAACGTGCTGCCTTTCTCTGAACTTTTTCGATGTACTCCATCAGTCCTATCTGGTAAGGACCCCACACGGCGCAGCAGTATTCTAAAAGAGGACATTAGCGTAGTGTAGGCAGTCTCATTAGTAGGTCTGTTACATTTTCTAAGAATCCTGCCAATAAAACCCTGTCTTTGGTTAGCCTTCCCCACAACATTTTCTATGTGTTCCTTCCAATATAAGTTGTTCGTAATTGCAATACCTAGGTGTTTAGTTGAATTTACGGCTTTTAGATTAGACTGATTTATCGTGTAACAAAAGTTTAACGAGTTCCTATTAGCACTCATGTGTATTACCTCACACTTTTCGTTATTTAGGGGCAACTGCCACTTTTCGCATCATTCAGATATCTTTTCTAAATCGTTTTGCAGTTTATTTTGATCTTCTGATGACTTTATTAGTCAATAAGCGACAGCGTCATCTGCAAACAACCGAAGATGGCTACTCAGATTGTCTCCAAAATCGTTTATATAGATAAGGAACAGCAAAGGGCCTGTAACACTACCTTGGGGATCGCCAGAAGTCACTTCTGTTTTACTCGATGACTTTCCGTCTGTTTCTAGGAACTGTGACCTCTCTGACAGTAAATCACGAATCCAGTCACATAACTGACACGATATTCCATAAGCACGCAAGTTCACTACGAGCCGCTCGTGTGGTACAGTGTCAAAAGCCTTCCGGAAATCCGGAAATACGGAATCGATCTGAAATCTCTTGTCAATAGCACTCAGCACTTCATGTGAATAAAGAGCTAGTTGTGTTTGACACGAACGATGTTTTCTAAGCCCATGTTGACTCTGTGTCAATAGAACGTCTTCTTCGAGGTAATTCGCAATGTTTGAACACAATATATGTTCCAAAATCCTGCTGCATATCGGCGTTAACGATATGGGCCTGTAATTTAATGGATTACTCCTACTACCTTTCTTGAATATTGGTGTGACGTGTGCAACTTTCCAGTCTTTGGGTACGGATCTTTCGTCGAGCGAAGGGTTGTAAATGATTATTAAGTATGGAGCTAATGCATCAGCATACTCGGAAAGGAACCTAATTGGTATACAGTGTGGACCAGAAGACTTGCTTTTATTGAGTGATTTAAGTTGCTTCACTACTCCGAGGATATTTACTTCTACGTTACTCACGTTGGCAGCTGTTCTCGATTCGAATTCTGGAATATTTACTTCGTCTTCTTTTGTGAAGGCATTTCGGAAGGCTGTGTTTAGTAACTCTGCTTTGGCAGCACTGTCTTCGATATTATCTCCATTGCTGTCGCGCAGAGAAGTAGTCAAAAATTTTTATTGATGCGTTGTGCACCCCTATATGCGGTAAAGACAACCTTAATGTGGAGTAATGAATGTCATTTTTTCTTCTAGTGATGTAATTATGTACCTCATTGTTGCTTTTGAACTGCAGTGGATTATTTACAACAAACTTCATGAGGGAATAAGTATACTGTGAAGCAGTAGTCAGAGTGCCCAACTCCTTAAACAGATGTTGTAACATTATGTGATTGTCTTATCATTTTAAATCATTCACTAATCGAGCAGTCGCTCGGCAACAGCTACAGTTAGCAAATAATGTTGCGAGAATGTAAAAGGTGAACGACCTGTGACGTAACTTGTTTATTGTCGAAGCGCCGTCAGAGATGCAGTGAGTTATTGACTTTGAAAACCGCGGCGCGAAAAACGGACAGAAGAAGAACACTTTTATTCCATTTTTTTTTTTTGAGGTACGAGATATTCTCGATGAACAGTTACTCATTCTTCTCTTGTCTCTTGTGTCGGACGCGCATGTCTTGCCGCCGTATTATTATCGTTAAAAATAATATTGTTTTTGTGAAAAGTGAATGTGTAATACTAAAAGTGCCTAGCAGTAGATTTATTGTGCGACGTGTATGTGAAAACGTCGAAGGAATTGTTTTCATTAAGAGAAGTGCCAGTCAAAACGGCATCCATGTTAAATCCTTCATTGCAGTGTAAGTTCGTCTATTAATTGCCATAAATTCAGAGTTAAATGGAAATGGTGTATGGACTATTCATTTACTATAGAATCTATGTCTCACTTCTTCATGACATTATTTAATTTTCTATATGTTTCTGCCAAATAGAGAGTTCACAGTCACGAATTCTTTCGTCGAGTTCGGACGGAAGTTGCATGCGGCGAAATATTTTCTCCGCGCCATATTCTACTGGTAAATGCATGATAAACTACGGTCCCTTAGGAAATTCATGTTGAGCTATCCAAAATAATTATATTTTGAATAGGCATTTACTCTCCTCTGCAATGCAACTTGCGACTGATCAGACGATCCAACAAGAAACAGCCGCAAATGGTCGGCGTTCGCAAATATGTTTCCACCGCTGATTATAGCTATATGTTACAGCACAAAAGTAAACACATTGTTATAATTAGAGACGACGAACGGGGACGTTTATAACTGTATGTTTATGTATACACATTACGTAAACATATCGTTATAATGTCCAGAAGATGATCGCGGGTGGGCAGCACATATTATTCTTACAGCACGTGTTTGGGCAACGGAGAGTTATCCCAGAACATTATTCCATATGACATTACTGAATGAAAATAAGAAAAATATGTCAACTTACTGATTTCTCTCTCCCCAAAATTTGCTTTGATTCTAAGTGTAAACGTGGCTGAACTAAGTTGTTTTAGGAGTTCCAAAATGTGTTTTTTCCAATTTAAATACTCATCAATATGGACACATGAAAATTTTGAAGTTTCCACCTTTGTATTCCTTCATCACCACCTGTTACACTTATCACTAGTGTAGTACCCTAGAAGTGCACAACTGCATATGATGTGTCTTTGTGATATTCAGGGTGAGACAATTCGCAGAAAAACAATCAATGATACTTTCGAGAATGTCAGTGGGCATTGTTCCCAATAAAAATATTTATGCTTCCACAAAAAATACGCTGTAAGTATTACTACAATCTGTTGATTGGCTAACAATACGCGCCCCTGCCTACCAATTCATTCTGTGAATGCACATCAATAGCACTTCCCCCGCAATTTTTGCGGTGCAATATTTAGGTTTTTCGCCCTGTACAGTGTTCTAACAACTATAACATATTAACGACCCACCTCCTTCCGTAACATTGCAGTCCAAGATTTAGAGACGAGAAGGTTACCATATACTTCCTTACTCAATGAAAACCATGTGCCCTACTAAATTCATAACAGTGTTTTTTTTTCTGTAGTATCCTCGTTGCCACTGTAGAGTCTTGTATGGTAGGAAGCTAGAGAGAGGATGTTGTTATGGGTGGCCGGCATTCTCTTTCTACAGCACAAGTGGACACGTGGATTAATAAGGTTCTTTATTTACAAGAACTGGAAATTTTACTTCTGTAGAAAAGAGTCCCTGTGTTGTGGTGCAGGCTTGTCAGTGATAGTCCTCTTGCAGACAATATCGGTAATCTTGCTGTTATAAACTCTGGTCTCACTAATGGTCCCGCTATTGTCACTAATCTGGTTGCTATGTACGGTTGTAGCCTGTGAGTTAACTTACAGATGCCAACTGAGTTAGTGAGACCCTCTGGTCATCAGCGGCGGCCTAAATACATGTTGTCGAGAGGTCGTTGGCTGCCGTTGCTTGTCGGTGTGTCTCTGGTCCATCTCGTGACAGACACGCTTTATCGACCGCCTACTATCGATCTTCACGCTTCATCTTTGCCGACCGGTGTGCTGGTGACAGCTTACGCCAGCACATCTTCCATTATCTGTTTTAGTCAAATGCGCATGACTGTTGGCATGAGTCTTGAATGATCACTGTGATGGACTCGCAGATGCCACATATTAGTGTGAGTCAGCGCTATCAGCACCTAAAAAAGACTAAAATGTGCCTAATTGTGGGTCTCCATTCGGCCTACAAATGGAATGGTGCAATACTAGATTTGTGCCACATTCGGATGTGAGAGAGGTCCGATACTTGACTGCAATGGAACGTGAGGGCAGGTGTACTGGTCGTCAAGGTTACAGTCGACCACGTGTGACCTTCAGATCAGCACCTCCCATACAAGTAATGGACTCTCTGCAACCTTCAGGGTGATTCAGCATCATTGGGCGGGGGCTAGCAGCATCCGGACTGGTGGATTACCGGTCCCAGGCGTAGACTGCTGTTAACACCACAACACGAACCTCTGTGTATTGTGCCATTACCGGACAGCATGGAGTGCCCATTAATGGCGTCGTACACTATTAGCGACGAAGCGCGGCTCTTCGCCACCCTGGACGACCAATGTCGGCGAGTACACCGATGACCTGGGAAGAGGTCACATCCCTCTAATGTTTTGTAGGGGCGCAGCGTTGAAACACCTGGTGCGTGGAGCCATCGCGCATGATTTCTGATCACGGATTCTAGTGACAGAGGGAAAACTGACGGCAGAACGGTAGGTCACGGACATCGAGCCATCCCACGTCTTACCTCACATCTGACGGTATCATGGTGCAATTTTCCAACAAGGCAATGCTCGTCCATAGATGTGTCTCTATGAAATGTTCTGCGTGATGTTGAGGTACTCCAGTGGCCAACAGGATCTCCAGATCTGTCCGCGACAGATTAATTAATTTAATTTGTGGTAAGATCTTATGGGACCAAACAGCTTAGATCATCCGTCACTAAGCTTTTTTTTTTTTTGGTCATCAGTCTACTGACTGGTTTGATGCGTCACGCCACGAATTCCTTTCCTGTGCTAACCTCTTCATCTCAGCTCAGAGTAGCACTTGCAACCTACGTCCTCAATTGTTTGCTTGACGTATTTCAATCTCTGTCTTCCTCTACAGTTTTTGCCCTCTACAGCTCCCTCTAGTACCATGGAAGTCATTCCCTCATGTCTTAGCAGATGTCCTATCATCCTGTCCCTTCTCCTTATCAGTGTTTTCTACATATTCCTTTCCTCTCCGATTCTGCGTAGAACTTCCTCATTCCTTACCTTATCAGTCCACCTAATTATCAACATTCGTCTATAGCACCACATCTCAAATTCTTCGATTCTCTTATGTTCCGGTTTTCCCACAGTCCATGTTTCACTACCATACAATGGTGTACTCCAGACGTACATCCTCAGAAATTTCTTCCTCAAATTAAGGCCGGTATTTGATATTAGTAGACATCTCTTGGCCAGAAATGCCTTTTTTTGCCATAGCGAGTCTGCTTTTGATGTCCTCCTTGCTCCGTCCATCATTGGTTATTTTACTGCCTAGGTAGCAGAATTCCTTAACTTCATTGACTTCGTGACCATCAATCCTATTGTTAAGTTTTTCGCTGTTCTCATTTCTACTACTTCTCATTACCTTCGTCTTTCTCCGATTTACTCTCAAACCATACTGTGTACTCATTAGACTGTTCATTGCGTTCAGCAGATCATTTAATTCTTCTTCACTTTCACTCAGGATAGCAATGTCATCAGCGAATCGTATCGTTAATATCCTTTCACCTTGTATTTTAATTCCACTCCTGAACCTTTCTTTTATTTCCATCATTGCTTCCTCGATGTACAGATTGAAGAGTAGGGGCGAAAGGCTACAGCCTTCTTAATACGAGCACTTCGTTCTTGATCGTCCACTCTTATTATTCCCTCTCGGTTGTTGTACATATTATATATGACCCGTCTCTCCCTATAGCTTACCCCTACTTTTTTCAGAATCTCGAACAGCTTGCACCATTTTACATTGTCGAACGCTTTTTCCAGGTCGACAAATCCTATGAAAGTGTCTTGATTTTTCTTTAGCCTTGCTTCCATTATTAGCCGTAACGTCAGAATGGCCTCTCTCGTCCCTTTACTTTTCCTAAAGCCAAACTGATCGTCATCTAGCGCATTCTCAATTTTCTTTTCCATTCTTCTGTATATTATTCTTGTAAGCAGCTTCGATGCATGAGCTGTTAAGCTGATTGTGCGATAATTCTCGCACTTGTCAGCTCTTGCCGTCTTCGGAATTGTGTGGATGATGCTTTCCGAAAGTCAGATGGTATATCGCCAAACTCATATATTCTACACACCAACGTGAATAGTCGTTTTGTTGCCACTTTCCCCAATGATTTTAGAAATTCTGATGGAATGTTATCTATCCCTTCTGCCTTATTTGACCGTAAGTCCTCCAAAGCTCTTTTAAATTCCGATTCTAATACTGGATCCCCTATCTCTTCAAAATCGACTCCTGTTTCTTCTTCTATCACATCAGACAAAACTTCACCCTCATAGAGGCTTTCAATGTATTCTTTCCACCTATCTGCTCTCTCCTCTGCATTTAACAGTGGAATTCCCGTTGCACTCTTAATGTTACCACCGTTGCTTTTAATATCACCAGAGATTGTTTTGACTTTCCTGTATGCTGAGTCTGTCCTTCCGACAATCATATCTTTTTCGATGTCTTCACATTTTTCCTGCAGCCATTTCATCTTAGCTTCCCTGCACTTCCTATTTATTTCATTCCTCAGCGACTTGTATTTCTGTTTTCCTGATTTTCCCGTAACATGTTTGTACTTCCTCCTTTCATCAATCAACTGAAGTATTTCTTCTGCTACCCATGGTTTCTTCGCACCTACCTTCTTTGTACCTATGTTTTCCTTCCCAACTTCTGTGATGGCCCTTTTCAGAGATGTCCATTCCTCTTCAACTATACTGCCTACTGCGCTATTCCTTATTGCTGTATCTACAGCGTTAGAGAACTTCAAACGTATCTCGTCATTCCTTAGTACTTCCGTATCCCACTTCTTTGCGTATTGATTCTTCCTGACTAATGTCTTGAACTTCAGCCTACTCTTTATCACTACTACACTCCTGGAAATTGAAATAAGAACACCGTGAATTCATTGTCCCAGGAAGGGGAAACTTTATTGATACATTCCTGGGGTCAGATACATCACATGATCACACTGACAGAACCACAGGCACATAGACACAGGCAACAGAGCATGCACAATGTCGGCACTAGTACAGTGTATATCCACCTTTCGCAGCAATGCAGGCTGCTATTCTCCATGCAGACGATCGTAGATATGCTGGATGTAGTCCTGTGGAACGGCTTGCCATGTCATTTCCACCTGGCGCCTCAGTTGGACCAGCGTTCGTGCTGGACGTGCAGACCGCGTGAGATGACGCTTCATCCAGTCCCAAACATGCTCAATGGGGGACAGATCCGGAGATCTTGCTGGCCAGGGTAGTTGACTTACACCTTCTAGAGCACGATGGGTGGCACGGGATACATGCGGACGTGCATTGTCCTGTTGGAACAGCAAGTTCCCTTGCCGGTCTAGGAATGGTAGAACGATGGGTTCGATGACGGTTTGGATGTACCGTACACTATTCAGTGTCCCCTCGACGATCACCAGTGGTGTACAGCCAGCGTAGGAGATCACTCCCCACACCATGATGCCGGGTGTTGGCCCTGTGTGCCTCGGTCGTATGCAGTCCTGATTGTGGCGCTCACCTGCACGGCGCCAAACACGCATACGACCATGATTGGCACCAAGGCAGAAGCGACTCTCATCGCTGAAGACGACACGTCTCCATTCGTCCCTCCATTCACGCCTGTCGCGACACCACAGGAGGCGGGCTGCACGATGTTGGGGCGTGAGCGGAAGACGGCCTAACGGTGTGCGGGACCGTAGCCCAGCTTCATGGAGACGGTTGCGAATGGTCCTCGCCGATACCCCAGGAGCAACAGTGTCCCTAATTTGCTGGGAAGTGGCGGTGCGGTCCCCTACGGCACTGCGTAGGATCCTACGGTCTTGGCGTGCATCCGTGCGTCGCTGCGGTCCGGTCCCAGGTCGACGGGCACGTGCACCTTCCGCCGACCACTGGCGACAACATCGATGTACTGTGGAGACCTCACGCCCCACGTGTTGAGCAATTCGGCGGTACGTCAACCCGGCCTCCCGCATGCCCACTATACGCCCTCGCTCAAAGTCCGTCAACTGCACATACGGTTCACGTCCACGCTGTCGCGGCATGCTACCAGTGTTAAAGACTGCGATGGAGCTCCGTATGCCACGGCAAACTGGCTGACACTGACGGCGGCGGTGCACAAATGCTGCGCAGCTAGCGCCATTCGATGGCCAACACCGCGGTTCCTGGTGTGTCCGCTGTGCCGTGCGTGTGATCATTGCTTGTACAGCCCTCTCGCAGTGTCCGGAGCAAGTATGGTGGGTCTGACACACCGGTGTCAATGTGTTCTTTTTTCCATTTCCAGGAGTGTATATTGTGATCTGATTCTATATCTGCTCCTGGGTACGCCTTACAATCAAGTATCTGATTTCGGAATCTCTGTCTGACCATGATGTAATCTGATTGAAATCTTCCCGTATCTCCCGGCCTTTTCCAAGTATACCTCCTCCTCTTGTGATTCTTGAACAGGGTATTCGCTATTACTAGCTGAAACTGTTTACAGAACTCAATTAGTCTTTCTCCTCTTTCATTCCCTTCACTAAGCTTACACACTACTTAATGTAACTTAAACTAACTTACGCTATGGACTACACACACACCCATGCCCGAGGGAGGACTCGAACCTCCGACGGGGGCAGCCGCACGGACCGTGTCAAGACGCCCTAGACCGCGTGGCTACCCCGCGCGTCCGCAACAAATTCCCATACGATAAGAATGGGAAATAAAACGGCGCTTATCGTTACAATCGAGTTGTTCCGGCATTCTCGTGATTCGACTTTAGAAAAAAGATTTTGTGATGAAGTTATAGGGATTTTAATACTGCTCCTCACACATTACCCAGTGCCATTTCGACATGATCACTGCGAAAGACCTATCAAACATGTCGTCATGTACGTAGATCAGTCACTGAGTAGTATTGATTTGTATATTAACACCTCGATAGCGAGAGCAAGCCAGCTGATTACAAGAAATGAACAGGCAATATAATTTCAACAACATCCCCTGTTCTGGCTATAAACAGTTCTTTTGGATCATCAACACTCATTTAACGCCCACTGCTCGAAACAGGTCACCTCCAAGCATTACAGTTTTAGCAGTTGCCTCTGGATGTTTCCGTATATAACCTAGAAAACTTCAATTAGGTTGTCGTCTCGTTCTTGTCTCTTGCAATCCAAGAAACTACTATGCGTTTCAAATGGTTCAAATGGCTCTGAGCACTATGGGACTTAAGTACTGTGGTCATCAGTCCCCTAGAACTTAGAACTACTTAAACCTAATCAACCTAAGGACATCACACACATCCATGCCCGAGGCAGGATTCGAACCTGCGACCGTAGCGGTCACGCGATTCCAGACTGTAGCGCCTATAACCGCACGGCCACTCCGGCCGGCTACTATGCGTTTCATTTACTCTTTATTCACTTTCTACTCCTCATACTTACCGTCATTTCATTTTTATTATGGTCATAAGTACGTCACAATTAACCATTCCAGCAGTAATATCTCTTTCCAGATTCTTTATTTGTTAGTTTCCTTAGTAACTACCAACACATATATCTACATTGAAACGGTTCGAACTTCAGTTTTAAAATGTATTTCGTATACAAAGTCCATTTTAATCAGTACTGCTAACACACACAAATTTAATCTTTATTTCCAGATCTACATCTACGTGATTACTCTGCAATTCACAATGAAGTGCCTGGCAGAGGGTTCAATAAACCACCTTCATGCTTTCTCTCTACCGTTCCACTCTCGAACGGCACGCGGGAGAAACGAGAACTTAAATTTTCCCGTGCGAGCCCTGATTTCTCTTATTTTATCGTGATAATCATTTCTCCCTATGTAGGTGGGTGCCAACAAAATGTTTTCGCAATCGGAGGATAAAACTGGTGATTGAAATTTCATGAGAAGATCCCGTCGCAACGAACAACGCCTTTGTATTAATGACTGCCACTCCAATTCACGTATCATGTCTGTGACACTATCTCCCCTATTTCGCGATAATACAAAACGAGCTGCCCTTCTTTGTACTTTCTCGATGTCATCCGTCAGTCCCACCTGATGCGGATCCCACACCGCACAGCAGTACTCCAGAATAGGGCGGACAAGCGTAGTAGACCTGTTGCAACTTCTAAGTGTTCTGCCAATGAATCGCAGTCTTTGGTTTGCTCTATCCACAATATTATCTATGTGATCGTTCCAATTTAGGTTATTTGTAATTGTAATCCCTAAGTATTTCGTTGAATTTACAGCCCTCAGATTTGTGTGACTTATCGCGTAATCGAAATTTAGCTGATTTCTTTTAGTACTCATGTGAATAACTTCGCACTTTTCTTTATTCAGGGTAGACGGCTACTCAGATTGTCTCCTATTTAGTTAATATAGATCAGGAACAATAGAGGGCCTATAAAACTTCCTTGGGGAACGCCGGATATTACTTCTGTTTTGCTCGATCACTTTCCGTCTATTACTACGAACTATGACCTTTCTGACAGGAAATCACGAATCCAGTCGCACAACTGAGGCGATACTCCGTAAGCACCTAGTTTGATTAGAAGACGCTTGTGAGGAACGATGTCGAAAGCCTTCTGGAAATTTAAAAATATGGAATCAATTTGACATCCCCTGTCGATAGCACTTTTTACTTCATGAGTATAAAGAGCTAGTTGTGTTTCACAAGAACGATATTTTCTGAATCCGTTCTGACTATATGTCAATAATTCGATTTCTTCTAGATACTTCATAATGTTCGAATACAGTATATGTTCTGAAACCCTACTGCAAATCGACGTTAGTGATATAGGCCTGTAATTCAGTGGATTACTCCTACTTCCCTTTTTGGGTATTGGTGTGACTTGAGCAATCTTCCAGTCCTTAGGTACGTATCTTTCTGTGAGCGAGTGGTTGTATATAATTGCTAAATATTGAGCTATTTTATCAGCATACTCTGAGAGGAACCTGACTGGTATACAATCTGGACTGGAAGCCTTACCTTTATTAAGTGATTTAAGCTGGTTTGTTACACCGAGGATATCTACTTCTATGTTTCTCATCTTGGCAGTTGTTCTTGATTGGAATTCAGGAATATTTACTTCGTCTTCTTTGGTGAAGGAGTTTCGGAAAACCGTGTTTAATAACTCTGCTTTAGTGGCACCGTCATCAGTGACTTCACCGTTGTTATCGCGCAGTGAAGGTATTGATTGTGTCTTGCCACTGGTGTGCTTTATGTATGACCAGAATCTCTTTGGGTTTTCTACCAGATTTTGAGACAGAATTTCGTTGTGGGAATTATTAAAAGCATCTCGCATTGAAGTACGCGCTATATTTCGAACTTCTGTAAAATTTTGCCAATCTTGGGGATTTCGCGTTCTTTTAAATTTGGCACGCTTTTTTCGTTGCTCATGCAACAACGATCTGACCCGTTTTGTGTACCATGGGGAATCAGTACCATCAATTATTAATTTATGTGGTATATATCTCTCAATTGCTGTTGATACTATCTCTTTGAAAACATTCCACAACTTTTCTACACTTACATGATCAGATCGGAAGGAGTGAAGACTGTCTCCTAAAAAGGCGTTAAGAGCATTTTTATCAGCTTTTCTAAATAGATATACTTTGCGTTTCTTTTTGATGGTTGTAGGTGTTACAGTATTAAGCCTAGCAGCAACTTCTTTGTGGTCACTAATCCCTGTATTCGTCAAGACACTCACTATTTGTCCTGGATTGTTTGTTGCTAAAAGGTTAAGTATGCTTCGAGTTTTCTGAGAAAGCATTCAGTACAATTTCGGATGATGTTTTATGCCTGCCGCCGGCTTTAAACGTATAATTTTTCCAGCATATCGAGGGTAAATTTGAAGTCACCACCAACTAAAATTGTATGAGCAGGTTACTTATTTGAAATGAGACTCAAGTTTTCTTTGAACTGTTCAGCAACTATGTCTTCTGAGTAGGGGGGTCGGTAAAACGATCCAATTAATAGTTTAGTCCGATTGTCAGGTATAACCTCCACCCATACTATTTCACATGAACTACCTACCTCAATTTCGCTACAAGGCAAACTACCTCTGGCAGCAATAAATACTCCACCACCAACTGTATTTAATCTATCCTTTGTGAACACTGTTAGATGGTCTGAAAAAATTTCGGCTGAACTTATTTCCTGCTTTAGTCAGCTCTCTGTACCTACAACTATTTGAGCTTCAGTGCTTTCTATTAGGGCTTGGAGCTCTGATTCTTTCCCAAAACAGCTACGGCAATTTACAAATACAATACCAATCGTTTCTGCAACTACCTTACTGTGTTTTAGCTGCCCACTTTCTGACGGACGCCCCCTCTGTGGTTCCCTGAGACCCTCTAACCTAAAAAACCGCCCAGTCCCTTCCACACAGCCCCCGCTACCCGTGTAGCCACCTCCTGTGTGTACTGGACTCCTGACCTATTAAGCGGAACCCGGAAACCCACCACCCGATGACGCAAGTCACGGAATGTGCAGCCTACACGGTCACAGAACCACCTGAGCCTCTGATTAAGACCCTCCACTCGGCTCTGCACCAAAGAACCACAGTCGGTTCTATCGACGATGCTGCAGATGGTGCGCTCCACCTTAATCTCGGAAGCAAGACTGGCAGTGTTTAGCATTTCCGCTAGCCGCCCGAAACCAGACAGAATCTGCTCCGATCCAAAGCGACACACGTCATTGGTACCGACATGAGCCGCCACCTGCAGCTGGCTGCACCCTGTACTCTTCATGGCATCGGGAAGCACCCTTTCCACATCCGGAATGACTGCCCCCGGAATGCACACAGAGTGCACACTGACTTCCTTCCCCTCCTGGGCAGCCATGTTCGTAAGGGGCCCCATTACGCGCCTAATGTTAGAGCTCCCAACTACCAGCAAACCCAGCCTCTGTGAATGCCCAGACCTTGCGGGCCGACAAGCTTCCTCTGGAACAGGGTGGACGACTGCATCCGGATCAGAGACATCGTCAGCCACAGATAAAGCCCGAAAACTGTTCGTCAAACGAACCGGGGAGGCCCTACGATCGGCCCCACGGAAAGTTTTTCGCTGCCTGCCAGACTTTGGAATGATCTTCCACTCGACCACGTGTGAGGGGTCAACCTCAGTGCAGGCAGTACCCAGGGAAGTCACAGCAGTGGACCGATCGGAGGACACGCGGGACGTGCTCGACGTCCCTCGATCCCCGCGTCCGATCCCCCACAGTGACGCCCCTCGGCAGCAGCCTCAAGCTGTGTGACGGAAGCCAAAGCAGCCTGGAGCTATGAGCAAAGGGTCGCCAGCTCAGCTCGCATTTGTACCACAGTTCCTATCCATTACTGCACTCCTCCTGTTTGAAGCTCGTAAAATAATGTAACAAGCGAACGGTGTACTTGCCTTAGTAGAAGCAGGAACTGGTTCAAATGGCTCTGAGCACTATGGGACTCAACTGCTGTGGTCATAAGTCCCCTAGAACTGAGAACTACTTAAACCTAACTAACGTAAGTACATCACACACATCCATGCCCGAGGCAGGATTCGAACCTGCGACTGTAGTGGTCGTGCGGTTTCAGACTGTAGCGCCTTTAACCGCTCAGCCACTCCGGCCGGCTAGTAGCAGGAACTAGCGGTGCGCTCTCGCTGACGGCCTAACTGACACTGATCAGTCGGAACATAATTTATTTACTCTGTTAAATTCCGACCAAAAGCTTTGTTTTCAAAAATGAACAAAAAGAAGGTTTTGTAGGATATTTTCCTGAAATTGAATTAGTAGGCTAGAACCCTAAGAAAATGCGAGAGGACACTTTCCATCAAACTCATATCTTACTGTTGTGGGTTGGCAGGAGACCAACACCGTAATATTAGAGGAAGCCGAAAGGCACGCGTTTTAGCTCACACAGGCTGGCCTGAGGTCTGGAACAGGTCAAGGAAATTAGACTTTAGCAAAAAAGGACGTAGCTGTTGGAATACTTAACTTTAATCCGTAAATGGTAAACGTCGCTCTTGACGGCACATGTTTTACAGCATCAATAATAACTGGTAATGGCGCCTTCCTAGGTCGTAGCAAATGACGTAGCTGAAGGCTATGCTAACTATCGTCTCGGCAAATGAGAGCGTGTTTTGTCAGTGAACCATCGCTTGCAAAGTCGGTTGTACCACTGGGACGAGTGCTAGGAACTCTCTCTAGACCTACCGTGTGGCGGCGCTCGGTCTGCAATCACTGATAGTGGCGACACGCGGGTCCGACGTATACTAACGGACCGCGGCCGATTTAAAGGCTACCACCTAGCAAGTGTGGTGTCTGGCGGTGACACCACACTTACTACAATCTTAACTCCAAACCCGGAAGGACAATCGCATCTGCCAAGTGCTTGGAGCTTTGTGACAGCTTCGCAGGAGGTAATCCTGTAACTCTTTAATAGAATCATTCTCGTAAATACGGACCTTGACTATACGTATCAATAATTCAGGATATATAGGGAACAGCAAGTATCAACTTATCTATGGAGAAGATAACGAGATATTCTTTGAGCTACAGGAAAGGGGATATAGAAGAAAACTCTGTGAACCGTTGCTGATATTTATCCATGAGTCGAGTGCTCCAGCATTGGCTTATTCGCCGGCCGCGGTGGTCTAGCGGTTCTTGGCGCGCAGTCCGGAACCGCGCGACTGCTACGGTCGCAGGTTCGAATCCTGCCTCGGGCATGGATGTGTGTGATGTCCTTAGGTTAGTTAGGTTTAAGTAGTTCTAAGTTCTAGGGGACTGATGACCTCAGATGTTAAGTCCCATAGTGCTCAGAGCCATTTGAACCATTGGCTTATACGACGGAATACCCACCTCCTCCTGGACTGCCGTAATAATGTATATAAGCATGGAAGATAAAACTTCTACAGAGCGGTGGATACATAAGCCCACGCACAGGAAACTTATTAATGTGTGCGACAGTCGAAAGATACAGCAACTATTTCGGAGACTCAACGTCGTTCGAATGTTTTACGGATATCTGTATATCATAACTGCTTCCAGTTTCTTCCCCATACATCTATCACGTCGGGAGCCCTGCCTTAAGAGAACAGCCGTAGTTCAAAGTATGTATTTGTACATACCCCGGTGATCGCTCCAAATGCCGTGTCGTTTCAGAAGTAGAGAGCAGATTATACGCTGCTGTTCGCCACCCACGCACGTCACTTCTATCCAACATTCTGACCAAAGTTTGCTATCACGTCGCAGCTTTGACGGCTATAGTTCTGAGTGTTATTGACAAGGTATTTCAAATTGATTCCGTATTTGTAGATTTCCAGAAGACTTTTGACACTGCACCAAACAAGCGGTCTGTAGTGAAACTGCGTGCTTATGGAATATCGTCTCAGTTATGTAATGGATTCGTGATTTCCCGTCAGAGAGGTCACAGTTCGTAGGAACTGACGGAAAGTTATCGACTGAAACAGAAGTGATTTCCGGCGTTCCCCAAGGTAGTGTTACATACATACATAGATACATTAATCCTTGTTCCATAGATCACGAATACGACATTTCGTAACGATGTGGAACGTGTTACTTTAAGTTTTCTTGACATAAAATAATTATCAATTTGTTTTTTTACAGTTACTACTTCATATCTAAGAATTCATCTATTGAGAAGGAGGAGTTGTCATTCAGAAATTCTTTTAATTTGCTTTTAAATGTTAGTTGGCTATCTGTCAGACTTTTAATACTATTTGGCAAATGAATTTCTGTCTCAAAGTGAGATTTAATCCAGAACAGAGAAGATCATCCTTTCTTCTAGTGTTGTAGCTATGCATTTCGCTGTTATTTCTGAATTGGGTTTGGTTATTGATGACAAATTTCATAAGTGAATATATGTATTCCGAAGGTACTGTGAATATCCCGAGTTCCTTAAATAAATGTCTGCAAGGTGAGCTTCGGTGGGCTCCAGCTATTATTCTGATTATACGCTTTTGTGCAATGAATACTTTCTCTCTTAATCACGAATTCTCCCAAAATATGACGCCATATAAAAGCAGTGAATGAAAATAGGCATAGTAGGCCAATTTACTGATATGTTTATCACCAAAATTTGCAATAACCCTAATATCAGAAGTAGCTGAACCTAACTGTTTCAGTAGATCATCGATGTGTTTCATCCAGTTCAATTTCTCATCAATGCACACACCCCAAAATTTTGAGTATTCTGCCTTAGCTACAGACTTCTGTTCATAGTCTATATTTATCAATCCTGTTATGCCATTTACTGTACGGAATTGTATAAACTGTCTTTTCTCAAAACTTGGTGAGAGTCCATTTGCAGAGAATGACCTAATAATTTTCTGAAAGACATTATTTACAATTTCCTCACCTGATTCTTGCTTGTTGGGTGTGACTACTATACTTGTATCATTAGCAAAAAGAACTAGCTTTGCATCTTCATGAATATAGACAAGCAAGTCGTTGCCATATATATTAAGAACAATAGGGAACCCAAGACTGAATCCTGTGGGACACCATTCTTGATACCTCCCCAGTTAAAGTACTCTGCTGGTTTTTGCAGACTATCTGTATTGTTAATTTCAACCTTCTGGATTCTTCCAGTTACGTATTAACTAAACCATTTGTGCACTGTCCCACTCATACCACAATACTCAATCTTATCTAGAAGAATTTCATGATTCACACAATCAAAAGCCTTTGAGAGATAACAAAATATCCAAATGGGTAATGTTCAGTTATACAATGCATTTAACATATGATCAGTGAAAGCATATATAGCGTTTTGTGTTGAAAAGCCTTTCTGAAAACCAAATTGACATTTTGTCAGTACTTCATTTTTACACATATGTGATGCTCCTCTTGAATACATTTATTTTTCAAAAATTTTGGATAAAGCTGTCAGAAGTGAGATTGGGCTGTAGTTGTTAGCTTCAGACCAACCCCCTTTTTTATGCAATAGTTTAACTACAGCGTATTTCAGTCTATATGGAAAAATTCCCTGTTTCAGTGAACTACTTGTAGGGAAGCAGCCTACTCACGCCTTATAAAATTCTCATCAATCTTTCTGTTGTGTGCCAGCCAGTCCGCTGTAACTAGCTATGACGTCATAAATGTTGTGCAATACTCTGTAGGGAGGAGGTTGTTCTGTAACCTCTACACAGTGTGGCAGCTGTGCAGTCCCAGCTGTGTGAGATCTTCTTTCCATTTCAGGTCTCACTCACTCTTCATCTTTCGTATCCACAAAGATTTTGACCCCTTCTTTCCAATACGAAAATTTTCTGAAACCAATGAATGTTGTAGCGAGGAGGTTGTTCTGTAACCTCTACACAGTGTGGCAGCTGTGCAGTCCCAGCTGTGTGAGATCTTCTTTCACATTTCAGATCTCACTCATTCTTCATCTTTCCTATCTACCAAAGTTTCGACCTCTTCTTTGCAATACAAAAATTTTCCGTCATGGCTATCAAGCCATGAGTTCTGTAACCATTCTATCCACCGATTAGTAAAAAAAAAAAAATACCTAATGTGACAAACCTAACAGTGACGTAAACAATAGAGAAGTATGACGTAATTAAGATATACATGTATTTGAGTAACAAGTATGTATAGAACCCTGGTAATATTTTGAGTACAAAGTGTTGTTTTATTGGAAATGGTCCCACAATAATATTCAAAAAAGATATACAAGTTCGTTTATAAGCAGGAGCTGAAGTGGCAGTGAAACCTATTGTATGCTGTAGAGCTAACTAATTAATAGTAAAAGAGATTGCTTAGTGTTATGAAAAATATGCAGACAAGTTGTAAGAATAAACTCACCTTGTATAGCAAGGAATGGCAGTGTAATAGAATTGAACAGTGTTTGTGGTTGAGACGTGAAGGACACGTCTTTGAAATATTTATAAGGTTGGAGCTGGCCGTTATTTGGTGTAGTGTGTGACAGGACACACCTTCGTATTGAGGTTATGAGTTGGAGGCGTGAATGCGACCATAGGTACCCTTATGTTAGATGAGACAGAGTAGCTCATGGTGCCCTATAGGTTTAAGGAATTTAGCATTACGCTCGTCCATAATTACTTAATGCACTTTAGTGGTAGGTCGAGAGAGACTACCTGTGGTTTCAGCGTCCGATCGAGTGGAAATGGATTGCCACGTGAGCAAACTGATCAGCTGCAATACACTATAGATATGAAATAAATGTGCTATCCTATACTTTAAATTTTAATGTAGTGAGTATTACTTAAGTTCATACACTAGCAAAGTAAGTAAGTACGTAATGGCAGACGTGAAACATTATTTACAGCTCAGCATAAATACACTTCGATAAAGGAAGTACATAATTGCCGAGGTGGAACTGACACAGCAGCAGGGGACCAATAAATGGATTTAATAGTCAACTAAACGTAGTGTGTTTTGAACACTCAGAACTATACTATTTCCACAAGTTACTCACATATACAAAGAAGCTGAGAAGACAACTACTAATCAAATATACTCATACTATCTCTAATAATAAGGTAATCAAAGATGAATCAGCTAAGTAAATAAAATACAAATGTATCAGGAATGTACTGAGCATTGGTTCAGTGTACCAGCCCATAAATAATAAATTGAGATTAAATAGGATTCATGATTGTATGCCTTGAGCATAAATTTTCTCTAGTACGTGACTAACAGCGTTTTGAGCCATTTGTTTACCGATTTTATTCGGTTAAGTAACCTCGAGAGTAATATTGAAAAAGTTCTGTTAACTTTGTTCCAGCAACATATTGGAAGATAAAATGTATATATCCCCATTTCATTGTGACCCACCCTTAGATATTAAGTGAACAGAGTCTGAGACAGCCGGCCGCGGTGGTCTAGCGGTTCTGGCGCTCAGTCCGGAACCGCGGGACTGCTACGGTCGCAGGTTCGAATCCTGCCTGGGGCATGGGTGTGTGTGATGTCCTTAGGTTAGTTAGGTTTAAGTAGTTCTAAGTTCTAGGGGACTGATGACCTAAGATGTTGAGTCCCATAGTGCTCAGAGCCATTTAGCCAAGAGTCTGAGACACTCTTTTTGTTTGTTCTACAGGACAAACCAGATAATGGCAGCCTGGTAGCTGCGTGAAAGCGTGGAGTGACTTGGACACAACTCATAGTGACCCCTCCCCCTTCCCCATGTAATTTAGAGTGAACGTGAAGGACGCACACCATAGCAACTTCCCCTCCTCTACCCTTGTGAATGAAAGTGTAGAACGCAAGCCAAAGCGGCTACAACCACGTGTGTAAAAATGAAATTGTCATGAGTTGTGAAATTCTCTTTCAGGTTTAGAAAAGACTGTTAAGATATAATCATCTGTTTATGTATTATGAATAACTGTATTATTTTCTTTGAATTTGTCTATGTAAAAATGCATTTAATGGATTTAAGATTTTCATAATTTTATGTGTTTGTTTGTCTAAGGCAATATGTATGCCAAAGTGTTTCATTGATTTTGCTTACATTTTACAGAAGCTCTCCTGCGAACCGTGCAGAACTAGCACTCCTGAAAGAAAGGATGCCCGCGAAAGGCAAAGGTCCCGAGTTCGAGTCTCGGTCGGGCACACAGTTTTAATCTGCCAGGAAGTTTCATATCAGCGCACACTCCGCTGCAGAGTGAAAATCTCATTCTGGAAACATCCCCCAGGCTGTGGGTAAGCCATGTCTCCGCAATATCCTTTCTTTCAGGAGTGTTAGTTCTGCAAGGTTCGCAGGAGAGCTTCTGTAAAGTTTGGAAGGTAGGAGACGAGGTACTGGCAGAAGTAAAGCTGTGAGTACCGGGCGTGAATCGTGCTTCGGTAGCTCAGATGGTAGAGCACTTGCCCG
Source organism: Schistocerca cancellata (assembly GCF_023864275.1). Taxonomy (NCBI): domain Eukaryota; kingdom Metazoa; phylum Arthropoda; class Insecta; order Orthoptera; family Acrididae; genus Schistocerca; species Schistocerca cancellata. The sequence continues at coordinate 886,461,608 of NC_064628.1, read as the reverse complement.
TGAAAGGCAAAGGTCCCGAGTTCGAGTCTCGGTCGGGCACGCAGTTTTAATCTGCCAGGAAGTATCAGTTTTCCTTTTAATATTTCAATATCTTTACATTTCAATTTTAAATTTTCATAGGGAGTTAAGCTGTAACCTTGCTTCCCTTTTTGTAATTAAATTTTTTTTCATTCATTAACATTCAAAAAAATTTAAGTAGAGGGTGATGTAGGGAAGCAGCCCACTCACGCCTTATAAAATTCTCATCAGTCTTTCTGTTGTGTGCCAGCCAGTCCGCTGTAACTAGCTATGACGCCATAAATGTTGTGCAATACTTTAAAAATCAAGTAAATAACCTGAAACGTTTCTGGCACGTCAGGAGTAATACTAAATTAATATGTGTTGAATGACAGTTCGATAACTCTAACCATTTTCGAAATTTGGACGTTTTTCTGTAAAAATCATTGGCGCAACAGAAAAGAGCTAGAGACTTAAAATTTTATATTTAGATTCCTTTTTCATAATAATTTAGTAGAAACAGTCTTCTGGATCTCACAAATTAAGATTTTAGTTGAAATTCAATATTTTCTGGTTTTTGTCTTTAAAATTAAGGAAGCAAGATAGATTAAGTAGGCTAATAAATAAGGCTAGGATGTTTCTATTTAAGTAGAATGGAGATCCGCTATAATCATAAAGATGTGAAAAATTTCAACTGAATAATTATAAAACTATAGCGATAGCGTATCTCCAAAGGGCAAGTTCAGAGCTCGTCTACTGCGTGTAGTGTAATTAAATTAATTCTCTCGCCCAAAATATTTAACTTAGCCACGTTAGACTTTTATTATGATTACTTACCTGTGTGCTGAATGCACATTTAAATTGAGAGCTTCATCGGCCATCAGCAAAGGAAGCGATGATTTATTCAGTAACTTAATGTGGTGCATTACTAGCCCAGCGGCTAGTCGGGAGAGCCGATTTGATCAGGCGTTCCCTTAGCCGTCCGGACCGCGGCTTTATATATAAGAACGCTGCGCGAGGAAGCAAGGCCCCAGTTCTCTCCAGACGTTGAATAGCACACCATCTGTGTCGGGAATCGCGTCGCGTCGGTATCATTGCTATAAACAGCCTCGGATGCCGTATTAAGTTACTCGGGATATGCGTAACCATGAAATCATTTTCGAGTGAGGTGTTAATTCTGCGATGACTTTAATGATCTATCTTCAGTTTGCGTATGTCGTATTTTCACGTGCCGCCGCGGGACAAACATTCCACCATTATTTAGCGTGGCGTTTGATGAGCATTATCATCAAATTATGGCGAGCATTCACTTATACATTTAATTTGAACAGTTATAGTTGTATCAGCGCATTAGACTCTGAACTGCTCTGGTAGTTGGATTGTGTGGATTCTTTTTTTTCATCTGTGACTTTCAGAATATATCGAACGTTTTTTCACGATCGTTTTTGATTATGAATCCCAGACAATCTCCTAATTCCTCAGAGCTATAAGCTGTAGCTATAAGAGTATTTCTCAGATGAAGTGGGCACTAGGAATTCTAATTACAGGCTTCACGTTTTGCTAATCACTTTCTGGTTACCAATATTGTAGTTAGAGAGCCAGTGTTGAGAACGGCAAAAGACAGCATAAATAATAGGAACATTTAAATAACAAACAATTAATTCCAACCAGCCGCACCACATATGGTTAAACGGCAGCGAAATGTATCTTTTTGCATAACATTCTAGTTATATTAAGAATTAAATTCCAACCAGCCGCCCCACATATGGTGCATCGGCCGGGAAAGAAACTGAGTAAAAGTGAAAGTGATTTTTAAATATTCGGATTCGGGAGTGAAATGCGACATGCAACTGAGTAATATAACAGTGATAGTGTTACGTGTGTATGTGGACGATACAATTGGATTAACAACGCATCTGGATTGACGGAGCTGGCACTGAGTCTAGCGGCGCTGCCGGCATCGCGAGAAGCCAGTTTCGCCTCACCGCAGTTGTCCGCCGGAGCAAGCGGAGCCGCGCCTGTAGTTGTGGGCCACGCAAACACACAGCAGCCGTCGAAGTGCCGTCTGCAGTTCAACACGCCGCGTCGCATCAGTAATCCTGCTACGCCGTGCTGGCAGCACCATACGTCGTGCAGAAGGAACTAAGTTAATTGAAAAGCTGTTAAAAATTTTACTAACCTGCACTAAAAGACTGTCGGAAATGGAACTGCCAGAAGAAACTGAGGTTAAACTTAAATCAGAATCTATGTCTGTTGAGGGAACTGTAAATCCAGACCACGATTCAAGTATAAATATGTATGAATATAGTAATGTTAAAGTGAAATATGAAGTATTGTCTCCTGACAGTAGTGTGAGAAGGGGCAATGATTCAATAATAGACACTCCTGTAGTAAAGCAGAAAGCAGAAATTGTTAATTTATTGGATGTTAGTTTATCTGATGAATTAAAAACGAAACAGTCATCGGAAGTGGTAGAGTTTAAACAGGAGAAGTTAGATATGACTGATCAATCAGAAGTTTCATTTAGTTTTGATGATTCTGGTGTTGGAGCTAGTTTTTCGTCACCTGAGTGTGATAAGAAACCAGCTAGTGAGCAACCCAAAGATACTGGGGCTATTGATTTAAATGTTATATTAGAAGCAATAGCTACCAGTAATGCTGAATTAAAGTCTGAAATAACTCAGGTCAAAAGTAGTAATGCTGAATCAAAATCTAATATAATTGAGGTAAATAACAGGATTGTGGCCAGCCAAACTACTTTTAATAAACGATTGGAGGTAATGGATGATACCTTCAAGGCTGGTTGCAATAAGTTGAAAGAGGATTTGGACAGTTTGAATTATAAAATTGATTACAACCATGAGGATATTAAGAAAAAGGTTGCTCAACAATTTTCTGAAATGTGTAAAACAGTAAAATCCGAAGTTGCTGAGGTTCGCAAAGACTTCCAAATGGAAGATGCAAAGCTGGAGCACAAGTTAACAGAAAAGATCGAGGCGGAATCTGAACTGTGCTCAGATAGGTTTAAAGATGTTAATATAAAAGTAAACATACGTCAAACCGAAGTAGACGCAATCAAAACTGACACTACTCATATTGTGCAAAGAGTAGATAATGTTGAAACAAGAGTAGAAAATATTAGTACTAACATTGCTAACATTGAGAGTAAAGTAGCTTCAGTAACTTCTGGTAATGGTAGTATGCAACAAGTTGTAGCTGCAAACGCCGCTTTTATCGGGTGTCGGCAGTTCTTGCGGTTCGATCCAGATAAAAATATCCACCCGCTAGATTTCTGGAACGATTTTGAAGATGTGATTCCACCAACTTGGTCTGAACGAGAGAAAATCTCATTTATTAGAAGCCATTTAGCAGGTGACGCCATGCGTTGGTCAGCTGACGTTATGTTGAAGTGTAAAACATTAGCAGAATTTAAAACAGCTTTCATTAATGAGTATTGGTCTAGTAATAAGCAAAATGAAGTGTTGAGAGAATTTTGGAGTGGGAAACGCTTCAATGTAAGCAAGGAATCTATTAAAGAGTTTGCCAGGTCATGGATCTCACGTTTGTCACATTTGGCCGAAAAGCTAAAACCTGAAATGATAATACTAGGTCTTGAAGCCAAACTGCCATGGTATTGGCAAACTAGAATTATATCTGCCCCTAGAGACAATCTGGATCGTTTCATTGAGTATTTGGAACGTGTAGAACGTGTTGCTGCCAATGAGGAGCAAGCACGTAATAACAGAAATGCTAATAACACTAGTAGTAATTTTAAGCACGAGCAGAATGGCAATGTAAACATCAGAACAGTAGGTGTTCGTCATCCTAAGAGAGGTAGGAATTGGAGAAATAATTATCAGAATCAACAATGGCATCCAAATGATAGTAATTTTGTTCAGAACAAAATTTTGCAGGTAAACAACAGTGCGGAAAGCAATGCTGTGCCAGTTAACTATAATGGAAATAAAGGAAACAGTAGTAGGCCGAGGCAGGAAAACTAGTTCCCGCCTATGAGGACACTGGCGCTCACCAGGAGGTTACTTTTCCTAAGACAGTAATTACAGTAATTGGTAAGACAGATCAGAATACTCAGACTGAACATGTGGATGAAGGGTCGGTAGCATCTAAGGATACAGCAGAAATATTAGATCACTCACAGTATTTGATAGATACCGCGTTAGAGATGCTTTCTAAGTGGGAAGAGAAAGAGAAGGCGCAGCAGTGTAACGGTAGGGAATAGCTACAAGATACTGAATTGTCAGGTGAAGAAGCAGAAGAAATTCATGCTTACATTTACGATGAGGATGATGTGCTCTTATCTATAGTGCCTGTGCAGGATGATGATACTGTACTAATAGATTTAGGACAGGAGGTAAGTGAGAATGTAGAGGATAGCCTGTTGGGGGGCGATGAACCCAGTAGCTGTGACCAGTTGTCACTTGAGAAGGAACCCGACGATAATAATGAAAGTGGTTTAGCTGTAACTAGTGTTATGCCCGGTCTGGAGGCGCAGAATCGCTCAGACTACAGTAATTTGGGTCATGTTCAGCAAACTAAATGTAATGAAGTCGTGCGGTGTTTCGATTTGAAATTAATAGACCGATTGGAAAAGGCAGCTGAAAATGTAATTCAGGAAACCCCTACACACTTTGACCTAAATGTAATGAAGACAGATGTCGATCACTTTAGTTGGAGACAAATCAAAAAGGAACTATTGGATGAGTTTGAGGAACCACCTGTACAACCTAGAATAAGCCACCCTATAATAATAGTCAATATGTTGGGTATCAATGTACATTGTCTCTTAGACAGTGGAAGTGAGGTGAGTGCGATATCTCAGTCCTTCTTTGATGCATTACCTGGTAAAAACAAGCTTACAGTAATGAGGGTATCAAGACTAAGAATAATTGGTGCTACTGGCAAGGTGTCAAAAACGGTAAAGCAAGAAGCTTTGCTGCCCTTTAACATTAATGGTAATTTAATTGATCATCCATGCTTAATTGTAAACAATCTCAGTATTGAGGTTTTCATTGGCATAGATTTCTTGTCGAAATATCAAAGTGTTGTTGACTTTGAAAGAAGCCAGTTAAAAATGGTCTTGCCGATAACCGGAGTAATTACAGTATCTTTTAGTGATAAACATGTAGTAACTAATGACGAAACTTGGGAACTGCCTATACGAGTTCTGAAAAATTGGGGATATTGGGACGAAAGTGTTAATTTTAGTAAAAGTAAGCTAAACACAGAAGAAGAAGAAGAAGCAATTATTTTGGACAAGATAGAAGCTAAATTGCAGGAAATCGATAAAATTTCAGCTAATCAAAAGAAAGAACTGAGACAGGTTCTAAAGAATCATATGGTATTTTCAAATCGACCTGGCGTGGTCAAAGGTTATGTATGAATGAATGCTGTAGGGAGGAGGTTGTTCTGTAACCTCTACACAGTGTGGCAGCTGTGCAGTCCCAGTTGTGTGAGATCTTCTTTCCCATTTCAGATCTCACTCACTCTCTTTATCTTTCCTATACACAAAAAATTTCGACCCCTTCTTTCCCATATGAAAAATTTTCTGAAACTAATGATTTCTGTAGGGAGGAGGTTGTTCTGTAACCTCTACACAGTGTGGCAGCTGTGCAGTCCCAGCTGTGTGAGATCTTCTTTCCATTTCAGGTCTCACTCACTCTTCATCTTTCGTATCCACAAAGATTTTGACCCCTTCTTTCCAATACGAAAATTTTCTGAAACCAATGAATGTTGTAGCGAGGAGGTTGTTCTGTAACCTCTACACAGTGTGGCAGCTGTGCAGTCCCAGCTGTGTGAGATCTTCTTTCACATTTCAGATCTCACTCATTCTTCATCTTTCCTATCTACCAAAGTTTCGACCTCTTCTTTGCAATACAAAAATTTTCCGTCATGGCTATCAAGCCATGAGTTCTGTAACCATTCTATCCACCGATTAGTAAAAAAAAAAAAATACCTAATGTGACAAACCTAACAGTGACGTAAACAATAGAGAAGTATGACGTAATTAAGATATACATGTATTTGAGTAACAAGTATGTATAGAACCCTGGTAATATTGTGAGTACAAAGTGTTGTTTTATTGGAAATGGTCCCACAATAATATTCAAAAAAGATATACAAGTTCGTTTATAAGCAGGAGCTGAAGTGGCAGTGAAACCTATTGTATGCTGTAGAGCTAACTAATTAATAGTAAAAGAGATTGCTTAGTGTTATGAAAAATATGCAGACAAGTTGTAAGAATAAACTCACCTTGTATAGCAAGGAATGGCAGTGTAATAGAATTGAACAGTGTTTGTGGTTGAGACGTGAAGGACACGTCTTTGAAATATTTATAAGGTTGGAGCTGGCCGTTATTTGGTGTAGTGTGTGACAGGACACACCTTCGTATTGAGGTTATGAGTTGGAGGCGTGAATGCGACCATAGGTACCCTTATGTTAGATGAGACAGAGTAGCTCATGGTGCCCTATAGGTTTAAGGAATTTAGCATTACGCTCGTCCATAATTACTTAATGCACTTTAGTGGTAGGTCGAGAGAGACTACCTGTGGTTTCAGCGTCCGATCGAGTGGAAATGGATTGCCACGTGAGCAAACTGATCAGCTGCAATACACTATAGATATGAAATAAATGTGCTATCCTATACTTTAAATTTTAATGTAGTGAGTATTACTTAAGTTCATACACTAGCAAAGTAAGTAAGTACGTAATGGCAGACGTGAAACATTATTTACAGCTCAGCATAAATACACTTCGATAAAGGAAGTACATAATTGCCGAGGTGGAACTGACACAGCAGCAGGGGACCAATAAATGGATTTAATAGTCAACTAAACGTAGTGTGTTTTGAACACTCAGAACTATACTATTTCCACAAGTTACTCACATATACAAAGAAGCTGAGAAGACAACTACTAATCAAATATACTCATACTATCTCTAATAATAAGGTAATCAAAGATGAATCAGCTAAGTAAATAAAATACAAATGTATCAGGAATGTACTGAGCATTGGTTCAGTGTACCAGCCCATAAATAATAAATTGAGATTAAATAGGATTCATGATTGTATGCCTTGAGCATAAATTTTCTCTAGTACGTGACTAACAGCGTTTTGAGCCATTTGTTTACCGATTTTATTCGGTTAAGTAACCTCGAGAGTAATATTGAAAAAGTTCTGTTAACTTTGTTCCAGCAACATATTGGAAGATAAAATGTATATATCCCCATTTCATTGTGACCCACCCTTAGATATTAAGTGAACAGAGTCTGAGACAGCCGGCCGCGGTGGTCTAGCGGTTCTGGCGCTCAGTCCGGAACCGCGGGACTGCTACGGTCGCAGGTTCGAATCCTGCCTGGGGCATGGGTGTGTGTGATGTCCTTAGGTTAGTTAGGTTTAAGTAGTTCTAAGTTCTAGGGGACTGATGACCTAAGATGTTGAGTCCCATAGTGCTCAGAGCCATTTAGCCAAGAGTCTGAGACACTCTTTTTGTTTGTTCTACAGGACAAACCAGATAATGGCAGCCTGGTAGCTGCGTGAAAGCGTGGAGTGACTTGGACACAACTCATAGTGACCCCTCCCCCTTCCCCATGTAATTTAGAGTGAACGTGAAGGACGCACACCATAGCAACTTCCCCTCCTCTACCCTTGTGAATGAAAGTGTAGAACGCAAGCCAAAGCGGCTACAACCACGTGTGTAAAAATGAAATTGTCATGAGTTGTGAAATTCTCTTTCAGGTTTAGAAAAGACTGTTAAGATATAATCATCTGTTTATGTATTATGAATAACTGTATTATTTTCTTTGAATTTGTCTATGTAAAAATGCATTTAATGGATTTAAGATTTTCATAATTTTATGTGTTTGTTTGTCTAAGGCAATATGTATGCCAAAGTGTTTCATTGATTTTGCTTACATTTTACAGAAGCTCTCCTGCGAACCGTGCAGAACTAGCACTCCTGAAAGAAAGGATGCCCGCGAAAGGCAAAGGTCCCGAGTTCGAGTCTCGGTCGGGCACACAGTTTTAATCTGCCAGGAAGTTTCATATCAGCGCACACTCCGCTGCAGAGTGAAAATCTCATTCTGGAAACATCCCCCAGGCTGTGGGTAAGCCATGTCTCCGCAATATCCTTTCTTTCAGGAGTGTTAGTTCTGCAAGGTTCGCAGGAGAGCTTCTGTAAAGTTTGGAAGGTAGGAGACGAGGTACTGGCAGAAGTAAAGCTGTGAGTACCGGGCGTGAATCGTGCTTCGGTAGCTCAGATGGTAGAGCACTTGCCCGTGAAAGGCAAAGGTCCCGAGTTCGAGTCTCGGTCGGGCACGCAGTTTTAATCTGCCAGGAAGTATCAGTTTTCCTTTTAATATTTCAATATCTTTACATTTCAATTTTAAATTTTCATAGGGAGTTAAGCTGTAACCTTGCTTCCCTTTTTGTAATTAAATTTTTTTTCATTCATTAACATTCAAAAAAATTTAAGTAGAGGGTGATGTAGGGAAGCAGCCCACTCACGCCTTATAAAATTCTCATCAGTCTTTCTGTTGTGTGCCAGCCAGTCCGCTGTAACTAGCTATGACGCCATAAATGTTGTGCAATACTTTAAAAATCAAGTAAATAACCTGAAACGTTTCTGGCACGTCAGGAGTAATACTAAATTAATATGTGTTGAATGACAGTTCGATAACTCTAACCATTTTCGAAATTTGGACGTTTTTCTGTAAAAATCATTGGCGCAACAGAAAAGAGCTAGAGACTTAAAATTTTATATTTAGATTCCTTTTTCATAATAATTTAGTAGAAACAGTCTTCTGGATCTCACAAATTAAGATTTTAGTTGAAATTCAATATTTTCTGGTTTTTGTCTTTAAAATTAAGGAAGCAAGATAGATTAAGTAGGCTAATAAATAAGGCTAGGATGTTTCTATTTAAGTAGAATGGAGATCCGCTATAATCATAAAGATGTGAAAAATTTCAACTGAATAATTATAAAACTATAGCGATAGCGTATCTCCAAAGGGCAAGTTCAGAGCTCGTCTACTGCGTGTAGTGTAATTAAATTAATTCTCTCGCCCAAAATATTTAACTTAGCCACGTTAGACTTTTATTATGATTACTTACCTGTGTGCTGAATGCACATTTAAATTGAGAGCTTCATCGGCCATCAGCAAAGGAAGCGATGATTTATTCAGTAACTTAATGTGGTGCATTACTAGCCCAGCGGCTAGTCGGGAGAGCCGATTTGATCAGGCGTTCCCTTAGCCGTCCGGACCGCGGCTTTATATATAAGAACGCTGCGCGAGGAAGCAAGGCCCCAGTTCTCTCCAGACGTTGAATAGCACACCATCTGTGTCGGGAATCGCGTCGCGTCGGTATCATTGCTATAAACAGCCTCGGATGCCGTATTAAGTTACTCGGGATATGCGTAACCATGAAATCATTTTCGAGTGAGGTGTTAATTCTGCGATGACTTTAATGATCTATCTTCAGTTTGCGTATGTCGTATTTTCACGTGCCGCCGCGGGACAAACATTCCACCATTATTTAGCGTGGCGTTTGATGAGCATTATCATCAAATTATGGCGAGCATTCACTTATACATTTAATTTGAACAGTTATAGTTGTATCAGCGCATTAGACTCTGAACTGCTCTGGTAGTTGGATTGTGTGGATTCTTTTTTTTCATCTGTGACTTTCAGAATATATCGAACGTTTTTTCACGATCGTTTTTGATTATGAATCCCAGACAATCTCCTAATTCCTCAGAGCTATAAGCTGTAGCTATAAGAGTATTTCTCAGATGAAGTGGGCACTAGGAATTCTAATTACAGGCTTCACGTTTTGCTAATCACTTTCTGGTTACCAATATTGTAGTTAGAGAGCCAGTGTTGAGAACGGCAAAAGACAGCATAAATAATAGGAACATTTAAATAACAAACAATTAATTCCAACCAGCTACCCCACATATGGTTAAATAAACGGAAAATGTTTCTACATTACAAACCAAACATTAAATAACAGCAACCCTAATTCCAACCAGCCGCCCCACATACTACATATGTGGCTGAGAATTCTACTTATTTGTTGGAAACAAGCTTCTAGTACTCTGTTGGAAATGCCATCAGTTCCATGTGAGCTTTTACCTTTCAGTGAATTTATTATTTTCCTAATTTCAGTAGGAGAGGTGGGTTGAATTTCAATTTTATCACACTGCATAGATACAGCCTCTTCCACATACTACCTTGCATTTTCTAATGAATAGCTGGCTCCTATTTTCTCTACAACACTTAAAAATGATTGTGAAAAAAGTTTTCTGCTTCTGACGTCTTGTTAACAAACTTTTCATTGAGCTTGATAGAAATACAGTCTTCTCAGTTGCCCTCTTTCCACTTTAACAATATTCCAAATTGTTTTAATTTTATTATCAGATGTGTTAACCTCAGATATAATGCACATACTTGTGGACTTTTTAATAATTTTTTCTAAATATAGTGCAGTAGTTTTTGTATTGTTTCAGTGTTTTGGGATCATTACTCCTCCTAACTGTAAGATATATTTCCCTTTTCTATTTACAAGCTATTTTTATCCCTTTAGTAAGCCATGGCTTTTTACATGGTTTATTACAATTATATGTCACTGTTTTGTTAGGGAAACTGTTTTCAAATATACTCACAAAGGTATCATGAAACAGGTTAAATTTTAAATTAGCATCATGATCCCTGTACACTGCATCCCAGTCTGACTGTTGCAAGCTTTCCCTAAAATTTTGAATTGTTAAATCGTTAATTGAATGCACTATTTTGAAGGACTGTTTTGCGTTACTGTATAGAGCTGTATCATAACCTGTAAATAGCTGTGCATCATGATCAGACAGACCATTCTTAACAGGAAATGTTTTTATCTTGGTCTATGAAAACATTATCTGTCAGTGTGCTGCTTTCCTGTACCGCGAAAGTAGGAAAATTAGTAACTGATGTCAAATTGAAAGAATGAAGTAATACTTGAAGGTCAAGCTTTCTATCGGACTCTTTCACAAATCTACATTGATATCCCCTCAAACAATAATTTGCTTTCCTCTGTCTGACAGATGGCTACAATTATAAAAGTTCCATTATTTAGTTTAAGCTCACATGCTCTATGCAAAAAAATTTAGTTTCCAAATTTTTCACACTAAGACAGATTTTAACATAAATGGCAACTCCTCCGCTCTCCATAGTGTCTCTACTTACATGTGCTGAAAGCTTATGTCTACATACATTTAACATTTCCTTACCTGTGCGTATGTGATATTAAGACAGGCATAGTACATCTATTCCACGCTCAGTTTCTAAGTCTTCTAAACAAACAAGAAGCTCATCTACTTTGTTTTTTAATCGCCTGATATTCTGATGCAATATACTAACATTATTTTGCACTGTGCTTTTATGTGAATCTTGTGACATACTAACATTATTTTTCACTGTACAGCTATGATGATCTTGTGATATTTTGACATCGCTAGTACGTGCCTGTCTGAACTTCTCATTAAACTTAATCAATGTAGGATGATTGGACACTGATCTTAGCCTAAAAAATAACACCCATGAGTTTCAGTGCCCCCCCCCCCGCCCCCTCCCTCCTTAAAGATTTTGCTATCGTCCCAGCCAGTTTACCCTTCTCTTTTCTATTGAGATGCATGCCGTGTCTTGTGAAGTCTCACCTACCACTACCATCAACAGGAACCAAACCTATGCCTGACAAAGTAGCCACGTGAAGCAGCTGATCTAGCTCCATATTGACCCTCCTGACAGAGCTGTTCAATTTGGGCCGATCATACTGCATGAAAGCAGGAACCAAGTCAACATTTGCATGGCTCGTTGCAGATGCTGTTTTTACGAGGTCACACTCAATATTGTAGCCCTGATTCCTATCACTACTGTTTCCCACTCCACCGACTACCACAACATGATCGTTTTACAATGATCCTACAGGCTCTGTCACTTGGCTAAGACATGCACTGGGCTTGAAATTACTTCTGACCTGGTACCTGTCACCTAATTTTTCCTGCAAGATCCGGCCTTCATCTCTTCCATGACTACTACCTAACAACAGAACTTTCCTCCTACTTTCTACTTTTTTTGCAACAGTTGGTTTCCTAGTGAAAGTCTGTTGAGTGCTGACTACACTTACATCTATTTGAGCCTCCTCCTTAGCTGACTGAGATAGCAAGACAAATCTGTTGTTTGTGCCAATGATGAAACTGTCAGATACTGTTCTCTTTCTGTGGCCCCTGTTCCTTACTACCAGCTCCCACCTGTCTTCACCCTTCTCCCCCATAAACCTCATTAGTTCCTCCCTAGCACTATCCAGTTCAGCCTGAAGGGCTCTAATCTTCCCTTCCTGTTCCGCTATTTTCCTATCCCTTGAATATAATCTGCTATACCACGGAAGAGACACATTTACTTCAGCGATTCCCATGCCACTACATTCACCACAATGTAACCATCTGCCACAACAGCTGCACAGAACCCCAAAGCTGACTTTCCTACGGCAGCTCAAACACTTCTCGCTCATGGTTGGTTACAATATTTTTACAAAATTTATCTAGGCAATAACAGTAATATTCTATTAACTACAGATCACAATAGTCACTAAAGTTATGTGGAATACTGATATACGTGTATACTATTAATATAGTAACGTAATGCAGTTAAACTAACATTAAAAATCAAAACTTGTATACCCGAAAAATTAGGCCTAAAATCATGTATGTGCGATACGTACTTTGCGCGTTTTGAAAGGAAATAAAAGATAGACATAAAACCTTTAATCCCCCGAGTAGATACGGCACTACTAAATATATGTGTTATGAAAACAACCTAAATTCTTCAAATAATACTTAAAGAAATGTCTTTAATTTGTGTGTAAACCTACGTCCAAAGTACGCGGAAACTGACCCTTAGGTTATGTTCTTTTTTTTTTTTTTTTCGAGAAATACTTTGAAACGAGTGAAACCTGCAATACATAATATAAAACAGACTGTAATTAACTTCGTTACGGTTTAATATTAACTTCATTGACAGTTATTATAGAATTAATTACTTATCTTCACGAGCTTAATATTAAAGCGTGTGCGATCTGCGCCAGTGCTGCTCTGCAGTTCCTTATCTGTATAAACAATTTAGGAAACAATCCGAGCACCCGTCCTAGGTTGTTCGCAGATGGTGCTGTCGTTTATCGTCTAGTATAATTATCAACTGATCAAAACAAACCTCAAAACGATTTAGAAAAGATATCTGTATAGTGCGAAAATTGGCAGTTGACCTTACATAATGAAAAGTGTTATGTCATCCGCATAAGTGCTAAAAGGAATCCGTTAAACTTCGGTTACACGATAAATCAGCAAAATCTAAAGGTCGTAAATTCAACTGAATAGCTAGGAATTACAATTACGAACAACCTAAACTGGAAATAACACTTAGAAAATGTTGTGGGGAAGGCGAACCAAAGACGGCGTTTTATGATCAGAACACTTAGAACATGCAACAGATATGCTAAATAGACTGCCAACACTACGCTTGGCCGTCCTATTGTGGGGTACTACTGCGTGGTGTGGGATCCTTGCCAGATAGGACTAACGGAGTACATCGAGAAAGTTCAAAGAAGGACAGCACGTTCTGTATTGTCGAGAAATAGGAGAGAGAGTGTCACAGACATGATACAGGATTTCTGGTAGACATCATTAAAACAAAGGCGTTTTCCGTTGGGGCGGAATCTTCTCACGAAATTTAAATCAGCATCTTTCTCCTCCGGATGCGAAAATACTTTGTTGACGGCGACCTACATAGGAAGAAACAATCATTATAATAAAATAAGGGAAATCAGAGCTCGCACCCAAAGATGTAGGTGTTCGTTTCTTCCGTGCACTGTTCGAGATTGGAATACTAGAGAATTGTTGTGAAGGTAGGTCAATGAACCCTCTGCAAGCTCGTAAGTGCGGTGCAGAGTATCCATGTAGATGCAGTTGTGTAGTATCGCCAGTTTGCAAGCTGTGGAGGGGTCTCGGTCCTCTTATCCGAGTACATAACAGCAAATATCAGATTTTGGACTCTCAAGCATTCTTGAATAGGTCACAGGGGTGGTGGAACACTTGATGGAAATTGTAGCTGCTGACAAATATTAGTAGTGTTATAGGCCCTTTGCTGTTCCTTGTCTATATAAACGATTTTGGAAACAATTAGAGCAGCCGTCTTCGGTTATTTGCATATGACGCTGTCGTTTATCGACTAAGTCATCGACTAAGTCATCAGAAGACCAAAACAAACTGCAAAACGATTTAGAAAAGATATCTGAATGTTGCGAAAAATGTGAGGTAATCCACATGAGTGCTAAAAGGAACTCGTTAAACTTCGGTTTCACGATAAATCAGTCTAATCAAAAGCCGTAAATTCAACTAAATATCTAGGTATTACAATTACGAACAGCTTAAATTGGAAGGAACACACAGAAAATGTTGTGGGGAAGGCTAATCAAAGACTGCGTTTTATTGGCACGACACTTAGAAAATGTAACAGATCTACTAAGGAGACCGTCTACACTACGCTTGTCCGTCCTCTTTTAGAATACTGCTGCGCGGTGTGGGATCCTTACCAGATAAGACTGACGGAGTACGTCGAAAATGTTCAATGAAGGGCAGCACGTTTTGTATTATCGCGAAATATGGGCGAGAGTGTCACAGAAATGATACAGGATTTTGGATGGACATCATTAAAAGAAAGGCGTTTTTCGTTGGGACGGAATCTTCTCACGAAATTCCAATCACCAACTTTCTCCTCCAAATGCGAAAATAATTTGTTGACACCGACCTACATAGGGGGGAATGATCACCAAGATAAAATAAGGGGATTCAGAACACGTACGGAAAGATATAGGTGTTCATTCTTTCCGCGCCCTTTACGATATTGGAATAATAGAGAATTGTGAAGGTCTTTCGATGAACCCTCTGCCACGCACTTATATGTGATTTGCAGAGTATCCATGTAGATGTAGGTGTAGATGTAGATGTAGTCTTGCGGTCGCCTTTGTCAGAGGTGTACGTATCTCTAACGTGCACATGGCTCACCATCCCAATTCGAACCGTAAACGTTGGGTACTTGAATTAATTCTTGCTGTTTGTCGGTCATAAAACGGATGTATATTTATATGTGATGATATAGGGTTATTTACTGAAAGCTGTGTCTTCGGCAGCTACAACCTTTTCTCACTTTTCGGTAGCACATGGATTCCGAGACAAAAGAAAGAAAAATCGGGTTCTCTCGAGCCACTCATGGAGACAGTTTTCGAGATCGTTGAAATATATGAGGTGTTGTTCAGAAAGACCATACGACATGTTCGAAACAAATGGTAGTCGAAGAGGGCGATGTGAGGCTGAATATGGCAGGTGGCGTAAGACATCCCACGGAAATACCTCCAAGGTTTACTTCATTCGGTTTGCAACATATGGCTTTGCATTGGCATCAATCACAATGACTTTGTCCTGTCTAAGCATACAATGTGAGCGATTCAATCTGAGTTTTTGCTCCGTAGCATTCAGCATTGACCGTCTGACGTGGTTGCAGCAGATCATGGCACACCACAATGACCAGGACGCATTTTTTCACGCCTCTGAAAATCGATGTCTTTCAATCGTCGAAACCTGTCTCTGCACATTGTTTCCGACAGACCACGGTCCCATACGTTTCCGCCACAGTGCGTCCACGATCAACCGATGGCTTTCCGCAGCAGATTGCTTGAGGTGAAAGCAGAAGAGTTACACTTCTCGCAAATACCGTTTCGTAGGTTCAAAACCCGACGGCCGCTTTCTTTCTTCATCCTTTGCTAATCCGAGCTTGTGCTCCATCTCTAATGACCTCGATGTCGACGGGACGTTAAGCATCTAATGTCCTTCTCCTCCTCCTCCTACAAAACCCGACATGTTCAAAGCACTAAGTAAATGTGTCCTTTTCACTCCACTCGAAAGTTACAGACAGATCTGAAAGCCTAATGTTTCTTCTGTTAAACTGATCTCGTATCGTCGTTCGTTATGCTGTAGTAGTACAAGTACTGCCCACTCTTCGCGAACAGCGAGAATAAATTCAAGTCCCTAATATTACCAGGTTGTCTTTCACAGATGGTCCTTGACGCTGCTACTCTCACAGTATTGACAGCAGACCTTCTCAAAAATATGAGGCTGCTGCTGCGTACAGATGACGTAAGCGGATTTCAGTACTGATGATTTGCATGTTCAAATTTTGTGAAGCAATTCTGTTTTAATAATTATATAAGTTTTGTCACGGTAGTTTAAAGTTCTTTAGGGTATTATTATAGTTTTCGTGCAATATGTGCAAACTTGTACGTAATCCACTCTTTAATATAACACACCGATCCTCATTATGGTCAGACAATGCAATTGTCTGTCAGTCCACCACACTTATGAGTTACAGATACAGTTCGGAATATTGTGTTCATATGCAAGTCCAATAGTGCCTGCCGCCACAAGCCGGGGAACAATGTTCTCAAGGAGTTCTAATTTTCCATTCAATCACCGAGATGAAAAATTACTGGAATTTCGAAAGGTTACGTTCAAAATTCCATTTTTCAGTGATAGTTTCATCCACATTTAATAATCTTCGAGTGCGACAAAATTTCATTATTCGTCCAAATCGCCACCCACGTGGTTTAAGTTTTAGCATTTAATAGAATAATATTTCGATTCCATCGTTAGTGAAAAGTGTTGTCCGACAAATTGAACCATTTCACGTTCTCATCAGTAGAAAACCATATGCCCCGCATTTGATCGTCAAATACATGTAGTGAAATCCATGTAAACATTCGATACCACGCCGGTCGGTGTGGCCGAGCGGTTCTAGGCGCTACAGTCTTGAACCGCGCGACCGCTACGGTCGCAGGTTCGAATCCTGCCTCGGGCATGGATGTGTGTGATGTCCTTAAGTTAGTTAGGTTTAAGTAGTTCTAAGTTCTAGGGCACTGATGACCTCAGCAGTTAATCCCATAGTGCTCAGAGATATTATTCGATACCACACAAAATAAAAGGTGTACAACTTTGCTTCCGCCGTTTTTTACCCAACATTTGAGGCTTTAATAAAACAAATTGGTTACACATGTATCATTCAAAGTATTTTCCATCGCTGGCCACTACTTTCTCCCATCTTTCGGGCAGTGTACGAACCCCGTGTCGAAAAAATCGTTCATCTTTTGAAGCGATCCACGAATCGATCCAATCGGTGACTTCTTCATGAGATCGTAAGTGTTGGTCAGCCAGGCCATGCGCCGTTGATCTTAACAGGTGATAGTCAGAGCGAGCAATGTCTGGAGAATACGGCGGGTGGGGTAGGACTTCCCATTTTAAAGTTTACAAGTACGTTTTGACCTCTTTTGCAACATGGGGTCGAGCGTTCTCGTGCTGCAAAATCACTTTATCGTGCCTCTCGCTGTATTGAGTTCGATAACGACCACCTGTAATTGTTTCACTTGGTTTTAACACCTCATAGTACACGACGCCGAGCCGGTCTTACCAAATGCAGAGCATGATCTTGGAGCCGTGAATATTCTGTTTGGCCGTCGACGTGGAAGCATGGCCGGGATATCACCATGATTTTTTGCGTTTCGGGTTATCTTAATGAACCCATTTTTCGTCCCCGGTCACAATGCGATGCAGAAATCCGTTCCGGATTTGCCTCTAAAGTAACTGTTCACAAACACACAAACGCCGTTCAACGTCTCTTGGTTTCAGCTCACACGGGACCCAGCTTCCTTCTTTCTGAATCATGCCCATAGCCTTGAGACGCTTTGAAATGGCTTGCTGAGTCACTCCCACTAATCGTGCCAATTCTTCTTGAGTTTGACGCGAATCTTCACTCAGCAATGTCTACAATTCTGCATCTTCGAAAACATTCTCTCTTCCACCACTATGCGGTCTACGGCGTTAAAATCACCGTTTCTGAAGCGTTGAAACCACTCACGACACGTTCTTTCACTAACAGCGTCCTTACCATACGTACTTGAGAGCATTCGATGAGACTCTGACGCTGTTTTCTTCATATTGAAACAAAACAGTAACAACTCTTGCAAATGACGAGAATTAGGCTGGTAAACTGACATTTTCAATCACGTACAACTTTATGATGCAGACACAAATCGACTAATGTTTGAATGAGGTTATGTTGACCGAGGTACAAGCTAACTGCCTGACGTCTGGGATCTGTTTCTTTCGACCGCTACTTACCGTTGTCGCCGCCTATCGGCAAACGGCGGAAGCAAAGTTCTACACCTTTTAGTAAAATTTTAATTTAACGCATGCTCTAAATCGAAAGTATTAGGCTCTGTGAAACGACGGGTGTGCAAAATTTCAGGCTCTGCTGCCTGTGGCGAATACAGTACCAATGATGGTTCGGCAGTAGGTTGTAAATAGTCACCCGCCGATCGGTTTGATGGTTATAACCGCGGGATCGCAGGCCTAACGGTTCGTAAATATGGCAGTCGGTTCCGAGAATGCATACTAGATGGGAATACGTTCGTATACGGCCAAAAATGTTGGTCGTTCTTCTAAAACCGAGCTTAAAAGCTACGAGAATAATACTGCTTACCAGTAGAGCTGGGCGTCGTTTCGATAGATGTTACCCGCAAAGTGAGACTTCAAGTGTCACTTGGCATCTGTTTCGCACGTGCTACGACTGACAACACTGTCTGATGATTTTTGGGGCCTGTGACATGAATAAGTATACTTCAAAATACAACTACGCGTCCCATAGTACTCCGTAGACTCCAGGACCCACTATGAAGTCCTTACAAGCCTCCTGGAATCCCTCGGTAGTTCTCTTTCATCTCTCTTCGTCTGTCCGCTTATGCTGAGAACCAGTGACATACAGAGAATGTCCCATCGCAAGATACCACATTCGATCGCAGCTTAGCCTAGTAATATTTATTTTCCGCACTTTATCGTCGAACCGTATCGGAATATACTGCAATCTTCAGACATGCACTGCAGTCTATTCAGAAGGAACATAACCTGTCTGATTTTCAGTTGAGGTCACTTGAAATCATGTTATTTAGAATGTGAAACGGCACTGCACCTCATTGTGTATGCCTTTCACAGAATTCTTAAGAGTGAGATCTGCTGTAGGCTCAGGGATAATATCCCATTAGCCGGCAAGAATATTTTCTCTTGATAAACTCGAACATGGAACGCCACAACTTAGTCTTCTAAGTACTGATCTCTATCGTTGTACAGTGTCTCCCCGACCACTCGACTTCATTGTCGACAGTAGCATATTTTTCACGTCTTCATGTAATACTCGAAATATTTCCACTTAATAATGGAGGCCCAGAATCTACGATTTTTATTAGTCCCTAAAGGAAGAGTAACTGTACATTAATTACGTAGATTCATTTGGAAGTCACTAATAAGTTTTTCCTTACATCAGCTTGACGTGAGCGAGTCATATGTCAATGCCCAGATATACGTTGTATGAAAGCATTTTACATGTAGTTTATTTATCTTCCTCATTTTTCATGAGTCCGTAAAGTTAAAGATTAATGGTCAAGTTAGGAGTGAAGAGATTGCTCTAGGTTGAAGATCCGACGTCTGATGAATCGACATGAACAATAAATTATGCGCTAAATGTTTAGACACTGACGCATATAGAATATTATGCTGAATTCTGGAGAAAACGTTAAATGTAACTGTGGTGTCACCGCCAGACACCACACTTGCTAGGTGGTAGCCTTTAAATCGGCCGCGGTCCGCTAGTATACGTCGGAACCGCGTTCGCCACTGTCAGTGATTACAGACCGAGCGCCGCGACACGGCAGGTCTAGTGAGACGTCCTAGCACTCGTCCCAGTTGTACAGATGACTTTGCTAGCGAAGCTACACTGACAAGTACGCTCTCATTTGCCGAGACGATAGTTAGCATAGCCTTCAGCTACGTCATTTGCTACGACCTAGCAAGGCGCCATTCACATTTGTTATTTATCTATGGAAGCCTGTACCGTCAGACCGATGTTCACCAATTATGAATTAAAGTTAAGTATTTCAGAAGCTATGTACTATTTTTGGCTACTATAATTCCTTGTCATTTTCCAGACCTCACGCCAGCCTGCGTGAGCTTAAACGCGTGCCTTTCGGCTACCCGTCCAAGTGGATTGGCTGTCGGGTCAGTCCACTACAGTACCAGTAACGCGAAAATTACTGCTATCACAGGTACATAATGTACTAGTCCAACGACAGATATAGAAGTACCGTAATAAAATCGTCAAAAATTCGACTATTGTTCTAGATTGGAGATATTTATGGCACACTTTAGTTTCGTATTTCTATCTCAGAGGCAAGTTATATCGGAAAATTAGTTAGTTAGTTATTACTATTAATAAAATGGCCATCGGGTATAGAGAGAGGTGCTTCAGTATCACATCAATTGGCGGTCAAATCTGTCCGTTTAGTGACCTAAACAACCAAATTAACTTGGCACATTTCTCTGATGACCTAAAGTACAGCGTCTTTATCACCCAGCAGCTCTTGTAATAGAATATCTACGAGTAAATATTGTCAGCTGACGTATTACAAATATGCAGAACCACTGTTATCAGGCCAGTCATTGAGAGAAGTAACGAGATATTTTGTTATTAGTCACTTGTACCGGTTGTTAACTTTCTACATTAGAGCATTGTTCTAGCAGAACTCAAGCTAGTATCCCTGGGCATATATGTTCTCGCTGAACCTAGCACACACGTTACGCCATGATGCACTCAACAGTGGAAGACAGTTGGCGATCGGTAACGTTGTTTCCGAGGAAACGATCCCTGTCAGTTGGTTCGTGGCGGCAAATGCAGTACGTTGTGATCCGACTGCGATTCGCCTGCGAACGCTGGCGGTGCACTTCGTCCACTGGAGGTTGTTTGCCAAGGTAAGCCGCTGACCAGTTCAGCGCACTAATCTACGCCTTGTACCTTGCACCTTGGGTTGTACAACTACCACATTTGACACTGTAACGAATGACCTGAAGATACCGATAGATAACGCGTTCAGCAGTTGGTCAGCTCTTTGTATATCGGGATACGATACAGCGAACGCTTTTAACATGGACATCGCTTTTCATCCAAGGATATTACACCTTCTCCAGAGACGTGCAGTGATGCAGTATTTGTGCAATCTGAGCACTATTTGCTTGTGAAATAAGTTCAAAATTGCTCTAAGCACTATGGGACTTAACTTATGAGGTCATCAGTCCCTTAGACTTACTACTTAAACCTAACTAAGCTAAGGACATCTCACACATCCACGCCCGAGGCAGGATTCGAACCTGCGACCGTAGCAGCAGCGCGGTTCCGGACTGAAGCACCTAGAACCGCTCGGCCACAACGGCCGGCTATGAAATAAGTCTTTGTAGGCCCTATTGCGTTTATAGGACTTTTTGACATCTTCAAGAAAGTGACTGGTTTTCTGAATTTGTATCTCATGAAGCGAAGTACGCAGGTAGTTACAAGGCAGGGGGAGGTAGGAATTTTCAGTTAGTTGGTTGGTTGGTAGATTTGGGGGGTGGGACGAAACAACGAGGTCATCGGTCCAATCGGATTCACGAAGGATGAAGAAGGAAGTCGGCCGTTCCCTTTCAAAGGAACCATCCCGGCATTTACCTGAAGCGATTTAAGGAAATCACGGAAAACCTAAATCAGGATGGCCGGACGCGGGTGTGACCGTCGTCCTCCGGAATGCGATTCCAGTGTGCGAATCACTGAGCGTCTGCGTATATCCTCTGCGTATATCCACTGCGCCACCTCGCTCGGTTTCAGTTAGTTGTATACGTTAATAACACTATTCGTGTGTGGAATAGTTGCAGTCGTTATTGATTAACGACAAATAAAATGGGGTCTTTCGTAAGTAGTAGTGCGAGTATGGTCCAAAATCTCTGCAGAAATAAAAACAGACAAATACAAAGAGATTTTTGTTGTCGCCTCCACCCCCCCCCCTTTCACCTCTCACTCTATTTTTCTTGCTTTATTTACCTATTTATCTATCCACTGCTTTATTTACCTATTTATCTATCCACTTATACTTCCGTTCAATCTTATATTTTCGATTGTTTTCTATTAACTTACAGTACATTTTTATTTCCTACTGTTCAAGAGGATGTGATTGGTAAGGTTACCTATGAGTGTATGATTCATGCTACAATGCTCTGTACACAGATATGACAGTTGCATGAAAATTAATTCATTCACCTCTACCTCAATTTTGTAAACATTCTCGCTAATAATACCACAGTGTCATAGAGAATTACACCAATTTAGTTTTCCCGAAAGTTGTCGGAAAATTACGTGACAGTGTAGGGACGGTAGCAGATTTTGACAGTGCTGAGATATTACAGAAGAACGTAGACATCTTACGCTGAGCTTTAAAGTCTGAATGAATTTTGTATCATTACGTACGCATTCGCGCTATAAATTGTGTTCCAAGAGAATACGCCTACACCAGAACATATCTTTACGGTGTCTAAGCCATTATCGAAATTTGGTTATAAGTAACCAATTGTTTATATGAATTTGTGGTGCCTGTTCTTTTTGACATGCCTGAAAGAACAGACGCCACACATTCAAATAACCGATTCGCCTCGATGGGCAACGTATCCACAACCTTCAATCCGGATGAAAATTTACGTTAGACCTCCAGCGGGAATCTAAAATCAACGAGCATAGAGGCCATGGACGTTGACTGAGCGTAGGTGGCACTAGTTGGTGGTGAGGGTCGGCCGGGGAGAGTGTGTTGAGACAGTCCACACACGTCTGATTAACGCTTTGTCTGCGTGGCGCAGTGCTTAACGCAACTGCATTGTAAGCAGGAGATCCCGGGTTCGAGTCCCAGTCTGGCACACATTTTCTCTGGACGTTGCCGATTCCGCATAAAACTCGACATCTTTAGTTCCGTCTCTTTCCTTTCCCCTCCTCCACTGTCAATTTACATACAGTTATCGTTTGATTCTCACAATGTTATTGTTTTGTAGAAAGGAGGTGAATTGGACGAGTCTTCCGGTGGTACACTCTTATTCCAGGGATGAGCTGGAATTGTTCCTCACCTCAGTACACTGCTCCAGTGGCGAAACGCGGCCGATCGAAGACAAGGATTGCCGGGACATTACCGTAAATAGCTCAAAGCTCACAAGAGTACAGCATTTATTCAATACTTTGTACGCGTGCACCAGATTTTATTTCTATGGAGATGTAATTACAGACTTTCTGAATCATTGAAGGAAGATGATACATAGTACATAGAATCTTATGAATACTTGTTGTGGTGTGAACTTGCTGAAAATTTTTTTCTGCCATTATATATATATATATATATGTGTGTGTGTGTGTGTGTGTGTGTGTGTGTGTGTGTGTGTGTGTGTGTGTGTGAGAGAGAGAGAGAGAGAGAGAGAGAGAGAGAGAGAGAGAGAGAGAGAGTAAGTAATGGAAGTGTGTGATGCTGTTACTTAATTTGCAGAACTTAGACAGCACTGGCTTAAGGATTTTGAGGGAGGGAGAATACTTATAAGTGTTACGAATTCAGAATTAGAAGCCACTGTTATGTACTAATTGTACACTTAATACTTAGTTTGATTATCTCCGTTTTCAGTGTAGTTCTGAGACTATTATTTTTTTCTTTTCTTAGGAAACTGGGTGTATATGTTAACAACGTGAATTAAAGTAAATAGCGCCATCTACGACTAACAAACAGATGTTGCAGGTGATACGGCAGCTAGAGATTTTGTAACGTTGTGGTAGGTTCCTGTGGGACCAAACTGCTGAGGTCATCGTTTCCTAGGCTTACACACTACTTAACCTAACTTAGACTAGCTAAAGACAACACACACATCCATGCCCGAGGGAGGATTCGAACCTCCGACGGGGGGAGGCGTGCAAACCCTGCAAGGTGCCCGCGAACGCTCGGCTACCCCGTGCGGAAGGCAACCAGAAGAGTGATTAAGCTTTACGTTGCATTACGAGACGCGAGACAACTATGAATCTGCCCCCCCCCCCCCCCCCCCCCATTACCGATATACCAGGGAAAGAGGTAGCTCGCATCTCGGTACTTGCTATGTCACATTGTAAAGCTGTGAATGTACTGATGTCTCAAAAAGATTTTGAAATCTGTCCGATATGATCTAGTTACGTGTATCACACGTACCTATAGTTTAAATGTCATATGTTCGGGTAAATTTTATTCTCGGGATCTGGAGAAGATTTAATAATGATAGGGTTACTCTGGAGCGTGAAATCTAAACAGGAAGATGAATAAAAGAATGCTGATGTCATAACGGCAGTAATAAGTCAGTTTACGGAAGTTTTATGATGAGACTGTGACGTAATGCAGTTGTGAACAAAGCGAGACGGAGAATAGTAGACCAGGTTAAAATGTGGCTCATGGATGTCCTTCGCATCAGCCAGAATAAAATACCACTAGCACGTACATAGAAGCCTGCGCTCATATATTTGTGCTATCAGTTATGAGTTTATCCATGTGCTCACTACTATCCACACCACAAAAATTTACTCAACACTAATGCGGCGATTTACACTTTCCATGTTTTGCCATATGCGCCTGTATTCTTCTTTTTCCATTATTGCTTCTATCTCCATTCTCCTTCTTTGCCTTGCTCCTAGGATAACGTGTTTTCCGCTGCAACATAGAGTAATGTGCTGAAGTAACGAAAAACAAATTTTGCTCTAACAAGGGAACCTCCCCATCGCAACCCCCTCAGATTTAGTTATAAGTTGGCACAGTGGATAGGCCTTGAAAAACGGAACACAGATCAATCGAGAAAACAGGAAGAAGTTGTGTGGAACTATGAAAAAAATAAGCAAAATATACAAACTGAGTAACCGATGCGCAAGATAGGCAACATTAAGGTTAGTCTCAACACAGGAACGGCGTGGTACTGTGGTTAGCGTGAGCAGCTGCGGTTAAAGAGGTCCTTGGGTCAAGTCTTCCCTGGAATGAAAATTTTACATTCTTTATTTTCGCAAAGTTATGATCTGTCCGTTCGTTCATTGGCGTCTCTGTTCACAGTAATAAGTTTAGTGTCTGTGTTTTGCGACCGCACTGCAAAACCGTGCGATTAGTAGACGAAAGGACGTGCCTCTCCAATGGGAACCGAAAACATTTGATCGCAAGGTCATAGGTCAACCGATTCCTCCACAGGAAAACACGTCTGATATATTCTATACGACACTGGTTACGGCATGTGCGTCACATGACAGGAATATGTTGTCGAATGGGTAAAAAGATTCTTCTACCTTGCCCGATTTAGGATTTCTTGTGGATGTGATAATCACTCCCAAAAAAGTGTTGAAAACAAAATGGACGGACAGATAATAATTGTCTGAAAATAAAAAATTAAAATTTTTCACTAGAGCGCAGACTTGAACTAAGGACCTCGGGTTCCTCAGCTGCTCACGCTATCCATGGGGCCACGGCTCTACTGCGCTCACACGCTCCTTGATGTTGCCTATCTTGTGCATGGACTACTCAGTTTGTATATTTTGCTTATTTTTTCATAGATCCACATAACTTCTTCCTGTTTTCTTGATTGATCTGTGTTCAGTTCTTCAGGCCTATCCACTGTGCAACTTATAACTAAATCTGAGGAGGGTGCGATGGGGAGGTTCCCTTGTAAGATAGTGACTGTGGGTCGCTACTAGATTGTTATCAGAAAGTCGCCTCCAGTGGTGCTTGTAGACAGCCACATTGGCTTTATTGGTTCGGTCTTTGAGTTATGAAAGGCAAAATATTAGAGACCTATTCAAAAGAATTACAAATGTAACCATGAGTACTACGAATGCCATATTTTCAACTGACACTATCCTTGTTGGACATGTGCAGAGTTCGAGGAACACGCTCCAGAGGAAAGAGCGTAGGACATACTGACCAGCAAACGTCGGCTGCTAGAACTGGTGATCCAAGAGGAGGAGGAGGCTGACACAGGTGGAGAGAAAACTGTAAGGAGATGGATGATGAAGCAACGGAACGACAGAGTAGATGCAGCCACTGAAAGACTTGGAGGTGAACGTAAGTAACGCAGAGGAAGTGGATGCTGAGGTAACATATGGCTCCGGCCTTGTTCGTTGGCTTCTGAAATGTCTCTGCTTTAGAGCGTATAAGAGGTGCACTAGAATCTCTGACCCAGGTAAGGCACCAACCAAGGAATAATTTAATACGAATTTTTTATCATTATCATAGTTTAAACGAAGAATTTGTTGCCTTCATGTAGCGTAAGGTTCTAACAAACACAGAGAGTAAGATCACGTTCACAACGTGAATAGATGTGATGGGAACACATTTTAATCATATCTTAATTAACCATTCAGTATTGGGCGCTAATGACCATAGAAGTTTTGCGCCCTCAAACCACAAACAAAAAAAAAACAAAAAACCATTCAGTAATCTAAATGTTATTCTTAAGTTTATTTCTTCAGTCAGATCTGCCGCTCTAAGGAATTAATACCGTAAACGACAATATCTCATTCGTTATTGTGTACAGTAAACTTGGATTGCTAGTGTAAACTGAAGATGGTTCGATGAATACTCTGCGAGGCAATGAAGTGTTAACTGCTGTGTTGTTATGTAGATGTAGACCTAAATAACTGTATATGGATTTCGGAAAGTTAGCTGGCTGGCTTGCTGTCGTTTATCATTATTGTGTTGATCAAAACGAAATGTTACATCACGACTGAAAATCTGAGTACATTTATTAATGAGGTGTCATCTGGAGATGTCCGCCCCAGTAGCTGAGTGGTCAGCGTGACGGATTGCCGTCCTCCGGGCCCGGGTTCAATTCCCGGCTGGGTCGGAGATTTTCTCCGCTCAGGGACTGGGTGTTGTGTTGTGTTCATCATCATTTCATCCCCATCCGGCGTGCAGGTCGCCCAATGTGGCGCCGAATGTAATAAGACCTGCGCCAAGGCGGCCGGACCTGCCCCGCGAGGGGCCTCCCGGCCAATGACGCCAAACGCTCATCATCATCATCTGGAGATGTGTAGATTCCCAGTTGGTTCCCTGTATTTATTCCTGTTTCGTTTTATTATACTATTATCCAAAGCGGTTAATAATTTCAAATGTTATCTCTACGCAACAGAGCCCCGCGAGGTAGCCGCGTGGTCTCAGGCGTCTTGTCACGGTCCAAGCGGCTGCCCCCGTCGGAGGTACGACTCCTCCCTCTGGCATGGGTGTGTGTGTGTCGTCCTTGGCGTAAGTTACTTTAAGTTGGATTAAGTAGTGTCTAAGCTTAGGGACCGATGACCTCAGCAGTTTGGTCCCATAAAACCCTACCACAAATTTCCAATTTTTCTACTCAACACTGTTTCTGCTTTCGTGCTACAATACAACTCAAATTATAAAACTATTACATTATCTCCCGCTATAAACTTCTTAGTGAAATGATAATGTCCTCAATATAGCATTACAGAACCTGTTTTTTTAGTTGTCGTTCAGAAAGCACATGAGACAGTAGCTTCTACCAATGTTTTACGTTCCTATATTTTCAAACTCTTACACTTTCCCGCTGCTTTAAATACAATTCATTGCGTGATCACTAAAGTGATCACAACAAATGTATGAAAATTTTTCCAATAATAATGAAAATGGTTTCACTACATTATACATTCTGCATGATTATTGAGTGTTACTGAGACCATGATAGTGGGACCGTGGCTGCAAAAGATACATGTGGATTCTTATAGAAGTTAAAAACTGCTACTAGACTTTGTTAATTACTTCTGTCTTTCGAGGACTGTGATGAAACAATCGTTTTTGCTGTGATGTGAATATTCAAACATACATTTATGCGAGCACCCTGCGTTCAGAGTTCTGGCTGCAAAAATTAATCGATATTTTCCAAAACTGGTAGCGGTATTTGCTCCATGACTTCCTGTACCCACAAAGTATTCTTTTTTACTTATTCTTGCATTAAATTATCTTTCTGCTGCCATTTTAGTGACATTTAGTTCGGCTGGGATACTGATGTAATTTCTCAAAGACACTGGTTTTTTGTTTGTAACTGGATAGTTTTGTTTGGTACAAACAGTCCAATTACAACAATTTTCATTGCAGATGTAATGATAGTGGTGGTGGTGATAATTCTTTCGTATACACGTTAGCAATCTTAAATGTAAGCACTCAAAGTTATTTTAATTACAATGCAGTCATGTACTTGCCACATTTGTATTCACGCATCCAAGCCTAGAAAAAAACCATAATTTCCAGATTTTTCATTCCCTTCGTTCTTTAGAACAAACATGTTCACTTTAAATCATTTGACTGTCGTCGTCTGATGACCATGCACCAACCCCAATTTGTCTTTCTTCTGATAGCAGGCGTCCTAAGTTTTTCTGGACCGTATTCCCGATGATTAGGTTTAATATATTTTTTGAGGTTGACGTGTCGCTATGGTAACTGCCTGGACAGCCGAGCGTGCTAATGCGCTCGCTACAGGAAGATGAGCCAGCACCGGATCGAATCCTCCTCGCAGATTAATGAAGAGGACTCGTGATCCGGCAGCCAGGATGTGGTTTTTAGGCGGTTTTCCACATCCAATTAGGTGAATACCAAGGTGGTACCCGCACTTCGCCTCGGTTAAACCTTACACAAACACATAGAAAACGGTATCACACTTGAACATGAGGTCTACAGTACACTCAGACAATATGACACACACATTCCTTCCCGGTGGGAGTGGTGGTGTCACCGAATGCCACTAACACCGCCAAAACCGTTGTATAAGAAAGCTCATCCTTTACAGAAAAGGCAAATGGAACAGAAAGAGAAAAATATGTGTTGCTCTTCTAGGTAAAATTAACTGCATAGAAATCGAAGAAACGTTTCAGAAAAATGACGGAATACAAATAGGTGTACTTTCACAACAACTTTTACAACGATACAGCTACCTCAACCATTCGCCTATGGATTGAGCGAATATACAGCGTGATTCAGGAGGAGTGACGCATAATTTGTGAGGTAATTCCAAATATAGAAATAAACCGAAAAAGTCCCATGAATATGTGACTGATTTTCGATCGTTACAGATCTGCAGCGGGTATAAGACTACACACGTCCAAGAAAAGTGTGAATATTACTTACCGAAATACTGTATAGGCGCTGTGGTGGACAGAATAATGGTGGGACAGATGACTGCCGGCCGTTGTGGCCGTGCGGTTCTAAGCGCTTCAGTTTGGAACCGCGTGATCTCTACGGTCGCAGGTTCGAATCCTGTCTCGGGCATGGATGTGTGTGTTGTCGTTAGGTTAGTTAGGTTTATGTAGTTCTAAGTTCTAGGGGACTGATGACCTCAGATGTTAAGTCCCATAGTGCTCAGAGCCATTTGAACAGATGACTGGTCCATCCCCTGAGAGGTGTTCAAAAAGTCCCCTACCCATCTCTGTGCACTTGTCAACGCGTTGGAGTGTGTGCTGGGTTGTACATCGAACATCATGTCGGCGGGCTTTGCTGTGGGCAACAGCGTTAGTGAAACGAGCGACAAATTCTTCATCTGTATCCACTTCCGCAGGGGACACATCCCCCTTTAACCAGGTCCATAAACAGAACGGTGATCTGGCAGGCCAGTTAAACGGTCCGCCACGGCCAATCCACCGTTGTGGAAATGTGTTATTCAGATACTGGGATAGTTGTCTGGTACAGTGAATCGCTGACCCATCATGTTACAGGTACATTTTCCGTCATTACACTAATGTAATATCTTCCAGAAGTGCAGGTACCGTATTTTACGGACTATAAGACGCTGCAGACCCACCTTAATTTTTAGGCAGTTGTTTTTTTTAACTGAGATTTTTTTTCTGTTTGTCTTGTCAGATTACAAAACCAGACTAAAAAATAATTCTTGGTTTATAAAACCGCACTGACCTTTAAAATCCATGGAAATCGTCACCTGAACTTTCTTCTTTTTCTTGTCCATGATTGTCCTCTTCATATACAAGACGATCTTCACAGCCATCGAGAGCGTTACTTATTCTGCACTTCTTGAAAGATTTATCAATAATGTCTCATCTCATTCTATACCACGACTGTTCTACCCACTGGCAGACTTTGATTGCACGTCGTTTTAAAGCTCTCTTCGGCGTGAATTCATGTTGGGTTTCATTCATCATCCATTTGTTCCATTCGTCTCCCATATACAGTTCAAATGGGTAATTTTTCGAGGCATCAGGAGGTTGCAGTTGTGAAGTAAGTCCTCCGGGGATAAACAGCAAACTCTGTATTCCCCTGTCTCAGTTTCTCTTACACAGAATTTTTCAAATGACAACTAAACTGATGAAGCACAAGCAACTCTTCTTCAATAAAGCTCTTTTCCTTTTCTTTCTCACACTGTTAACCCATAATTTCATACCAGCTTCGTCCATTCAACCGTTGTCTTATATGTGAACAACACCTGGCGGTATTCCAGAAGGTTTTGGCATTGATTTGCTCTTGAAAATGATCATTAGATTAGGTTTAGTACCGTCAGCACAACATGAAAGGACAACAGTGTAGTGCATTTTTTCATGTACACTTGTTTTTATAGTTACAGTTTTAGCACCTTTCATGGCAACAGTTCTGTTAACCGGCACATGAAATGTCCTCCATATTCGCTATTTGAGTTAATTCCACATTGGTTGTCTTTCAAAGTTGAATAACAAAGTGATGGAAAGATGATATTTTCTCTTGATACTCTTATGGCATTTTCCGAGATATTCTGGCTTTTGTTCGCATGCTAAGCCCATGATGCTTCATAAACCTGTAGCACCAACCAACTCCACCCTTAATGTCTGTTAAGTTCCACTGTAGCGCTAGCTTACGAGCGTGTATTTGAAGCATATCAATTCCCATGCCATTTTGACGGTGCCCTTCAATCCGTTTCAGTACGTCATCTTCTAGTTTTACTCATTCGTAGTAATGAATATGAATTCAATTTAAACCTGATGAACACTTCAAATAAGCAAAGACTTTCAAGAGTGAGAAGTGAACGATGTGTGTCTAACAATTCCGGTATGTATGGAACGGGATTAATGCGGCGAGGGTCATTGAAGCCTGGTCAGACGGAGCGCTGCCTGCCGGTAAGGCCTGTATTACACTCTCATATTTCTTTGACAAATAAATATGATCAAATATTCATGAAACGTCTTTGACAAAGATCTTTGGCACCGCGCTAAAAAGGGGTACTACACTGTCGTCACATTCTTCGTAAAATTTGAAGATGACGGACAACTATCTGTTATTCTGCGCTGCAGTTGCTTGTACCACAATTGCATTTTGTGTGCGTTTGGAAGAAAAGCTGCGGAGAAACGGGAAACACAATTGGGTGAAGCCATGGGTATAATGTCGAAATAGTAAAAGCGATCAGCAAAATTTGCCACGAGAACTCCAAGTGCTGGATGTCAACGTATTTACGAGTAGATTGGAGTGTGTTTCAGTATTTGTTCATTAAAGTGGATTCTCATATTGTTGTTGTTGTTGTGGTCTTCAGTCCTGAGACTGGTTTGATGCAGCTCTCCATGCTACTCTATACTGTGCAAGCTTCTTCATCTCCCAGTAACTACTGAAACCTACATCCTTCTGAATCTGCTTAGTGTATTCATCTCTTGGTCTCCCTCTACGATTTTTACCCTCCACGCTGCCCTCCAATACTAAATTGGTGATGCCTTGATGCCTCAGAACATGTCCTACCAACCGAACCCTTCTTCTGGTCAAGTTGTGCCACAAACTTCTCTTCTCCCCAATCCTATTCAATACCTCCTCATTAGTTATGTGATCTACCCATCTAATCTTCAGCATTCTTCTGTAGCACAACATTTCGAAAGCTTCTATTCTCTTCTTGTCCAAACTATTTATCGTCCATGTTTCACTTCCATAAATGGCTACACTCCATACAAATACTTCCAGAAATGACATCCTGACACTTAAATCTATACTCGATGTTAACAAATTTCTCTTCTTCAGGAACGCTTTCCTTGCCATTGCCAGTCTACATTTTATGTCCTCTCTACTTCGACCATCATCAGTTATTTTGCTCCCCAAATAGCAAAACTCCTTTACTACTTCAAGTGTCTCATTTCCTAATCTAATACCCTCAACATCACCCGACTTAATTCGACTACATTCCATTATCCTCGTTTTGCTTTTGTTGATGTTCATCTTATATCCTCCTTTCAAGACGCTATCCATTCCATTCAACTGCTCTTCCAAGTATTTTGCTGTCTCTGACAGAATTACAACGTCATCGGCAAACCTCAAAGTTTTTATTTCTTCTCCATGGATTTTAATACCTACTCCAAATTTTTCTTTTGTAACCTTTACTGCTTGCTCAATATACAGATTGAATAACATTGGGAAGAGGCTACAAACCTGTCTTACTCCCTTCCCAACAACTGCTTCCCTTTCATGTCCCTCGACTCTTTATAACTGCCATCTGGTTTCTGTACAAATTATAAATAGCCTTTCGCTCCCTGTATTTTACCCCTGCCACCTTTAGAATTTGAAAGAGAGTATTCCAGTCAACATTGTCAAAAGCTTTCTCTAAGTCTACAAATGCTAGAAATGTAGGTTTGCCTTTCCTTAATCATTCTTCTAAGATAAGTCGTAAGGTCAGTATTGCCTCACGTGTTCCAGTATTTCTACGGAATCCAAATTGATCTTCCCCCAGGTCGGCTTCTACTAGTTTTTCCATTCGTCTGTAAAGAATTTGTGTTAGTATTTTGCGGCTGTGGCTTATTAAACTGATTGTTCGGTAATTTTCACATCTGTCAACACCTGCTTTCTTTGGGATTGGAATTATTATATTCTTCTTGAAGTCTGAGGGTATTTCGCCTGTTTCATACATCTTTCTCACCAGATGGTACAGTTTTGTCAGGACTGGCTCTCCCAAGGCCGTCAGTAGTTCCAATGGAATGTTGTCTACTCCGGGGGCCTTGTTTCGACTCAGGTCTTTCAGTGCTCTGTCAAACTCTTCACGCAATATCGTATCTCCCATTTCATCTTCATCTACATCCTCTTCCATTTTCATAATATTTTCCTCAAGTACATCGTCCTTGTATATACCCTCTATATACTCCTTCCACCTTTCTGCTTTCCCTTCTTTGCTTAGAACTGGGTTTCCATCTGAGCTCTTGATATTCATACAAATGGTTCTCTTATCTCCAAAGGTCTCTTTAATTTTCCTGTAGGCAGTATCTATCTTACCCCTAGGGAGATAAGCCTCTACATCCTTACATTTGTCCTCTAGCCATCCTGGCTTAGCCATTTTGCACTTCCTGTCGATCTCTTTTTTGAGACGTTTGTATTCCTTTTTGCCTGCTTCATTTACTGCATTTTTATATTTTCTCCTTTCATCAATTAAATTCAATATTTCTTCTGTTACCCAAGGATTTCTTCTAGCCCTCGTCTTTTTACCTACTTGATCCTCTGCTGCCTTCACTACTTCATCCCTCAAAGCTACCCATTCTTCTTCTACTGTATTTCTTTCCCCCATTCCTGTCAATTGTTCCCTTATGCTCTCCCTGAAACTCTGTACAACCTCTGGTTCTTTCAGTTTATCCAGGTCCCATCTCCTTAAATTCCCACCTTTTTGCAGTTTGTTCAGTTTTAATCTACAGGTCATAACCAATAGATTGTGGTCAGAGTCCACATCTGCCCCTGGAAATGTCTTACAATTTAAAACCTGGTTCCTAAATCTCTGTCTTACCATTATATAATCTATCTGATACCTTTTAGTATCTCCAGGGTTCTTCCATGTATACATATTACGAAACAGAATACTCACTTGAGAAATGCTATATGCGCAGAAGACAGCCTCACCTGACACTACGATTTCTTGATATGGGCGAGAGCTACTGTAGTGGCACTCGAATACCTCACTGCACATTCCAGAAATGAGTGAAGCGATTTATAAAGCACTGAAGGGGGAATATCTGGACGTAGATAAATGTTTGGTACACTTTAATAAATTATAGACCGCAGCAATCAGTCGTTCTTTTTTTGCAGGTTTTATTTGGCAAATCCAGATTTCGGCATTATCAATGCTCTAGGTTTTTTTTTTCAAAAACGCCCGAACAACAGGGAACTGACATGCTGTGAGATTAGAAGATAGTGCATTGATAATGGCTAGGCACTAGCCGAAATATGGATCTGCGAAAAAAAATGGACAACTGACTGCTGCGCTCTATAATTTATAAATCAGATCACAGTCGCTGAGTGCAACCACGTTCCTAATGCAAGATAACCTGATGGTTTAGTACACTGTATGGGCAATAAGAACTATTTTTATTTTTGAATAATTTAATTAATAGAATTAGTTTTCCAACATCTACAAAATTAATAAAAAGTACGAAAGAGATGAAGCACTTTTAACTTCTGGGACGAGAAAGTAAAATGGGTAGCTAAGAGTTTTTTTTTTAGTTTTAGAGTGTGACCACCTTCTCTATTCCGGCTTCATGAAAAGCTGCAGGGGATTTCGGAATGTAGAAGTGGATGTCTTTAGCTGTGGTTGTGAATGTGAAGTCGCCTGCTGCACATTCCACCTGCCCATTAGCACACGATTAATTGCATGTTTTGTGCCCCTTGCTGACCCCCCACCGCAGTCGAAGCAAGGTTATTGAAAAGAGTCCCCATCAGTGGTCCCAACTTCGAAGTCAGGTTTACGAACACATTACAGAGACGTCAAATATCTGTAGCGATGTCAGCACTCCAAGCTGTTACGTTTCACATTGCAGTGAACGGAAGACGAACGACTTTTGTGACCAAATCTACCGTTACGGCTCTAGATTTCATCATATTTCTTTGGCGCAAGGCGAGGTTTGACAAAGTTCCGTATTACACTGTCATATTGGTTTGACATAAATATTTGACATATCAACTTTGACGGAGATATATGGCAGTGTGATACCGGCCTAAGCAGTTGGGCAGCAAAGTCCAGGTCGCATCGTTGAAATGCTCGTTAGTGTAGCGTGCCGGCCACACAAAACACGCCTTTGATGCAGAGCCAACCGGCCGGCCACGAGTTGTACCAGAATACAGAACCGCCGCATGCGCAGACACACCTGCTGTCGCATCTAACTGCCGTTTGAAGACAGCGGTGGCTGGCAGCTCCGTCATTCCACGCAACACAGGCAAGCTAATAATGAGGTTTCGGCCGCTTCGACAGTGCGACAGGTGACGTAGCAGCAGCAGGTGTATTGGTCAGCCCCTCCTGCCTATATGGCGTCATCTGCCGCTGTACGTGCAGGACATCCGCTGTCATCAAACCTGCAGGCCATGTTCTGTCTGGCCAGACTGGAACGGTGGTGCGAGGACAGCATCTTGTACAGTACTGACAAATTAGTTTTCGTGCCGGTCACCTGCTGTTGTAAAAGTATCGTGCATTTAAAAGATGCTCACGTTGAATCTGATAGAAGGTAGCTGCACCAACACACACACAACTCACGTGCATTTCAGTAAACGCACTTCGAACCAAACAATAGACCGCTAGGAGTGGCAGCAGTTGAGGAATGCACGAAGTGCTATGGGTCTAGGACGCCTGAGCTCGCCTCACGTTTTAATTCACACACTGTGTGTTGATGTGTCTTTTTTCGTAGCTCTGTGGATTGATCGAGATTCCCACAAAAACGTCTTTCATACAGCCAGATTGATTTCTCATTTCTTTCGTGTTGTTAATTGTGACTGCCGTGAAGTGAGTCGCTGATAGTTTGATAGTTCTGTATAAAAGAATTGAAAAATATCTTCTGAAAACATTAGTATCACAATTGGTTATAAGATATACCAAATATTCTCGCAATTAATGATAAAGACATGTTGTCTTCTTTTGACACTGCATAAAATGTTCTCAGTTTGCTTGCCGCGTCAAATTTGGATAAAATCCCAAGCTTTCGATGACTACCTCCGTCATCTTCGTCAGGGGTAAAACTGTCGTGGACCGTTTTTCTTCTTCTTTATTGTAATTTTAATCACCTCATACAGGCGGGCTGTCAGCAGCATAGTACACTGCTCTTCATCCTTAAGTGGTACAATAATATGACATATAGGTGACACAGACAATACAATAAAAACGGCGGGCAAAAAATGTAGATACAAAAAACAATAAACATGAAGCCGTTCACGCTGGACGAGAAAAAACACTAACACATGTTCACACGGCGCACATAACATGGATGACTGCGACGGCACACGTGAACAGTGGAGGCGTGACGGCGAGAGAACACGAAACACAAAACGAAGGCACACACAGGAGACACTGATGGCGATGATCTCCGGCGCGCGAATGTCCACTGAGCATGTACGAGTCCAGGGACCTGCCAAGAGAGGAGGAGGGGGCGTGGGAGAGGGAGAGGGGAGAGCAGAGATGCCATGGGCAGGGGAGAGAGGGGGAAGGAAGGAAGGGGGAGGGGAAGCCCGGGGGCAGAGGGGTGGAGGAAGGGGGATGGTGGAAAAGGAAAGAGAAGGGAGGGGAAGGGAGGGAGGGTGTCTAAAGGAAAGGACACAGGAAGTGGGAGGAGGATCAAAGTTGATAGGAGGAGTAGATGGAGGGGAGGAGGACATCATCAGGGAGGGGGAGCTGGCGGAAGCCACCTCGGGACAGGGTAAGGAGGGTGGAGAAATGGAGACCGGGTGGGACGTGGGAATACAGGCACGGCAGCGGGCGGGGGTGGGAGAGGATGGGTGAGACAAGCGGGTGAGGAGGATCGAGTTTGCAGGAGGTGTACAGGATCCATATGCTTTCAAGGAAAAGGAGGAGGTGGGGGAAGGGGATGAGATCGTACAGGATCCGCATGGGGGAGGGGAGACGGATGCGATAGGCGAGGCGGAGAGCATGGCGGTCAAGGATTTGGAGGGATTTATAAAAGGTAGGGGGGTGGAGATCCATGCCAGATGGGCGTAACAAAGGATAGGGCGGATGAGGGATTTATAGGTGTGGAGGATGGTGGAGAGGTCCAGACCCCACGTACGGCCGGAAAGGAGCTTGAGGAGACGGAGTCGGGAGCGTGCCTTGGCTTGGATTGTCCGGAGAGGGGGAGTCCAGGAGAGGCGACGGTCGACGGTGACGCCAGAGTACTTAATGGTGGGAGTGAGGGCGATAGGATGGCCATAGATGGTTAGATAGAAATCAAGGAGGCGGAAGGAAGGGGTGGTTTTGCCTACAATGATCGCCTGGGTTTTGGAGGGATTGACCTTGAGCAACCACTGGTTGCACCAAGCGGTGAACCGGTCAAGATGGGATTGGAGAAGTTGTTGGGAGCGCTGCAGGGTGGGGGCAAGGGCAAGGAAGGCGGTGTCATCGGCAAACTGGAGAAGGTGTCCGGGGGGTGACGGCGGCGGCATGTCCGCCGTATACAAAAGGTATAGAAGGGGGGAGAGGACGGAGCCTTGGGGCACACCGGCGGAGGGGAAAAAGGTGTAGGAATCTGTGTTATGGATGGTGATGTACGAAGGACGGTGGGAGAGAAAGGAGCCGATCAGACGGACGTAGTTAATGGGAAGGGCGAAGGTTTGGAGCTTGAAGAGGAGACCGGAATGCCATACATGGTCATAAGCACGTTCGAGGTCCAGGGAGAGGAAGATTGCGGAGCGACGGGAATTAAGCTGGTCGGAAAGGAGATGAGTGAGGTGAAGGAGAAGGTCGTCAGAAGAGGAGGACAGCCGAAAGCCACACTGGGTAACGGGAAGGAGGCGGTGCTGGCGGAGAGGCTGGTGGATGCGTCGGGTGAGGATAGATTCCAGGACTTTGCTGAAGACCGTGGTAAGGCTGATGGGACGGTAGGAGGAGATGGCGGACGGCGGTTTGCCAGGTTTAAGGAACATCAGGATATGGGAGGTTTTCCACAGGTCGGGGTAGTAACCGGTGGCCAGAGTGGAGAGGAAAGAGACAGGAGCTTCACTAAGGTGATGGTAGGTGACACGATCGTGACCAGGAGCGGTGTTGCGTTTTGTGCGGAGGGTAGCAATGAGATCCTGTGTAGTGATAGGGGCATTGAGTTCGTGGACTGGTGAGGCTTCTGCTTTTATAAGCAGTGGACGGCTTCTCATTGGCTGGATGACGTCACGGTGAAACCGGCGCGTACTGAGGTGGCAACCTCTATATCCATAAATTTTGTTTGCGCGCTTTATCCAGCGTTGCTTGCAGCGCCATCCATCGCAACAGGCGGAGAACTGCGAGGAATGTAAGAAGTCTCCCTCTGCGCTCTTTCTTTATCAATTGCGTGCTTCCATGCATTGCTGAGTGCATAACCGGAGTCTCTGTTGAAATTATTTTCACAGAGTCTAATTTCAACTGCTTCCCTGATGACAGAGTCCCAATAGTTTGAAGCGTGAGCAAGTAGTCTTGTTTCATCGAATAAAATGTTTATTTAACAAACTGTGCTCAGCCACCGCTGATTTTTCTATATACCTGTATTTCAGGTGACGCTGATGTTCCACACAGCGATCGGCGACAGTTCTTATAGACTGGCCCACATAACTTTTGGCACACTCGCAAGGAATGCTGTAAATTCCCGGTACTCTCAGGCCAAGATTATCTTTCACGGGTCGCAACATTTCCTTAATTTTCCTGGGTGGCCGGAAGACTGGTCTGATTCCCTTCCGGCTCAGGACTCTGCCGATCTTGCTTTCCTTGCCTAGAAATCCACCGGTTTATCAGCTTCCTTAGAATATTTATTTGAGAGGTGAAGCATGAACTTCGATGGTTTCATACTCTCGCGTGATAATACACTCCTGGAAATGGAAAAAAGAACACATTGACACCGGTGTGTCAGACCCACCATACTTGCTCCGGACACTGCGAGAGGGCTATACAAGCAATGATCACACGCACGGCACAGCGGACACACCAGGAACCGCGGTGCTGGCCGTCGAATGGCGCTAGCTGCGCAGCATTTGTGCACCGCCGCCGTCAGTGTCAGCCAGTTTGCCGTGGCATACGGAGCTCCATCGCAGTCTTTAACACCGGTAGCATGCCGCGACAGCGTGGACGTGAACCGTATGTACAGTTGACGGACTTTGAGCGAGGGCGTATAGTGGGCATGCGGGAGGCCGTGTGGACGTACCGCCGAATTGCTCAACACGTGGGCCGTGAGGTCTCCACAGTACATCGATGTTGTCGCCAGTGGTCGGCGGAAGGTGCACGTGCCCGTCGACCTGGGACCGGACCGCAGCGACGCACGGATGCACGCCAAGACCGTAGGATCCTACGCAGTGCCGTAGGGGACCGCACCGCCACTTCCCAGCAAATTAGGGACACTGTTGCTCCTGGGGTATCGGCGAGGACCATTCGCAACCGTCTCCATGAAGCTGGGCTACGGTCCCGCACACCGTTAGGCCGTCTTCCGCTCACGCCCCAACATCGTGCAGCCCGCCTCCAGTGGTGTCGCGACAGGCGTGAATGGAGGGACGAATGGAGACGTGTCGTCTTCAGCGATGAGAGTCACTTCTGCCTTGGTGCCAATGATGGTCGTATGCGTGTTTGGCGCCGTGCAGGTGAGCGCCACAATTAGGACTGCATACGACCGAGGCACACAGGGCCAACACCCGGCTTCATGGTGTGGGGAGCGATCTCCTACACTGGCCGTACACCACTGGTGATCGTCGAGGGGACACTGAATAGTGCACGGTACATCCAAACCGTCATCGAACCCATCGTTCTACCATTCCTAGACCGGCAAGGGAACTTGTTGTTCCAACAGGACAATGCACGTCCGCATGTATCCCGTGCCACCCAACGTGCTCTAGAAGGTGTAAGTCAACTACCCTGGCCAGCAAGATCTCCGGATGTGTCCCCCATTGAGCATGTTTGGGACTGGATGAAGCGTCGTCTCACGCGGTCTGCACGTCCAGCACGAACGCTGGTCCAACTGAGGCGCCAGGTGGAAATGGCATGGCAAGCAGTTCCACAGGACTACATCCAGCATCTCTACGATCGTCTCCATGGGAGAATAGCAGCCTGCATTGCTGCGAAAGGTGGATATACACTGTACTAGTGCCGACATTGTGCATGCTCTGTTGCCTGTGTCTATGTGCCTGTGGTTCTGTCAGTGTGATCATGTGATGTATCTGACCCCAGGAATGTGTCAATAAAGTTTCCCCTTCCTGGGACAATGAATTCACGGTGTTCTTATTTCAATTTCCAGGAGTGTACATTGAAGCGCCAAAGAAACTGGTGTAGGCGTGCGTATTCCCGTACAGATATATGTAAACAGTCAGAATACGGTGCTGCGGTCGGCAACGCCTTTGTAAGACAACAAGTGTCTGGTGCAGTTGTTAGATCAGTTACTTCTGCTACAATGGCAGCTTATTAAGATTTAAGTGATTCTGAACTTGGTGTCATAGTCAGCGAACGGGCGATGACACACATCTCCGATGTAGCGATGAAGTGCGGATTTCACGAGTGTATCGTGAATATCAGGAATCTGGTAAAACATAAAATCTCCGACATCGCTCCGGCCGTAAAAAGATCCTCAAACAACGGGTCTAATGACGACTGACGAGAATGGTTCAACGTGACAGAACTGCAAGCTTTCCGCAAATTGCTGCAGATTTCAATGCTGGGCCTTCAACAAGTGTCTCCGTCAGAACCATTATTCAACGAAACATCATCGATATGGGCTTTCGGAGCCGCAGGCCCACTCGTGTACCCTTGATGACTGCGCGCATCGCCTGGTCCCGTCACCACCGACATTGGACTGTTGATGATTGCAGACATATTGCCTGGTCGGACGAGCCACCTTTCAAATTGTATCTAGCGGATGGACGTGTACGAGTATGGAGACAACCTCGTGAATCCATTAGCCCTGCATGTTAGCAGGGATCACCTACATCCATTCATGTCCATTGTGCATTCCGACGGACTTCAGCAATTCCAGTAGGACAATGTGACACCCCACACGTCCCGAATTGCTACGGAGTGGGTCCGGGAACACTCTTCCGAGTTTAAACAGTTCCGCTGGCCACTAAGCTCTCCAGACATGAATATTATTGAACATATATGGGATGTTTAGTAATGTGCTGCTCAGGAAAGACCTCCACCCCTTCGTACTCTTACGAATTAATGGACATCGCTGCAGGATTCCTGGTGTCAGTTCCCTCCAGCACTACTTGAGACATTAGTCGTGTCCATGCCACGTCGTGTTGCGGGACTTCTGCGTGCTCGCGGGGACCCTACATGATATTAGGCAGGTGTACCAGTTTCTTGAGCACCTCAGTGAATTTCGCTGCAAATCACACATTGAGGTTTATTATTCATGACAGTAAAACCATACTTCAGACAACTGTCGTTGTTTATTTTTTCGATCTGATTCGCTTCCGCCACTGCCACTGGTACCAGGCATAGAGCGCTGCATATATCTTTGAGAAAGTTCTGAATTTTATGCTCGCTTTGAGTGAAGCGCAAAAATACAATAATCAGGTCGGCACCCTCTAGCGTAGTTGGATAATTGACAGAAGCAAGCGAAAACACGTACCTATACGATCGCTGAACCCTTCTCGGCCCCTCCCGCTTTGCGGCCAACATTATACATCATATGATCAAATGAATCCGGACACGTGGCTGAAAATTACTTAAAGGTTCGTGGCTCCCTCTATCGGTAATTCTGGAATACAATATGGTGTCGACCCACCATTAGCCTTGATGAAACCTTCCACTCTCCCAAGCATACGTTCAATCAGGCGCTGGAAGGTTTCTTCGAGAATGGCAGCCCATTCGTCACGGAGTGCTGCACTAAGGAGAGGTATCCATTTCGGCCGGTGAGACCTGGCACGAAATCGGCGTCCCAAAACATCCCAAAGGTGTTCTATAGGATTCAGGTCATGACTCTGTACAGGCCAGTCCATTACAGGGATGTTACTGTCGTGTAACCACTCCGCCACAGGCCGTGCATTATGCTCGATCGTGCTGAAAGGTGCAGTCGCCATCCCCGAAATGCTCTTCAACAGTGGGAAGCAAGAAGGTGCTTAAAACATCAGTGTAGGCCTGCGCCGTGGTAGTGCCACGCAAAACAACAAGAGATGCAAGCCCCCTCCATGAAAAACACGACCACACCAATTCCTCCGAATTTTACTGTTGGCAAATACACACGCTGGCAGATGACGTTCACCGGATACTCGCCATACCCACACCCTACCATCGGATCGCCACACTGTGTGCCGTGATCCGTCAGTCCCCACAACGTTTTTCCACTGCCCAATCATCCAATGTTTACGCTTCTTACACCAAGCGAGGCGTCGTTTGGCGTTTACCGGCGTGATGTGTGGCCTATGAGCAGCCACTCGACCACGAAATCCAAATTTTTTCACTTCCCGCCTAAATGTCATAGTACTTGCAATGGATCCTGATGCAGTTTGGAATTCTTGTATGATGGTCTGGATAGATGTCTGCCTATCACATATTACTACCCTCTTCATCTGTCAGCGGTCTCTGTTAGACAACAAACGAGCTCGGCCTGTACGCCTTTGTGCTGTACGTGTCCCTTCACGTTTCCACATCACTATCACATTGGAAACAGTGGACCTATCGATTTTTAGGAGTGTGGAAACCTCGCGTACGGACGTGTGACACAAGTGACACCCGGTCGCCTGACCACGCTCGAAGTCGATGAGTTCCACGGAGCGCACCATTCTGCTTTCCCACGATGTGTAATGACTACAGTAGTCGCCGATATGGAGTAATTGGCAGTAAGTGACAGCACAATGCACCTAGTATGAAAATTGTATGTTCTTGGCGGTGTCCAGGAACACTTTCAATTGTTTATCGCACAAGAACCAACCATTTTACAGATATCATACATACGTCATTTTGAAGAGAAACCCTGAAAGTTCTTTTTTTTTTTTCAAATATACCGCCACAGCGTAGTTAGGTAATCTGTCGACAGTCAGCGCTAGTCGTAAACGTGGCGAGTTCAGGTGCGTAGCTAACGTTCTGTGTGTTGGAGTTCGACAAAAACAATTGTGCTACAGCTGTTTAACGGATGTTTAGAACCAACTACTGTAAGAAGCCACCGACAAGGAAGACCATTTACCACTGGCACAGCTAATTCGTTACGACGGGTTGCTTGTGCCCGGCCAAGAGCAGCCGACGTCCCAGTGTGAGTGAAGTGAATGTGGAGCATGTACAAGAGACATTCGTAAGGAGTCCAAAGAAATTGGAGCGTTGCGCATCCCGTGAACTCGAAATGGCTCCAATGACAATGCGGAAAGTCCTGCGACACAAGCTGTCTATGAAACAATTCAAATTGGAGCTACTTCAGAAGCTCAATGACGACGGCAAAGATAAGTGTTTTGAGTTTTGTTTGCAGTTGCGACAGTTGCATGAGGATGGAGATGGCATTGTTGATCGCTTAATTTTTAGCGACGAAGCGACTTTTCATTCCAATAGGAAAATGAAAAGGAATAATTGATGAATCTGTGGTACAAAGCATCCATATGAATGCGTTGAATTAGAGCATGATTCCCGACAGGTAAATGTATTTTTTGTCTTGTCACGTCGAAAACTATACGGGCCATTCTTATTCGCCGAGAGTACTGTCACTGGATATTCCTACTTGGACCTGTTGCAGCAATGGCTGATGCCTCGAATGCAATCGGACTCTCCGTTCATCTTCCAGCAGGGTGGGGCTCCACCCCATTTTCATCGCGAAGTTCTTGGGTACCTGAACACGGGGCTGCCACATCGATGGATTGGTCGTGATACAGAAGGGGACAGCTGTTTCATGAAATGAGCTCCCCGATCACCAAATGTCACTCCCTGTGACTTTTTTCTGTGGGGACACATTAAAGATCTGGTGTATGTACCGCCTCTACCACGTGATGTAGCAGAGCTCCGGGAGATAATATGGGAAGCGACTGCCACAGTCGATGATGCCATGCTGGGACGGGTATGGCCAGAAATCGATTACCATATTGACGTCTGATGGGTCACTCATGGTTCACATATCGAATAATTGAAAAAAAAAGAAAAAAACAACTTTTATAGTTTTTCTTCAAAATGCAATATGTAT
This sequence comes from Schistocerca cancellata, assembly GCF_023864275.1. Classification (NCBI taxonomy): domain Eukaryota; kingdom Metazoa; phylum Arthropoda; class Insecta; order Orthoptera; family Acrididae; genus Schistocerca; species Schistocerca cancellata. The sequence continues at coordinate 886,417,568 of NC_064628.1, read as the reverse complement.
GACATCTGTCCAATGTTTAGTTCTTGTGCAATAAATAATTGAAAGTATTTGCGGGCTTTATGTGCACCCTATATATATAGCACAGTCGTGTATAATTTTTCAAAGGGGACGTTTTTATATATATGTATATATATATATATATATATAAAAACGTCCCCTTTGAAAAATTATACACGACTGTGCTTAAATTGATACACAATATTTTTTGGCGCAACGCAGTCTGACTTTCAATAATCCCTACAAAAGAATGGCCCTGACTAACATTAACCTATACCTTTCACAAATCACTTACCTCACAAAAATCTTCGTTACTCGAACTACTGCAATACAGCGAGCGCCACTACTGCCAGCTAAATAAAAGATTTAAACTACTGAAGGCACTAACTATTGATAGGCATAGTTAGCAAATGAAAGATTTTGATCAATGTATTTACCTTAATATCTATATCAGTCCATGATATCCAATATTACAAATTTACTGTCTCTGTCGAGATCATCCGCTCTCAAAACTCCGCCATCTCACTCCCCACACCCACCACTGCTGGCGGCTCACCTCCAACTGCGCAACGCTACCCGCTGTTAACATCCAGCTGCCCAACACTACAATGGCAGACAACAATGCAAACTAGCCACAGACTGCACACAGCACAGCCAGTGATTTTCAAACAGAGCGCTACCTGGCGTTACCAATACGTAAACCTAAACAGCCTACTTACATAGCCCCCATGCTCCCCACAAAAAATTTTACAAATTGTTTTGGGCACTGGTCAATACATATTTGTTAAAATTTTTTCACAGTTACAGTAACAAATGCACACAAGTATTGATACAATGTTGGTCAAAAGCTAAAATTTTCTCACAGTCCATAAAGACAGTCCTGATCGTTCATCATAGTAAAATTGTAGTGTTTTTCTCAAAGTCTGAGCAGTAAAGAGAAAATGCACATGGAAGTAGTGGATTTCCATGCAGTCTTGAAGAAGTAGTGTGGTCCTTCCAACGGAAAGACAGTGCTGACTCTTGACATGCAGACAGGTAATGGGCCACAACAGAGCAAACCCACAGCAGAGTCAGTCGAAGTTTTGAAGAATATTGGTAGGTAGGTCATCACAGAGCAGAAAACTGTAGTCAGAGAGTACGGTATTGGTGGGCCACCAGAGGTGCAGACCCACTGCAGTCCTTGTTGAAATAATGGTATTGGTGGGTCATCAAAGGTGCAGACCCACTGTAGTCCTTGTAGAGACGGTCAGCAGCTATCTGTTGCGGTAGTGCTGGTGCACAATCACCATTGAAGAGTCTTGTGGATAATAGTCCATAAACCACCACTTGTACACGCACAAAGTTTTTGGAATTGTCCTTAGAACCAGCAATGCTGTTAATCAGTCCCTTGCTGAATTATTAACACACATCCAAACACTAACAGTCCTCTTTTTTTCACATATTGTGCATATATTATGACCAACAGAAATATGTGCAGTGAAATGAATGCCTACAAGTTACTTAATTTGATGAACTGGTGTCAATTACAATTTTATAACATGAGAATACAATAACAAAGGTACAAAATACATCATTAAAGAATATAACAATACAGATAACGTTTGTAGTAATATGGGCTTTCCAAAAGAATCGAAATAACATATACATCAGTGTTACAGGAATTATGACATAAGTACATACATAAAAGATCAGAATAACTTTTGAAACATCAACTTCACACATGAGCAACAAAACAGAACAAAATTGTTAAGGCTTTCGTGGCCACTTGTTGACAAACTGCCTATTGGCTTCTGTCTCAGGTTCTTCGGCTGACGTTCATATAATGATTTTTCTGATGTTTCGCCAGCAAGAGTGGCTGGCATTGTCAAAGCTTCACCACCGGCAATGGAGGGTGAAGCTTTGACAATGCCAGCCACTCGTGCTGGCGAAACGTCAGAAAAATCATTATATGAACGTCGGCCGAAGAACCCGAGACAAAACAGAACAGATAAATAACGTCTAAACATCTTTACAAAGTAAATAACATAGTATTAGAAAAATTCTGCAACATAACTCTCATCAGCCAAACACATAAAGACAGGAAAAACACAAATACACAAGGGTACACAAACACATAGCACAATAACACAAGAGGAAAGGGCAGGATTTGTTTTCAGTGTAACATTTGGTACTACAGTCCAACCCAAAACTTCATTCCATAGATCTTTCGTCTTATTTCAACATTTGTTTCCACCAAAAAAATCCAATCCAAGCATGCTTTCTGTATTTATATGTTCACATATTTCTTACCTCATTATTTATTTTCCATTATCTTACCTCATCATTTATTCCCAAGAAAATCCTACCTAAACCTGTTGTCCCTAAACCCTACTTCAAATTACTTTTTTGGCCAAACCATATTCTTATATTTTCTCAATGCATTTCTTCCATTCATCATGACTCGTTCTCTCATATAGCCTACCCCATCTTAAACTAACTTAAATCTACTGAGCTCAGATGCTAAACTAAGGGACGAGGCAATGCAGCAGCACAAAACAATTAACACAAACAACAATGACAAAAAATCCAAATTGGCAAAGCAAGCAGCAATATATATAAATTAGCAAAGCAAATGCAACATTATCACTAATATGAGCCAATGTGCAGCAAAAAGAAAAATAAATCAATAGTAAAACTGGCTTAACAAAGTAATACAAAGTGAAATTCAGTAGCACTATGCCTGGCAAACAGCAGCATCAAATTCTATAACTTGTACCTAAACATGACAAAGCTCAAGCAGAAAAAATATTACAGTAAAAATGGCCATCTTTAATACCTATGTCACATCTTAATACTAGAGTGATGCATCACAATTTATTCTACAAAAGAAATTACCAAGTACGTAAAAACAAAATTATGTATACAGTTACTGTTATTAGTCGCTTCTTATTGTTCTTTACAAGTGCTCCTTTTTCGAAGAATATGGATCATAAAATTATTATTTAATAGATCTGTTGACAGAAAGTGTTCACATTAGCAAACGCATTTAATTTTATTTTATAAAACCAATGCTGCAACGCACCTGGAAAACAGATATCAAATAAAATAAGCAACTATGTACAAAGTAAAGCATAAAAATATCATTCAGTAGTCATGAGGCATTTCATAAGTTAGTAGAAATTCTCTCAATTCTCGTAGAAAGACAATTGTCATAATCAGGTATGCAGATGTCCGAATATTTCCCATCAATTCATAAGCATTTCACTAAGTAGCACAAAGTAAGTGCTCCACGGTATAATCATATGTTTTTAAGTAATAGCGTGTCATATTTGCGATGCTTTCTACAAAGGAATGTCAATAGCGAGGTTAATGGCCTCTTTCTTCTCCACCTGTGCCTCTGATAGGCACACACTAATGTTTTTTTTCCAGGTGACTGTCGCACAGCTGGGTGCTTACAGTGCATTACGTCAAGGTGACCTACCTTCCTTACCAAAATATTTACGACATCACAGGTCGAAATATTTGCGTTACAAATCTGTAGAAACAAAATCCTATAAATATAACAGGGTCCAAAAAATTTTCGGCAGCATTGTGATGCATTCACGCGTGTACACACATTTCATAACTCTTAAAGTACGATTCTTGGTTTCCAACATCCTTTTTCACATATCAGAGTCCCTAACCACTATTCATTACTCCTTACCCTATTACACATATACATATTCACCGACACGTCAATCTTGCTTCGACACTTCAATATTTCATCATAATAAATACATAGCATAATCAAATTCCTCATATAGCATCAGCTTATAGATCATAAACATACCTCAACAGCATAATACACATTGTCATCATAATAATAACATTATAAAAACTCAGCCAAATCTCAAAAACGTCGTAGCTTTCTTGCAATAATTTCAAACTGTAAAAAATATTCTCTGCTCATTTCAATAGTGTCATCTACCTCAAACGTACTTTAAAAAACCATGATCTCATACCAAATATATCATTCAAAGCTCTAATAGTATCACAATGGTTCTGAAAAAATATGAAAAGTTCACAAAGTACATACAAAATACAATTTCATATGTGTGAAGTTATCAAACCGTGTAATTGCGTAAACATGTGTCACTGATGTAGTAAAATAAATGTTTGTCTCTCTCAGTTAAATGATCAGATAGCTGTGTAATGTATGTGTTAGAGAAATATGGTACCGATGTGTAAAGTTGTATAAGCAAATACCATGTTAGCTAGGGCTCCTTGTGCTTGCCAGACACATGGTACACAAAGTAAGCATGTACCCCCCTGAGGATTAATGTAATTATACCCTCAGGTGTTACAGATTACAGCAATGGAATGAAATGTATCATGGAAAACTTTCTTTGTAATTCAAAAATCTTTAAAAATAGATGTTTTAAGTACAAAATTAATCACTCAAATGTGTGTCCTGTAGCGCTAAATGTGCGTCTTGCTGTAAGATATTTCTCTGGAAGTGTAATAGTTATCGTCCTCTGTAAGCAAAGTTCTGCTGAAGTCAATGTACTCACCTCATCGTGAACAAAAGTGAAATGCTTTGAGTATAGATATCGTAGTTATTACGCTTATTGCCGTGATGAAGAAAGTACTGTACTGTAACGTATTGTTGTGCTACAGAAAAGGCTGTCTCGTTGTAACTATACCACAAAAGTTACTACTAAAACATGTTTTCCTTTCCAGAAGATTTCAGAAAAATAGTGTACATATAAAACAGATACAGCGCAAAAGCATAATATAAATTGTGTCGCATATTAGTAGCATTGTGATATAATCGGGTAGCTGTCAAAGGAACCAAAAGCTAAGTCATCTTTAGTCGCACAGAATGTACTTCAAATAAAGAATATCTTTTCAAGTAAACCAAAATGTTGCATATGTTCTAAGTATGTAAGCCGTATATTTGTTATATAATCGTGCAGCTAACAAGGAAGAATGTAGAAATAACAACACTGTGTCATCTGTTCACTATAACAATGCACTAAATATGTCTAAATATGTTCCAAAGGTTCTAGACTGGGTAGTTAACTTCAAAACACTGTTGCATGTTAACAGCATCTAAGTGTGACAAATTGTACTAGTAGTGTGAAGTGAAAAATTTTATCGCAAAGACTAGGTTAAAAAGCAGATTATCTTTCAATAAACAGTTTTACACGTGAAATGTGGTGCAATCCTTTACTCTTCTTAGTACTCAGAGTTTCAACTTAAACGCAATTATCATGCGGTGTACGTTGGTAAAGAATATTGGAATTTTACTCAAGGTTAGCGTCTATGTTATTTTTCTCTGAGCCGGCCGGCGCACGTGGCTGCCTGCGGTGCGAGTCATTGTTTGCTATCTCTTTGTTGGTGCGCGTCGTTATTAGGATTTGGAGACCTAACTTCTACAAATTCACCTTGTCGAGAGGGCCCTGCCCTGATTGAATCCCGGCAGTTCTGATGGGATTCAGGTCTGTCGTTACGATTATATCGTCTGTCGTAATGTCGGTAGTTTACATAGTTTCTTTTTTGTCGGTCATGTGGTGGAGAATTTCTCCCGGAATCGTAACTGCGCGGTGGACCGTTGCGTCTGGAGTTATTCTGTCTCCCTTGATAATAATTACTGTATTTTGGTTCCCACATTGTCTGTTTCTGTGGTTATCTCTGTCATATTCATTACTATGGAAATGCGATCTTTCTCTGTAATTATTACTACTCTGCCAATGGTTGTCATATGGGTGGTGTCTGTTTTGGTCATGATTTACGTTGTAAGAATAGCCTTGTCATGTCCCGTTATTATGTATGTCATTGCGGAATTGTGATGGATGTGACCTGTAATTGTTGTGCTTCTGTTTTTGCGTTCCGCGATTGTCAGTGTCAATTTTCAATTCTTGTAACAGTCCCTGAAAAGCTTCAATGTCGTCTTTGCAACGTCCTGCCAAAATAATGTGCCGTAAATATTCATGCAATTTGATTAAGCAAATGCGGATGAGTTCTGAGGGGCTGTATGGGTTCGAAAGATACTGATTCTTGTGTAACATGTCTTCGAAATATTTGACAAGACTAGAAAATTCCGATTGTTCGAAATGTTTCATCATTATGATGCTATGTTTTACTCGATCTTGTGTAGCTTGAGACCAATATGCTGAGAGGAAGGCATGATAAAATTCTCCTTCACTGTGACAATCGTGAATGACCGATCGCATTCTTACAGGTGGTTCATTCCCTAAGTAGCCACACATAAATTCTAACCTGTGCTCCAATGACCAGATGGGAGGAAAACAATGAGAGAATTGATGAAGTCACGCTTGTGGATGAATGTCGTTGCCGGAATTCTTAAATGTTTTGAATCTACGTGTAGTAATAAACAGCTTATAGTGAAAATCATCATGTCGGCGAGTCGCATGTCGGTCATTGTTACGTCGTTTCGGCGGTTCCATCTCAAAATTCGGTGTACCTTGCCAATTTCTTTCATAATTTCCGATGTGCCCTGTGTTATTATTTTGTGGCAGTTCCGCATTTCTATGTCCCTCTTCCCGTATTGGAGTGCGAGTGTCCTCTGAAATACGTAATTCTTCTATTACCTGTGTCGGTTGATCTTGTACTTCCCGGTTTTGTCTTTGGTGTTGCGTATTAATTTGATTCTGATTTTGTTTGAATTTTCTGATTTGTTTGCACTCTTCTGTGTCATTAAAGACTACCGGTTTTGTGTCATTCAGATTATCATCTACCTTCGTAGATAAATTTTTTAGCTGATCTGAAAGTTCAACTACTTTCTCTGATAATGAACTAATTTCCTCCATGTGTCTTTCTGAACCTATTTTCAGAGTATGTACTGTGTCCTTTAAGTTTTCCTGAGTTTTTGCAAGTTGCGTAACCGAATCGGTAGATGTAACTGAGTCACTTTTAGCTTGCAAGGTCTCATGATTTTCATGAACAATAGTTTGCAGTTCTTTTATGGCTGCTTCGTGATTCTGTAATGCATTTTCATGCCGCGAAAAAATGGGTTGACAATGGTCACAAATTTGTGTTTTTACGTCATTACAGACTTTTTGACATTTCGATGCAATGTTATCTAACTCAGTAGTTAAATCTTCACGTGTTTGTTCAAGTGTGGTGTCTGACTTCCAAAGATTTTGTTCCATTGTGTCTAACTTTTGAAGCTTCTGCTGTGTTTGTCTCTGATTTTGTTGCATTGTGTCTAACTTTTGAAGCTTTTGCTGTGTTTGTCTCTGATTTTGTTCCATTTGTTGCATTAATTGCAATTATAATGTATTAGTGTCTGAAATCTGTTTCTCTATGCTTTCTGGCAGTGCATTTTCACCGGCAACATTCACATTTTGACAAGCAGAAAATGTGTTTGACTCATTTGAGAAAACGGTGAGGACTCAAAACCTAAGTCTACAGTATTTGCAATATTGTGTTCCGTCATTTCGGATTCCTGAGGCGAGCTGTTGCCGACCGATCGATCGATAATGCTTTCCTGTTCACTACTCGTTTCACTGTCTACACCATTTTTTGCCGCCCGCTCCATTTCCCTATGCACAATTACCAAATTACTACTTGGAATGTCTGTTAATTCACTACACAGTGGTGGTGATAAGCTACGCTCGTCGTCACTATTATTTCTCAGTTTACTTTGGAGCCTAGTGTTACGTTTTTCACACGCCATTATTGTGACAATATTACACACGATAACACAAAAAAGCACAATTTGAAGAGGAAAAATAAGAGAACACATTAACACAGCACTGAAAATAATATCTAGTTAATTGCAAGTGCAGCTGCGAAATACTTGGTTCGAATCTACATGCATGCCACAACTGTTTTACTGTACAACAATGAAATACTGCAACTACAAAGGAAATTCTCTATATAATTAGGCGCTAGCAATAAACAATAGCTACACTAATTACACAAACTACAAGAAAAAATCAGAAGATTCCATTGAGGTATCCTCGGTCGATGTATGAAACGTCCCCTTTGAAAAATTATACATGACTGTGCTAAAACTGATACACAATATTTTTTAGCGCAACGCAATCTGATTTTCAATAATCCCTACAAAAGAATGGCCCTGACTAACATTAACCTACACCTTTCACAAATCACTTACCTCACAAAACTCTTCGTTACTCGAACTACTGCCAGCTAAATAAAAGATTCAAACTACTGAAGGCACTAACTATTGATAGGCATAGTTAGCAAATGAAAGATTTTGATCAATGTATTTACCTTAATAGTGTTCAAAAGTCATAATATCTATATCAGTCCATGATAATCAATATTACAAATTTACTGTCTCTGTCCAGATCATCCGCTCTCAAAACTCCGCCATCTCACTCCCCACATCCACCACTGCTGGCGGCTCACCTCCAACTGCGCAACGCTACCCGCTGTTAACATCCAGCTGCCAAACACTACAATGGCAGACAACAATGCAAACTAGCCACAGACTGCACACAGCACAGCCAGTGATTTTCATACAGAGCGCTACGTGGCGTTACCAATAAGAAAACCTAAACAGCCTACTTACAATATATATAGGGTGTCCCATTTATCTTGACCACGCTAAATAACAGTTTGTCCAGATGGAAATTACAAGATGCTTCAAGCAAATGTTCTTTAGCGATCAGGGGACATCAATCAGTATGATTGCCTTCGTTGTAGCTTTGTTTTCTTACAAAGATATGAACAGCCGTATGACATTTTTAAATGTCACCCTGTATTTATTATTCGGTAATTTATTGCTTCTCCTACAGATATATTCAAAAATGTATCACAGTGCACCATTCACAGAAACAGAACGTTATGAATTACATAACACAACACTGACTTTGAGCCCAGGATCACAAAGTCGTCGACTTGCCGGAGTTGTCAGGAAACAAAAGAAACCCTAGTAAAAACATAAAACAAAATTGGCTTTGACTCTCCTGTACCACCGCCCAGGAGTTGAACATTCAAAGGTGCTCAGAGTGCTGACCCTGGACACCGATAAACTGGTGCACTCGTTGAATAATATAATTATTTACTGTTTCGAGTGTTGCCTACTGAAGAGAATTACAAGCAATCACGATACTTTCCTGCATGTCCTCTGGAGTTGTGTGAATATCGCAATAGACAACGCCTTTCATGCATGCCCAAAGAAGAAAGTCCAGAGGATTTAAATCATGAGACCTAGCAGGCCAAGTAACTGTTCCTGCTCGAGCAATCCATCTGACAGGATACCTTCGGTTCAGAGCACGACGTGTACGCAAGGCTTGACATCCATCGTGTTGATACCACTTAAGCATTATGGTTCTTAGCGGCACTTCATCTAGAAGAGGAGGAAGAATTCGTCTGAGGAAGTTGGCATACGTAGTGCCGTTTAGACTACCATTGACGAAATAAGGTGCAATAATTTTAGTACCTAGCATACGACACCAGACGTTAACTCTCCATTGGCGCTGATGTTCCACGTGTCTAAGCCATCTAGGGTTGTCACTGGACCAATAATGCGTGTTCCTTGTATTTACCTGTCCTTTGTTTGAGAAGGAACATTCATCGGTAAATAGAACATTGGAGAAGAAGTTCGGGTTGTCGCGGATTTGCTGCTGTGCCCACTGACAGAACTGTATACGATTCTGAGAATCATTCCCATGCAATTGTTGATGTAGGTGTGCATGGTAAGGATGGAACCGGTGACCTGTAAGAATACGATGTACACTGGTTTTAGGAATGCCAATGTCGTGTTCAAGCTGTCGTGTGTCACGTATGGATTCATAGCAACGGAAGCGAGAACACTAACTTCGGCAGTGCTACGACGATTGCGTTGTCGTGGGTTGAAACTTCCCGTTTCCTAAATCATCGCAACAAGGCTAGAAAGCATCCCTCGAGAAGGTGGGTTCTTGTCAGGATTCGCTCTCTGTACAGCTCCGCTTGTAACACCATAGCTCATCTGCTGTATGAATCTATTTTGCTTTTGTTTTATTTAATGTTATAACATTGAGTATTTGTAAATGTGTGATTGAATCGATAACATAAAATTGTATACTCCTTTCTTTGTAAAAACTTTGGTGTCTTGATTTGATTCTATGCAAAGTAGTGTATCTGTAATTTAAAATCTTTGTCCCATTTGGAGGGAACAAAACTTACTGTATATGATTGTAATTTTGTGTGAATAATTTTTTGTAGAGATGTCAATATGTGTAAATGTTCTGTTTTATTTAATGTATTTGGTTACTCCTATGTAAACTGCTGATCCTCACTTAGGATTCTTAGTTAATTTGTATGTAAAAGGTGTAGTGGTTCCCCTCGGGAACGGAACTGTGTAGCGCGCGCAAATTGTGGTTGGCCTAGGTAGAAAAGGTGGAACTGATAGTCAGTCGGGGACGAGCCAGCAGTCGGAGACGAGCTACGAGTCCGTGCACTGCCATGGAAAAGATGCATATTGTGCTGATTCCGAGAGAGGCTTTTTCTGCTTCTTTCCAAGGCCTCGGATGGATGGATAAATAGCTGGAACTATTCTGGAGTTTGTATCTATCATCGCAACCAAGAAATGACAGAGTCCAGCAATTCTGCCTACAATTCCACCTACCAACATGCAGTTGCCACCACATTGCGCAATCATTGCAACGTAATACTATAATGATGTACAGTGAAGGATCAGCTTAACGGACGTGCTAATGTGCTGAAATATAAGGTAATTTGTATCTGAATTTATGTACCTACCTTGATTTTTCTCCTCATCACAACACCTCTCAGGTTCCTCTCCGTTTGAGCTAAAGTGATATCCGAGTGTCCTTACTAAAAGAAATTAAAGCCTAGAGTTTTGCTTATTAATGCCTCTTGAACTTAGTAAAAAGAAAGTTAAAGTTAATGTGGCAATAGAGTGAGATAAGTAAATGTTATTTGCTCAAAACAATTTTCCTATTAAAACTGCTATTTAAAGTTCTGTTGCTAACTTCAGTATTAAAAGTTCTTAAGACTGAGGCTTATAAGGCAAATGATCACATTATTGTCTGTAGTAAATTCTAAAAGGTGAGTCAGTTTCTTTCAATTTGGCCAGTATTGTGTTTCGCTGTGGTAAAAGTGAGAAAGCTGCAGTTGTGAAACATTATACACTCCTGGAAACGGAAAAAAGAACACATTGACACCGGTGTGTCAGACCCACCATACTTGCTCCGGACACTTCGAGAGGGCTGTACAAGCAATGATCACACGCACGGCACAGCGGACACACCAGGAACCGCGGTGTTGGCCGTCGAATGGCGCTAGCTGCGCAGCATTTGTGCACCGCCGCCGTCAGTGTCAGCCAGTTTGCCGTGGCATACGAAGCTCCATCGCAGTCTTTAACACTGGTAGCATGCCGCGACAGCGTGGACGTGAACCGTATGTGCAGTTGACGGACTTTGAGCGAGGGCATATAGTGGGCATGCGGGAGGCCGGGTGGACGTACCGCCGAATTGCTCAACACGGGGGGCGTGAGGTCTCCACAGTACATCGATGTTGTCGCCAGTGGTCGGCGGAAGGTGCACGTGCCCGTCGACCTGGGACCGGACCGCAGCGACGCACGGATGCACGCCAAGACCGTAGGATCCTACGCAGTGCCGTAGGGGACCGCACCGCCACTTCCCAGCAAATTAGGGACACTGTTGCTCCTGGGGTATCGGCGAGGACCATTCGCAACCGTCTCCATGAAGCTGGGCTACGGTCCCGCACACCGTTAGGCCGTCTTCCGCTCACGCCCCAACATCGTGCAGCCCGCCTCCAGTGGTGTCGCGATAGGCGTGAATGGAGGGACGAATGGAGACGTGTCGTCTTCAGCGATGAGAGTCACTTCTGCCTTGGTGCCAATGATGGTCGTATGCGTGTTTGTCGCCGTGCAGGTGAGCGCCACAATCAGGACTGCATACGACCGAGGCACACAGGGCCAACACCCGGCATCATGGTGTGGGGAGCGATCTCCTACACTGGCCGTACACCACTGGTGATCGTCGAGGGGACACTGAATAGTGCACGGTACATCCAAACCGTCATCGAACCCATCGTTCTACCATTCCTAGACCGGCAAGGGAACTTGTTGTTCCAACAGGACAATGCACGTCCGCATGTATCCCGTGCCACCCAACGTGCTCTAGAAGGTGTAAGTCAACTACCCTGGCCAGCAAGATCTCCGGATCTGTCCCCCATGGAGCATGTTTGGGACTGGATGAAGCGTCGTCTCACGCGGTCTGCACGCCCAGCATGAACGCTGGTCCAACTGAGGTGCCAGGTAGAAATGGCATGGCAAGCCGTTCCACAGGACTACATCCAGCATCTCTACGATCGTCTCCATGGGAGAATAGCAGCCTGCATTGCTGCGAAAGGTGGATATACACTGTACTAGTGCCGACATTGTGCATGCTCTGATGCCTGTGTCTATGTGCCTGTGGTTCTGTCAGTGTGATCATGTGATGTATCTGACCCCAGGAATGTGTCAATAAAGTTTCCCCTTCCTGGGACAATGAATTCACGGTGTTCTTATTTCAATTTCCAGGAGTGTATATTCATGTTTGCTCAGTGTTTGTGTCTCTTGTGCATTGGAAGTGCATATTAATAGTTTAACAAGATACACAGTTTGTCTATTGTATTAATGCGCGGTAACAAGTAACGGAAAGACCACTAATTAGTAAAACCATAATTTCTTTAAGCCCTGAAAGTAATAGTGTGTTTCGCTATCTCTTATATTTTTATAAATTGTTTCTGCTGCTCTGTTAGTTCCAATCTTACCGTAAACATATGTATGTGTCAGAGTTCACTGCACTCGCGTGTGACAAAGTATAGGTTGTGTTGATCCGTTATAGTTACTTATACCTACTTTCTTACACGAGAACGTTAATCTTTCTCTTGCCTAATTAGGCTGGCGACCGTTTTCTTTATCAGTTGAATAGCGCAGATAGGCAAAATTTTGTTTGTTACTGTTCTAATATTCACGTAATTCTGACTTTCACTTCCGATAAGCCACCTCCGCTAGGTACAGCACGGTCAACATAACAAAATTCCTCTCAGAGGGTAACACTGCTCTGTTGCTTTATACCATTATTAATCCAACAAAATAATTCTGTTTTGCAAATTGCCTCCAGTTTTGAGGTTATGGTATAACAGTAGCAGACAGGAGTGTTATACGCTGCCTGCGTAGCATTTCGCCTACCTTCAACAACAACAATAAAAGAAACGCTACGTAGATGCAGTTTGTAGGAAGGACAGCCTTTATTGTATGTCTACTCTAGACAACGGTATTTAAAAGGACTAAACTACGGCTCTAAACGTACCTCTACATAAGAAAACTATATTGCAATTACTGTTCTGCTAACTTACATTCCCCATAGATGGGTAGCATTTCTAACTTCTCTTCGCTGGTGTACATTCTACTCACGCAACTCTTCAACTCACGATGGTTGACGGAATGACGGGTGTGTATTCTACTTATATTTACATTTGTCCTCTGTCAACATCAGCACGTGGATGTGTTCCATAACCCCGAGTACCCGCACTAAGCGCTGGGAGCGTCAACGTCAGTGTTGTTCAAAAATTGCTCTGAGCACTATGGGACTCAACTGCTGAGGTCATTAGTCCCCTAGAACTTAGAACTAGTTAAACCTAAATAACCTAAGGACATCACAAACATCCATGCCCGAGGCAGGATTCGAACCTGCGACTGTAGCGGTCTTGCGGTTCCAGACTGCAGCGCCTTTAACCGCACGGCCACTTCGGCCGGCTAACGTCAGTGTTGTGTTATGTAATTAATAACGTTGTGTTTCAGTGAATGGTAGACTGTGATACATTTTTGAATAGGTCTTTAGGAGAGGAAATGAATTACAGAATAAAAAATACTGAGTGCCATTTAAAAAAGTCGTACCACTGTTCATATCTTTGTAAAAAACAAAGCTACAACGAAGCCAGTCATGCTGATTGATGTCCCCCTGACGGCTAAACATTGCTTGAAACATTTTGTAATTTGCATCTGGACAAACTGTTATTTAGGGTGGTCACTTCGAAAGGGATCGCGTATTCTAAACGTTTGAAAAACAGTGCTCTAAACACCTTAATGTGCATTACTAGTACATACAGGAGGTACTCGCTGTTATTTAACAGGGCCTTTGCTGTTCTTTCAGTGTATTGTACATGGTTTGGCACGTCAATCCCGTCTAATGATCACAGTCTAAGTTCCCCGAGAGCATTACTGTGGCGACAAGAGCGCTTTAGAGGACCTAGGCCCTGTGTTGTACCTGGGGAACTGCATGTAACCAAGGTGCGACATGCGTGTAATGGCCGCTCAATCCCCCATCCTTCAAAATTCTCTATGACCAACACCAGAAAGTACGTACGACCTAAGTAAATCGTAGGTAGCAATACTATAGTTTCTGGTTAGAGAAAAAGACCAACTTCTAGAACACGGTCTGGCTGACCTGTATTAACACAGGGTTTGAGCTTATAGTTTTCTTGGATAGTAGTGACCCAGTACAAGAAGCTTTGCAATCCAGTTTTTATTTTTAAACAAGTATTTACCAGTTCTTAGATCTTCTCGATAACTGAAGCGTTATTTACACTGACCTAAGTAAGGAGGGCTATACTTTTGGCAGTTCAGTCATTGTCCCTGATAGTGGTTTTAGGATTAGACTTCTAGGCGAATTCATAGTCTAAGACGCAAAGCTCTGTGCAGTAGTGAAGGCAATAGTGGAGATGAGGTGTGATCGACAGAATATCCTTAAGTGTCCTATAAATCATTCAGCAAATACATGCATTAAACAAAGCGGCAGAAAACATACAACATACTCTTCAAGTGTTATAACGTCAATGGAGGGAAGTATCGCTGTACTGGACACTGGGTGGTGAGGGAATGACAGGAAATGAGCAAGCTAACGCAGCAGCATAGGGCGCTTGCAACGAAACTAGCGTACTAGATCATGTGGACCCCATGGGCATCTGTACCCCATTTTTGACCGTAATTACAAACCAGTGAGAGTAAGAGTGGCCGGAAGATCAAAATAGTTTTTCATCTCATGTTTCGAAATTACAGGCTTTGATACTACTTTTAGGCGTGATGGTTTCGCCTATATCATACTATGCATTGCGAGACGTAATATTGGGAAGCTGTGATTGACGATTGCAAAATTTACACACATTAAAAAAAATTGCATCACCTAGTTTCCGAGAGTTCCGGAACCGGTACAGAAAATTGGTACAGAGATCAACATAAACATCATTCCGCCCTTTTTATTGCTTATGAACCACACATTGCATGTCGTACCACCATACAGTGAGGCCTTCAGAAATGGCGGTTGACGTTGCCGTACACACCGGTACCTCTAATACCATGTAGCATGTCCTGTTACATTGATGCATGCCTGTATTCGTCATGGCATACTATTCACAAGTTCATCAAGCCACTGTTGGTCCAGATTGTCCTCAACGGTGATTCGACGTAGATCCCTCAGAGTGATTAGTGGGTCACATCGGCCATAAACAGCCCTTTTCAATCGATCCCATGCATGTTTGATAGGCTTCATGTCTGGCCACTCTAGTCGAGCGGTCGTTATGCTGAAGGAAGTCATTCACAATATGTGCACGTTGGGGACGCGAATTGCCGCCCATGAAAACTAATGCTTCGCCAATAAGCTGCCGATATGGTTGCACTATCGGTCAGATGATGGCATTCACGTATCGAACAGCCGCTACGGCGCTTTCCATGACCACCAGCGGCGTACGTCGGCCCTACATAATGCCGCCCCAAAACATCAGGAAACCACCACCTTGCTGCACTCGCTGGAGAGTTTATCTAAGGCGTTCAGCCTGACCGGGTTGCCTCTCCGACGATAGTCCGGTTGAAGGCGTATGCGACACTCATCTGTGAAGAGAACGTGATGCCAACCCTGAGCGGTCCATTCGGCCCATCTGTACCGCGCTGCATGGTGTCGTGGTTGAAAAATGGACCTCGCCATGCCGTCGGGAGTGAAGTTGCGTATCATGCAGTCTATTGCGGACAGTTTGAGTCGTGACACGGCGTCCTGTGGCTGCACGAAAAGTATTATTCAACATGGTGGCGTTGCTGTCAGGGTTCCTCCGAGCTATAATCCGTAGGAAGCGGTCATCCACTGCAGTACTAGCCCCTGGGCGGCCTGAGTGAGTCATGTCATCGACAGTTCCTGTCTGTCTGTATCTCCTCCATGTCCGAACAACATCCCTTTGGTTCACTATGAGACGCCTGGACACTTCCCTTGTTGAGAGCCCTTCCTGGCACAAAGTAACAATGCGGACGCGATCGGATCGCGGTATTGACCATCTAGACAAGGTTGAACTACGGACAACACGAACCGTGTACCTTCTTATTGGTGGAATGACTGGAACTGATCGGTTGTCGAACCCTCTCCGTCTAATAGGCGCTGTTCATGAATGGTTGTTTACATCTTTGGGCAGGCTTAGTGACATCTCTGAACAGTCAAAGGGACTGTGTCTGTGGTACTATATCCACAGTCGAAGTCTATCTTCAGGAGTTCTTGGAACTGTGGTGATGCAAAACTTTTTTTTGATGCTTGTATTTGCTGCAAGATCCACAGGCACTAGAACATTTTTGAACAACATTCTGCAACACATGCTGCCATTGGGTGAATTGAAATATTGGTTAATTATGTATTCATTTCTATACGGTGTCGTCGGTGATCCAATGATTTTGTATTTCAGTCTATCTCATTTCGTTAGCGTGCGAGACGAATCAGATCAAACAGTGATAAAAACTCACATGTTGTTATACACAGTATTATACTTTCTTATACTCTGAAGTGTTATTACAGGTAATTGTGAGGTCCGGCCAACCACTCATCTTGTTATCTCTCTGTGGTTATATTATTATTTTGACTGTAACCATAGTATGTCTGCTTTCAGGTATTACACGGTAAAAACATTGAAAATTGTTTCACAGGTGACACTGCTTCCTGGACGTACAAATTGAAGAACACTGCAGTAGGCCACAAAGCTATCTCATTCCCTTCTCAATTGCTGCTTCCCTTTTCTGTCCTTCGACTCTTTATAACTGCAGCCTGATTACTGCACAAGTAGCAGATTACCGTTCCATACCTGTAATTTACCCCTGCTATCATCAAAGAGTGTTTCCTGTCAACACCACCAAAAGCTTTCTTTAAAGCCACAAGTGCTATACACGTATCTCTTCTAAGATCTACATCTAAGCAGCCTCTTCATTCTTTTATAAAAAATTGGTGTCAGTATTTTGCAACTATGACTTACTAAATTGATGATTAGACAGTTCTTTGCAAAGGTAATTACACGTTCTTCTTGAAGAATGAGCGCACTTCCGCTCCTTAATTTGTCTTCCAAATCAGGTGGAATAATTTTGTCATACCATGTTCTTCCAAGGACCTCATTAATTTTTACTCCCACACTTAATTTATTTCCTCTTGTGTTTCTCTGATACTGGCTACAAGATTGTTTTCCTTGTAGACCCCTTCTGTTATGTTTTTTCCCGACTTTCAGTTTCCGTTCTTTGCTCAGTACTATCTGAAATCTGCGTAGCATATTAATACAGCTGCCCCTATTTCCCCCAAAGTTATCTTTAACTTTCGTATCTGTGGGATCTTTCTTTGTGAAAGAAATGCAATGTTCTACAGCTTCACTCTTCTAATCATTCCTGCAGTTTCATTTTGCACTTCCCATCAATTTCATTTTTTAAACATTCGTATTCTAAGTTCCCTGCTTTACTTGCCCCATTTTTGTATTCTCTCATTTAGTTAACGAGATTAAATATGTCATTTCTTAGCTAAGAATTCCTACTGTATCTTGAATTTATATCTATTTGATATCCCACTACCTTCAGTATCTCATCTCTCAATGCTACCTGTTCTTTTCCGACTGTATTCATTTTCCGAGTTTCAGTCTATTCCCTAATGCTCTTTTTGAATCTCACCAAAAGAACAGGTTCTTTAAATTTACCGGGTTCTCATCCCCTATATGTCCAACATTCCTGCACTTGTTTTAAATTTTTAATTGATATTCTGTTACCAATAAACAGTAGTCTGTGTTTACATCAGCATCTGGAAATAGTGTGCAATTTGAAATCTTCTTTGCAAATCTCTATCTTACCATTATACAATATGTCTGAAACCTACTGGTGTCTGTATAATAAAGTGTTCAGCTTAACCTTCCTTTTAGTCCTCCATAAATCAAACAATACAAAACGTTCTTCTGTTGGGCTGAGAATAAACAAGCAGATATGTAATGTCATAGGTGGTAACTCACATTTACAAAGCATTAAACATATCGAAGGTACATGCTTAGAGAAGCAAATGGTGATCTTAGAGCACAAAAATGCAGCAAGTTCATTGTCATATTTTTTATTTGTGCTTCTCTTCATACAAATTCAGTTGATATGTAATGAGGGCTATGTAACAAACCCTCTAACAATAAATGAGCAATAATCATCCAACTTAGACCTACATGAAAAAGCATCCTAAACATTAATCTTGAACATCAAACATATGTCTCTTGGCATAATTAGTATTATTAGGAAAGAAAATATTTATGTTCACCTCAGATGCAATTAAAGTAATATTATCATCAGTGGACAAACAGAATTAATTTTAGAAATAGCGACTAAGAAGCAATTAAATGTCTTGAAAGGATTCAACAATAAAATCAGAGCCACAAGCGTACAGCTACAATTCCAATTATTTAAAATCAGTGGTATCATACCGTCTGATGCCGAAATATTGTTGTAAATTAATGTAAATTAACGAAGTGTTATCACAGTGTACAGAAAAAGTTTTCCAGAGATACAGACCCGCATTCCTTTACTTAATCTTCAGTTGTAGTTATCGTTTTTACATTACTTCCAGATGGTATTCCAATATGGGCAGCAAATACTTATCAGACAATCATCATTATTCCATTATGCAATATACTGTTCATTATTGTTGACTGTAAGTTCAAAATTTGTATTTCGTTCCTCTTGCACTACAAAACTAACAGACACACAAATACCATATTGTAATTCGCCTTGTCTGTGACCACAATTGCAGTTCCTCACTTAATTTACTTATCCTTCTTCGTAAATACATTTCACATGAGTCAATGTATGCAATTCACTGTATTTCAGATTATTAATCTCTGATAATACCTCATCATCACAACATTCCCTTCTTCAACATAACTTAATCAACATCATCTATCTATGAAAAATCCAGCAACTCATAGTAATCCACAAAGAATCCTAATGTTTCACCATAAACATATTACATCAGTACTTCATTTCACAGCTGTTTAAGGATATCATGAACAAAGTACTTGACTGAGGACAAAATATTCTCTACATCATAGGTAGTGCATTTTCATCATTATTTTATCCTGATAATGACATAAACATACATTTGTTCCATGTTTCAAGATCTTCATTAAATAATGTGGTCTGATATTACAAATAAAATTTAGTAGCTGACAGTTACATCAGATTATGAACGGAAGAAATTTAAAACTCACATCTCTTTGTCCTACACAAAACTTGACAACACTTCCTTTCTACCATAATAGCATATATAATGTGACTGTAGAAACAAGTCACATTCCCTGTCTACCATTAACTAATACAATATTATTAGAATTTCTTCAAACACAGCATAATACTTATTCAATGGTATTCTAAATCGTTAACATTATTTACTTCCATTCGCTTTGTTAATGTTACCTCAATGCAAATTATGTGTGAACTGAACTACCGACACAATGGTTCAGGAAATATAAAACGTTATTTCAATTCAAGAAGTTGTACAAAAATTTCTTGAGGTAAGGAAAAACATAGCCAGATCTGAAACAACAGGAGATCATAGCAAAAAGAGCAAAATGTCATGTTATTAGCACTGTCTAACAATGAGAGGACAAGAATAACAGAAAATGATAGTTGAAATATCTGCGCAGGAAGGATAAAGAATATAATAGGACAGTCTTCCGTGGCTGGAATCAGTAGCTATAAAATCTTTCTGAGTATTGTACGACGTCGTAACGTGAAACACTTGGAGAACCCAACGTTCGACCACGGTCTTCTTCTGGGTCTGAGTAATTCACCTTGAAGAAGACCCAGAAAAACGGCCCTGTAACCGTTGCCGGAACTATGAGTTCTCTAGTACAGTTTTTTTTCCATTATATAGCTGTACGACTCTCAGAAAAGCCTTATGTTGAGGTAAACAATGATACAACATAGAATATGATACTGAAAAATATCCATATGTGGCTTTTGGCTCTGCGATCATCAGTACACATGCCATTCAAAGAGTGTATGTCTCCCTGGGGGTTTATGACAGCGCAAACCACTATATTTTAGCAGAAACAAAAAACTTGGAAATTCAGAAGCAACACAAAATAGTCCAGGAAGAAATCTAACATGATATGAAATGCAATACATTAATCATAGCCCAAAATCTATCGTACGATACAGACTGTGGAATCCTTAGTTAATCATCAAGTACTCATGGTACAACATAAATCATGTCATAAAGCAAAAAGGATAAAGACTTCATTTTACCAAATGAACTTTGCTTAGCTCGTTGGCTACAATAAAATTAAAGTCTTTAAATTCATGTTTGGAGACATACACTCCTGGAAATGGAAAAAAGAACACATTGACAGCGGTGTGTCAGACCCACCATACTTGCTCCGGACACTGCGAGAGGGCTGTACAAGCAATGATCACACGCACGGCACAGCGGACACACCAGGAACCGCGGTGTTGGCCGTCGAATGGCGCTAGCTGCGCAGCATTTGTGCACCGCCGCCGTCAGTGTCAGCCAGTTTGCCGTGGCATACGGAGCTTCATCGCAGTCTTTAACACTGGTAGCATGCCGCGACAGCGTGGACGTGAACCGTATGTGCAGTTGACGGACTTTGAGCGAGGGCGTATAGTGGGCATGCGGGAGGCCGGGTGGACGTACCGCCGAATTGCTCAACACGTGGGGCGTGAGGTCTCCACAGTACATCGATGTTGTCGCCAGTGGTCGGCGGAAGGTGCACGTGCCCGTCGACCTGGGACCGGATCGCAGCGACGCACGGATGCACGCCAAGACCGTAGGATCCTACGCAGTGCCGTAGGGGACCGCACCGCCACTTCCCAGCAAATTAGGGACACTGTTGCTCCTGGGGTATCGGCGAGGACCATTCGCAACCGTCTCCATGAAGCTGGGCTACGGTCCCGCACACCGTTAGGCCGTCTTCCGCTCACGCCCCAACATCGTGCAGCCCGCCTCCAGTGGTATCGTGACAGGCGTGAATGGAGGGACGAATGGAGACGTGTCGTCTTCAGCGATGAGAGTCGCTTCTGCCTTGGTGCCAATGATGGTCGTATGCGTGTTTGGCGCCGTGCAGGTCAGCGCCACAATCAGGACTGCATACGACCGAGGCACACAGGGCCAACACCCGGCATCATGGTGTGGGGAGCGATCTCCTACACTGGCCTTACACCACTGGTGATCGTCGAGGGGACACTGAATAGTGCACGGTACATCCAAACCGTCATCGAACCCATCGTTCTACCATTCCTAGACCGGCAAGGGAACTTGCTGTTCCAACAGGACAATGCACGTCCGCATGTATCCCGTGCCACCCAACGTGCTCTAGAAGGTGTAAGTCAACTACCCTGGCCAGCAAGATCTCCGGATCTGTCCCCCATGGAGCATGTTTGGGACTGGATGAAGCGTCGTCTCACGCGGTCTGCACGTCCAGCACGAACGCTGGTCCAACTGAGGCGCCAGGTGGAAATGGCATGGCAAGCCGTTCCACAGGACTACATCCAGCATCTCTACGATCGTCTCCATGGGAGAATAGCAGCCTGCATTGCTGCGAAAGGTGGATATACACTGTACTAGTGCCGACATTGTGCATGCTCTGTTGCCTGTGTCTATGTGCCTGTGGTTCTGTCAGTGTGATCATGTGATGTATCTGACCCCAGGAATGTGTCAATAAAGTTTCCCCTTCCTGGGACAATGAATTCACGGTGTTCATATTTCAATTTCCAGGAGTGTATATGCATACACAACAGCACTTTTCCTATTGCACATTTTCTTGATTAATACAGTCTGTCGATCCTTTGCATTACATTCCTATCACTTTACACACACCTGCTTTTACATTTTACGGGCAGTCTCTTCCTTAATTCAACTGCTGAATTAAAAGAGTGTAAATTATGATGTGAGTTCTATGAAGAAAGACATTCGGGGCCGTCGATTTGCTTCGGAAGTGTGTGTCTGGGTACAATCGTGTTTCCACAGTGTAACGGAACATATTAAAGGCTTTACTGTACCGAAGTATGCGATACCCTCCAAATTCAACCAGTTTAACGAGTATTTATGATTATAGAAAAGTTATTGTGTATGTTAACAATGATTGCATAACATGTCTCCATAAACAGTCAACCCATTAAATTATACTGAATTACTAACCCACACAAAAGTTAATATCACTTCATCACTGATACAGCAAATGTCATCATGTAAAAACACTGAATTCATCTTAAATAATTAATATGAAGTACGAAAAATAGTGTACAACTTAGGTATTTTGGATCTCCTTAAATAAAAATCACCCAGTGAAACCTATTTGATCACTAGGAGCGGTTTCACTTAGTATTCACGAAATCAATCCTGTTTTAGACGAAAACCAATGTATTTCTTAATAATTCATGTTAATTACTTATTTATTCAAATTAGAGAAGTCAATTGACAAACTTCTAAAAAACGGATTTCTTGTAACAAAGAATTATTCTGTCAAGTCAACAAATCTGTCTGTCATTTTAATAACATGTTAAATTATGTCACTCGATGCAAATTAATAACTTTTCTGCACAAATTATGATAACAGATGTACATGTGACTTGTAAACTATATCTCTTTTTAGTAGTTCTTTGACAATGCTACAAATATGAGCAGCAAGAAGGGTCGAGAGGCAGTCGGAATGTCACTTTGGTACAGTGTGTTTGTGTGTTATTGTTTGAGGTGGATAAACAATCCAAAGAACATGTAAAGGAAGTTGTGTTGTGTCATAGTCTTTGGTGGGCAGTGGAATGAAGATGGCCACCAGAGAAATAAATATTTCAAGTTTACATATTTGTTGGTTTCGTTCATTCTTTATCGTCAAAAGCACATAAAAAAACACGGGACCTCATGTTTTTAACCCTAGACAACCAGATTTAGAGTCAGCATCAACATCGAGACACAGCAGTGATCCAGCAAGCAGCAGTGAGTACTACAATGCATTGTAATGGCGCCAACCTAACATCAAGTGCTAACAAGCTCCGTAAAGGGGAGTGAAATAGTGCGATTATAGCAATTAGCAATATCTACGACCAGGCGACCATTACAAAAGTGGGGGCTCGTCCGGGATCTTTAAGGGCATCGATGATAATAGTGCAGCGATAAATTTCGTAAGTGCTTAGCATTCCAAAAAAAAAAAAAAAAGTTTATTTGTGCGGGGTGGTAACAGTGAAAATATGTCAAAAAATAAATAAATAAATAAAGTGTGTTTGTGCGACTACCTAAAACCATCATCACACCGCTCGGAAGATTAACGTCTGGATTATGTCAACAGAAGTCATCAATCAAGACCTCAGCTTCAATAAAACCGAATAGAAGTGAAGAAACCAACAGGAACACTGATCACGACATCATAGCATAAAGCAAGGTATTTTGTTGTTGTTGTCATTTAAAATAATTAATAGTTAACATGTCTCTACCTGAGAGTGGTGAGATCGTAGGAAATATAAAAATTGAACCAGGGGATGGTGAACAATTAAACTTATCAGAGTGGCTAGCAGGGTTTGCAACTCAAATAAGCTCGCAACTTAAACAATCCAGTGAAGAAATAAGTGTGAAACTGAAAGAAGTTCTCAATGAGAAGTGTGAGGAAATTAAAACTACCCTCAGTAAGGACACTAGAGAACAGTTGATACACTTCAGAAAAGAATTTCAAGTTAAAGTTGAAAGTTTA
Source organism: Schistocerca cancellata (assembly GCF_023864275.1). Lineage (NCBI taxonomy): Eukaryota > Metazoa > Arthropoda > Insecta > Orthoptera > Acrididae > Schistocerca > Schistocerca cancellata. Next base: position 886,393,586 of record NC_064628.1, on the reverse strand, counting down.
AATGAAAACATACAAGCTAACACAGACAGCATTGCTGTCATCTACAACAGAGTAGATACTGAAGTTGAAAGATTAGATCAGAGAATAGACAAAACTTCAGAAAACCTTAAACAAGAATACAACCTGTATACCACTAATGTAGATACAAAAGTAGAAAATATACACACTAAATGTACACAATTGGAGGATGCATTGATGTCCAAACAAACGATTTACAATCAAAATACAATGTATGGGCACATCCAAGTGAAATGCTTTCCTGGTGAAAATCTGCACCCTATTGACTTTATTCACCAATGTAAGGATATGTTTGTGGTAGGAATGTCAGATAACATAAAAATTAAGTTAGTAAAACGGTTTCTAGAAGGGGAGGCCCTATCCTGGGCAAATGAGAATAATGATTCTTGGAATACTTTTGAAGAGTTTGAAGCTAAGTTTATTTGCAAATTTTGGTCACAATCCATACAAGCCAGATTAAAGTCAGAATTTCTAAATGGACCAGTGTATAGAGGGAAAGTAGGGGGAATGCAAAAATTTTGCAGAGATCAATTGAAAAAGCTTGCTCACTTGAATAACTCTTTTGATATTATGACACAAATTGATGTTTTAAAAAGAAGGTTACCAGAGAGACTGCAGTGGGAATTGGTCCATGGACCAGACAATTCAATGGAAGAGTTCCTGAAATTTGTAGATAGATTAGATAGGGCCTTGGAAAGAGAAAATAACCAAAGTTTTGGCTCTGGCAACAACCAGTATGGGGGGTGGAACAGGAATGTAAATAGAGATTATTATGGGAGGAGAGACTTTGAAAATTCTGGAAATAATGCTCCAAATAGGGGAGATAGGAGATATGAAAATATTTCAGAAACAATACACAGGAGGGAGGATGGAGGAGAGATAACAGGAATTATAGAAGTAGGTATTGGGGAAGAGAACAAGATAGAAGGGGGTTTGCTGAAACTAGTGAACAAAACGCCAATACAAACGGACAGACCGAGGGAACCAGCCGGGAAACGGTGGACAGTCCCACTAGATGTCCGTAGTTTTGGGGCTAAACAATATTATGATAGGACAACACATAACCGAAACTGGAAAAGGAGAGGATACAATGTAAAGAGTAAGTACCATGAAAACTCTGATGTTGTTAGAATGAATAAATTAGAATTTAATAAAAGGTTTTGGGATACTATGAGTAAAAGTGATACAGTTAATAAAAACAGTGTTCAAGCACAGGTAGTTAGTGAAAGTGCAGAAGTTGAAGGTATTGCAGAGTTCCATAGTTGGGCTGAAAAAGATACTGGTGTTAATATCAAGTCAGACACACCACAAATAGAATCTATTTTGGGGGGGTTTATTTGATAAGAAGGGGGATGACGAAGTGTTTAATGGAGCCAAAGACTCAGTTGCTGAGATTCAGATACATAGGGGGGAAACTGAAGATGGGGTTGTTGCGGAGGAGGAGGAAGAAGTAATAGAGGGACATTTAAATAATGATCCTAAATCAAGTGATGTTGTTGATGAGAGTGTGGAGGAAGAAATAAAAGTATTTGTAGAATTGAAAAGTGATGATGAGGTAAAGGTAAGTGGTGTGACCAACATGGGTCATAATGAGGTCAATGTAAGTGAAGTGCAGACTAGGGAATGTGTATCTGAGGACAAGCTATTGCCTATTGGGAACTATGAAACACTAATCTATGAGAATGGCAATAATAATAATATTAAAGAAAATATAAAGGGATGGAATGTAAATGTGTGTTTTCAAGAGAAAGGGGAAAAGTTTTTAGAAGTTTTGTGGAACAACTATGGAAACTGTATAAACAAAGATGCCTTTTGGAAAGAATTAGCAAAGGTAAGTGCAACCTTGTATCCTACATGGTGGACAAGAATCCGTAGTGGACTTTATAAAAAAGGGGTGAAAACAGTAGTTTAAGTGACAACACAGTGTTAAAAGGAACAGATGAAAATAAAGGTTTATGTTTAAATGTCAATGCTTTGCAAACAGAGAGGGATGTGTCTAAGTGTAGGAAAGAGACATTAGACTTAGGAACTAAAGAAATTGAAAATGATCTATTGTTTGAAAATACAGAAATAGACAAAGATGTTGAGTTAGGTTGTCCATATGTTAAAGTAAACATTGACAAGTGGGAAGGAAGAGTGTTAGTAGACACAGGAAGTCCTGTTTCTGCCATCACTTCTAGACTTAGAGATAAGCTCAGAAATTCTCAACATTTTCCTGAGATGCCAGTTGTTGGATTAAAAGTGAAAGGAGCTACAGGCAGAGCCAGCAAGGTAGTTAAGAAACAAGTGTTACTTACTTTTAAAATTGAAACCATATAAACATGGTTAAGCACATTTCCCTGTTTGAATACAGTTACTTACCCATTTTCCATAAAGCATGTTATCAGCAAAGTTTTTTACTGGGTGTGTCAAATAGCAACTACCACTCATCCTACTAACCCTGGAGAAGTTCCAGATCTCGGAGAGAATGTTGTTATATTTATATTGTCACTATTGAATATTAAATTTTGAGACATCTTCTTTACTTGCAACGGGCAAGAAGGTGACAAACATTTATTACTTTCCTTTTGTATTGTTGAATATGGGACATACTTGCACCAAATAAAAGACAATGAAAAAATTGTTGTGCAAGACCCATCATTTTGTGACTATTGTGTTCTTAGGCATAAGATTTGTGTACAATTTTCTACAGCTAATCAGATGTTCACCAAGTTTGATGTTTGTGTTATGTTGTGACCAATATAAGTGTCCAATTTTAGTATTAGTATGTTCTTGTACTGTCTTGACTATGCATCTCAATGGGAGACAAGTTTTTTAAATATTTCCTTTTTTTGCAAATGCATATTATATTCATACATGTGACTTCTCTAGTGTTTGTGTTTATATATCATGTCCATACTTATATTTATGTTCCTTGTTTTCCTTTCCTTTATGTGGCTCAAAAAGAGCAGACAGTTGCAATATTTTCTTGTGGACATATGACCTGTCCATCTATGTAATATATTTATGTTCCTTCCATTATCTTGATTAATCTGTGACTCAATGAGAACTGACTTTGAAATAATTTATATATATTTTTGATATATCTTAAAATCGCATGTGATATATTTGTGTCTGTTTTTAATCATTTTCCATGTGGCTCACTGGGAGCAAAGATTAACATTTTTTTTTACTTTCATATATTACTAATTATTTTTATTATGCTGTCATACTGAATGACATAACACAAAGTGCACTTGAAACAACACAAATAAAATATTTGCAGGAAAAAATCATTTTGAAACGGTGTAACGGTCATTGCATACATACACATTATGCATAGTAAAACAAAAAAATTATTAAAGTAGTACTTTTCCAAATTTTAACAATTTGACACATTTGTCCTAGTCGGCTAATATCATTAACATTCTGTAAATCATATTACCCGAGGGGGGTATTGTAACGGAACATATTAAAGGCTTTACTGTACCGAAGTATGCGATACCCTCCAAATTCAACCAGTTTAACGAGTATTTATGATTATAGAAAAGTTATTGTGTATGTTAACAATGATTGCATAACATGTCTCCATAAACAGTCAACCCATTAAATTATACTGAATTACTAACCCACACAAAAGTTAATATCACTTCATCACTGATACAGCAAATGTCATCATGTAAAAACACTGAATTCATCTTAAATAATTAATATGAAGTACGAAAAATAGTGTACAACTTAGGTATTTTGGATCTCCTTAAATAAAAATCACCCAGTGAAACCTATTTGTTCACTAGGAGCGGTTTCACTTAGTGTTCACGAAATCAATCCTGTTTTAGACGAAAACCAATGTATTTCTTAATAATTCATGTTAATTACTTATTTATTCAAATTAGAGAAGTCAATTGACAAACTTCTAAAAAACGGACTTTTTGTAACAAAGAATTATTCTGTCAAGTCAACAAATCTGTCTGTCATTTTAATAACATGTTAAATTATGTCACTCGATGCAAATTAATAACTTTTCTGCACAAATTATGATAACAGATGTACATGTGACTTGTAAACTATATCTCTTTTTAGTAGTTCTTTGACAATGTTATAAATATGAGCAGCAAGAAGGGTCGAGAGGCAGTCGGAATGTCACTTTGGTACAGTGTATTTGTGTGTTATTGTTTGAGGTGGATAAACAATCCAAAGAACATGTAAAGGAAGTTGTGTTGTGTCATAGTCTTTGGTGGGCAGTGGAATGAAGATGGCCACCAGAGAAATAAATATTTGAAGTTTACATATTTGTTGGTTTCGTTCATTCTTTATCGTCAAAAGCACATAAAAAAACACGGGACCTCATGTTTTTAACCCTAGACAACCAGATTTAGAGCCAGCATCAACATCGGGACACAGCAGCGATCCAGCAAGCAGCAGTGAGTACTACAATGCATTGTAATGGCGCCAACCTAACATCAAGTGCTAACAAGCTCCGTAAAGGGGAGTGAAATAGTGCGATTATAGCAATTAGCAATATCTACGACCAGGCGACCATTACAACGGGCAACCAGAAACTTTTATCCATGAAGGCGTTGAACGTCTCATCTCACAGTAGGATAAATTTATTCACAGTCGTGGCTATTACTTTTGAAATAACAAACAGATTACTTATTTTTTTCGATCTGTCTCATTCTCATTTGACTGTCCCTTACACTGTCGAAACCTATTCCATACATTTTTTAAATCTTTAATGTAAATTCTTCGAGATTCTCAAGCTGTCGCGCTCACGAGAAGAAAATTTGTCCTTCTACTACTGGACTTATTATTTACTAGCGTTATTATTTACAAGATAAATGAAAAAGCTGAACTATCTAAGTACACATTAAAAATCTCAGTGGCATCACATCACACGAGGAAAATAAGATAAAAGACTCACGTCATCGTAGAGTATATGAAAGTGTAACGACGCGTTGCAGAAATTGGCAGAATTTACAGTCCCGTGCCATGAGTAGTTGGAGCTGTCAGCGGAAAGAGTGCTTGACACAGACTACTAAAACTCTCGCCATTTGTGCAGTCTTTCCGCCATTTTCTCCTGGCGTACGGAGACGCACAAGAACGCTCAAGATCTCTGTCCGCTGTTGTCGATTTTATAAAACTCACTTACTTTGCCACTTTTATTTCAGTAGCCTAACATGTGACACTAATTATTTTTCACTTATGAATGGCACTGCTTTCTTGCGACCTGTTTTACGGACTAAAGTGTCACGTGACAGCGCAATACTGTCGCTCCAGTAATTTTTCCTGGAAGTCGAAATTTTCTACCGGTTATTCTTGGAGGTACAGCAGCAAGCGTCAGTCCAAAGTGACTCACTTTAAACGCTCCGGATACTAATCATGCATTCAGAGAGTCCGCTATAGTTATATTGCATTAAGTTTTAAGTAGACAACAATGAATCTTCAGCTGAACCAGCAGATTTCATGCTGCATTTGGTAAACAAAGTGTTCCGAAACACAAGTACAGAATATCTTGAGCTGTCACCGTAAAATCTTTATAGATTGGATGGACGTGATTTTCATTTTCGTGGAAGTAATGAGAATGGCGAACGAACTTTCGTCTGCAATCGCTTTTACCCATAAAAGTCCACTTTCTACAGATGTTAATACCTATAATACTTAAACAGCCTACATATATATCTTACCTTCTTATTAGTCCCTAGTCTTCCAGCAGTCAAAATCCACCCTTTGTTAATTCTCGCTAAATCAACGCTTGCCCTTTGCCCTACACCCTGAATCCTCATTAACGTCATTCGTTTGATATAAACTAGTGCACATGGGCCTCCTCCTACTTTCAGCGAATTTCTTTCTTGTTGTTTCAGCCTATTTTCTAATGCCGTTAAATGTTGAAGCCTCACTGTCGTTATGTCAAAACTGGTGAAACCCATTGATTTTAAACTTTCCGCAGACATTGGTTCAAAGCTATGGAGTTTACCAGAAGATCCATCCTTCGCTGCCCGTTAAGTCATGTTTTCAACTGCCCTGAATTCTCAAAAACTAGTTCTACCACTTCTTTCGCAAAATTTAGAGACTTAATGTAAATTATCCATCAATTTACTATTATTATTGCTGATTTTCGGGATTAATTTTAACTAGTTCAATTTCGTGCTTTCATTCGGTCTTGAAGATGATCTACACTAAAGACAGAGAGAATGCTAAGGTCGCCAGCTTGATTATATGCTCCGTTAACGTATTGTTCCTTTTTCCAGGTTAAGCGATTTAAGTGGTTCCTCTGTGGCAGCTGAGAACGGTGCTGTTCGCACGGAACATGCGTGTTTGATTCTGCATTCAGTTATGGATTTCCCACTACTCCAACGATAACTAACGGCAGATTTATTAATTCTTCAGCATGATTGAATAGGTTGAATCGATAGCTGCTTCCTCAAGCTATAATATCATTCTCAGACCCCTTACTAATCAATCAACGAATGAAACCAACAGGGAAAGAACGACTGACAATATTGCACCGCGTAGGATTACAATTTATCTACTTTTCCCCTCACGAATATTACGCGAGATGTGAATCGGAGAAAGTAATATATTACTCCATTGGTACTGGTTTCCGGACTTTGCACTTATTTGAGTAAGGCATAGCGCGATCCACAATACCTTTTCTCGTAGCGGAGTTTGATTGGTACTCTGTTATATTCTCACGTCGGAAATTCGTGCAACACCTTAGTCGAATCTTCCTTACGTTAACCCAACTCAATAACTGTCCCGGACATACACTGGTTTCCAAAATTGAAGCAACAAACGTAAATTTAGCAAGGCTGCGTTTATTTTGCCACAAAACAATATCAACAGGTGATAGTAAAGTAGCAATAACGTTAGAACACTGTTGCAGAAACAACGAAACAAACATGCCAAATTCAAACAGACGCAAAATCTCCAAGATTGGCGATCTTTTATAGAAGCTCGAAATTTAGCGAGGGCTTCAATGCGAGATACTTATAACAGTTTCCACAACGAAACTTTGTCTCGAAAGCTGACAGAAAATCCAAAGAGATTCTGGTCGTATGTGAAGTATGTTAGCGGCAAGAAACAATCAATGCCTTCTCTGCACGATAGCAATGGAGATACCATCGAAGACAGTGCTGCCAAAGCAGAGTTACTAAACACAGCCTTCCGAAATGCCTTCACAAAAGAAGACGAAGTAAATATTCCAGAATTCGAATCGACAACAGCTGCCAACATGAGTAACGTAGAAGTAAATATCCTCGGAGTAGTGAAGCAACTTAAATCACTTAATAAAAGCAAGTCTTCTGGCCCAGACTGTATACCAATTAGGTTCCTTTCCGAGTATGCTGAGGCATTAGCTTCATACTTAACAATCATATACAACCGTTCGCTCGACGAAAGGTCCGTACCCAAAGACTGGTAAGTTTCACAGGTCACACCAATATTCAAGAAAGGTAGTAGGAGTAATCCACTAAATTGCAGGCCCATATCGTTAACGTCGATATGCAGTAGGATATTAGAACATGTATAGCGTTCGAACATTATGAATTACCTCGAAGAAAACGGTCTATTGACACACAGTCAACATGGGTTTAGAAAACATCGTTCTTATGAAATACAACTAGCTCTTTATTCACATGAAGTGCTGAGTGTTATTGACAAGGGATTTCAGATCGATTCCTTATTTCTGGATTTCCGGAATGCTTTTGACACTGTACCACACAAGCGGCTCGTAGTGAAATTGCGTGCTTCAGAATATCGTCTCAGCTATGTGACTGGATCTGGGATTTCCTGTCAGAGAGGTCACAGTTCGTAGTAATTGACCGAAAGTCATCGAGTAAAGCAGAAGTGATTTGTGGCGTTCCCCAAGGTAGTGTTATAGGCCCTTTCCTGTTCCTTATCTATATATCTATATGAACAATTTGGGAGACAATCTGAGCAGCCGCAAATGACACTGTCGTTTATCGACTAATAAACTCATCAGAAGATCAAAACAAACTGAAAAACGATTTAGATGAAATGTCGGAATGGTGCGAAAAGTGGCAGTTGACCTTAAATAACGAAAAGTGTGAGGTCATCCACATTAGTGCTAAAAGGAACGCGTTAAACTTCGGTTACACGATTAAATCAGTCTAATCTAATAGCCGTAAATTCAACTAACTACCTAGGAATAACAATTACGAACAATTTAAATTGGAAGGAACACATAGAAAATGTTGTGGGGAAGGCTAAACAAAGACTGCGTTTTATTGGCAGGACAGAAAATGTAACAGACCTACTAAGGAGACTGCCTACACTACGCTTGTCCGTCCTCTTTTAGAATACTGTTGCGCGATGTGGGATCCTTACCAGATAGGACTGACTGAGTACATCGAAAAAGTTCAAAGAAATGCAGCACGTTTTGTATTAGCGCGAAATAGGGGACCGAGTGTCACAGAAATGATACAGGATTTGGGCTGGAAATCATGAAAAGAAAGGCGTTTTTCGTTGCGACGCAATCTTCTCACGCAATTCCAATCACCAACTTTCTCCTCCGAATGCGAAAATATTTTGTTGACACCGACTTACATAGGGAGGAACGATCACCAAGATAAAATAGGGGAAATTAGAGCTCGTACGGAAAGATATAGGTGTTCATTCTTCCCGCGCGCTATACGAGATTGGAATAATAGAGAATTGTGAAGGTGGTTCGATGAACCCTCTGCCAGGCACTTAAATGTGATTTGCAAAGTATCCATGTAGATGTAGATGTAGATATAAAGAATACAGAACGTAATCAACTGCAACACGCATAACGGTAGACAAAAATGTTCTTCCCTTTTTTTTCCAACTTAAAGGATTTGCATACACATTCTGACAACTGGTCAATGTACTCAGTGTGGGGCGTGACCACCTCTGGAAGAAATACAGGCCTGAAAACGAAGGGACACGCTGTATACGATGTCATCAGTTTCATGTTGAGGCAATAACGCCCATTCTTCCTGCAGAGCTGCTCATAAGTCTTGGAGAGTGGTGGATGCTGACGTGATGCAACCTGTCTCCCTAGTGCATCCTAGACATGCTCTATGGGATTAAAATTTGGAGAGCGAGTAGGTCACGCCTTGCGAGCAATATCTTCCGTTTCCAAAGAAACGTTAACCACCCGCCGAGATCGAGCATTACCGTCCATCAGTACGAAGTCTGGGCCCACAGCACCTCGCAACAACCCCGCGTGAGATCCCAAGATCTCCTCACGGTACCTGGTAGCAGTTAATTCTTTCTGATTCATCCGTACAATTTCATGAAGAGGTATTCCGGTGGCCAACATAATCCCTGTCCACACCATTAGGGATCATCCTCGATATCGGTCTCTTTCCACAATGTTTGGGTCCCGATTCGTGTTCCACGTGCCTTGCAGATGCGAATCCGTCAAGAATCACTCTTCAGACCAAATCGAGTCTCATCTGTGGAAAGAACATCGGCCCACCGTTCGACAGTCCAGGTGGCATGTTGACGACCCCACTCTACACCTTCCCTTCTGTGAAGACACGCCACAGGTAAACTGGCAGCAGGTCTCTTGCATCGATACACCACCTCCAGGGGATGCTGCGAGGTCAGATGCCAGGTGCATTGCAGCAGTAAGGCTGTACCGTTGTGCCCTTACAGACAAATTACGGTCCGCTCTTTCTGACGTCACGCGTGGTTGGCCCTGTACTGTTATCCGGGATGCAGTTTCGGACTCTATAAAACTGTCGCTTCATCCGAGAAACGGACGAACGATTCACATTAAGCCATCACGCCGCATCAGTATGTGACTCTGCTGCTTCCATTCTTCCTGTGGCCCTCCACGGCGGAGAGTGTGGTAGGCGTCTTTTCTGTGCCACACTGCACCGTTTGTGACTGTGTACACAGCGATTGTGGACGTTGGACTTCCCTGAGAACACTACTCCGCGTGATTGGTGTCCTGACGTCGTGGTTGTCCATTGACTGGGATGCCATCTCCCGTGCAGAACACGATTGTAACGACATATTTTATTTTATTTATTTATTTATTGATTTATTTAACCTGGCAAGATTAGAGCCATAAGGCCCTATCTTACATCTAACCAGGCATTCTACTTACACTCCTGGAAATTGAAATAAGAACACCGTGAATTCATTGTCCCAGGAAGGGGAAACTTTATTGACACATTCCTGGGGTCAGATACATCACATGATCACACTGACAGAACCACAGGCACATAGACACAGGCAACAGAGCATGCACAACGTCGGCACTAGTACAGTGTATATCCACCTTTCGCAGCAATGCAGGCTGCTTTTCTCCCATGGAGACGATCGTAGAGATGCTGGATGTAGTCCTGTGGAACGGCTTGCCATGCCATTTCCACCTGGCGCCTCAGTTGGACCAGCGTTCGTGCTGGACGTGCAGACCGCGTGAGACGACGCTTCATACAGTCCCAAACATGCTCAATGGGGGACAGATCCGGAGATCTTGCTGGCCAGGGTAGTTGACTTACACCTTCTAGAGCACGTTGGGTGGCACGGGATACATGAGGACGTGCATTGTCCTGTTGGAACAGCAAGTTCCCTTGCCGGTCTAGGAATGGTAGAACGATGGGTTCGATGACGGTTTGGATGTACCGTGCACTATTCAGTGTCCCCTCGACGATCACCAGTGGTGTACGGCCAGTGTAGGAGATCGCTCCCCACACCATGATGCCGGGTGTTGGCCCTGTGTACCTCGGTCGTATGCAATCCTGATTGTGGCGCTCACCTGCACGGCACCAAACACGCATACGACCATCATTGGCACCAAGGCAGAAGCGACTCTCATCGCTGAAGACGACACGTCTCCATTCGTCCTTCCATTCACGCCTGTCGCGACACCACTGGAGGCGGGCTGCACGATGTTGGGGCGTGAGCGGAAGACGGCCTAACAGTGTGCGGGATCGTAGCCCAGCTTCATGGAGACGGTTGCGAATGGTCCTCGCCGATACCCCAGGAGCAGCAGTGTCCCTAATTTGCTGGGAAGTGGCGATGCGGTCCCCTACGGCACTGCGTAGGATCCTACGGTCTTGGCGTGCATCCGTGCGTCGCTGCGGTCCGGTCCCAGGTCGACGGGCACGTGCACCTTCCGCCGACCACTGGCGACAACATCGATGTACTGTGGAGACCTCACGCCCCACGTGTTGAGCAATTCGGCGGTACGTCCACCCGGCCTCCCGCATGCCCACTATATGCCCTCGCTCAAAGTCCGTCAACTGCACATACGGTTCACGTCCACGCTGTCGCGGCATGCTACCACTGTTGAAGACTGCGATGGAGCTCCGTATGCCACGGCAAACTGGCTGACACTGACGGCGGCGGTGCACAAATGCTGCGCAGCTAGCGCCATTCGACGGCCAACACCGCGGTTCCTGGTGTGTCCGCTGTGCCGTGCGTGTGATCATTGCTTGTACAGCCCTCTCGCAGTGTCCGGAGCAAGTATGGCGGGTCTGACACACCGGTGTCAATGTGTTCTGTTTTCCATTTCCAGGAGTGTATTTTACATTCATATGTTTTAGCAAGCATGTTAAACTACATCTACTCGTAGTACAAGTAAAAGTGAAATAAACAATTACAAAGGCACACTTGGAAAAATACATACATATAGAGTTTATATTCGTAGATGGTAAGTACTGTTATAATTAGACATTATGAAAGAGACAGATTTTAGATAGGAGTACTAGCAGCAGGGAGTATGAGGGATACTGATGGTAAAGGGAAGAGAAGAATAGAGACATGAAGAAACATAATTAAGGAAATATAAAGGGAAAGAAGATTGCGTGGCTAACAGAGATAGACGAAGAGGACGAAGAGAAAGGAGCAAGATGGGAGACACCAGCTTTGCTATTTGACAGAGGAGAGGATTGGCTTTGTACATTAATTTTGTGGAAAACATTATGAGGACGATAGCAGGAAATGCTTCAACTTCTTCTTAAAAGCAGCAGTGGCTTGAATTTTGCGCAAGGTGAGGGGCAGTTTGTTCCAGAGGCGGACAGCGGCAACTGAGAAGGAGTTTGCGAAAGTTTTTGTTTTGTGAGTGGGCACAGTTAGGATACTAACATGATCATATCGGCGAATGTGGCAAGTGTAACGCACACAGGCATTCATGGTTAGTTCTAGCCGTCTTTTGTTTTCACTACTCATGCCTTGTTGAATTACATCACAATAGTGGAGGTTCGGTAGAACGAGTGCTTGCACGAGCTGGCGTTTCAAGTCCTGTGGAAATATTTTCCGAAACTTTTTGAGAGCATAGAGGCAAGCGGACGTCTTCCGGCACACTGCAACTGTATTCTCCGCCCAGGTGAGATGCTCATCCAAAGTTACACCCAGGTTCTTAACTGTTTTCTGATATGGTATTGGAATACCGTCGAGCAGAATAGGAGGCAGCCGTTCGCGGAAATCTGAACTTATTAATTTCTGATGGGCTATTAAGATTACTTGTGTCTTTTTTGCATTTAATTTAAGCGCCAGGTTTTTCGCCCATGTCACTACTAAAGACAGATCATTATTCATCTGAGCGATTGCAGTGCTTATATCTTCAGATCTGACGCTTAGGTAGAGCTGGAGGTTGTTGACAGTTTGAATGATTATATTGTAAATTAGATACAGGACTGCGAAACAGCAGTTTGTTGCTTCAGTTTTGGACACCAATGTGTGAAGAATATTCAAGAACTGGCTGTTTGAAAGCTATGCAATCACACATCCAATGTTCTATCTTTCTGATAAATATCTAAGTTTCATCGGGCATTCCTATGACTAGCTTCACATAGTAATGCTATCTTAAATATTTAAAGACGTTTCAGCATCTGATCGCCTATCGTGTAGTCGAATGATGTACGGCCGTTTAGTCTATTAACGCTGATATTTCATTACTCTTATTTGAGTGTAGGATCAGCTACAAGTCTTTCTGGCTGTCCAAATAATCCTTTAAGAGTGTAACTTCTGCATACACAAGTTCGTCGTCTGTGAACATTCTTAGATAGTCACTATTCACACGATACTGGTAATTGAAAAAGTGTCGATTGCCAATACTAAATCTTCTGACTTCAAACATGTTGTCAAAATGGTTCAAATGGCTCTAAGCATTATGGGACTTAATATCTGAGATCATCAGTCCCCTAGACTTCGAACTACGAGGGTGGGTCAAATGAAAACCTTAAATTTGTAATAATAAATCGAAATTTCGCACAGTTATCCTGTAAGTTGGTAAGCGTGCTACAAACAGCGTGCAGAATGGGCTGCAGGTGGCAGCATAGCGCAGATTCACACATACCGTCGCAGTACTAGTATATAGATGGCCGCCCTACTTGCGACTTGCACCAGGGAAGAACAGCGTTCTGTTATTAGGTTTTTGCGTAGTGAAGGTGTGAAACCTATTGAAATTCATCGACAAATGAAGGTTCAGTGCGGTGATGCAAGTCTGTCACAGCAGCAAGTCTGCGAATGGAGTAGTAACTTCGCAAATGATGTGACTTCAGTGGAAGATGCTCCTCGTCCAGGTCAGGCACAACGAGTTGTGACTCCACAGAACATTGGAGCAGTTGAAGCCATAGCGAAGGAAAACCACCGAGTGACACTGAATGACATTGCAGCATGTTTACAGACTAGTCAGGGGTCAGTACACCACATTGTGCATGATGTGCTCCAGTTTCACAAAGTGTCTACAAGGTGGGTGCCACGGCAGCTGACTCCTGAAATGAGAGAACGACGTTTTGATACTTGTGATGAGCTTCTTGGGCGCTTTGAACGAGAAGGTGATTGCTTCCTTGCAAGAATCGTTAGTGGGGACGATACCTGGGTTTACTTCCAGCAACCGGAAATGAAGAGAGCGAGCAAGGAATGGCGCCATTCCACATCACCAAAACCAAAGAAGTTTCGAACAGAACCATCAGCAGGGAAGGTTATGCTGACTCTCTTTTGGGACGAAAAAGGCGTCATTTTGGAGCATTACATGCCTAGAGGGACCACTATCACCACTGCATCATACACAGATCTCCTAAATAATCATCTGCGGCCTGCAATCGAATCAAAGCTACGTGGATTGCTGTGAACAGGTGTCCTTTTGCAACATAACAATGCAAGGCCCCACACTTCCCGTACAACAGTTGCAACAATCACAGACCTGCATTTTGAGTGTCTTCCTTACCCCAAGTGATTTCCGTATGTTTGGGCCACTCAAAGACGCAATGGGAGGAAAGAAGTTCCGTTCTGATGAAGAGGTACACCACGCGGTGCATGAGTGGTGGCGCGGACTACCAAAAGAATTTTTTTCTAAAGCAATTTATGCACTTTGTAAGCGCTGGAGGACTTGAATTGAGCGTGGTGGGGATTATGTTGAAACGTTATACAGCTTTTAACCGCTTCCGCACAATAAATAATATTTTAAAAAATATTTGAGGTTTTCATTTTACTCACCCTCGTACTTAAATCTAACTAACCTAAGGACGTCACACACATCCATGCCCGAGGTAAGAACTGAACCTGCGACCGCAGCAGCAGCGCGGTTCTGGACTGAAGCGCCTAGAACCGCTCGGCCACAGCGGCAGGCAAACATGTTGTCACCCGAGCATAAATTGATCGGACATCCTAGAAGAATTTGATATAAATAGGACATTTATCGTTGTGTGGTGCGTCGCATTAGAATTCTGAATGCAATTTTTACCATGTCAGCGGTTTTCGCTGCATTTCCGAGGGCTTTAAAAATTCTTCATCGTAGCTACTAGCTAGCAGCCCACATTGAGTTCGAGCGCGGAATTACACGGTTCCCCTTGATATGTCAGTGGTGCATTACACTAGGGAAACATTTTCTCGGGTAGCAGAGTACTTGTACACCACAGGTGTGCACAGGTTTTTTGAGTTAGGCAGTAGTCTGAGGTACTCTGATGAAAAATCGCCAGTCGTTACGCAGACAGCGAAACCAGACCGCTTTCGGAGTAAAGATTTTTGTAGAACTGAAGATGAAAAGTTCTCAAAGTTTAAGAACGCCCACCATCAGGAACGATGTCCTCTTGTCGTACACGCTGACTCTGAGTGCTTACTGGTTCCTGTGGTGCGTAGTGAAGATTATCCTAATGCCTCTCACACCATTTCACAGAACGACACATACCGTTAGCAGTAGACTATGACGCCAGTTGCAACAAATTCGAATCTTATGTCGGGGACAATCCTGGGAGATGGCTGCTCTATGAGTTGGAAAAACTTGTGTGGGATGTGTATGCTTTTTACAGCCAAAACATTCCAGTGACCAAAACGCAGGAGAATGATGCATTGTACAAGCAGACAGTTAAATGACATATTTATGGACTGTCTTTGGATAGAAAAGCGGAAACTCCACGTAGAGACCCCTGTTATCTGACGGGGAAATTGTATTGTGTTCCTCACAATGCATACTACTTGAAGTACTATTGCTATCACACATACCGGTCTTCTTTCATAATGTGAGTGGGTACGATAGTCACTTATTTGTTGAGCACTTGGGTATTTTCGGGTGGGAGAATAATAGGGTCAGTATCATGCCTGACAATACAGAAAAGAAGACTTCATTCTCCAAGCGATTCACGTAAAAAGGGCGCTGTGCTTCCTGGATTCCTTATGATTCATTCACGTATCTCTTCAGGAAGGTGCTGAGACAATGCGTTGGGAAGACATGAATACCACCAGAGCCGCATATCACGACGATGCAAAGTATCAGCTTGTTACAAAGAATGAGGTATTCCCCTACGAATATTTGGATTCAGGAAGAGACTTGGCGAAATCACATTGTGTTATATAACTACATTCACCAGAAAACACACAGGCACTGTCATAATGGATGCAGGGTGTAGGTACACAGTAAATGTTGGGAAGGAATTCTGTTGCAGGCACTGTCGCAATGGATCCAGGGTGTAGGTACATAGTAAATGTTGGCAAGTAATTCTGTTCTCTGATTTAGAGGGATATGCTAAATCGTACACGGAGAGGTACCTGTATCCTGCCTTACGTTACAACATACCACAGCTTTCGTGGTATGCAATGTTAAAAACGATGCGTATCAACATCAAATAGCTGACTGTTGTTGATATGTCGCTTTTTTCCAAAATCGGGATTTGCGGGGGTCTTTGCCAGCGTGTCACAGGTACGCCAAGAGGAATAACCTGTGACTAAGTGGGGAGGAGTACAGGCCATCTGACAATTTGAGTTATATCATTTACCTAGGTGTGAACAATCTCTATGGGCATGCCGATGGAACAACCGTTGCCATATACGAGGCTGCGATGGCTGCCTAGAGACGAAATCGTGAGACTGAAGCATGGTATCCAAGATGCGGCTGCTGATGCTTGCATGGATGTGTCCAGGAGACAGACCTGGAATATGCCACAAATTTGGATGACGAGCACAGCGAGTTGCTACTGTGTCCAGAGCACGTAGTCTCCTCACGAAATGATTCCATCCACAAACTGATGACAGCGCTGGGGAATTAGCAGAGAGACATTCTACACTGCAGAAACCTCCAGCAGTGTCTCAGGTTGGTGATGCGACTTGTTAGAATAACCGACAGCATCTCCTTCAGACAGCATCCCTGATCTCAATACCAAACAGAGGGCTCTTGCGATGTGTGGTTTTGAAAAAGGTCTTAATAAATTAGTGAATAATTCAGTTTTCGCAAGACCATGGACAATGTTAGAAACCGTCTCGGTATTCGTTTACTTTACCTTTGGGATGGGTGTTATGGCGGAAGAGATTATGTCGCCAAGACGAATTTTAAGTGGACCACAATATTCAATGAAGGATTAGTCACTATGGACATGACTAAGGTTTCAGTGAAGTTCACGAAGCCTGTCTATATCGGTATGTGTACTCTGGACCTCTCCAAAATCTACATGTATCATTTAAACTACGAGTTTGCGAAACCAGACGTTGCTGATGTCAGGTTACTTTATATGGATACAAACAATCTCGTATACTGGGTGGAAGGGTGTGATCCATATGAAATAATTAGGTGCTATCCCGAGGAATTCGCAACATCTGCATATGCGGCCGATAATCCTTAGAGCATAACATCTCATAACAAGAAGGTTGTCGGCCTGATGGAGGACGATCCGAATGGCTGGCGGATTGTGGAATTTGTAGGGTTCAGATTGAACATGTATGCGTACTGTGTAGATGTAGGTGCCACCCAGAGATGAGTTAAGGGTGTACATTGTACGGCCTCACAGACTTTTACGATCGAAGAATGTAAGGCGTGTCTGCTCAGATATAAATGTAAATGTCGTGCAACTAGGGCCTCCTCTCGGGTAGATCGTTCAAAAATGGTTCAAATGGCTCTGAGTACCATGGGACTTTACTTCTGAGGTCATCAGTCCCCTAGAACTTAAAACTACTTATACCTAACTCACCTAAGGACATCACACACATCCATGCCCGAGGCAGGATTCGAACCTGCGACTGTAGCGGGCGCGCAGTTCCAGACTGGAGCGCCTAGAACCGCTCGGCCACTCTGGCCGGCGCAGACCGTTCGCCGGGTACAAGTCTTTCGATTGGACGCCACTTCGGCGTCTTGCGCGTCCATGGGGATAAAATGATGACGGTTAGGACAACACAACATCTAGTCCCTGAGCGGAGAAAATCTCCGACCCAGCCAGGAATCGAAACCGGGCCCTTAGGATTGACATTCTGTCACGCTGACCACTCAGCTACTTGGGACAGATTGCTCAGTGATGACGACTCTCCCTCATATGGTGCAGCAAGTGGTCTTTCAGTCAAGGAACCATGAGGTGCATACTGCACTTCAACAGAAAGATGGTCTGTCGCCATGTGATTACAAACACTTCATCTGTGTGCATGGAGTTCGGACCCTACCATTCTTACGCTATTCGCTTGTATGATGTTTTTTGTGTGTATGAGCACATTCTTTTGTTGCCTGCTATGTGCACTTGTATATATGTGTGTGATATGTGGACCTTCACCTACTGCTGCTAGTCTCCATTCACTGTAAATTATTGTATAATCCATAGTAGTTGATCAGCTGCTGCTTCGTAAATATGATACCATTCTCCTTCTCAACTCCTAGTATAATATATTTCTGCTAATGATGTATAGTGTGTGACTCTGTAAATATTGTATATCAAAATATCCATAGCACTTGAGCAATTGCTGTTATGTGAATATTTTATATTAAATCGTCCTCCCCTGGCTTAGTATGATGTATCCCTACATTCCCTTCTTGAGAAAAAATATATTGTTAATGATAAAAAACCACAAGTAAATCTGTGTTATTATTTGATTCTTTCACCATTTAAGTCATTGTAGAGTGGCAGCAAAAATGAATAATTTTTTGTAGAACTTTTTTATTCACACACACACACATATATATATATATATATATATATATATATATATATATATATATATATATATATAGGGTGAGTCACCTAACATTACCGCTGGATATATTTCGCAAACCACATCAAATACTGACGAATCGATCCAACAGATCGAACGAGAGGAGAGGGGCTAGTGTAATTGGTTAATACAAACCATACAAAAATGCACGGAAGTATGTTTTTTAACACAAACCTACGTTTTTTTAAATGGAACCCCGTTAGTTTTGTTAGCACATCTGAACTTATAAACAAATACGTAATCAGTGCCGTTTGTTGCATTGTAAAATGTTAATTACATCGGGAAATATTGTAACCTAAAGTTGACGCTTGAGTACCACTCCTCCGCTGTTCGATCGTGTGTAGGAGAGCACCGAATTACGGAGGGATCCAAAGGGAACAGTGATGGACCTTAGGTACAGAAGAGACTGGAACAACATATTACGTCCACATGCCAACACCTTTTTATTGGTCTTTTTCACTGACGCACATGTACATTACCATGAGGGGTGAGGTACACGTACACACGTGGTTTCCGTTTTCAATTACGGAGTGGAATAGAGTGTGTCCCGACATGTCAGGCCAATAGATGTTCAATGTGGTGACCATCATTTTCTGCACACAACTGCAATCTCTGGCGTAATGAATGTAGTACATGCCGCAGTACATCTGGTGTAATGTCGCCGCAGGCTGCCACAATACGTTGTTTCTATCCTCTGGGGTTGTAGGCACATCACGGTACACATTCTCCTTTAACGTACCCCACAGAAAGAAGTCCAGAGGTGTAAGATCAGGAGAACGGGCTGGCCAATTTATGCGTCCTCCACGTCCTATGAAACGCCCGTCGAACATCCTGTCAAGGGTCAGCATAGTGTTAAATGCGGAATGTGCAGGTGCACCATCATGCTGATACCATATACGTCGACGCGTTTCCAGTGGGACATTTTCGAGCAACGTTGGCAGATCATTCTGTAGAAACGCGATGTATGTTGCAGCTGTTTGGGTCCCTGCAATGAAGTGAGGACCAATGAGGTGGTCGCCAACGATTCCGCACCATACATTTACAGTCCACGGTCGCTGTCGCTCTACCTGTCTGAGCCAGCGAGGATTGTCCACGGACCAGTAATGTATGTTCCGTAGATGCACTGCCCCGTGGTTTGTGAAACCCGTTTCATCGGTAAACAGGTAGAACTGCAACGCATTCTCTGTTAATGCCCATTGACAGAATTGCACTCGATGATTAAAGTCATCACCATGTAATTGCTGATGTAGCGACACATGAAACGGGTGAAAGCGGTGACGATGCAGTATGCGCATGACACTACTTTGACTCAGTCCACCGGCTCTCGCAATGTCCCGTGTATTCACGTGTAGGTTCATGGCAACAGCAGCTAACACACCAACTGCACCCGCTTCTCCTGTGACGGGCCTGTTACGGACCCGTTTGCGTGCTACGACCATACCTGTTTCATACAGTTGGCGGTAGATGTTTTGCAATGTGCGGCACGTTGGATGCTCTCTGTCCGGGTACCGTTCTGCATACACCCTGCAGGCTTCAGCTGCATTTCGTCGACACTCGTCATAGATGAGTATCATCTCCGCCTTTTCAGAGTTCGAATACAGCATGGTCACAGTTCCTACAACACTACACTATCACAGACGTCTGGTAACACGGTGTACTACAGTTGGTCCGCGTGCGGAGACGAATGCAGAATAACAATAGCAGCAAGCGCTATTTGCGGACACTGCGACAGCTAGACCAAACCACAACAGTGCACTACAGCCACACTTGTAAACACGGTCGTCATCGCAAACATGTCCCTGCAGTTGCTGCTCGCCGACCGTGGCCCGTGTTTGTTACAACACGCAACTGAACGTCGGAGGTTTCAAGCGTCAACTTTAGGTTACAATATCTCCGGATGTAATTAACATTTTAAAATGCAACAAACGGCACTGATTACGTATTTGTTTATATGTTCAGATGTGCTAACAAAACTAACGTGGTTCCATTTAAAAAAACGTAGGTTTGTCTTAAAATATATATATATATATATATCACTCAGTTTTACAGTGTTGTCCAAATTATTGGTTTTTTAATGCCTTGAATTAAACTTGAATAGCATTCAGGCCAAGTTATATAAAGTACATAGGTCATCTTCAGTTAGTTCAGCCTTAATGGATTTTATAGCTACATTGTCAACATTACACCCTTTGGTACAGGGGAATACAGACATAGATGGTTTCCCTCCACTCGCTCTATATTTACACTATTATTGCTCAAATATTCGACAAATTCATAGTATGCCCCACTCAGATGTGGACGCCAATAGTACAATCTATCTATTGCAAGTGATGATGCACAACATAAGTCTTGCAGTTTAACAGCACTTGAATGTTTTAGATATATGTTCAATTCCCATGGGGTTAATTCTAGCATTGCCTCACCATGCATATCTACTGTAGGAATTTTACAACCAAACACATGAATGTCAATGTGTGGGATGCATCATAACCATCTATCATCTTCCTCGCTATATCATATTGCATACACATTCCCATTCATACCAAGAATACAGCACTTTAGCGTAGACACATAGTGCATACTCTGTTTCTATACCTACTTTTAAGTCATCATCAGGTGACAGGTCTACATTCACACATTTAGAGCCACTGGCAGTCTTACTGTATGTGTTGGCGAATAACAATACTCTTCTGGGGCTTACCTGCTGTGGTTGTGCTATGGCATAGTCAGATGACACCAGGCCAGAAAGACTCGAAACATATCATGAGGAGAATGTCTGCTGCTGTTCCGGTTCCAGCAGGAGGTCTGACTGTCCTCCAGTATTGGATTGGGCACTCGTTTTTGCTGCTGCAGTGGCAGTGCAACTTAAGACTGAACAGTGCTACGTCGCAAAGACATTCTGTGGACAGTGGCTGCCGCTGTGATGTGTGAAACACTTGCATGTTCTCGTTTGTAACAATAACAAAGTACTAAGTATAATGATATATCCACACACACACATAATAATAACAATAGCAGTAACAATAATAATAATAATGATAATTAGAGATGGAATGACAAAATACATATGGATTGCTTTCTTCCTAGGTGACTGCTGCTGCTGGCAATGTTTCATGCTGAACTACAAATCATGATGCACTTGCAATCAAATTATTATGAAATAGATACTCGAAGAGTGTAGAGCTCCACTTGCACGCCATTGACAAAGCAGGGGCATGGAGAGGACGAGGCATGGGGGGTGAGAACATGAGGGTCAGAGCGTGGGGAACGGCAGCACTGGGGCAGGGAGCAGGGATGCAAGGAGTGGGTGTGAAGAGGGTGGGACACAGAGCATGGGTTGCGGAGCGCAAGGTATGGGGTGTCTTTGATCATAAAGACACTGCTGATGCTGATGTCAGAATCCCCTAAATGGTCTTGGCGCACGTGGCCGGATGTCGTGATGAAAATGTGCTGACAGTTGACGAGTCAGTGAATTCCGCCATAATACCCAGTGACGCACTATTCTTCTCCTGTGAGTCCTCTTCATCTCGGTGTACCACTTCCGCCCAACGTCTGCAATTATCCGTTGTGTATATTCAAACCAATATCTTGCCCTTCAGTTTTTGCCCTTTGCAAAAAAGAAATGGTTCAAAATGGCGCTAAGCACTATGGGACTTAACATCTGAGGTCATCAGTCCCTTAGACTTAGAACTACGTAAACCTAACTAAACTAAGGATATCACACACAACCATGCCCGAGGCAGGGTTCTAACCTGCGACCGTAGCAGACGCGTGGTTCCAGACTGAAGCGCCTAGAACCGCTCTGTCACAGCGGCCGGCTTGCCCTTTGCAGCTGAGTCTAGTTCAGTGGATGTTATTCATCGACATCTAAACGTAAGTCTCATCATCCTGTCACTTCATCATATTTTCCTTCGCTTGTTCTGTAGAGAAACTTCCTATTTCTTATCTCATCATACCACCTTTCTTTCAACGTCCTTCTGTAAGACGACATCTAAAACCCATCGATTCTTTTCTTTTCCTCCTACAGACTTTGACTGAATTTATACAATGTTGTGTTCCAGATGCATATTCTCAGAAATTTATTCCTCAAATTAAGACGTATGTTCGGTATCAGTCGGCATGTCGTAGACAGAATGCTCTGTTTGCTTGTACTATCCTGCTTCTTATGTCCTCCCTGCTTTGTCCATCATGCGTTAATTTCCTTCCAACGTATCATAATTTTGTCACATCGTCTTCATCATCAGCCAAAATTGTAATTTCAATTTCATCGCTAATCACATTTATGGTACTCATCACTTCTTTCCTGCATATTATGTTTACTCGCAACCTATATTCTGTGCTCATTACACTCTTTATTTCATGTAGCAGATCCTGCAGGTCCACCTCACCTTCACTGAAAATAGCAATGTCATCAGGGAATTATATCGTTGATATCCTTTCACCCTGAATTTTAATTCTGAACATCCGTATTTGCTACAGATTTATTATTGCTCCTTCAGTGTCCAGAATGAAAAGTCGGGTACATAGACAGCATCCTTGCTTCCTTCATGGTCTTTATTATTATTGTTCCTTCTTTGTAACGTATGTTGTACGTCTTTGACCACAGCTTATAACTATCTGCCTGTGAATTTCAAACGCCTTGCACTGATTAACATTTACATACGCTTCTTCTAAGTCGATAAATCCTGTGAAACGTCGTAATTTTTCCTACCTCTTGTCTCCATTATCAAGCAGAATGTCAGAAGGGCGTGTCACTTGCCGTTACCTTTCATAAAGTTATACTGATCTTCGTGTAACAGATCCTCAATTTTCTTTTCTATTCTTCGACATATTATTCTTTCAAGCACTCTGATGAGTGAGATGTTGAGTGTGCAGTAGTTTTTGCACTCTTCTGCCCTAGATGTCTTAGGGCTACGTGTTTCCGGAGTCAAACGCTCTACAAGTTTGTTTCCTGTTACCTCCAAAGTCTCTTAACTGTTATTCATGCCTTCTGGCTTATTTGATCGCATGTCTTCCAAAGCCCTGTTAGGCTGTGATTCTACTGTAGTATACTGATATTCTTATGCGTATTGAATGAGTTACAAAATGTCGTTTATAGGCTTCTTAATGATAAAGTAAGTTAAGCATGGCAATGTGTTGTAATGTTTTATGATTGATGAATATGTTTCTTTTGTTCCTGATGGCTGTATTTGGTGGAATCAATAATGTTATCTTTGGTACCGAATGGGCGATATAATAAATGCCTTTGCCTTACTATGTACATTAGTGTAGAGCTCTCCACTACATAGTACAGTTTTGTGGCAAGAGACATGTGCCAGTGGGTGCTGGCAGAAGGACGTCAAGCCATGCAACGCTGCTTAGTCGCAGTCATGAGAAGCGAGTAAAAAGTGGTTCAAATGGCTCTGAGCACTATGGAACGTAACATCTGAGGTCATCAGTCCCCTATACCGTAGAACTACTTAAACCTAACTAACCTAAGGACATCACAAACATCCATGCCCGAGGCAGGATTCGAACCTGCGACCGTAGCAGCTGCGCGGTTCCGGACTGAAGCGCCTAGAACCACTCGGCCAGAGCGGCCTGCAAGTTATTAAAAAGAAAAAGTAATCTGGCTTGGGTTGCGATCTGTTAACAGAAGTATTAATAATACAGCCTCTTTTGTGTTCTTATAATGTCTGCATAACTTCTCAGAAATAACTTTGCGTATTACTGCAGCTCTAGCGTGTGTGATGCTGTCCATTTCGCCGGCCGCTGTGGCCGAGCGGTTCTAGGCTCTTCAGTCTGGAACCACGCGACCGCTACGGTCGCAGGTTGGAATCCTGCCTCGGGTATGGATGTGTGTGATGTCCTTAGGTTAGTTAGGTTTAAGTAGTTCTAAGTTCTAGGGGACTGATGACCTCAGATGTTAAGTTCCATAGTGCTCAGAGCCATTTGAACCAGCTCTCCATTTCCTCTGAGAAAGTACATAAATTTCGATGGGACTTCAGGATAATATCGACACCCTTTAGCTATAATAAAATGACCTATATTCATGTGGTCCTTGCAGTCTAACGTTCATTCGTCATTATCTATTATAACCAAATAATCCCTTACCACTGAGTGGCGATCTCGCGTTCTGACTTAAGGAAGAAGCCTGACTGGCCAGAGAGACTATCTTTCCCGTCCGTCGTGATTTCATAATTGCATTGGGTGTGTTGTTCATCTTAGCAGTATCCTTAGTAAAATACACTCTAAGACAAAAACAGAAGCACCACGAAGGAATTATCCGAAGGGAAAGGAAATCTCTAAATGTGATGTACAAGTAAGGACAACCAAACGATTATAATTTCAGAAAAATTAGATTATGTACAGGGTTATTACAAATGATTGAAGCGATTTCACAGCTCTACAATAACTTTATTATTTGAGATATTTTCACAATGCTTTGCACACACAAACAAAAACTCAAAAAGTTTTTTTAGGCATTCACAAATGTTCGATATGTGCCCCTTTAGTGATTCGGCAGACATCAAGCCGATAATCAAGTTCCTCTCACACTCGGCGCAGCATGTCCCCATCAATGAGTTCGAAAGCATCGTTGATCCGAGCTCGCAGTTCTGGCACGTTTCTTGGTAGAGGAGGTTTAAACACTGAATCTTTCACATAACCCCACAGAAAGAAATCGCATGGGGTTAAGTCGGGAGAGCGTGGAGGCCATGACATGAATTGCTGATCATGATCTCCACCACGACCGATTCATCGGTTTCCCAATCTCCTGTTTAAGAACTGCGGAACGTCATGATGGAAGTGCGGTGGAGCACCATCCTGTTGAAAGATGAAGTCGGCGCTGTCGGTCTCCAGTTCTGGCATGAGCCAATTTTCCAGCAAGTCCAGATACACATGTTCAACCGTTTCTTCGCTCACTGCAGGCCGACCCGTTGATTTCCCCTTACAGAGACATCCAGAAGCTTTAAACTGCGCATACCATCGCCGAATAGAGTTAGCAGTTGGTGGATCTTTGTTGAACTTCGTCGTGAAGTGTCGTTCCACTGTTATGACTGACTGATGTGAGTGCATTTCAAGCACGACATACGCTTTCTCGGCTCCTGTCGCCATTTTATCTCACTGCGCTATCGAGCGCTCTGGCGGCAGAAACCTGAAGTGCGGCTTCAGCCAAACAAAACTTTATGAGTTTTTCTACGTATCTGTAGTGCGTCGTGACCATATGTCAATGAATGGAGCTACAGTGAATTTATGAAATCGCTTCAATCATTTGTAATAGCCCTGTATTGAAGATAAAGAGTTTCACAAATTGAGCAAGTCAATAACGCGCTGCTGGCCCTTATGCAATCAGTTGTTCTGATTTGCACAGACTATAGAGTTCTCGGATGTGCTGAGGGATATCGTGCAAAATTCTGTCGAACTAGAGCGGTAGATCGTCGAAATCCCGAGATGGTTGACCCATGATGCTCCGAACGTTGTCAACTGGAGAGAGTTCTGGCGATCTGCTGGCCCTAGGTAGGATCTGCCACGCACGGAGACAGGCAGTAGAAGCTCTCGCCGTGTGCGGGTTGGCTTCATCTCCCTGAAACGTAAGCCCTGGGTGGCTTACCATAAACGACAACAGAACGGAGTTTAGAATATCGTCGACGTACCGCTGAGCTGTAAGAGTGCTGCGGGTGGTAAGCAAAGAGATCTTGCTACGGAGAGAAGTGCCCCTCCCCCTCCCCCTCACAGGCCGCCACACCTTGTTGTCCATACACGTCTCATCTGGTCGTCGTGGTTCACCTCGAAGCCGGACCCATCGCTGAAGACAATTCTAGTGCATTCAATCGTAGTTCGAGGTCGAACACGTGTCTAGACATGTTTCAAACAGTGGTGGGATCCCAACCTGACTGCCCCCACAATACGGCCCGTCAACAGGGAATGATGGTCTTGGGTGCCACTTCTTATCATAGAAGAGTCCCTTTGGTTGCAATACGCGGCATCCTTAACAACACAGCGGTACTTCGACGATATTCTACGCCCCGTTTTGTTGCCGTTCATGGCAAGCCATTCTGGGGTTATCTTTCAGCAGAATAATGCTCACCCACGCACAGCAAGAGTTTCTGCTGCTTGCTTCGTGCTTCGCAGACCCTATCTTGGCCAGCAAGGTCGCCGTATCTTTCCTCAATTGAGATCGTTTGGAGCTTGGGCCCTCCAACCATATCCGAATTTTTACAGTCCATCGCCCCAATTGGACAGAATATGGCACGCTGGAGGACGTCCAATCAATGAATCAATACCTGATCGAATAACTACTTGCACAAGGGCCAAAGGTGCATCAGCACGTTATTGGCTTTCTCAGTTCGTGAGGCTCTTTCTCTTGAATAAATCATACAATTTTTCCGAAACGGTAATCATTTGATTGTCTGTACATGTACGTCACATCTACCGATATTCTCCCAACTGGTTAAATTTCCTTCTTGGTGCGTCGTCATTTCTTCTCAGTTAGTTATTACCTCTCTAATAAGTAATTATGATCAATAACGTTACATTTATCTTTGTTGTTAAGAAATAGGAATTAACCCACTTGGGGCTTTCATATGTGGTAGTTGATTGAGTTGTTAACATTAATATGTCATCTTTACTTCATATAAATAAGATGTCACTACTATAACATGTACATAAGATTTATAGCACCAAGATTACAGCCATATGTATCAATACCACGGTGCACTCACGTTTGTAAATGTATCTCATCAACAATTAACACATACTAGGAATCCCAACTTTTTTTTACAGTCCATCGCCCCAATTGGACAGAATATGGCACGCTGGAGGACGTCCAATCAATGAATCAATGCCAAGTCGAATAACTACTTACACAAGCGCCAGAGCTGCATCAGCACGTTATTGGCTTTCTCAGTTCGTGAGGCTCTTTCTCTTGAATAAATCATACAATTTTTCCGAAACGGTAATCATTTGATTGTCTGTACATGTACGTCACATCTACCGATATTCTCCCAACTGGTTAAATTTCCTTCTTGGTGCGTCGTCATTTCTTCTCAGTTGTTTATTACCTCTCTAATAAGTAATTATGATCAATAACGTTACATTTATCTTTGTTGTTAAGAAATAGGAATTAACCCACTTGAGGCTTTCATATGTTGTAGTTGATTGTTAACATTAATATGTCATCTTTACTTCATATAAATAAGATGTCACTACTATAACATGTACATAAGATTTATAGCACCAAGATTACAGCCATATGTATCAATACCACGGTGCACTCACGTTTGTAAATGTATCTCATCAACAATTAACACATACTAGGAATCCCAACTTTTTACATTATGTTTAATTTAAATGTGCTGTCTAACATGAAATCTTTTGATTCTTTTATTTGCTTAAATGCTTTTATGCACAGTCATGCTCAAAAGTATCCGAACGACACGAATTGCATTTCGCCTGATTCGCCTGCAACCCACATAATGCAGCTGTCTAGCAGGTACTCTAATCGCTCCTTGGTACAGTCGTTTGACTATTGAAATGGGTACCAACAACTCACCACTAGAAAACACTGCTCTGTATCGCAATAACTCAAGATGTAAAGCTATACCACAATACTAGAAATATCGCGGAACACCTTATCACAGATAAGACTGCCGGCCGCGGTGGTCTAGCGGTTCTGGCGCTGCAGTCCGGAACCGCGGGACTGCTACGGTCTCAGGTTCGAATCCTGCCTCGGGCATGGGTGTGTGTGATGTCCTTAGGTTAGTTAGGTTTAAGTAGTTCTAAGTTCTAGGGGACTTATGACCTCAGATGTTGAGTCCCATAGTGCTCAGAGCCATTTGAACCATTTTTGAACAGATAAGACTCTCCTGAAGGCTTGTAAGCACACGTTTATTGCGATAAATGACATACCTGAAATGTTACTAGTCTCATTATTACGTCAGATAGGGTAATGCACGTAGTAAGTTCGTCGTATTCATGATTTCCTCTTCAAAGTAACATACCGTACTTGTTATTTAACACAAAATTAGATTAAAAATGTAAGTTATTCACGAGCAGCTAGTTGAGAATATATATGAACTTCAAATGACACGACGAACCGTCTCGTTCTGCTTATGGATCCAAACCAACGTCATGCAGACCAAGCTTTCGTGACTGACGGACTCTAACAGTCATACCTGACTAGACATACAGAGAGTGATATACCTCGATTTTAGACAGTATAAGTTAACAAGAGTGATATACCTAGATTTGAGACAGTATCAGTCAGCAAATATCAACATTAAATTACATAACGTAAACATTTTTAACGGACGCGGATTCCTACACAGCATCTATTGTCCCTGTTAACGAACTACGAGAGATATTAAATATTGTTCCTTTACTTACTTGAAATGCCGTGAGGTAAAACTTTGTGTTGGACAGGGATTCGAACCCAGAACCTAATCGGATTGTTATCGAACCACAATCAACTGTGACATATCGGATTATCTCGGCAGTAGCTAGATGTTTTAACTGAAATAACGAGACGAAACATTAATTTTTTCCTTCCCAGGACTCCAGCCCGGCACCTATCGCTGTTATATTCTAGAGAAAACGAACGTTAAATATGGGTTTCTTACACCAGCAGCGACATGTGAGCATGTTGAACTAGAAATAATACGACGAATAGATCAATGCTGACTGGGAAACGAATCCCACACATATCGTTCTTGACTACACACAAATAGACGTCAGCTACCGAATTTTTCTCCACTAGCAGATCGGAATAACATCCTTGAACTTACAGTGATCTCTCAAATAGTTCTGTGTCCCACTGGGAGTCAAAAACGTCAGATATCGTTAGTGTTGACAACGAATGAAAATGCATTAAAAATCAAAATTATTCCAGAATGACATTTTCACTCTGCAGCAGAGTGTGCGCTGATATGAAACTTCCTGGCAGATTAAAACTGTGTGCCCGACCGAGACTAGAACTCGGGACCTTTGCCTTTCGCGGGCAAGTGCTCTACCATCTGATCTACCGAAGCACGACCCACGCCCGGTCCTCACAGCTTTACTTCTGCCAGTACCTCGTCTCCTACCTTCCAAACTTTACAGAAGCTCTCCTGCGAACCTTGCAGAACTAGCACTCCTGAAAGAAAGGATACTGCGGAGACATGGCTTAGCCACAGCCTGGGGGATGTTTCCAGAATGAGACTTTCACTCTGCAGCGGAGTGTTGCATGGGGGCTTAATAAAATGAAAATGCAAATATTTTTTTTTTGTAACTGTGAGTCCAATTTCGCAAGTCTCGTAAACGGCTGGCCCTGACTAGTATTAGTACGCAATCTGACTGCTTAGAATGACAACAAAGAATGAAATGAAACTTTCAGTTAATACAATTAATTAATTAAGTCCCCAGCAACTATAAAACCTACGAAACCAACCAAGCATAAGTGAAGCTGTTCTGTATGTGGTAGTATGACTCAACGCACATCTGGCACGGTCCTTCTTCAACAAAACAAGAAATTTTAAATATCAATTATACTGACGTGATAAAAGAAAATTAGAAATACTACCATTGCGCAAGAAATTCAGAATTACACTCTAATACAAGAACACAAGCCAGATGCTTTGTTGACTGAACCTGTAATGAAGCATTATTCAGGACACACAAATGATAAGGAAATAAATAACAGTAGTTAGTTACCTTAATTTATATTGACGAAAAGCACTCAGATCATTACAATATCTCCATTAGAACAACATCTGCTATCTCTCCCATCAAATAACTGCATAAACATGGAACAACACTCTCCACTACCGCATGTAACTCTAACTTCAGCTACAATCAGTGTCCACCACAACTTCTCGGCAAGAACTGCCTGCCGCTACCTCTCAACACGCACTGCCAGTGGAGGCGGCGGAACAATACTCTCTCTGGCGCGATTTTTGGCGCTGTGGCTCAGTGTAGCCACCTTTCATATGCCCTTCCTCCACGGGCTAGAATTTGATGGTATTTTTGCCAGCATTGGTGGTGAAAATACCACCAAATTCGTCAAAAAAAATACAGACAAAAATAAAAGATAATATTAATACGTAAATATCATACAACTAGATAAAATTTTGGCTTTGCACTGACCTATCAATAGCCTAATATATAAAATACACCAAGCAATACAAATTCTTTCATACATGTGACTTTACATAATAGTTTACAGAAATATCATGTGGTTAAATAATTCAATCGATAACGTCAGCAATGACGAATATGAGCAGTCTTATAACTTTTCACAAACAGTAATACACAAAAAATCAGTTAATACAAATATTCACAACAAGTAGTTCACAGTTCCAGCAGTAGCACCCAGCACTGTTGAATAGGTGCTGACAGCAATAAGTGACATCATCTCAGTAGAAGCAGTCCATCAGTGGCACCCAGCATTGTGGAACAGGTGCAAACAGCAACAGGTGACATCATCTCAGTAGAATCAGTTCATCAGTGGCACCCAGCATTGTGGAGTAGGTGCAGACTCCAACAGGTGACATCACGTCAGTAGAAGCAGTCCATCAGTGGCACCCAGCATTGTGGAGTAGGTGCAAACTCCAACAGGTGACATCACGTCAGTAGAAGCAGTCCATCAGTGGCACCCAGCATTGTGGAACAGGTGCAAACAGCAACAGGTGACATCATCTCAGTAGAATCAGTTCATCAGTGGCACCCAGCATTGTGGAGTAGGTTCAGACTCCAACAGGTGACCTCATTTCAGTAGAAGCAGTCCATCAGTGGCACCCAGCATTGTGGAACAGGTGCAAACAGCAACAGGTGACATCATCTCAGTAGAATCAGTTCATCAGTGGCACCCAGCATTGTGGAGTAGGTTCAGACTCCAACAGGTGACCTCATTTCAGTAGAAGCAGTCCATCAGTGGCACCCAGCATTGTGGAGTAGGTGCAGACTCCAACAGGTGACATCATCTCAGTAGAATCAGTCCATCAGTGGCACCCAGCATTGTGGAACAGGTACAAACAGCAACAGGTGACATCATCTCAGTAGAATCAGTCCATCAGTGGCACCCAGCAATGTTAAGTAGGTGCAGACAGCAAGAGGTGACATCATCTCAGTAGAATCAGTCCATCAGTGGCACCCAGCAATGTTGAGCAGGTGCAAACAGCAACAGGTGACATCATCTCAGTAGAAGCATAGAAGCAGTTCATCAGTGGCACCCAGCGTTGTGGAGTAGGTGCAGACCCCAACAAATGACATTAAACAACTATCACTGATTACACTGTTCATTAGCAGAAATTAAACATGTCCTAGTGGCACCAATCATGTAGAAAAAGTACAAGTAACAGTCCGTAATTTCGTCCCTACTCAGACAGTTCAAGCATGAACAATAGTTTGAATACACTTACAAATGCTTTTACAATGCTTTTACACTAAACATACAAATCATAACAACACACAAATGATATCAGATAATTGTTATATTACTATTACAAATACACAAACATCAGTTAATATTTTTGGGTGTCAGTGCAAGCCACTACAAACAAATAAAATAATATTTAGGAGATAGGTGGCTAGGATTAGGAAAGGAAAACACACAAAACACACTCACTCATCTTTCATCCACATTAAGTACTACTGTGTAATTGTATAGTGTTGAATGTCTGAATCCACTTCTGTCGAATTTCATGTTCATCATGTGTATCAAGTAGTAGTGACAGCAATGTATAACAGTCAATAATAGTTAAGTCAACGTCATAGTCATCATGTCAAGACCAATGTTTGCCAAGCCAGATCAAAATGTATGGTTGCTGAACAACTGTCAGTGTGCCAAGATATGCAATTCTCTCTCCAAAAAAAAATACATACTGCTTAGTGATTTAACAAAGTGTGTGTAGACAATCTTACTTCCATTTTAGTGTTCTAGTCTGCTATCTTCATCCTCCTTGTTCCATATAGACCAACAACAAAAAAATATGCACCTCACTTACTGGCCTCTTATCCACTAAAACTCAAATCAACTTCATATAATCTCAATACCTCTATAATACCTCTTCAATACGTCGCTACATATAAACCTTATTGCCAGTTTCATTTCACTTCCATAATCACTCTTTCCTCTAGTCAGTTTCGTCGATAAAATCCTAATGCAAACCTCCTCATCCCATACAATCCGAAGACACACTGTCAACACACAACCTCTGTGTAATCCATCTGACCAAAATCTTCTACTCATTATGAATTATAAACAAAGAATGCATACATGACCTCTAACAGACTTAGTTCGAATAACTCTCGGTATTACGGAGTGTGAATGATCCTAACATTTCACAGTGTGTACACCACTTCAAGAATTATGGCAAACAGAAGCAAACATGTGGAATATTTCTTGTGTCAAGTGTCACTTCCTATTTCAATTGCTCACGAAAAATGCAGTGTAATAACTGTGTTGGTATGTCATGTCGTTAGCTTCCTTCCTATTGGCATACATTTATACAGCTTTCATAAAACTTCCAGCTCATGTGACTTCTATGAAGTTTCTTGTACTAATGTCGTTCGTCGAATTATAGCAGTTCATTTTCTTATCTTAAAAATATAAGGCACTGAGCGTAAGCAAAACAAGCAACAGCGAGTAAATATACCAGTAGTGAACACAATGTCAACAAGTGGATGTAGCACAATTTCTATAAAGAGGCTTCGCCAAGCGAACAATCCGTAACTAGTACCATAGTGTAACCTAAACTCTATGTTCATACACAGTATAATAGCATTTCTATATACAAAATTAAAGTATAGTTATGACAACAAGCAGAAATGTGTAAATGTGCAATCCATACGCACAGCAGTAAACATATATCTTACGTACTAAACAGGTCATTAGCATCGTATCTTAATAAGTAAACATGAAGGCGAAAGCAGATAAATCACAAAGTATAACTTACATACCTAACCACAGTCAGCACAATTAATCAGGTTACAATTATAATTTAAATAAATAAGCACAGCATGCACATAATAAAAAAATGACATCAGTGAAAAAGCAGTGCAGCCAAGCGATGCATAATATACACAAGTTACAATTCAGTTCATTGATAGTCATTGTCAAATCAGTTAACCTACGCAAGCACGTCGCTTCACAAGCAAATTCATAGAACATGTAATTAGCACAAAGTACGAATCACGTAATCGCGCAGCAAATTACGTCTAAAGTACGTACCTAAGTGGAAACATGTTACCTGAAAAACAGACTCAATTAATAATTACCTTTTTAGTTTATTACTTTCTTCTTCGAAATGACATTTTTCCTGAAATTTTCTCGATAGCGAGTCGTCTTAACGTCGGACACGCACAGAATTTACCTGAAGTTCTTAAATATTTTATAGAACCGTATCCTGAAAAATACTGAATATTAATAACAGAATTCATCAAGTCACTATAGCTTTATACTGAATTTAGTCGGAGAAATTAGACTGTGTATTTATTTACGGCTGTCAGTGCATTCGCACTGAGCGCTCGATCAGCTGTAGGCGCGTGACGTAGGAAGTGATTGTTTGCGATCAACGACTGCCCTGTGCGGCGCGCAGACTTGACTGTTGCTTTGAGTATATGCCGCCGCCAAAACACAGCGCGGTGTCCTTGTACTCTCCGCATGTTTACATGTAGCTGTTAGTTTCTCACCCCGCATGTTTACATGTAGCTGTTAGTTTCTCACCAGTATGTCATTCTACAAAAATTTTTCAAAAGTATATCATTCCACAAAAATTTTAACGTTAGATATATGATGTATTCCCTTAGAGCGTCGTGATTTAAGAGTTTCTACTTCGACAGTGTTATCATGAATAATTTTGCGAATTCTATATGGGCCGTTATAAAGCAGAAAAAATTTCCGACACAAGCCTTTTCCTTTGTGAGACAAACGATGAGCCTTAATTAACACCTTCTGACCAACTGACAAAATTTTTTAAACGACCAGGACGCTTAGCTGATTTTTCTCTTCTAGCAGCCGCAGATGCAATATTTTGTAGAGCCAGGTTGACAACTTCAGAATGCCGCAGTTTCCGTGTAGGCGGAAAAGGAACGATTTCAGAAATGCGATTTGTCGGTGCTTTGTTTTTTAATATCAGTATAGGTGGTAAAGAAGTTGAGTCGTTAGGAAGTTCATTCAGAATGTTTTGAAAAATATGAAGATACTGATCCCAAGTTCTGTGATTCTGATGACAATAAAGACGACACAATTTATTGATTTCCTTCATCCATCTCTCTGAAGCGTTAGATTGAGGGTGAAAAAGTGAAATGAAGATTGGTTTAATTTTACGACGCTGTAGAGTACGAAGCCAAATTTTAGAACGAAACTGTGATCCATTATCTGATATAACCTTATCAACATGACCCACTTCTTTAAGAAAATGGTTAATGAAAGCATTAGATACTGAACGAGCTGTTACTTTGCGTAACGGTGTAAAACACACATATTTTGATGTCAACTCCACTGCTACGAAAATGTACGCAAAACCATTAGTAGATCGAACCACTGGACCGAACAAATCAACTGCAGCCATGTCCTTTAATTTCGCTGGAATGATAGGAAACAACGGTGCTCTGTGAGAAATAGTTGGCGGCTTTTGACATAATTTGCATAAACGAGGTGTGGCCAAATCGTCCAATCTAACAAAACGTCTAAGAAAATTACAGACACCAAGGAAACTACGAACATCACGTTTTGTGGTAGGAACAGCATAATTACGAATAGCGTCTAATTTTTCCGGATCAGGAAGAATACCTTCTGTAGAAATAATGTGACCGAGAAATTTCACCTGAGAACGACCAAATTCAGATTTTTCTAAGTTCACTGTAATGCCAACTCTTGCAAAAATACGTAATAATGAATCCAAAATTTTGTTGTGCTCACTCCAAGAATGTTTAGCTATAAGAATGTCGTCAACATATGAAGTAATATTGTCACGAAGATAAACAGGTAAAATTTCATTTAAGCTACGAATGAATGCTGCTGAAGGTAAAGTCCAAACGGTAATTTACGAAGTCGCTTTTAGGTAAAATAGTCATATCAGGTTATTGTTTACTTACTCTCTAGATAGATTGATAGTCGAAGAGTTGTTTTGATAGATGCAAAGAATAGTAAAAGAGTAGGCAGCGGTGCAGAAAACTAAAAGAGAAATAGCACCACTACAGCTCGGGGCCCTATGCTCGCTACGGCACATATTCACTTAAGAGTAGTGAATCCCCTGAGGACATTAATAGCTGCACATTAATTTTAGTTTGTGACTTAATGGCAAATTTGGCGGAAGTGCGTACGTAAATTGATCTAACCATGAACATGGATGTATGTCATTCTTAGAATTGCGGAAGATCTTAAATTTCCGAACAGTCAAAAAGTGTTTATAGTCAAAGTTTACGCCTCGTGGCGACAAAGACCTACCGCGTCTGTCCCAGTCCAAATGTCGATTATTGTCAAGTTCGCGCGCCTGTCGCTCTCTTGTTGCATCCCGTAAATGAAACAAATTATTTTCTTCAAACCCATCTGCTATCTGTGATTCTGAATTTCTTCTACGGTCTTTACCTACAATTTCGCCTTCAATTTGTTTCACTTACTTTCGTAACGCCTCAACTTCCCTTTTAACGTGTTCATTAAATTTTCCCTGATTTTCAACATGCTTATTTATGTTCTGGTACTCTTCGGTTTCTGAAAATGGCAATGGAGCTGTGTCATCTGAATCTCTGTCCCCATTTAAACTAAGATTTGTCAATTTATCTGAAATCTCCTCCACTCTTTCCGATAAGTCACCAATTTGTTCTTTCTGTCTATTTACGTCTTCCGTAAGTGTCGCGACTCGCGTTTCAGTATTAACGCATTTAGTAGTTAACTGTTCATACTGTTGTGTTAGGTTATTTAATCTGTCATTTGGTACGGAATCCTCGATTCTCTCAAATATTTCTTCCTTATCTTTTGCACGTTGTAAATTTAACTCTGAAAATTTCTGTACTATCACGCGATCTCTTTCTTCCTGTTCTCTATCCTGTTCCCTTTGTCTAATCTCTACTGCAATTAATCTATTATTGTGAGAATTCAAAATCGGTTGTACTTCTTCTCTGATTTCTTTCTTTAATTCATCTTTCATATCTTTGAAACATGTCCCTATTCGTGAATCTAAACGTGTTTCCAATGTTCCCATCTCAGTTCTAATTGTTCCTATCTCTGTTTTAATTGTTCCTATATCTGTTTTTAATTCAGATCTAAACCGTGCTTCCATTGTTCCCATTTGTGATCCCAAATTTAATATTGCACTCATCAACTGCTCCGTGTTAAGTTGTTCGAAATTCTTTTCGCCCCTAACATTTCCCACAAAACTAACTTCCTTCTGCATAGCTGTAAGGCTATCTCTGTTCGATACTACTTCAGAATCCTCTATCGTTAACCTCGTATTCTGTGAATTTTCTGATTGAGAAAAATTTTGAAATGGTTCTGGACTATTCTCCCGACTTATTAAATTGTTTTCAACTTCATTATTCATCACACTGTTGTCCTGTGTTGGCGAGTTCGCCATGTTAACAATTTCGTCATTCTCACTATCCATCATTTTTGCCTTTTTCATCGACCGCGTAATCATTTACAAAATGTACAAAACTCGTCACTATATGAAATTTATACACAATGACACTTTATCACCAACAATATCAATCACACGAAATGCTTCCTTCAAACACGATTAACGAACAATAGAAGAATGACAATCACCAAATCTACACCTGCAATACAAGCTACAATTACTAAACTACAAATTACTACAACAATACTACTGTCTACTATTTTCACAATCAGAAGAATTCCAAGGGACGATCCGAAGCAGCGGTCGCCACGTGCATGGGGGCTTAATAAAATGAAAATGCAAATATTTTTTTTTTTTGTAACTGTGAGTCCAATTACGCAAGTCTCGTAAACGGCTGGCCCTGACTAGTATTAGTACGCAATCTGACTGCTTAGAATGACAACAAAGAATGAAATGAAACTTTCAGTTAATACAATTAATTAATTAAGTCCCCAGCAACTATAAAACCTACGAAACCAACCAAGCATAAGTGAAGCTGTTCTGTATGTGGTAGTATGACTCAACGCACATCTGGCACGGTCCTTCTTCAACAAAACAAGAAATTTTAAATATCAATTATACTGACGTGATAAAAGAAAATTAGAAATACTACCATTGCGCAAGAAATTCAGAATTACACTCTAATACAAGAACACAAGCCAGATGCTTTGTTGACTGAACCTGTAATGAAGCATTATTCAGGACACACAAATGATAAGGAAATAAATAACAGTAGTTAGTTACCTTAATTTATATTGACGAAAAGCACTCAGATCATTACAATATCTCCATTAGAACAACATCTGCTATCTCTCCCATCAAATAACTGCATAAACATGGAACAACACTCTCCACTACCGCATGTAACTCTAACTTCAGCTACAATCAGTGTCCACCACAACTTCTCGGCAAGAACTGCCTGCCGCTACCTCTCAACACGCACTGCCAGTGGAGGCGGCGGAACAATACTCTCTCTGGCGCGATTTTTGGCGCTGTGGCTCAGTGTAGCCACCTTTCAGTGTGCGCTGATATCATATCATATCATATCAGCAGACACTCCGCTGCAGAGTGAAAATCTCATTCTGGAAACATCCCCCAGGCTGTGGCGGAAGGCAGTAAGATCCCTTGGCTTTTGGTTTGGCAGTATTCGACAGCCATTTCTAGGGGCAAGTAAATGAAGAAAGGCAGCGCGTTTTTGTTATCAAGTAACGTCTTCATCAATTACTTTTGTTGTAATGTAATCTACGAGGAATTGATGTTTGATATTAACATGAAAGGGATTCTATAGACAGGGAAAGAACCAGTTCGTTGGCAACTACTTCTATAATGACCAAAAGGCCTTAAATGATCTTCAAGCGCATGTGTTCCAGCAGCGGTATGAAGAAAATGATAGTGATAATGACGGTAATAATCGAATTATCCGGTAACTTCACACTTCGCAGTGGATTTTATCGAACTAAGAAATTTCCTTAATTAGCGAAAATTTCAAAATGGCTTCACATCGAGGCTATGATGCCTGGAAGAGTCTTTACATCCTGCTGACATGAGAACAGCATAATCTCCGCGTCAGAAGCTTGCTTCTACTTAACCATTTAATAGACTCGCATTTTTTCCACAGTGACTAATTTTGTAAGTTAAGCACGCCATCCGTTACAGCACACTCGTGGGGCTGGGAAATGTGGGCACAATGGTCTGGTGGAACCAACTATCGCAAGTGCAATGCGTGGTTTCAGGCATTTACTTTTAAGAGGCACAAACAGATTTACTTTACCTCTGGAAACCTCCGCATTAAATATCACATTCCTTCATTCCCAACTAGGCAGAGCCGGTTTGCTTTGGGAAATGAGACAGGTGGAGGTCATGGTAAACAGAAATACTGTCGCCAGTAAACTTACATTAGAAAATATTGTTTTATTTGATGAACCGATAGCCATTTAAAGGAACAGACCTGTAATTGTACTTGTACTTGATTGACCAAGAGACGTTTAAATTTGGTGCTGGACTGTGATTCGAATTCGTATCTCCTCTTTCGAGGATCTGAATCTCACGGAACAGTATAGTTCAGTCATTTCGTTCGTTTTTCCAAGACTGCAATTTTCTCCAGGTCTCCTCCAAAGGTAAGTATGTGGGTCCGAATCATGATCCAGTACAAAGGTATTCGTAATTTCATTTGAAGCCCTATCACGTGCACACCGGCGTGCTGATGAAAATTAACGTGCATTTTTAATGTCTGTTCATGTGTTACCAACAATTTCTGGTCAAAAACGCACACATCTTACTGTTGGTGAGTAAGCAATTGATACTTAAGCTATATTCGTGGACGTTAAAGAAAAACGAAAGGAGTGCAGTTCTATTGTTGCTGAGGCACAAAAATTTGTATCCTTATTTTACATTCAAACACCTAGCAGCTGGTAAGTAAAACTGTTACGTAACATTTGATTTTACTTAGTTAACAATCCAATCACGAGTTGGGTTCGTATCTTCGTCACAGAACTTCACATCACGCGCTTCATCTTTAAATGCATACACACTTTGTTGCTTCTGAATGGTGGTATATCAAACATCTTTTGTGGTTAGTTAACAGGGATGAAAGTGTCTTGATAGGAGTCCCCGTGTATCACAAAAACTGTCGTCTTTTATTTTCAAGTTTAGATTTGGTTACTGATACTGCTGAAAATTTCGGTAATTCATGACTGTTCATGGCTAGTCAGCAATATAATATGATAGATTAGATTAGATTAATACTTGTTCCATAGATCATAGATATGACATTTCATAATGATGTGGAACGTGTCATTTTAATGAAAGATTTCTCTACATACCAGTATTCAATTTCTTTACAACAATTTTTTACCCTCTCTCTCATTTTCTTTTATCTCTCTCTCTTTTCTCTCTCTCCCTCTCCCTCTCCCTCTCTCTCTCTCTCTCTCTCTCTCTCTCTCTCTCTCTCTCACACACATTCTTTTTTTTTTTTATTTGTTTGGTGTGCTCGACCCTCGGTGAGGCACGAAAACGTCCGTGAATGAGTTACTTAGTATCGAGTACAGTTACGAAAGAAATATAAAAACAACTATGAGAGTGACTGATTTATGATGCTTAGTTTGCAATCAGTTCTGAGTATTTTTAGTAACTACGCTTCAGTCCCTAAACCTAGTTACAGAAATGCAAATCAGACGCATTACGTATTCCAGGCCGTAGCAGCCGCGTCTTTGGAAGGCCAGCTGTGGTCACTTCCCAGACCGCTGTAGGATCACATCAGTTCATCTTCTTCCTGATAGAACTGTAACTGAGATTTGGCAACAAGGCAAGATCTATTTGGCAACTCTGTGATCGTGAGTTACTTCCTGGTGTGCACGGAATTAAGCCTCAAAGTTCACTTGATTTTTCCTGTCATTTCCATTGAATAATCTGAGTTATTATCGCTTGAGGTGTAACAAAAGATTGTAAATTTACGGGTTTCAGCCCAGGACAGCCGTTGCACGTGGAAATCGCAACTAATGTCGTCCTTTAAATAGCGGTTAAAGAGTTCTAGCCCCACTTGACCTCATAAGAGGAAGACACAATACGTACCTCACCACTAGCTCTGTGTGCATGTGCTGACCTATGGAAAAGCGTCTCCTATGGTTCGCGGTTGTAGTCTCCCAGACTGTAGTGTTTTTATCCCTTTGGTGAAAGACCTACAAGCAGTCAGATCAAACATCGATAAGGAAATCGCAAGAGAGTACTTTCAGCTCATAGTGCAATGGTGAAAAACGTACAATGCTGCACAACAGGTAACGCCTCTTTCCGCTGCTGCCAAGCAAATATGGTTTCCTAGGAATACATAATTTTATTTATGAAATGCCACATTTGCATACCTGTTGAGTATGACACAGCATACCAATTAAACACAGATCCAATCGAAACCTAAACGAGTAGCATTTTACTAATTCATGCCAACTTGTGTACAGATACTCAGTTTTATTAAAACAGACTTTCGTCGAAAGGTTATCGTGGGTAATTTCATTTCATTTCTTATAATACAGTGCACAATTTTCGTAAGGTCTCTTTTAGTGTTGTTAAAACAATACTAAACATGAGAGAGAAATTAATCATCAACGATATATGCGAATTCTCTGATGTTATCTATAACAGTCTGCCAATGCACATCCAGTTTATTGATAACATGCATGTAGAAGATCTTATTCAGAGTTCAAGCTGTCAAACAAGGTTTTAAGAAGATTAAAATGCCACTACCAGACGACAGCTAATGTATAAAATACTTTTCTGACTATTTTGGCACAATGCGCTCTCCCCATATATAATACAAAAGCTTCGAGATGCATCTGCTGCCTGGCCGTCTATTAAACCTGAAAAGAACAAAATGTCGCAGAAGATTGCTCTTTTTCCATATGTGGCTATTATGGGTTGAGAAGTGAAGGGAATTATGTTCAAAGTTCCATTAAACTGATAACTTCAGCAGACAGCAGAATTGCGTCTTCAAAAATGTAGCAGCGAATGTAATAGAACTCACAACGTCTTATCTACAGAGGGCGACGCTTACCGTTGTGCTACTAGCCATCATGTAGTTACAGCCGCTCCAGAAGTCAACAACAGTTCCTCCAGAACTTCCGCATTCCACAGTGCTGTGAGATAATGCGTATGGCCGGATCTAGACTTCTGAGAGGCAGACAGTTACAGCTTTTGTTTTGCACTGCACGACGGTTTCAACAAACAGATAGCGGAACAGAGTAACTCAAATGGAAAGGAACACTTCCTATTTAAAAATTCTGCATCCTACACTGTTGGAAGTTCCGTGCAGGTGGCAGTTAGATGATTTTATTTTGGTGGTTACAAAATAGAGTCTAATGTATGCACTGACTAGCCGAGGCATCTAGTTCATGGCGATTCGGTCAACTAAGTAAATGAATGTACTGAACATGCTGCAAACCACTACGGGGAGCCTGTGTGTCAGAATTCTCCTCGAGTGTGCCGCAACGCTATTATGATGGAAAAATTAGTCCCGGAGAATAGAATGTGGTGGTCTGTTGGATGGATGGTAGCTTCCTATGATGGCGGTCTTGCATCGATTCCAACTTCTGCCGATGACTTTTAATAGGGGGAGACAGATTCTATTCTCTTCTGGCTACGCCTAGTGAAGAAGGTATAGTGGCATTGTGGTATGAAATTCACATTAAACATAATATTCCTTCTCTACCATGTAGACGTTAGGTTGAATCACAATAAAGCCAGTAGTGCCGAAATGTGGAAACTCTTATCACCAGTAACCTTTCTTATACTAGTTATTTATTTCTAGTGACGAAACAAACGCTATGTAGGGTCACAGGACACTTATTCCATGTTTTATTTGAGCTTCTGTATGTCGATAAAATTGGTTCTGAACTTGGAATGCAACTTAGACCGCCCTCAACGCGGAATTTGATCCCTTCGTGACAATACAACCCGACTACAATTTGTTGTTTGTTCAAAACTGCAGATTTCTCAATATCTCCACATATTGCACGTGAATGGGTTCCAATCCTGGCCTGGCACTAAAGTTTTCATTATGTATTATCAAGCACTAGCATGAGAACACCTATCTGCTGATGGATAATAATTTTGATTTTTAATGCATTTTCATTCGTTGTCAACACTGGCGACATCTGACATTTATGAACTCTCAGTGGGACACAGAACTATTTGAGAGATCACTGTAAGTTCAAGGATGTTATTCCGATCTGCTGGTGGAGAAAAATTCGGTAGCTGACGTCTATTTGCGTGTAGTCAACAACTAAATGTGCGGAATTCGATTCCCAGTCAGCATTGATCTCTTCGTCGTATTATTTCTAATTCAAACATGCTCACATATCGCTGCTGGTGTAAGAAACCCATATTTAACGTTCGTTTTCTCTAGATTATAACAGCGATAGGTGCCGGGCTGGAGTCCT
Source organism: Schistocerca cancellata (assembly GCF_023864275.1). Taxonomy (NCBI): domain Eukaryota; kingdom Metazoa; phylum Arthropoda; class Insecta; order Orthoptera; family Acrididae; genus Schistocerca; species Schistocerca cancellata. Next base: position 886,350,682 of record NC_064628.1, on the reverse strand, counting down.
AGGAAGGAAAAAATTAATGTTTCGTCTCGTCATTTCAGTTAAAACATCTAGCTACTGCCGAGATAATCCGATATGTCACAGTTGATTGTGGGTCGATAACAATCCGATTAGGTTCTGGGTTCGAATCCCTGTCCAACAAAAAGCCTCACCCACGGAATTTCAAGTACGTTACTTGTGTAGAAATAATATTTAACATCTCTCATAGTTTGTTAACAGGGACAATAAATGCTGTGTAGGAATTCGCGTCCGGTCAAAATGTTTACGTTATGTAATTTAATGTTGATATTTGCTAACTGAGACTGTCTAAAATCGAGGCATATCACTCTCTGTATGCCTAGTCAGAAATGACTGTTAGATTCCGTCAGTCACAAAAACTTGGTCTGCATGACATGGGTTTGAATTCATTAGCAGAACGAGATGAAGTTCATACATATTCTCAACTAGCTATTAGTGAATTACTTAGATTTTTAATGTTATTTTGTGTTAAATAACAAGTACGGTGTGTTACTTTGAAGAGGAAATCATGAATACGTCGAACTTACTACGTGTATTACCTCTCTGACGTAATAATGAGAGTGGTAACATTTGAGGTATGTCATTTATTGCAATAAATGTGAGCTTACAAGTCTTAAGGACAGTCTTATCTGTGATAAGGTGTTCCCTGATACTTCTAGTATCATGGTATAACTTTACATCTTGAGTTATTGCGATACAGAGCAGTGTTTTCTAGAGGTGACTTGTTGGAACCATGTTCAATAGTCAAACGACTCTACCAAGGGGCGATTAGAGGACTTGCTAGGCAGCTGCGTTATGTGGGTTGCATGCGAATCAGGCGAAATGCAATTCATGTCGTTCGGATACTTTTGAGCATGACTGTACATGACATGTTTGACACACCTGTGTTATTTTCACTTATTCCTAAGTAATGTTCCAACACATATAACAGGATTTACATGCCTGATGATACGTACATCATAAATATCGCTTCAAACCTCACTGGTTAATTAATGAGTGAGTAGAATAAGTAGCCAGCCGATGTGGCCCTGCGGTTCTAGGCGCTTCAGTGTGGAACCGCGCGGCTGCTACGGTCGCAGGTTTGAATCCTGCCTCGGGTATGGATGTGTGTGATGTCCTTAGGTTAGTTTGGTTTATGTAGTTCTAAGTTCTAGGGGACTGATGACCTCAGATGTTAAGTCCCATAGTGCTCAGAGCCATTTGAACCATTTTTGAACATTGTAAATAAACAACAGTCTGTAAATAAACAACAGTCTAATGGCGGTACTGACTGTAAACAAATATCACTAAGGTTCCCCTATAAATACTGATACTTTTTCGACAGTATACTCCATCGTTTCCCACCGAAGAGAGGAAAGCAGACACATCAGGTGGGAAGAATCACTGATAATGTGCCATGGCCTTCTCTCATTGGAATTCAACTGCTGCATGAATGTCGACCATATAAGCGAGCTTCGCAGGGCCGTAAACTCGGCGCTTCTGGGTGAACCACATGACAGTGAACAACCTCGCAGACACAAACAACTGCAGCTCGTCTCGGCCCAGCCCCTCTGAAGTTCGCACACGGCCTTCCGATGTCACTAGTAGCCGCCAATATTTATTTCTTTCTGGCATGTTTTGTATCTATCAGCAGAACATTTTGTTGGATCTCCCTTCTTTCATGTTCCTTTGAGAGCAGTCTTACCTGTATACCGGAACTGCCTAATTCCACTAATGATGAACTAGTTACTTTTTTGAAACAGTTATCATGCAACAGAAAACTTATTGGAAGAGGTGATTCCCTACACATCAGAGTTTGATTGTCACGACAAAATATCTGACTCACTTTACCCCAATTACAGTAAATTTTCTATTTATCACAGGAATGTTTGAATAATGTTTTCGAGTAAAGATGCCCCTTGTCCTGATGCTGTCCTGCCTAGTTGCTTACTGAGGGATACTATATCCCCCAAGAATCAGCGGATACTGGTTTACTAAATACTTCACTTTGGAACACTAGTCCATAACGTCCTCACCTCTGTTAAGGAACTCGTCGTGCTGCACTACGTTGATGTACCCTGCATCATTTGAGAGATCGTTGTACTTAAAACAACATAAATGCTGTGGAATAAGTCTGAACTAGCATTATCTTATCTACTTTTCTCATTGTCCCTCACCAATGAAAGTTATTGTGCCCCTTCTGTATCATACTTACCTTTTGAGCTGTAGAACGCACGTGATCTTTTTACAGGCACTTACGAATGTTCTTCCTAATTCGTATTCACGTTAACATTGTTCTGTCTGAAGACTTCTATTACTCCATACATATGCTCTCATACAGCGTCTCATTTCTGAAAAAATCAGTTCTATGTAATTCTTATTTTTGTCTCGTGATTGATACTAGTGAGCAAACGTAACTAGAGGACGTAATGGATATCATGATATCTACAGTAGGAGACCTCTCCCATTTTTATCAGTTAACTTCTGAAGATAAGACTTATCACTTCAGTACTGTCCATGTACCAGGTCTGGCCCAAAGAGAGGGGTGGGGGAGGAGACAGTGTTCTCTTCAGTAAACACACGAGGCACTTCCGCTGGTCCAATTTAATGATCCTTATGTAAACAAACTGGTGACTTGGGTTCATGTATTGAGTGTTCATGCCATAATTAATGGGCAAGTACTGTCATGATAATGGCAATTAATGGACAGTAACTGTCATGATAATTAGCACAATGTATGGGCATGATGGCGGACTAGTGGGTTCATGTTTACTCAGGTGTTAATGATGGTCATTTTTGACCCAAAAAAAGGACACCCCCCACTGCCTCCACTGTTCTGCTACTGATGTTTGCCCCTCCCCCCCGCCCACCACCAACACCACAACCACCAACCACCACCATGACTGCTCCCACTGCTCCTCACTGTCTCTGTGACTGTTATTTTTAATTTGGATCTCACTGAAGCAGCAGGAGCATCACCATTAATTCAGGTGATATTGGAAATGTCCAGCATAGCATAGCACCCAGTACTATCAGCCTAGTTTTCACGGATATTCAGCACTAACAATTTTTTTCTGCAACACACAACACGTTTACGGTTACGTGGCTAACTTTAAAAAAATTTTTAGAAGAGGCTCATTTCGTTGCTGTTTTACTGATTTTCCTGTACTTTTTAAGAAAATATATGTAAATATTTCTTTCTCCCACTTTTTAAGAGGATAAGTATAAATACAGGTTTCGTGATTATTTCACCTATTTTTAAGACAATACACGCAAATATCGCTTTTTGTTCTGTTTAATCGAAGTGAACTAAAATGCATTGCTTTAAATGTTTAAACAGTGATACCACTAACGTATCTCACTATTTATAGTGTATAGGCAAATTTTACCGATTCTCTCGCACTAAGCGGCAGACATTTATAATTTCACCGATTTTCTAAGACAACACACATAAATATGTGTTTTTCATTAAAATTTTATCGATTTTCTCCAAAAATTGTTTTTTTTCTAAAGAACGAAGGACACAAAAAAAATATCAGTTAAACATTCGCAGTATCGCGGTAATCAAATAAATTACACGGATATTCGCATTTTCGTGTACAACGTAACTGTCAGGTCTCCTAACACCATGTATTATACTAAACGTATAAAAGAAACATAGGCCTGACAGACGTTCGGAACCTATGCTATACACATGTGATTCGATTGCTCTGTTGAATAACTGGATTTTTTCTTCTTCATAAACAAATTACATTCCTAAATCATGCGCGAATCTATATGCACGTATATGGCATTGAAGATTGTAGTTTTAATGGAATATTTGCTAATGGTGGGATGGAGTACCACACACAGCATCACAATATTTAAATAGCCCTTACAGACGCTTGGAAATTAAGTTACACACATGTGGTACCAATATTCCGTTGGATGAATGGGTATTTTCTTCATAAACAAACTACATTTCGGTATCAGGAGGGAGCCTATATGCACATATATGGCATGGAAGACTGTAAACACTGGTTAGTGGTTTGGGGGGGGGGGGGGAACCCCCCCCCCACACACACACACACATATATACAGCAGTAGTGTATTTAAATAGGACTGACAGATATTTTGAAACTATGCGACAGTATTTCACATTTATTTGTTTTTACATAGTTTGAATTCCACATTTATTGCACCCAAAAACCTTTTGGAGTAGATATGTCATCTTGCACTGAACTTTTGTTGATCTTAGAATGACTGAGTGACGCGGATCACACACAGCACATCTCTTCCTCAGCGCTTGTGTTATCAACACAATACCGCAATTCTTCTCTCAGTCCCTGCAGTACATATAGCTTCCTGCAAACCAGATCTGTTCACGACATTTCGATGGTTTAGAAATACGCTCTGCGGTGAATCTCGAGCCGTTAATTTTAACGTAGCAACACCAAACACAACGAGTATGGATGCAGTAACCCTGATGCTGTCGAAGATAGGAATGTCGAGACAGCATGTGCTGTATTTCGCTGTCAACTGTCCCTTGATGTATGTGACTTTCCTGCACAGCTTCTCCCACTCTATTTGAATGAGCTTCTCCTTTGCACCTCGCCATGCATCCTCAATTTCCACTATAACTTTCAGGCCACTGTCAGCACAGTAACACGCATAGACCCGCTTGTGGGTTAAATGAGACTGGTGACAGTAACTTTGATGCAAAGGCTCGACCCTCCATTGCCACTGTGTAGCAATTTTGTGAGCCCACACGTATTAATTTCGTGTGACTGATCTTCGAAGCAAAAGCATCATGTAGATGCTGCTACGGTCGTACAGGTTGGCATAGCCCATTCGAATATTCAACGGGAAAAAAATCTCTGAAAAAAATACGTATTTCTACCAGGATCGTAAGGGTAGATGAGGCTATGTATCGTCATATATAGTTAAACATTTTTTCATTCAATCGGCACGTGATCGTAGGATGGAAGGGCAATCGACAATATTGGTGAGACGTACCCTCCGCCATGTATTATACAGCGGCTTGCGGTTTATTTGTTTACACTACTGGCCACTAAAATTGCTGTATCAAGAAGAAACGCAGATGTTAAACGGGTATTAATTGGACAAATATACAATACTAGAACTGACATGTGATTACATTTTCACGCAATTTGGGTGCATAGATATTGAGAAATCAGTACCCAGAACAACCACCTCATACCGTAATAACGGCCTTGATATGCTCGGGTATTGAGTCAAAAAGAGCTTGGATGGCGTGTACAGGTACAGCTTCCCATGCAGCTTCAACACGATACCACAGTTCATCAATAGTAGTGACTGGCATATTGTGACGGGCCAGTTGCTCGGCCACCATTGACCAGACGTTTTCAATTGGTGAGAGATCTGGAGAATGTGCTGGCCAGGGCAGCAGTCGAACATTTTCTGTATCCAGAAAGGCCCGTACAGGACCTGCAACATGCGGTTGTGCATTATCCTGCTGAAATGTAGGATTTTGCAGGGATCGAATGAAGGGTAGAGCCACGGGTCGTAACACGTCTGAAATGTAGCGTCCACTGTTCAAAGTGCCGTCAATGCGAACAAGAGGTGACCGAGACGTGTAACCAATAGCACCCCATAACATCACGACGAATACACGCTTCCAATGTGCGTTCACCGCGATGTCGCCAAAAACGGATGCGACCATCAGAACCTGGATTCATCCGAAAAAAAAAAAAAACGTTTTGCCATTCATGCACCCAGGTTCGTCGTTGAGTACGCCATCGCAGGAGCTCCTGTCTGTGATGCAGCTTCAAGGGTAGCCGCAGCCACGGTTTCCGAGCTGATAGTCCATGCTGCTGCAAACGTCGTCGAACTGTTCGTGCAGATGGTTGTTGTCTTGCAAACGTCCCCATCTGTCGACTCAGGGATCGAGACGTGGCTGCACCATCCGTTACAGCCATGCGGATAAGATGCCTGTCGTCTCGACTGCTAGTAATACGAGGCCGTTTGGATCCAGCACGGCGTTCTGTATTACCCTCCTGAACCCACCGATTCCATATTCTGCTAACAGTCTTTGGATCTCGACCAATGCGAGCAGCAATGTCGCGATACGATCAACCGCAATCGCGATAGGCTTCGATTCGACCTTTATAAAAGTCGGAAACGTGATGGTACGCATTTCTCCGCCTTACACGAGGCATCATAACAACGTTTCATCAGACAACGCCGGTCAACTGCTGTTTGTGTATGAGAAATGGGTTGGAAACTTTTCTCATGTCAGTACGTTGTAGGTGTTGCCACCGGCGCCAACCTTCCGTGAATACTCTGAAAAACTAATCAATTGCATATCACAGCATCTTCTTCCGGTCGGTTAAATTTCGCGTCTCTAGCACGTCATCTTCGTGGTGTAGCAATTGTAACGGCCAATAGTGTAGATGTAGTGTGCTCATAGGCGAGTTGTCTACAAGCATGGGGGAAGACCTGCGTTGGGACTGGTAGCTGACTTGAACATAACTAAATTTTTCGCATATTAATAGGACTAAAAACCCCGTATACTGTCGTCGGAAGCATTAACTGCAATAAAATGCCTAGCAGTAAGCATCAGGAGCGAGCTGAAGAAGAACGCATATGTCGGGATCAGATTCACTTGCCAGAAACTTAAGGGAACCAAGCCAAACACTAAGAACGGATGGTTCATTTATTTGAGACAGGCGAACAGCCGCAATGCACGAACCATGACCCGTCCTCACAACTTTACTTCCGAAAGTACCTCATCTTCTACCCTCCACGCAAACAGTTTTACGACTTGAAGCTTGCCAGACGTCCTTGCTATAACTTCAGCTACGGGCCGTTCCCCAGAAAATGTATTCAGATGTAGGCTCCGGTCTACAGCAGAACTGCGACACCGGTCACGTAGGTTGATTTACAGATGATTGGCAATTGGTGGAAGCTGCAGTTAAATGTAGATAAATGTGACAATTGAATCTAAAATAGCTGAAGAAACTTGCTGCTCTTCTATTCAGGCGATCCCACAAATAACTATTTCTCTACCGTTCCACTCTCGAAAGCGCGCGGGAAAAATTAACATTTAAATCTTTCCGTGTGAGCTCTGATTTCTCTTATTTTATTATGATGATTATTTTCCCTGTGTTGTCGGGCAGACTGGAGACTGAAAGTTCATGAAACGTTCTCGCCGCAACCCCAACTCATGTATCATATCTGTGACACTCCCTCCCTATTTCTCTAGAATACAAAACGAGCTACCTTTGTTTGAATTTTTTCAATCTGCTCCGTCAATCCTATCTGGAAAGGATTCCATATCATATTGCAATACTCTAGCAGAGGACAGAAAAGCGTAGTGTAGGCGGTCAGTCTCTTTAGTGGATTTATCGTATTTTCTATGTGTTATGCCAACTGATACACTTCAGTCCATTGCTGAGCTTGCACTCACATGTTTATAAGTAATTTAAATTCATCACACTCTGAGTTCTGTCGCTGTCAGTTAATACAGTTTTAATGCTGCTAATAATTAACATCAGTGATGGCTAGGATTAATCCATCTACTTTTATATTAAGTTGTACTCTCTTCTGGTGGCAGTTTTGCGTGTGGTATTTTCTGTAGTTTAGTTGGATCCATTATGAGCCAAATTAGGTAGAGAAGACCAGGGTAGTGACTTGCTGACCGGTCGGGCGCACTGGGAGTCTTGGCTGGCCTTCCAGAAGAGAAAGTGAGAGCGATGAGGCGAAGTATCACTTTGCGGTAGATACAGTGCCATAGTCGAAGCACTACCTGGCCTGGGTGTCAAGGTGTCGCACTCTGGCAGCTCTTAGCATAACGTGCCCTCCGCAATATGGGGATTAGGCCTGCAGTGACGGGCATCTGTGCTAGTGCAGTATCTAAGTATGTATTAACTGTGCCACCCTGAGAATACACATTAAAAAAAGCCTTCGTTCTTTTACCAGTTGGTCACCTTCCTGGAACCCTATGGAGGCTGCGTCGCAGATACTGGTTTGTGCCTTCTATGAGTAGCAACGCAGCTACATTGTCTAATGCTTTTCTGTCTTTGTAAAGCATTAGTCCGACTTCGCGGCGCTGCTTATCGCGGTGTGAACGCCCTCTTGTCTAGAAAGTTGTATCAGGGCTCCTCATTGGTCAGTCTAAGGAAACAGCACGGAAAGGAAGCCAGGATGGCCGTTTCCAGGATAATCTAACGTGGAGATTAGCATATTGGCTGAAGTGAAGTGTGGGTGTGAAGCACAGAATTGTTCAATAACTGCCTGCGTCGGAGTTAGGCGATTGGTTAGCACTGAAAACCTTTTGCTTGTTATTTGTTGTAGAGGATGACCAAGGTAAGAATGTGGGCGACAGGGTAGGCTGTGAATTTACGGGCAATAAGATGAAGGTATAATTGACGCCAAACTGATTAAGTGAAAAGGAGGGATACGGAGATCCCACACTGGGAGAGGCAATACGGGAAAGTTCAGTCTCTGCAAGATCAATCCGACAAATTCCAGAGAGAACCAGCTGCCTTCCAGGTCCACAGCTCTCCCATTGTTATTGGGGAAAGCTCATTGGTCGCCTGGGTAGCACCACTCCATCAGTGCTGACTCCAAAGCATCAGCATTGGCGATACGGCACGTCCGCTTTCGTCACCGTGTCCCAGTAGCATAGAAAATATCGAGGCTGTGATAACACTTAATAATAATTATACCTTATACATTTCTTCCCCTTCACAGAGTTCCATGTGAAATGGTGATTTTTCTCTGATAGTGAGCTTATAAGAAGCTTGCACAGGATAGAGTAGCATGGAGAGCTGCATCAAACCAGTCCCAGGACGGAAGACCAAAACAACAACAGTGAGCTTATACACACTGACACAAAGAAAGAACGTATACTGGTAGATGTGTGCGTATAGAATCAAACAAGTGATCATGAATTGGATCATTATTGAAGAGAAAGAGTTTCAGTTCACAAATTGAGCAAGTCAATAACGCTTTGGTCCACCTCTGGCATTGATCGATAGACTTGTTCGATGTCGTCCTGAGGCATATCGTGCCAAATTATGTCCAACTGGTCCTTTGTATCCCAAAAATCCAGAGCCGGTTCGAGGGCCCTGTCTATAATGCTCCAAATGTTCTCAATTAGGGAGAGATCCGGTGACCTTGCTGGCCAAGATAGGGTTTAGCAAACACGAAAACAAGCAGCAGAAACTCTCAACCGGCGGGCATTATCTTGCTGCAATGAAAGCGCAGGGCGGCTTCTTGTGGAGGGCAACATACGAGGGCGAAGTATATCATCGACTTTCCGCTGTGCTGTAAGCGTGGCGCGTATGACGACCAAAGGGGTCCTGATATGAAAAGAAATGGCACCCCACGCCATTACTTCTGGTTGTGGGGCCATATGGCGGTCAACTGTTACGTTGGCATCCTCTTGCTGTCTGGGGCCTCCCCAGAGACGTGTTCGCTTATGGGACCAAACTGCTAAGGTCATCGGTCCTAGGCTCACGCACTACTTAATTTAATTTAAACTAACTTACTTTAAGGACAACACACACACGCATGCCCGAGGGAGGACTCGAACGTCCGACGAGGGAGCCGCCCGGACCACGACAAGACGCCCAAGACCGCGCGGTTACCCCGCGCGGCTTATGTGATTAGCTTTCCGATTAGCTGTAGCTATGGTTTAGAGGAGCAGAGAAGAAGTTACACACGACAGAACAGCCTCCAAGATGGTACTGGTTGGTACGTGAAGGTAAGCAGAATCTCGCACGACTAGTATGAGCATAGTAATTGGGGAATTACTACATCACAATTCTTCAGGGAGGGCTATGGAACATTATAATTTAAAATTTTTGTTTGATACAGAGAAGTTAGAATTTGCTTTGTGAATGGAATGACAACAGGTTATTGCATTAAGAACAGCAATGACAAAATCTGAGTTAAGTAATTCATATATCTTTCTGGGAACTGTGAAACCTTGTAACATCCTAAATCTGTTTAATTCATCACAATGTGGCACACTAAGTCACATACATAGCTACATATTCCCAGTGCTTTATTACTTTCTGAATTAATTATTTCAGAAAAGAATAATAAAACTAGTAGCCATTAGACTGATCTCTTTTTACATATCTAGGACTAAGTTAAGTATAGAAAACTGAGTGATGTGTGTGAACCCGTTCTGGCCCAGTGGGGACACTGTGAAGAAATCAGCACTTGCGCTAGCCTAATTTAATGGCCCTTCTGTAAACAAACTGTTCACTCCGATGCATGCTTTCTTTATTCATGCCATAATTAACGGTCATGTGATTATCATAATTTATGGGCAAGATGGCGGCCTAGTGATTTCATGTTTACTGATGCTGTTAGCTTAAAGTGTTAACTGTCATTTTAATGACGTTAACTTATGACCCAAAAAATGATACCCCTCACCACTCACAGTGCGCTGCTTTTGGTGGTTTCCCCAACACCACCACCGCCCTAACTATTCCTTACTATATCCATGATTGTCATTTTTAATCTGCATCACTAGATGTGGTATCGATAGCAACGATGCCACGGCGTAGGTGCAAGTTCTTAAGCTGGCACTACGACAGCGCCCTCTAGCCGGCGCTGTGGAGCTCTACGAGCGAGCGCCGCTCCGGATTCAGCCCATTTGATCAAGAGCAGACGGCCGGGACACTTCGCTTCAGCAGGAGACTTTGCTTTACTTACGACGGGTCTAAGACTTCGCGCTGCAATGCAAAGTTATGTATTCAGTTACTATTGTGATATAGTAAAACCATTTCTAAGAGCAGTACCGAGAGATTTTTACCTCACCTGCTCCCTCTCCCTTCCTACATTCGGCCCACCCTTCAGTTTACAGGAGCAGACCCACGCGCCGCCTTCCAGGCGGGATGCAAAGGTAGCAGCATCACTAAATTCGGATAATATTGCAGATTTCCATCATAGCATACCACCCAGCGATATTGGACTGGTTCTCGTGAATTTTCAGCACCAGCACTACTTTCTGCATCATAAGACGCTGTTTATGGTTTTGTGGCTAATTTTTACCAATTTTTCAGGACGCCACACATTTCATTGCGTTTTATTGATTTCTCTGCACTTTTTAAGAAAATAGATGTAAAATCGATTTCGTTGCTATTTTCCCCCACTTTTTAAGAATTTTCGTGTCAGTATGGGTTTTGCAATTACTTTAGCTATTTTCAAGACAACACACAGCTTTAAATGTTTAATAACTAACACCACCAACATATGACACTATTTACTGTTTTTGCCAAATTTTACCGATTCTACCCCAGTATGCCGCAAAGTACTATAATTTTAACTATTTTTTAAGATGACAGACGAAAATTTGGGATTCTCGTTAAAATTTTATGTGTTTTCTTCACAAATAGTAAATTTTCTTTCAAGAGGAGAAACGTAAAAACAAATCGCCACATCGCGGTAATGTAATAAATTACACGGACATTCACCGTTAAACAATTTTAATTTAACAACAAAATATGCTCTTGGCCTACGTTTCGCTTAAAGAAACTTATCACCTGCATTTTTTGTGTATGACGTACCTGGCTGGCTCTGAGCACTATGGGACTTAACTTCTGAGGTCATCAGTCCCCTAGAACTTAGAACTACTTAAACCTAACTAACCTAAGGACATCACACACATCCATGCCCGAGGCAAGATTCGAACCTGCGACCGTAGCGGTCGCGCGGTTCCAGACTGTAGCACCTAGAACCGCTCGGCCACTCCAGCCGGCCTATGACGTAACTATTAGGTCCACTAACACTTCACACTGAGGTGACGAAGGTCATGGGAGAGCAATATACACCTGTACAGATGGCGATAGTATCACGTACACGAGGTATAAAAGGACAGTGCATTATGGAAGCTGTCATGAGTACTCAAGTGATTCGTGTGAAAAGGATTCCAACGTGATTATGGCCACATGACGAGAATTAACAAGAGTTTGAGCGCGTGATGGTGCTTGGAGCTAGACGCATGGACATTCATTTTCGGAAATCGTTAGTGAATTCAATATTCCGAGATGCACACTGTCGAGAATGTTCCGGAATATCGAATTTCAGGCGTTACGTTTCAACACAGGAAACGCAGTGGCCGACAGCCTTCACTTAACGACCGAGAGCATCAGTGTTTGCGTAGAGCGGTCAGCGCTAACCGACAAGCAATAGTGCGTGGAATAACTTCAGAGGTCAGTGTGCGACGGACAACGAACGTAACCGTTTGGATATTGCGGCGAAATTTGGCGTTAATGGGCTACGACAGCAGATGACCAGCGCGAGTGCCTTTGCTAACAGCACGACATCGCCTGCAGCGCCGTGATCATACCAGTTGGATCTTAGACGGCTAGAAATCCGTGTCCTGATGAGATGAATTCCCATTTCAGTTGGTAAGAGCTGGCAGTAGATTTCAAGTGTGGCGCAGACCCCATGAAGCTATGGACCCATGTTCTCAACAAGGCACTGTTCTAGCTGGTGGTGGCCCCATAACGATGTGGGCTGGTTTAATGGAACGGCCTGGGTCTTCTGGTCCAACAGAACCGATCATTGACTGTAAAAGTTACATTCGGCTCCTTGGAGACCCTTTTCTGCCATTCATGGACTTTATGTTCCCACCCACGATGGATTTTTTATGAATGACAGTGCGTCGTGGAACCGGGCTACAGTTGTTCGCAATTGCTTTTGAAGAACATTCTGGACATTTCGAGCAAAGGCCGGCCGGAGTGGCCGTGCGGTTCTGGGCGCTACAGTCTGGAACCGGGCGACCGCTACGGTCGCAGGTTAGAATCCTGCCTCGGGCATGGATGTGTGTGACGTCCTTAGGTTAGTTAGGTTTAATTAGTTCTAAGTTCTAGGCGACTGATGACCTCAGAAGTTAAGTCGCATAGTGCTCTGAGCCATTTCGAGCAAATGATTTGGCTATCCAGATCGGCCGACTCGAATCCTATGGAACATTTATGGGACATAGTCGAGAGGTGAGTTCGTGTACAAAATCCTGCACAGACAATACTTTCGCAAATGTGTCCGGCTATAGAGACGGCATGGGTCAGTATTATTGCAGGGAACTTCCAACGACTTGTTGAGTCTAGTCCACGCCACATCGAGTTGCTGCCCTACACCGAGCAAAAGGAGATCCGATACGGTATTAGGAGGTAACCTACGATATTTTTCGCCTCAGTGTATTATTATACTGAACGTCTAAAGAAAATAATAGCTCGAACGTTACGATAGTGATTTCGCTAATATGCTCCACACTTGCGTTGCTACTATCAAGGTAGGAACGGGAGGGCTATGAAGTATACTAAAAAACAGTAACTTCTCGTACTTCAGACAGTGCAGTGTGATATATCGAACAGTACTGAACGCTCCAAGGTACTTGTCTTGGTACCATGAAGGCAATGGAAAGAGAGCCTACCATGACTTCTTCGTTTAAAACGGGAAAAACGCGACAGGACATCTCCCTCTCTGGTTCATCCTCTCACTGCCGCCGTTACATAGCCATCGACTGGAGCAACGGCTGCCGAAGGCGGCCTGACCGCGCACGTCGATAAACAAAACGTTATGATTACAGAACTCTCGTTGTCCTATTTGACGGCGGGACCTCCCGTACCACCCCCTTACCCTCACACGCCCATTGCCCAGGAGGCAAAGAAGTGATGTTCCTGGCGCTACAGCCAGCCTCTATGAGCATTGAGCGTACTTACATTAAAAATTCAGTAATGCACATGCTTTCCAACAGCCCTATACATTCGAGTAGCCTGCATACGCGAATTTGCATCTCTCCTCGTCTCTTGCCTTTCCGTTGGTTGTTACTGCAGTCGTGGTTTCAACTACTTCTCTTTGATTAATGGTTTGTTCCCTTGTCACCTGTTCTTATTTCCTTTGCTCATCTTCATCCTCCTCTCTCACTTTCACATGCATAATTTCTTTGCTGATCAGCTGATCATCGTTATTAAAGCCACAAGATTCTTGCCCACGACCTTCAAACAGTTGTCAGCTGTTTACAGAAAACTTCGCAACTCTGTACACTAATAAAACATCGACATATTTCCCGCAGAAATGTCATTATCGAGTGGTAACTATATCTCGTTTCGTACACCTCCTGCAGTACGGTGCATTCGTTCCCTATTTTCTGTACAGTACTATGGAACATTTCAGCCTTCCCTTCACACATCGGGTTTTGCATCACGTTACTCAACCCTGATATGTCAGACGAGTGAACACACGTACTACACATCCAGTGATACTGATGTACGAATAGCAAACGTAAGATCACAAACTAAACCACGAATGTGTTCAGCGAAAAATATTTCCCGAGAAATCCAGATTCTAACATTGGCCTCTCCACTTTCTAACCACGGTACAAGTTGCTTCTAAAGTTACCGACCAACAGTTCCCCATTACTAGATGTACCTAAACCCATACCCTATTGACACCCAAAAATAAACAAGTTCATCTATACTTTCTCTTCGTCGTACAGAGCGAAGCATATTTTTGACAACCACGTACTAAGCGTGTACAAGTAATGGTGTCTGCCCACTCGTCTAACATAGGGTGCCCAGGAAGCTGTTTTCTCGGATGGGTAGACGACAATTCAAGCTAATCGTATTAATGGACATTATTACAGTAAGTTAAACTGACAATACTTAACTTTGCGTGTTCACCAGGGTGTGTCGTAAGCAAATGGCGACATGCAAATAGTCAATGTCCTTTGGTAGATACAATTTCAGTTCATAAGTCACTGCTACAGCGTTTGAATCAAGGCTCGTCTTCCACTCCGCCGGGGCTAGGCGCGGCGCTTTCACTACGTGATGAAAAGTATCCGGATATCCCCAACAACAGACGTTTTTCATATTAGGTGCATTGTACTCCCACCTACTGCCAGGTACTCGATATCAAAGACCTCAGTAGTCATTAGACACGGTGTGAGAGCAGAATGGGGCGCTCCGCGGAACTCACGGACTTCGAACGCGGTCAGGTGATTGGGTGTCACTTATGTCATACCACTGTATGCGAGACTTCCACACTCCGAAACATCCCTATGTCCACTGTTTCCGATGTGACATTGAAGTGGAAACGTGAAGGAACACGTACAGCACAAAAGCGTACAGGCCGACCTCGTTTGCTGGCTGAGAGTGACCGCTGACAGTTGAAGAGGGTCGTAATGTGTAATAGGCAGAGATCTATCCAGACCATCACAGAGGAATTCCAAACTGCATCAGGATCTACTGCAATTACTATGACATTTAGGCGGGAGGTGAGAAAACTTGGATTTCATGATCGAGCGGCTGCTCATAAGCCATACATCACGCCAGTAAATGACAAACGACGCCTCGCTTGGTGAAAGGAGCGTAAACATTGGACGATTGAACAGCGGAAAAACATTGTATGGAGTGACGAATCACAGTACACTATGTGGCGATCCGATGGCAGGGTGTGGGTATGGCGAATGCCCTGTAAACGTCATCTCCCAGCGTGTGTAGTGCCAACGGTAAAATTTGGAAGCGGCTGGTGTTATGGTGTGGTCATGTTTTTCATGGAGGAGGCTTGCACCCCTTGTTGTTTTGCGTGGCACTGTCACATTACAGGCCTACATTGATGTTTTAAGCACAGTCCTGCTTCGCATTGTTGAAGAGGAATTCGGGGATGGCGATTGCATCTTTCAACACGACCGAGCACCCGTTCATAATGCAAGGCCTGTGGCGGCGTGGTTACACGACAATAACATTCCTGTAATGGACAGACCTGCACAGAGTCCTGACCAGAATCCTGTAGAACACCTTTGGGATGTTTCGGAACGCCGACTTCGTGCCAGGCCTCACCGACCGACATCGCTACCTCTCCTCAGTGCAGCACTCCATGAAGAATGGGCTACGATCCGCCTAGAAATCTTCCAGCTCCTGATTCAACGTATGCCTGCGAGAGTGGAAGCTGTCATCAAGGCTAACGGTGGGCCAACACCATATTGAATTCCATTATTACCGATGGAGGGCGCCACGAACTTGTAAGTCATTTTCAGCCAGGTGTCCGGATACTTTTGATCATATAGTGTATATGCTCTTCGTGAAGAGGCCGCTCCTCTCTGGGTGTCTTCCTAGAGAGGGCTTCGTCAGCGCGCTATTGGCTGACGTCGTCTCACAGCCCTCTCTGCTGTAACGTTCTTGATCGTCGTGCTGGCGCTTGTCGTTACGCCGGAACACAAGTTTCATAGAATTCGGCTGCAGACTAGTTACAAGGTGCGCCGTGACCAGTAATACTGCACTGAGTGAGTGCACCTATTTGGACGTAAACTATATACCTCACGCGTGTCTCCCCTGGACCAATGCAGGTCTCCCAGTTGTAAGCGAGCCACTATCCGACATTTAACGTGTAAACCTTCACACAAGACAATATCTGCAAAAAACTCTCAGAAATAGAAACACGTTTGACTATTTCCTCTTGGCAGATTAAAACTGTGTGCCCGACCGAGACTCGAAATCGGGACCTTTGCCTTTCGCGGGCAAGTGCTCTAACATCTGAGCTACCGAAGCACGACTCAAGGCCGGTCCTCACAGCTTTACTTCTGCCAGTACCTCGTCTCCTACCTTCCAAACTTTACAGAAGCTCTCCTGCGAACCTTGCAGAACTAGCACTCCTGAAAGAAAGGATATTGCAGAGACATGGCTTAGCCACAGCCTGGGGAGTGCTAGTTCTGCAAGGTTCGCAGGAGAGCTTCTGTAAAGTTTGGAAGGTAGGAGACGAGGTACTGGCAGAAGTACAGTTGTGAGGACGGGACGTGAGTCGTGCTTCGGTAGCTCAGTTGGTAGAGCACTTGCCCGCGAAAGGCAAAGGTCCCGAGTTCGAGTCTCGGTCGGGCACACAGTTTTAATCTGCCAGGAAGCTTCATATCAGCGCACACTCCGCTGCAGAGTGAAAATCTCATTCTGGAAACGTCCCCCAGGCTGTGGCTAAGCCATGTCTCTGCAGTATCCTTTCTTTCAGGAGTGCTAGTTCTGCTAGGTTCGCAGGAGAGCTTCTGTAAAGTTTGGAAGGTAGGGGACGAGGTACTGGCAGAAGTAAAGCTGTGAGGACGGGGTGTGAGTCGTGCTTGGGTAGCTCAGTTGGTAGAGCACTTGCCCGCGAAAGGCAAAGGTCCCGAGTTCGAGTCTCGGTCGGGCACACAGTTTTAATCTGCCAGGAAGTTTCATATCAGCGCACACTCCGCTGCAGAGTGAAAATCTCATTCTGGAAACGTCCCCCAGGCTGTGGCTAAGCCATGTCTCTGCAGTATCCTTTCTTTCAGGAGTGCTAGTTCTGCAAGGTTCGCAGGAGAGCTTCTGTAAAGTTTGGAAGGTAGGAGACGAGGTACTGGGAGAAGTACAGCTGTGAGTACCGGTCGTGAGTCGTGCTTCGGTAGCTCAGATGGTAGAGCACTTGCCCGCGAAAGGCAAAGGTCCCGAGTTCGAGTCTCGGTCGGGCACACAGTTTTAATCTGTCAGGAAGTTTCATATCAGCGCACACTCCGCTGCAGAGTGAAAATCTCATTCTGAAAATATTTTCTCTTGGTACCGAAATTTTTCCCTTTTACCGCAAGAAAGACAACAAAATCCAAACTAGACACAAACACATAAAAATATTTAATCCAAAATTTCAACGAATAGATCACAAGGCAACGATGGACTTCTACTCACCAGTCTTCAGTTGTTTGCTACGAAAAAGACACAAATTAGTAAAAGTGCACGAATTTAAAGTTGGTTTACATTTGATGATGTTCATTTATTTACTGGTGTTTGTCCCCGTCTGCCGGTTAAAATGAGTTAAAAGAAATTTTCACCAAGAGAAATCGGAAGATAGCGAGATTTTGGAAACTAATCCTGGCAGTCGGTGCCAGAATCTTGTGTGGCGTGTCGGTTGTGGTCGGAGAATATCCGTAGTTTGATTCTCCCTATTCGTCATATAATTAATCCAACCTTTTATTGAGAGTGTTTAACAATTACTTTTGTTCTGGTGCCCAAGAGCGTGAGGAACGATCCCCAAATTATCACGCAGATCCATTGAAAACAAGGATAGTGTCACACAATGGAAAACGTCTTATCTAATTGAATACTAATAGGTGTGACACAATTAATCGTGAAAGAAGTGGATACCACACCACTCACATATACGTATCAAGAGAGGCGGGATCTTCTAGCTATGAATGGAAACAAATGGACATTATAAGAAACAGATTTTTTGACTTTGAACATGAAAGGTACCCACTGACGTCTTAAAAAGAACCATTAATAATCAGTTAAGGTAATACAACTCAATGTATAACCTTGGGGCAGGTGGGTACGAAGGATAACACAGTTATGTCAATAACTCACATGTATGGCCAGTGACTGCATAAATTGCTAGTTAAGTATAGAAAGTACACGGAAAGTTAGGACGGAACAGCATTAGTTTGCCAAAATGTTCATTGAGAGGAAGAAGCTCGATGTGTGACTTTAAGATTGTGGACTCGTCAACTGAAGAGAGCGAGTCAGATTCATTTCATGTCTCTCGGTAAAAACCTCCGTAGTAGCCCCTCAACTTCTCATTGGAGTCACTTCGCGAGACGTATGTAGTAGGGAGTAATATGTTTGTTCACAACAGTTAGAAGAACCGATTAAGAATCACATCTTTGCCTCCCTTTTCTAAGAGTGTCGCTTGTTCCCCATATTCTCACGAAACTTCCAATCTGCGATATACAGCGATTCATACGGCCAGCCAAATCACAGACCCCTGCTAATTCTCTCAAAATCACATCATGTTGCGACACCACTCTTCCATTAGTTAAAATACTATCTAGCCCTCTACCCGTTACTCGCTGTGTAGATAATTATCACACCGAGAAAAAATAACTTACTAACATGCAGGGAGGAATTCACCATCAAGCGGATACTTACGTCCAGATATTTTACGATCGGCGTAAAGGCAGCCACACTCTTAACTGCATGACTGACAAGCACGCTTACGCAAGCGTGCTTCAGCAAGCATGCACAAATTCGTGGAAAGTCAAAAGATAAAATGTGATATGTCGATAAAGAGTGGTTAAAGAAAGGAAAACATTATTTCACAGCCACAACAGAGGCGTATCTGTGCAGAGGCCAGACTAATCCATGGTTCCTGCAGATGGGCAGCAGTCTTTTTCAGTAGCTTCAGAGACAATGCTGTGGATGATTGACGATCTGGCATTGTAACATTAGCCAACCTTGCCTTGCTATACTGGTATCGTGAACAGCTGAAAGCGGGAGGAAAATACAGTCATTATTTTCCCCGAGAGCATGTAGCATTACCCTATGGTTAAATGTTGATGGCAACTTCTTGAATAAAATATTCCGAAGGTAAAACAGTCCCCCATTCGCATTTACGGGTGGTGACTACTCAGGAGTTTGTCATCAAGAAAAACATAACAGGCATTCTACATGTCGAGGTGTACAGTTTCAGATCTCTGACTGGGGTATGCAGATTAGAGAATTTAAAAAGGGAGGTGGGTTCGATGAAATTAGATATAATGGGAATAGTGAAGTGCGGTGGAAGGAAGAACAGGACTTCTTGTTAGGTCAATACAGGGTTATCAACACAAAATCAAGTAGGGGTAGGTCTAATAAAACAGGAGTAGGTCTAATAATGAATATGGAAACAGGAATACAGCTAGGCAGCTATGAACAGCGTAGTGAAAGGGTTATAGCAGCTAAGAAAGACAAAAAGTCAATGACCACTAAGTCCGTATGTAGAGATTGAAAGAGTTTACGATGATATAAAAGAAGACAGTGGCCATCAAGTGTGTTACGAAGAGACTGAGAGAGTTTATGCCAATAAAAAAGAAATTATTCACATAATTATGGAAGTGGAAAATTTAATTTTACAGCGGCAGTGGAATTTGATAGTAGAAGAAGGAATATGCACTGGGGAGAAAGGACTGAAAGAGGAAGCTGCCTGGTAGATTTTGCACACAGAATAATCATGAGAAATGGCTGCACTCGTGAAGCAGGCCTGGGTACACTGGAAGGTTCCGATGATTTATATAATGGCGAGAAAAAGATTTGGAAACCCGAATTTAAACTGTAAGATATTCCCAGATTGTAACAACGACAGAGATATCTCTTTAATCAGCGTTGTGGGTAAAATCTTCTCAGGTATTGTTGAAAGGAAAGTACGAGTATTAGTTGAGGACCAATTGGATGAAAATCAGTGTGGGTTTAGGCCTCTTAGAGGTTGTCAGGACCAGATCTTTAGCTTACGGCAAATAATGGAGAAGTGTTATGAGTGGAACAGGGAATTGTATCTATGCTTTATAGATCTAGAAAAGGCATATGACCGGGTTCCTAGGAGGAAGTTATTGTCTGTTCTACAAGATTATGGAATAGGAGGCAAACTTTTGCAAGCAATTAAAGGTCTTTACATGGATAGTCAGGCAGCAGTTAGAGTTGATGGTAAATTGAGTTCATGGTTCAGAGTAGTTTCAGGGGTAAGACAAGGCTGCAACCTGTCTCCACTGTCGTTCATATTACTTATGGATCATATGTTGAAAAGAATAGACTGGCTGGGTGAGATTAAGATATGTGAACACAAAATAAGCAGCCTCGCATATGCGGATGACTTAGCTGTGATGGCAAATTCGATTGAAAGTTTGCAAAGTAATATTTCAGAACTAGATCAGAAATGTAAGGACTATGGTATGAAGATTAGCATCTCCAAAACGAAAGAAAATTCAGTGGGAAAGAGATATAAACGGATTGAGTGCCAAATAGGAGGAACAAAGTTAGAACAGATGGACTGTTTCAAATACTTAAGATGCATATTCTCACAGGATGGCAACATAGTGAAAGAACTGGATGCGAGGTGTAGCAAAGCTAGTGCAGTGAGCGCTCAGCTACGATCTACTGTCTTCTGCAAGAAAGAAGTCAGTACCAAGACTAAGTTATCTGTGCACCGTTCAATCTTTCGACCAACTTTGTTGTATGGGAGCGAAAGCTGGGTGGATTCAGGTTACCATATCAACAAGGTTGAGGTTACGGATATGAAAGTAGCTAGGATGATTGCAGGTACTAGTAGATGGGAACAATGGCAGGAGGGTGTCCACAATGAGGAAATCAAAGAAAAACTGGGAATGAACTCTATAGATGTAGCAGTCAGGGCGAACAGGCTTAGATGGTGCGGTCATGTTACACGCATGGGAGAAACAAGGTTACCCAAGAGACTCATGGGTTCAGCATTAGAGGGTAGGAGGAGTCAGGGCAGACCGAGGAGAAGGTACCTGGATTCGGTTAAGAATGATTTTGAAGTAATAGGTTTACCATCAGAAGAGGCACCAATGTTAGCACTGAATAGGGGATCATGGAGGAACTGTATAAGGGGGGCTATGCTCCAGACTGAACGCTGAAAGGCATAATCAGTCTTAAATGATGATGATGATGATGATGATGATGAGATATTCCCAGAAGCAAATGCGGACTCTGACCATAATTTATTGGCTATGAGCTGCAGAGTAAAACTGAAAACATAGCAGAAAGATAGAAAACTAAGGAGATGGAATTTGGATCAATTGAAAGAAACAGAGGTGGTTGTTAATTTCAGAGGTAGTTTTAGGCACTGACTGACTGAAACAGCAGAAAGGAAAACAATAAAAGACGAATGGCTAACTTCGAGAGATTATTATAGTCAAGGCAACAGGCGATCAAACACATAATGAGGCAAAGCTAAGTAGAAATATTTAGATAATGCAGAAGGTATTGAATAAAACAGCGAAGAGGAGAAACTATAAGAATGCACAAAGCTTTTCGCGAATGATGCTGTAGTATACAGAGAAGCTGCAGCATTAGAAAATTGTAGCGAAGTGCAGGAAGATCTGCAGCGGATAGGCACTTGGTGCAGGGAGTGGCAACTGACCCTTAACATAGACAAATGCAATGTATTGCGAATACATAGAAAGAAGGATCCTTTAGTGTATGATTATATGGTAGCGGAACAAACACTGGTAGCAGTTACTTCTGTAAAATATCTGGGAGTATGCATGCGGAACGATTTGAAGTGGAATGATCATACAAAATTAATTGTTGGTAAGGCGGGTACCAGGTTGAGATTCATTGGGAGAGTCCTTAGAAAATGTAGTCCATCAACAAAGGAGGTGGCTTACAAAACACTCGTTCGACCTATACTTGAGTATTGCTCATCAGTGTGGGATCCGTACCAGATCGGATTGACGGAGGAGATAAAGAAGATCCAAAGAAGAGCGGTGCGTTTCGTCACAGGGTTATTTGGTAAGCGTGATAGCGTTACGGAGATGTTTAGCAAACTCAAGTGGCAGACTCTGCAAGAGAGGCGCTCTGCATCGCGGTGTAGCTTGCTGTCCAGGTTTCGAGAGGGTGTGTTTCTGGATGAGGTATCGAATATATTGCTTCCCCCTACTTATACCTCCGGAGGAGATCACGAATGTAAAATTAGAGGGATTCGAGCGCGCACGGAGGCTTTCCGGCAGTCGAGATGTAGATGTAGTTGTAGAAACAGATTAATGGCAATACGCACATAAAAAAATTGACAAAACATGCCAAATGGCTATGTAAGAACGCCTAGACGAAAAATCCAAGGCTGCAGAAGCATGTAAGCAAGGAAAAAAGAGATTCTGTCTATAGGAAAACGAGAGAGACATATGGAGAAAAGGGAATCAACTGAACTTTAACGAATTTCTTTTAGTACTCCTGCGGATAATCTCACAGTTTTCATTGGTTAGAGCCAATTGCCAACTTCTCTAAACATACAGATATCTTTTCTAAATCATTTTTCAATTGACTTTGATCCTCCTATGTCTTTACTGAACTTTAAACGGCAGCATCATCTGCAAACAATCTAAGAGGGCTGTTCATATTATCTCCCAAGTCATGTGTGTAGATTAGGAACAGGAGACGGCCTATGACACTTCCTTAGGGAAGTCAGTTACTATGAAATGTGACCTCTCAGACAGAAAATCACGAATCCACTCTCAAAACTGAGACGATATTCCTTAGGCACGTAATTTGATTAAAAGTCGCTTGTGAGGAACGGTTTGCAAAGCGTTCTGGAAATATAGAAATAAGGAACGGTGTCCAGAGACTTCTGGAATTATATAAATGAGGAATCAATTTGAAATGTTTTGTTGATAGAACTCATTACTCTGAATGAATATAGTTGTGTTTCACAATAATGATATTTTCTGAATCCCTGTGTAACAACAACGACGCTGCACTATTGTACATATAAGTAAATTTTGTTCCATCTGATTTTTCGATAAACTAGTGTAATAGATGTTCTGATTTCATTTGTTTTTTTGTTTCATGCCATTGTGTTAAGAAAACTGTAAACAAGTTTCAATGTGAAGATTAATGTTTATGTCAAATGTCAAGTAATATTGTGATAGAATTGAAATGTAACAAATTTTGGGACTGTTGTAAGATGTTTAAAATTGTAATTGTGCGTCTGGTCCATACGTAGGCAATGTGTTAGGATATGTAGAATGCAAAACCTCGGGTGAATACCCGGCCTGTCAGGGAGCGGTAAAAGGTGGATGGCAGGCGATCGCGGGAAAATGCGCGCGGGCACTGCACGGCACAACGGGCTCAGCAGTAGTAGTTGGAGTTAGGCATTGGTCTGAGCAACACGTTCTGGAGCGAGGAGGCCCTCCTGGAAGACGTAGTCTCACTGAGCCTCGGGTATGCTGTTCCAACGCCCACAGAGCATGGCTAAATTCCATAGGCACTAAATGGAAAAGTATTGCGACGCTAAGAAGAATTAAAGTGCCGATACGTGAAGAGCCATAGCTGTGGTGGTATGTGTGCTCTGTGCCTCGCCATCTCGCCGCCCGCCAACCGCCGCATCGATACAAGCAGGTTGAAACTTTTAGTACTGTATTTGTATGGACCATACATGAACTGTTCAATAATAACCTAAATTTTACCAGAACTTTCCCATCAGTTAATTATCCTCACAACTAACCTAGACAGGGTCCTTTCCAAATGTGCAATCCGAGTGTCCCGAAATGAAAAATTAAATTTTGCGTTAATAATAATTACTTGCAGACCTAACTGTGTTAGAATGGTGTTTAAAGAACTGTTTCGTTAATGGACCAGTAAATGAATAACGAAGGTCTAACGAGATTGAAAGGTAACTTTAATATTGATACAGTAATGAAGTTTAATTATTTCGAGACAGATATAAAGGTATTTGAGAAGTAAATAAGAAAAAAAGAGTAGTAACTCATATACTGGAAATCTTGAACGCATGATAATTTCAATAATCAATTTTTTTAATATAGTGATCATAACAGTTTCAGGGTCCCTTCCCCCCCTTTATTAATTTGAATTCTGAAGTGTTCCACATTGGTTTGACCAGCAAAAGTTAAAGTCAATATATAAGTCAAAATTTATCAGTGTTTTATCTTTATCAAAATTGACATTTTGTGTGTGGCTCGAAAGTGCTATTTCTAGGGTAACCTATGCCCGATTTTAATCAGATCAATAGACAGTACGAAGCTTTGTAGTATACATTATAGTGTAGTGTTATGTATTTATGGTTTTTCCATATCAGTACAGAACGTGAAACTATCAGTTCAATAGATTTTCTGGTTCTAAAATTTTACTATATTATGCAGTGTTACTACGTGTTGTTTTGCATGAATATACATCAACTTGTACAGGGAAGAAACTGAGTTAATGCCTAATTAGGCTGGCGACCGTATTATTACCAAATTAGCATCTTCAGTGTTGCTTTTGCTACATACTGACGTGTAATTGCATTTTGAACTTACTTGACGGATCATTGTTATTACAGAGTGGGTGTAAGTCTGATTTGCCACCATTCAGATACACGCGGTCAATATTTATACGAAAATCCTTTCTCATAGGGTGAAGCACGTTCACTTACCACAGTACAGGCTTTAAGGAGTATTGTGTGCCCCACGCGCAGGTTACACCTGCTACGTGTCAATACATCTTTTTCTTCGGTTTAGTTCAAATGTTCGAATACAGTATCCTACTGAAAATCGACTTCAGCGATGTGAGTCTATAATTCGTCGGAGTACTCCTATTTCCGTTCTTGCGTATTAGTGTGACCCGTGCTACATCCAGTCTTTAGATACACATCTTTCTTGCAACGAGTGTTTTTATACGGTTGTGAAGTATGAGGCTATTATATCAGCATACTCTGAAATGAACCTAATTAGTATACAATTTGGCCCGGAAGACTAACCTTTATTGAGTGATTTAAGCTGCTTCGCTACACCGTGCCGGCCATTGTGGCCGAGCGGTTCTAGGCGCTTCAGTCCGGAACCGCGCTGCTGCTACAGTCGCAGGTTCGAATCGTGCCTCGGGCAGGGATATGTGTGATGTCCTTAGGTTAGTTAGGTTTAAGTAGTTCTAAGTCTATGGGTCTGATGACCTCAGATGTTAAGTCCCATAGTGTTCAGAGCCATCTGAACCATTTTGAGCTACACCGAGGATACGTGCTTGTAAGTTACCGTGTTTTCAGCTGCTCTTGACTTGAATTCTGAAATATTTAGTTCGACTTGCCTGGTGAAGGAATTTCGGAAAATGGGATTTAGTAACTGCACTTCAGTGACACTGTCTTCGACAATATTACCATTGCTGTCGCGGTGCGAACAATTAATAATGCTATTTGCTTATGTTCATCTTCAGACGGCTATTCACAATTCATAGTACACTAGCGAAACTAGCAATGCTTCGGATTTGTTCAATACATATCGGAATTGGATGTACATCCTAATTACATTCTCCCTCCGTTCTCCGTCCGTCTCATCCTTTCCCCTCGCTTTGTCCATCTCCTTGTCCTCCCCCCCCCCTACCCTTCCTCGGTCTGTTCATCTCCACTTACCCTCTTTCTCTGACTTCAAGCCTTGTTCATTGTTATTTCAGAGGAAACGTTGATTGGTAATAGAAATCCAAGTCACTTACAGTGAGAGGGATATGACAGTGACCCCTCCAGTTGCAGGATCTATCAGGTTACTAGCTTCAATGAAAGCCTACCACATATTTTTAATCTGCAAATGGGTAGGATTACAAACCTTTGGACGATTCAGATTTCGATGTAGTATTCCAATGACAAGCCGATCCACCAGTACAACTTTGGTGTTAAAAGCGACTCAGAGGTAGAAAACAAAACAGCACACAGTCTTGTATCCAAATTCTGATTAAAACTGTATATAAGAACAAAAAAAAACATATGAAACAAACAATTTGTATAACGGTTTAAAGGCCCTGCTACTGCAGTTAACACTGATTGCGTGATAAAAAACGAAACCGCAAATTTTCACGTTACGGCCATCAAAGCATTTTCATTCTCTCTGTCGGTTTTAACAGAAAAACTGTACAGTGTTGTTTAAAAGAATACAGGGCTATTACAAATGATTGAAGCGATTTCATAAATTCACTGTAGCTCCATTCATTGACATATGGTCACGACACACTACAGATACATAGAAAAACTCATAAAGTTTTGTTCGACTGAAGCTGTACTTCAGGTTTCTGCCGCCAGAGCGCTCGAGAGCGCAGTGAGACAAAATGGCGACAGGAGCCGAGAAAGCGTATGTCGTGCTTGAAATGCACTCGCATCAGTCAGTCATAACAGTGCAACGACACTTCAGGACGAAGTTCAACAAATATCCACCAACTGCTAACTCCATTCGGCGATGTTATGCGCAGTTTAAAGCTTCTGGATGCCTCTGTCAGGGGAAATCAACGGGTCGGCCTGCAGTGAACGAAGAAACGGTTGAACGCGTGCGGGCAAGTTTCACGCGTA
This sequence comes from Schistocerca cancellata, assembly GCF_023864275.1. Taxonomy (NCBI): domain Eukaryota; kingdom Metazoa; phylum Arthropoda; class Insecta; order Orthoptera; family Acrididae; genus Schistocerca; species Schistocerca cancellata. The sequence continues at coordinate 886,323,901 of NC_064628.1, read as the reverse complement.
GCCCGCGGAAGTCGACGAATAAAGCTAGCAGGGAGCTAAACGTACCACAGCCGACGGTTTGGAAAATCTTACGGAAAAGGCTAAAGCAGAAGCCTTACCGTTTACAATTGCTACAAGCCCTGACACCCGATGACAAAGTCAAACGCTTTGAATTTTCGGCGCGGTTGCAACAGCTCATGGAAGAGGATGCGTTCAGTGCGAAACTTTTTTTCAGTGATGAAGGAACATTTTTTCTTAATGGTGAAGTGAACAGACACAATGTGCGAATCTGGGCGGTAGAGAATCCTTACGCATTCGCGCAGCAAATTCGCAATTCACCAAAAGTTAACGTGTTTTGTGCAATCTCACGGTTTAAAGTTTACGGCCCCTTTTGCTTCTGCAAAAAAAACGTTACAGGACACGTGTATCTGGACATGCTGGAAAATTGGCTCATGCCACAACTGGAGACCGACAGCGCCGACTTCATCTTTCAACAGGATGGTGCTCCACCGCACTTCCATCATGATGTTCGGCATTTCTTAAACAGGAGATTGGAAAACCGATGGATCGGTCGTGGTGGAGATCATGATCAGCAATTCATGTCATGGCCTCCACGCTCTCCCGACTTAACCCCATGCGATTTCTTTCTGTAGGGTTATGTGAAAGATTCAGTGTTTAAACCTCCTCTACCAAGAAACGTGCCACAACTGCGAGCTCGCATCAACGATGCTTTCGAACTCATTGATGGGGACATGCTGCGCCGAGTGTGGGAGGAACTTGATTATCGGCTTGATGTCTGCCGAATCACTAATGGGGCACATATCGAACATTTGTGAATGCCTAAAAAAACTTTTTGAGTTTTTGTATGTGTGTGCAAAGCATTGTGAAAATATCTCAAATAATAAAGTTATTGTAGAACTGTGAAATCGCTTCAATCATTTGTAATAACCCTGTATGTAACCTATTTCCATCTGAAATTTTATTAGAGAATCAAGCAAAAATTGAAAGTGAATAGGCCAGCACTTTTCGACACTTTTCTAATTACATTTCCCGTGATATACAGAATATTTCAGGAAGAATGGTAAATATTTTAGGAGACGGTAGTACAGGCGAATTGCAATAAAATTCCACATAACTTGTCTCCATTTTTCATTGAGTGCAGAGATACAGTGGATTTCAATGCATTTTCGTCTCGTGTCTTGGTACACCGATTGCTGTGAGCGTATTTATCGAATGTCAGCAGTAGAGCGTTGATGTTCACGTTGTCAAGTTGTGCTTTAGTTTACACTGAAGTTTGCATAGTGATTTGTTGGCCAAGTCTACTGCATTGTAGCTTGTAAACATACCGCACTTATTTACATGTGCTGACGATGACGATACGGTATTTGTGTACTGATTGTGTTTGGAAATGTGGAAATTTGTAGTATATTCCTATGGGACCGAACTGCTGAGGTCATCGGTCACTAGGATTACACACTACTTAATGTACCTCAAACTACCTTATGCTAAGGACAACACACACACCCATGTCCGAGGAAGGATTCAAACCTCCGAGGGGGGGGGGGGGGAGGAGGACGGAGCCGAGCGAACCGTGGCAAGGCGCTTGAGACCGCGCGGTTACCCCGGTTTTGTAACGGAGGCGTTGCTATTCAAGAGTGTTCACTCGTGTGATCAATACACTGTGTGACACTGGTACAGAGCCCAGCAGTCATATTGCACCTGGACGTGTAAGTAGACGGACTGTGGATGAAATAGTATGAGTAGTGCAGCCCTCTTAAAAGTGCGCCAAGACAACGTCAGAAGAGCTCGTGTGATGTTATCAAGAGAAGTCAGTTGGCAGAACGTAGTTCTTCAACAAGCACATGTACAATTTCTGCACGTATCTGTGTTCCCCATAGAAGAGTATGGGGGACCTTACGTAAGCACAGGTTGTATCCGTATCATTTATAGCTCATCCAACGCCTTAGAGCAGGAGGTGAAGATAGACGATTGGAAGTTCGTCACTGGATACTTTAAAATCGCCAGGTAATTCCATTTTTACTATTTACTGACGGAGCGACTTTCACTCGTGACGACATCAATAACTGGTAATTCACATCAGTGGTGTGGAGAAAATGCACACGTCATTGTGAAGACACATCTTCAAGAACGCTTCTCTGTAAATCTGTGGTGTTTTTAGATAGGCAATCAGTTGACTGGGCCTGTTGTGTTACTGCATCGTCTTACAGGACCCCGTTATCTACACTGTCATGAAAATGAGCTTCCAGAATTATTAGAAGACGTTACTTTGGCTACAAGACTGCGTATGTTTATCCAGTACGACTGGGCTCCTGCACATTGTAGTCGTCAGGTGACACATCATCTAAACGTAACATTCCCCGGAAGATGGATCGGTAGAAATGGGCACGTTTATTGGTCACCGACATCCGCGGACCTTACCCCTTTGGATTTTTGCCTGCAGGGATGGTTGAAAGGCAAAGTCTACAAATAAAAACTAACCACAAGAGCCGAGTTGATCGTTCGGATCATGAGTAGTGCAGCCCTCATAAAAGAACGCAAAGACGACCTCAGAAGAGCTACGCATGGTGTTACCAACAGAAGTCAAAAGAACACTGAAGTTAGTGGTGGATTTTTTGACAGTCCTCATTTGCGTTTGCTTTATGTTTGTTAGGGTTACAGACTAACAGCTGTATCTCTGTACTCAATAAAAATTGGACACGTGTTATATGGAATTTTTATTGCAATTCGTCTACACTACCATCTCCTAAAATATTTACTGTTTCTCCTGAAACACCATGTATATTATAATATATATATCATGTCTGTCTAAATGTTTATTAGGAAATTGTGTTAAAATTCGAAGTAAATCAATCACGCTTTTACTAACATTTCCCCTTTAAATAATGATGCCCAGAAGTCTTTCCCTGATTACAAACGTTCTTAAGGAGAAAATATTGGAAGTATCTAACCAAAATTGTTTCTTTTTGTGAAAGTATCAATGATAAGATTGTTCCAAATTAATTATTCAGCAAACCTGCATCTGACTGCGTCTGTGAATTTGTTTCTTGCACTCCTCCATTTTGCCAGGAATGCAACATGTATTTGACTCAGCAATCAAGTTTAAGATAATAATGCCGTTTGTGCAGTGGCATTAAGATGGTACTGAAAAATTAACTTTTGCCCCTGATGTTTGCTTAATGAAATTTTATCTTGACTTGTATAATGCCAGTTGTGCAATGGCATACAATTAGTTATTTGAAATAACTTTGCTCTGATAACGTTAGTTATACCAAAACCGATTTCAAACCGTGAACTGCACATATATATTGCATAGAGGCCTCATTTTCTTTATGTTCTTTCATTGGTGGGTAAATTTACTTTACTACTCATTTTCATATTCAATACAAGCAAAGGATGTGGATTATGATTCAGGCTGTTAGATATAAACACAATGTTGATATCAATATCCATATTGTTAAAATTTCAAGTCATACACAAAACATACAATTTCCAACATTTTTGTAGCACGAATCACTGTTACAAAAATTTTACAAAACGCTTACTGTGTCAAATCTTGGACATACAGATCCTAACTCTGAACGATATCTAACAAAAACCAATTTGAAATCATTATATATCCTCTCTCATTTACGTGCTGAAGTTTGCTTAGGGTAACTGCGCAGCGAGCGTGGCTCCTACCTTGAAGCTGTCCGCACACGTCTGCTTCCTCCAGGCACCTAGCTGCGACCCCTCGGCTTTCTTACTGCGCGCGTCCGGCTCTCTTAACCATCAAAGATCCTCCTACTCAAAGTTATTATACTCATTCCACCTTGCAGTTGGCAACCACCGACTTTATTTTCTGGATCTACCCTGACGAAACCTTAGGACATACCTTTCAATATGCTGCATACACACATATTTTTTACCTTAAAGTGCAGGTAACATATTCATGTTTTATGTACACACACACAATTAATAATTATTTATAGAATCGACAGTTAGTCGTAGTAGCTACATAAAATAGTAAAAAATGAACTAAATAAGCGAAATAGTGTTAATCATAAGACTAGAGCAGACCGACTAACTGTCGATTCTATAAATAAAAAGCTTAATGAAGTGAAATCTATTGCCACGAAAGCGGATAAGCGGAATACGCTCGTAATATTAAAAGAGGAGTAGTACGTTTCGAAGACCTTAGCGTTTTTTGTCGAAAATAGTATTACGGAAATTCCGAAAGACATAACAGCCAATTTCCAAACTAAATTAAAAAATGTCCTTAAACGCACACACTTCCTGCTGACAGAAGCCGAAAAAAGAAGATGTGTTATCATGAATCCAACGGCCCCCAAATTAAGATCACAGGTGAAGATACATAAAGATCTGCATCCGGTTCGTCCGATTGTTAACGGTCGAAATAGTCCAGCATATAAAATAACGAAATTGTTGGACCAAATTCTGAAAAAGACTTACGTGTATAAAAATAACTATTCGGTGCGTGGTAGTATGACCATGATAGGTGAAATTAAAGATACGCCAGTCACTGACACTTCCCGTTTGGTTCCGTTGGATGTTAGGAACTTATACTCCAGTCTTCCGGTTAATGAAACTATAGAAATCATTAAGAGAAATTTCCTTAAATACGGTAAAATTTCAACGCAAGAGACAATTGAATTTATTGAACTCCTACAGCTCATTACAAGTTTTAATTATTTTACGTTTAATCACAAATTTTATATTCAGGACGAGGGGTTAGCCATGGGGTCCAGTATTTCAGGAACTATGGCGGACATTTTTATCAATGACCTTGAAGATAAAGTTCTAAATTCTGACGATAACATTATGGATAAAATTGTTTATTACAAACGTTATGTAGACGACACTCTGTTACTTGTCGATGGTTCCCGTGAGGACATTGAGGAAATAGTAAAAAAGTTCAACGACGCACATAATAAAATAGAATTTACCGTGGAGTATGAAACTGACAATTGTTTACAGTTCTTGGACCTGAATATAAAAAAGCAGGGCAACAAACATGCGTTCTCCGTTTATAGAATACAAACTACGACTGATGCCGTGATCCCGAATGATCCGCAGGCTTATAAAGAAGCTGCTTTCCGTAGTCTCGTGCATAGGGCAATCAATATATCTATGAGCGAAAAAGATAGGGAGACTGAAATTAATACCGTTAAGAGAATAGCGATGAATAACGGTTACAGAATAGATATGGTTAATAAAGTGTTACGGAAAAGTAATAAGCGCAAAAAGAATAAACCTGATGGAGAGAAAGTGAAAATTATCACGATGCCATACTACGGAACAGTCTCACAAAAGATAGCAAATATTTTTAAGCCATACGATGTTAAAATAGCTTTTCAGAGTAATAACCTAGTGAGGTATCGCCTTAAGCACGATATTGGCGAGAAGAGAAATTAGTTTGAAAGATCGGGAGTTTATAAGATTCAGTGCAGAACTTGTGATGCAAAATATATAGGGCAGACAGGAAGATCATTCGCGATCCGGTATAAAGAACATAAAGATGCGCTCAGGTTAGGAAATTATGACAAATCAGCTGTTGCGAACCCTATATATGAAACAGGTCATCCCCTTAATAGCATAGAAGACAACGTAGAAATATTGCAGGGAGGAAACTTGATTTACTAGAGGAATTCGAGATAGCTATCCATGAAAAGAAACAAAGCAATATTCTAAATGCACAAGATAATTTTAGAGAAAAGAGATTTTTTAGCGGGTTTTTAGAATTATTTTAGGGTAGGTATGCGACTTTAAACTTGTAGCATTTCACTGACGGAGCTGCGAGAGACTACGATGGCAGACCAATGCAATAAGGAAATCAGGCGCCCAATAGCATAGCGTTACCGTCAAGCACACGGCTGTAACCACGCCACAACACCTAGGGACGTCAGTCCACAACAGCTCCCGAGCCGGCGCAGTGCGACAGCATATTTGGTAGCTATGGGACGGCCATCGACTTGTGTCAACAACTTCAATGTAAGACGAGGACCCACAGTCCAATATACTTTTAATTCTGTTTTACTCTATGGACTTCGCAACTATTTGTGATGGTATTTTGTCTTTTTAGTCCGTTTAATTTAATGACATATATTTTACAACCAGATAATGGGAGCATTGTCTCTTGAAACGCGTTGTTAAAATATATGTATAAGAATCGCGGTTGAATGCTAACAGTGATAACCAGTATAACGACAACTGCTACCTTGACTCCATAATGGATTATATTAAAAAACAATTAATAAATTTTGACATGTGCTCCGTTCGATGCACAAACGATGTCTAGGCGATATTCCAGTTCCACTCATGTGTTGGTCAACACTTCTTCAGAGATGAATTTTATTACGTCAGTAATTCTGCGCCGTAATGCTGCGATGTCATTCACTGATATCTGGTAAATCTGGTCCTTGACATAATCCCAGACGAAGAAATCCAGTGGTTCTACGTGCGGTGATCGCGGGTGCCAATTCATGTGACCACCACGCACGCGCCATCTTCCCGGAAATGTTGTATCCAAACAGTCACAAACATCTAACCCCCAATGAGGTGGCGTACCGTCTTAAGTCAGAAATGACCCGAATCAGTAGCGTCAGCAAAAAATTGCAACATATCAAGATAGGAATTGGTGTGATTGTCGTTTCACCGAAGAAAAAGGTCCTACAATTTTATAGTATGTAAGACCGCACCCCACTTTGATCTTAGGGATGTCTCCGATGGTGTCAAATAAAGTGAAACGTTGCCTCATCCGAGAAAAGGACACGTTTCAGATAGTCCTCATCTTCCTCAGTCTCAGTCAGGAGCCGCACGGGGAAGCCCCGCGGTCTAAGGGGCCTTGCACGGTTCGGACGGCTCGCTCCGTCGGAGGTTCGAGTCCTTCCTCGGGCGTGAATGTGTGTGTTGTCCTCAGCGTATGTTAGTTTAAGTTAGATTACGTAGTGTGTAAGCCTAGGGACCGATGACCTCAACAGTTTGGTCCCATTGGATCTTACTACAGATTTCAAATTTCAGTTTTTCTCAGTCAGCATGTGAACAGCAAAGTCATAATGAACACTATAATCCGTTGGTTGGAGGGTACGTGGATGCGGTGCGCTGACGTCTTCAGAATCTGCAACTCGCAGGAAGCTCTGCGCACTGACTTCTTGTGACTTCTCATGAAGGTGTCTCTCACTGTCTGAAATGTCTGCGCATTAGATCCAGGCACTCACATTCTAGGTAGACCACAGACGCTCCCCGATTCCTTAAACCACACTTACCATATCTTGATGGTTTTAACATCTGATTGCTGTCTATGGTATGCCCTTAGGAATTTCCACTGTACTAATTTTGGTGACTGTGTCTCTTAGTATCAGAGGTCACATCGGGCTTTCTCACGGTTTGAGGACATGATGTTTGCAAATGATGTCCGATTTCGCTGTTGTTACGTCACTTATCCCTGTAACAAACAAGATAACAGTAAATACTTACATAAAAACTTTGATACATCACATGCAAATCAAGGTAAAAAGTATTTGTCCATGTGTCAAAGTTTATGCATTATGAAAGTTTGTAATCAGGGAAATAATTCTGTATATGTTAAAAAACATTAGAAAATAATAAAGCATATGCACGTACCAATGTTTATTAGGGCAGTGTTTAAAAAATTTGAAGCATATCAGTCAATAACTATTCGATATTTTTGCCATCAACGTTTCTCCTCCTGCAACAGTGCGTGTATATACACTCCTGGAAATGGAAAAAAGAACACATTGACACCGGTGTGTCAGACCCACCATACTTGCTCCGGACACTGCGAGAGGGCTGTACAAGCAATGATCACACGCACGGCACAGCGGACACACCAGGAACCGCGGTGTTGGCCGTCGAATGGCGCTAGCTGCGCAGCATTTGTGCACCGCCGCCGTCAGTGTCAGCCAGTTTGCCGTGGCATACGGAGCTCCATCGCAGTCTTTAACACTGGTAGCATGCCGCGACAGCGTGGACGTGAACCGTATGTGCAGTTGACGGACTTTGAGCGAGGGCGTATAGTGGGCATGCGGGACGCCGGGTGGACGTACCGCCGAATTGCTCAACACGTGGGGCGTGAGGTCTCCACAGTACATCGATGTTGTCGCCAGTGGTCGGCGGAAGGTGCACGTGCCCGTCGACCTGGGACCGGACCGCAGCGACGCACGGATGCACGCCAAGACCGTAGGATCCTACGCAGTGCCGTAGGGGACCGCACCGCCACTTCCCAGCAAATTAGGGACGCTGTTGCTCCTGGGGTATCGGCGAGGACCATTCGCAACCGTCTCCATGAAGCTGGGCTACGGTCCCGCACACCGTTAGGCCGTCTTCCGCTCACGCCCCAACATCGTGCAGCTCGCCTCCAGTGGTGTCGCGACAGGCGTGAATGGAGGGACGAATGGAGACGTGTCGTCTTCAGCGATGAGAGTCGCTTCTGCCTTGGTGCCAATGATGGTCGTATGCGTGTTTGGCGCCGTGCAGGTGAGCGCCACAATCAGGACTGCATACGACCGAGGCACACAGGGCCAACACCCGGCATCATGGTGTGGGGAGCGGTCTCCTACACTGGCCGTACACCACTGGTGATCGTCGAGGGGACACTGAATAGTGCACGGTACATCCAAACCGTCATCGAACCCATCGTTCTACCATTCCTAGACCGGCAAGGGAACTTGCTGTTCCAACAGGACAATGCACGTCCGCATGTATCCCGTGCCACCCAACGTGCTCTAGAAGGTGTAAGCCAACTACCCTGGCCAGCAAGATCTCCGGATCTGTCCCCCATTGAGCATGTTTGGGACTGGATGAAGCGTCGTCTCACGCGGTCTGCACGTCCAGCACGAACGCTGGTCCAACTGAGGCGCCAGGTGGAAATGGCATGGCAAGCCGTTCCACAGGACTACATCCAGCATCTCTACGATCGTCTCCATGGGAGAATAGCAGCCTGCATTGCTGCGAAAGGTGGATATACACTGTGCTAGTGCCGACATTGTGCATGCTCTGGTGCCTGTGTCTATGTGCCTGTCGTTCTGTCAGTGTGATCATGTGATGTATCTGACCCCAGGAATGTGTCAATAAAGTTTCCCCTTCCTGGGACAATGAATTCACGGTGTTCTTATTTCAATTTCCAGGAGTGTATATATATATATATATATATATATATATATATATGGTGTTACAAAAAGGTACGGCCAAACTTTCGGGAAACATTCTTCACACACAAATAAAGAAAAGATGTTATGTGGACACGTGTCCGGAAACGCTTAATTTCCATGTTAGAGCTCATTCTAGTTTCGTCCACCTACGCTCAATGGAGCACATTATCATGGTTTCATACGGGATACTCTACCTGTGCTGCTAGAACATGTGCCTTTACAAGTACGACACAACATGTGGTTCATGCGCGATGGAGCTCCTGCACATTTCAGTCGAAGTGTTCGTACTTTTCTCAACAACAGATTCGGTGACCAATGGATTGGTAGAGGCGGACCAATTCCATGGCCTCCACGCTCTCCTGACCTCAACCCTCTTGACTTTCATTTATGGAGACATTTGAAAGCTCTTGTCTACGCAACCCCGGTACCAAATGTAGATACTCTCGTATTCTGGACGCCTGTGATACAATACGCCATTCTCCAGGGCTGCATCAGCGCATCACGGATTCCATGCGACGGAGGGTGCATGCATATATCCTCGCTAACGGAGGACATTTTGAACATTTCCTGTAACAAAGTGTTTGAAGTCACTCTGGTACGTTCTGTTGCTGTGTGTTTCCATTCCATGGTTAATGTAATTTGAAAAGAAGTAATAAAATGAGCTCTAACATGGAAAGTAAGCGTTTCCGGACACATGTGCACATAACATATTTTCTCTCTTTGTGTGTGAGGAATGTTTCCTGAAAGTCGGGCCGTACCTTTTTGCAACACCCTATATATATATATATGAGGCGTGCTTTGTAAGTAAGGTCCGTTTGAACGTAAGTAGACATCGAAAGGTTATTTCAAAAAAGTAAATTTATTTTCAGAAACTACATATTTCACTCTATTTTCCTACATAGCTGCCAAGTTTGTTCAAATGATTGAAGCGATTTCACAGCTCTACAATAACTTTATTATTAGAGATATTTTCACAATGCTTTGCACACACATACAAAAACTCAAAAAGTTTTTTTTAGGCATTCACAAATGTTCGATATGTGCCCCTTTAGTGATTCGGCAGACATCAAGGCGATAATCAAGTTCCTCCCACACTCGGCACAGCATGTCCCCATCAATGAGTTCGAAAGCATCGTTGATGCGAGCTCGCAGTTCTGGCACGTTTCTTGGTAGAGGAGGTTTAAACACTGAATCTTTCACATAACCCCACAGAAAGAAATCGCATGGGGTTAAGTCGGGAGAGCGTGGAGGCCATGACATGAATTGCTGATCATGATCTCCACCACGACCGATCCATCGGTTTTCCAATCTCCTGTTAAGAAACGCCAAACATCATGATGAAAGTGCGGTGGAGCACCATCCTGTTGAAAGATGAAGTCGGCGCTGTCGGTTTCCAGTTGTGGCATGAGCCAATTTTCCAGCATGTCCATATACACGTGTCCTGTAACGTTTTTTTCGCAGAAGAAAAAGGGGCCGTAAACTTTAAACCGTGAGATTGCACAAAAAACGTTAACTTTTGGTGAATTGCGAATTTGCTGCACGAATGCGTGAGGATTCTCTACCGCCCAGATTCGCACACTGTGTCTGTTCACTTCATCATTAAGAAAAAATGTTGCTTCATCACTGAAAGCAAGTTTCGCACTGAACGCATCCTCTTCCATGAGCTGTTGCAACCGCGCCGAAAATTCAAAGCGTTTGACTTTGGCATCGGGTGTCAGGGCTTGTAGCAATTGTAAACGGTAAGGCTTCTGCTTTAGCCTTTTCCGTAAGATTTTCCAAACCGTCGGCTGTGGTACGTTTAGCTCCCTGCTTGCTTTATTCGTCGACTTCCGCGGGCTACGCGTGAAACTTGCCCGCACGCGTTCAACCGTTTCTTCGCTCACTGCAGTCCGACCCGTTGATTTCCCCTTACAGAGGCATCCAGAAGCCTTAAACTGCGCATACCATCGCCGAATGGAGTTAGCAGTTGGTGGATCTTTGTTGAACTTCGTCCTGAAGTGTCGTTGCACTGTTATGACTGACTGATGTGAGTGCATTTCAAGCACGACATAACGCTTTCTCGGCTCCTGTCGCAATTTTGTCTCACTACGCTCTCGTGCGCTCTGGCGGCAGAAACCTGAAGTGCGGCTTCAGCCGAACAAAACTTTATGAGTTTTTCTACGTATCTGTAGTGTGTCGTGACCATATGTCAACGAATGGAGCTACAGTGAATTTATGAAATCGCTTCAGTCATTTGTAATAGCCCTGTGTATATGGCCATTAAAATTGCTGCACCAAGAAGAAATGCAGATGATAAACGGGCATTCATTGGACAAATATATTATACTACAACTGCCTGTGATTACATTTTCACGCAATTTGGGTGCATAGATCCTGAGTAATCAGTACCCACAACAATCACCTCTGGTCGTAATAACGGCCTTGATACGCCTGAGCATTGAGTCAAACAGAGTTTGCATGGCGTGTACAGGTACAGCTGCGCATGCAGCTTCAACACGAAACCACAGTTCCTCAAGAGCAGTGACTGGCGTATTGTGACGAGCCAGTTGCTCGGCCATCATTGATCAGACGTTTTCAAATGGTGAGAGATCTGGAGAATGTGCTGGCCAGGGCAGCAGTCGAACATTTTCTGTATCCAGAAAGGCCCGTACAGGACCTGCAACATGCGGTCGTGCATTATCCTGCTGAAATAGAGCCACGCGTCTAACACATCTGAAATGTAACGTCCACTGTTCAAAGTGCCCTCAATGGGAACAAGAGGTGACCGAGACATATAACCAATGGCACCCCAAACCATCACGCCGGTTGATACGCCAGTACGGCGATGACGAATACATGCTTCCAATGTGCGTTCACCGCGGTGTCGCCAATCACGGATGCGACCATCACGATGCTGTAAACAGAACCTGGATTCATCCGAAAAAATGACGTTTTGGCATTCGTGCACCCAGGTTCGTCGTTTTGTATACCATCGCATGCGCTCTTGTCTGTGATGCAGCGTGAAGGGTAACCGCAGGCCGCAGTCATGTTCTCCGAGCTGATAGTCCATGCTGCTGCAAACGTCGTCGAACTGTTCGTGCAGATGGTTGTTGTCTTGCAAAGGTCCTCATCTGTTGAATTAGGGATCGAGACGTTGCTGCTCGATCCGTTAGAGCTATGCGGATAAGATGCCTGTCATCTCGACTGCTAGTGATACGAGGCCGTTGGGATCCAGCACGGCGTTCCGTATTACCCTCCTGAACCCATCGATTCCATATTCTGCTAACAGTCATTGGGTCTCGACCAATGCGAGCAGCAATGTCGCGATATGATAAAGCGCAATCGCGATAGGCTACAGTCCGACCTTTATCAAAGTCGGAAACGTGATGGTACGCATTTCTCCTCCTTACACGAGGCATCACAATATCGTTTCACCAGGCAACGCCAGTCAACTGCTGTTTGTGTATGAGAAATCGGTTGGAAACTTTCCTCATGTCAGCACGTTGTAGGTGTCGCCACCGGCGCCAACCTTGTGTGAATGCTCTTAAAAGCTGATCATTTGTATATCACAGCATCTTCTTCCTGTCGGTTACATTTCGCGTCTGTAGCACGTCATATTCGTGGTGTAGCAATTCTAATGGCCAGTAGTATGTATATTAGCTCTACAACTTTGCTTCCGCCGTTTTGCAATAGACGGCAGTAGCGGGAAGTGGGGTTCGGGTGCTTGGTCATGGGTGTAACACAATAAGCTTACGCATCTGTAAACACAATGTCATAAAAATATTATTGGAATTGTGAGTGCATCATAAGGTTATTCTCGATTAAGTACGTCAACTTACGTACCCATTCTCGCAATTTGCGGAAAGTTTTAATATTCTGCTTTAACATGAAGAAGTCTGCGGCTGTTGCTCTTGAAACACTGTAAGACCAATGGTGAGGGAACTATTAGTGGGAGAGCGTGCAGAGAATGTTTTCAACGCCTTAAGAACGGTGATTTTGATGTCGAAGACCGGCATGGCGGTGGAAGGCAGAACTTTTCGTAGCTACTGAAACAGACGAAGACAGTCACAGGACATCATTATCGAAAGCAATTGATGCGTTTGAGCCCAGCACTGAAACACAAACGGCCACAATACAGCGATAGACACGTAAAGGTAATTTTGCAGCAGGTCAGTGCTCGACCCCATGTCGCAAAACCCGTCAAAATATACATCGAGACGTTCAAATGAGAAGTCCTATTCACTCGCCGTATTCTCTATACGTTGCTCTCCCTGGCTACCACCTTTTTGGATCAGTGCCAGACAGCCTGGCTGACCAGCTCTTCCGATCATATTAACAAGTGCAAAATTGAATCGATTCATGGATCCCCACAAAAGACGCCCAGTTCTTCCACCACGGGCTTCGTATGCTATCCGAAAGATGGGAGAATGTAGTGGCTAGCGATGGGCAATACTATTAATCATGAATTTTTTTGTAAGTTTTTCACAATAAAGCCCAGGACTTCGAGTAAGAACGAAGGAAGCAAAGTTGTAGACCTAGTAATTAAAAATACAAATGTTCATTTGATCACAGTGTAAAAATTTCATGTCAGTTGGTCACGAACTTTCCAAGGTATTTCCAAACAAACAGCGATTTATCTTTATATATGAAGAATCACCTAAATCTTGCACTGCAAATATTGCGGGAATGGAAAGTGCTACTGATGTGCGGTTTTCACAGATCGGATTGGTACTCAGGGGATCCTGTTGTTACACAATGAACAGATTGTAATAATACTTAGAAAATGTATTTTTGTGCCAACATACACTTTTTTAAATGGAAGAAGGCCTATTGACATTCTTTCTTTTCTATTGCTTGTGCCGTTTTTCCCGCGGAGACGCAGCGTCAGCATGGTTAATCGGATGTGGCAATGTTAGTTGAAGGGGTGGCCGGATGCTCTTCCTGCCGCCACCCCGTCCCCACCCCCTCCCCCAGGAAGGAATTAGTGTATCCCAACTGTCTGCGACTAGTGTAATCCATGGAATAGTGAGAAATTGTTCTGATGTCTGTGAGTCGTGTAACTGAGGCAGGACGAGGGGACCAGCCCGGTATTCACCTAGGGGGTGTGGAAAACCGCCAAAAACCACATCCAGATGGCCCTCGTCGTTAATCCGCCGGGCGGATTCGATCCGGGGCCGGCGCGCCTACCCGAGTCCAGGAAGCAGCGGGTTAGCGCTCTCGGCTAACCCGGCGGGTACCTTTTGACATTAACAGACTAAAAGTTAGGTAAATTAGAATGTCAGTAGTGTTTTTGCATGTTTCTAGTGCGAGTCCTTTACCAGACATGGTATTCAGAAAAGTATCGACACCAACACTTTGTGTCATTCAACTTGCGTAGATGCTTGGTACGACGTTGTTATATTTGCTTATGCTGTGCTTCTCTGTTCTTTGAGTGCACTGCAGCTTACTAATCAGTGTGTGACAGCTAATCAACCAAAGTGACAGTCACAATCGTTTTATTTATTTTGTCACCAACTGGTTTCAACCTGTGATGGGGTCATCTTCAGGGCAATTTACACTGTAAAGTTATAATATTAGTAAGCAATCATGTACGTAATCTACAACAATTAGTCAAAGTTACATAAATAAACAGATTTTGTATACCCATTTGGTCGCTCGCTGGAGTCGTCACCCTGCCTGTGCACGGTTGTAACTATGCATGATTTTTTTTTCTTTATTGTTATTTTAAAACCTGTACAACAGGCAGGCTGTCAGCAGCATTCTACGCTGCTCTTCAGCCATGGAATACACAATGAGAAAAAACAGAAAGAATGCACAAAAGTTACATAACGGCGAGGCGCATGGTTGGTTTTTTTTTTTCTTCTTTATTGAATTTCAATTCCCCCCGAAGGGGGCGGGCTGGCAGCAGCTTAGTATGCCGCTCTTCAGCCTACAGACTTTGTTGGAAAGATGAAGAGAAGAAATAATAAAAACAGGCGATAAAATCGGAGACATAAAGAGTAACATGGCGAAAAGAAATCGTGGAACTTGAAACAAAGAACAGAGGGATGACGATGCTAATAAAATTCATACGAAGCAGACAGGTAAAACAATAGACAGACAATTAAAACAACACGGCGACAGTCTGGTTTCTGTTCGCAAAAGACATAAAATTCACACCTAGCGACAGCATGGTTTCTGTTCGCAACATGAGAAAGACGAACAACACTGAACAGTCACTGGAACACTGCACTAAAAAGTTGCCAAATGTGACATACCACAGCCGAGAGCAGGTGGGGGGAAACTGGACAGATGATGGGAAAATAAAAAAGGGGGGAAAGGAGAGTAAAAGCGAACGGGGGGAGCCGGGAAAGAAGCTGATGGAGGATAAGGACCTATAAGAGGGGTGGGGGAGCGCTGGGCAGACGCGACAGGGAGTGGGGTAGGCAGAGGAGGGAATACAAAAGGACTCGGGGGGGGGAGAAGGGAGGTAGGGAGGTAGGGAGAGGTGTAGTGGGGAGAAAACAGGACAGAAGGGGGGAAGAGGGAGCCCAGGGAAAGGACAGAGGAAAGGGGGGGAGTGAGGATCAGAGTTGATAGGAGGGATAAGTGGAGGGAGAGAGGGCATCATCCGGGAGGGGGAGTTGATGGAAGCCACCTTGGGAAAGGAGATGTAGGGTGTAGAGATGGAGGGTAGGGGGGACACAACGGTGAAGACGTGGCAGGGGGCGGGGATGGGAGAGGAGAGGAGCAACCAGGGGGTGAGGGGGTTCAAGACGGTGGGAGGTGTAGAGGATGTGGATATGTTCGAGGAATAGGAGCAGATGGGGGAAAGGAATGAGATCATAGAGGATCCGCGTGGGGGACGGGAGGCGTATACGGAAGGCGAGGCGAAGTGCATGACGCTCAAGGATCTGGAGGGAGTTATAGAACTTGGGAGGGTAGATAACCAGGCAGGACTGGCATAACAGAGGATGGGACGGATTAAGGATTTGTAGGTGTGGAGGATGGTAGAGGGGTGCAACCCCCACGTCCGGCCAGAGAGGAGTTTGAGGAGTCGGAGGCGGTTGTGGGCTTTGGATTGGATGGAGCGGAGATGAGGGATCCAGGTGAGGTGACGGTCAGTGGTGAGGCCAAGGTAGGTGGGGGTGGGGGTGAGGCGGACAGGACGTGCGCAGACAGTATGAGAGAAATCCAGGAGCCGGAAGGAGCGAGTGGTACGACCTACGATGATTGCCTGGGTCTTGGAAGGATTGAGTTTCAGGAGCCACTGGTTACACCATGCAGCAAAAAGGTCAAGATGACATTGGAGAAGGCGTTGGGACCGTTGGAGGGTAGGAGCGAGGGCGAGGAATGCGTTGTCATCAGCCATGGTTGGCTCTCTGCATGAGCTTAAATAACGGCCAACAACAAGTGGCCAGACGGTAACGCCCTCCACGGTGACCAACGGTAGTTACATGCTTAAGCTAGAAATCGTAAATTTTAAAGTTCGTTCCAGTCGTAATATATAAGCCTAATAAATGTCGTCATGCTAGCGCTTCATATAGGTCGTCTGCTGTAACATCATATTTGCGCGGCGTTCGTTGTTATGGTAACGACGTACCATAACGATTCTTCCGCCATGTTGTTGTCAATCCAGGTCTTCTACTGCAGCGTTATCTTTGCACAGCATGCGTTATCGTGGTGTGTTCTGGCTGCTATCCATAAAAGTTGTTCCTAGTAATTAGTGAAAAACTTTAAAATCAGTGTATTCTCCATTATAAAATTAACATATTAGAAAAACGAAGTATATCAGGTGTCCCTTAGGCTATTTGGCTAGGATTCCGTCGTCATAGTAGTCTCCTCGTACGTGTCGTCTGCTGTAGCACGGCATTCGATATCACAGCATCGGTGACGCGATTGTGACCGTCATTTCGATTGATTGATTATAAGTAAACCAATCGCTGCTATCTCCACGCAACTATGTTCTCTAAAAATTTAGTGTGTGACAGGTTGTGAGTGGACGATGGGATTTACCAAAACAGAAAAAGCCGAAACGCTCATGATGCTCGGTGAGTGTAGGAAGAATGCAGTTCATTCTTGTATGGTGTAGACCGCGAGATATTCCAATAGACGTAAGCATCTCGGCAATTATTTATCAGCCTCTTCAATCAGTTACCCTGAACGAGGTAGTGTAACAACACGTAGGCGGTGTAACAGAAGGAAACATCAGACAGTAGAAGGTAGGCGTGGGGTGGGGGTGGGGGGTGGGAGGAAATTAATATTCTTCCTGTTGCTGCTGTTAAACCGCACGTTAGTTCTCTCCCAATCGCTCGAGGAAGTGGCATGAGTCAGGCATATGTCCTAGGCGTTCTTTATCGACACAGGCTCCACTCCTATCACGTCTCTCTCCACCAAGAGTTGCATGGAAACGATTATGAGAATCGCGTTAACTTCTGTACACCGGCATTAAGACAGGATGCTCCAGATGTACCACACATCTTGTTTAGTGATGAGGCCATATTTACCAATCGCGCTTCAGTCCGGAACCACGCGACTGCTAACGGTCGCAGGTTCGAATCCTGCCTCGGGCATGGATGTGTGTGATGTCCTTACGTTAGTTAGGTCTAAGTAGTTCTAAGTTCTAGGGGACTGATGACCTCAGATGTTAAGTCCCATAGTGCTCAGAGCCATTTCAACCATTTGAACCGGAAGGGTTCGTCAGGTGGAACGTGAGCGCCCATGTAATGCAAGTGTGTGATGTGGGATAGTGAGGCATCAGCTCACAGGCCCGTTTTTCATAGATGGAACACTGAGTGCGCAGAAGTACGCAGCCTCCGAACAGCCCATCTTCCACGGATGCTAGATGACGTTCCTCTGCATGGTAGGAGGAACATGTTGTACTAATGTGACGGCTGCAAGAAGTACCACAGCATGTCTTCTCGAATTGTTTCTAAATCGTTGGATTGGACGCAGAGGACCTGTATCTTGGCCGGCCTGTTCCCCGGATTTGACGTTTGTAGACTTTTCCTCTGGGAAAAGCTGAAAGAAGCTGTCTACAAGGATATACCAACTACACCAGAGGATATGCAACGACGTATTACTTTAGTCTGCTCGGACATCTTCGTTGAAATGCTAACACGTGTGCAGCAGTCGTTGGATACCAGACTTGAAGCGTTTATTGCCGCTACCGGTTGCCATTTTGAACACAACCTGTGATGGTCAATTGTCTCGTTACCGGTCGGAATCCCCGTAACTAGTGTGAGCTACCACAGGTACTGTACAATTATCGGTGTGGGAACTTTTAAAAAATCGATATCTCGTGAACGGTTCGCACTAGAATCCTGCGACAAACGCCACTGACATTCTAATTTACCCTACTTTTAGTCTGTTAAAGTCAGTAGGCACCGTCACATTTAAAAAAAGTGTAAGTTTTCACAAAAAATACTCTACGAATCCCTTCTGTGAAAACAGCACAGCAATAGCACTTTACATTTCCGCAACATTTGCGGTGCAAGTTTTAGGTGACTCACCCTGCACAACAGTATAGATTTTTTTTTACATTAGTTGCTGAAAGAACAGCCAACTACTTGCGAAAACATCAACAAATGTAATAGAAACATGAATAGTCTTCGGATGACAAGTCTGTCGATTTTCAGTTAGCATTTCTTCATCTACGTCTACGTAGATACCCTGCGAGCCGCCTACGGTGCGTGGCGGAGGGTACCCTGAACCCTAACAGTCGTTTCCTTTGCTGTTCCACTCGCTAACAGAGCGAGGGAAACACGGCTGTCTCCGAAAGAGCCCGAATTTCTCGTATTTTATCTTCGTGGTCCTTACGCTAAATGTATATTGGCGGCAGTAGAAGAGTTCTGTGTCAGCTTCAAATGCCGGTTCTCTAATTTTTCTGAGAAGTTCTCCTCGGAAAAAACTTCGCCTTCCCTCCAGAGATTCCCATCTGAGTTCCCGAAGCACCTCCTTAATACTTGCGTGTTGTTCGAACCTACCGGTAATAAATATAGCAGCCCGCCTCTGAGCTGCTTCGATGTCTTCCTTCAATCCGACCTGGTACGCATCCCAAACACTCGGGCAGCACACGACGATAGGTCGCACCAGCATACTGTATGCGGCCTCCTGAACCACACTTTTCCCAAAATCCTCCCAATTAACCGAAATTGACCGTCCGTCTTCCGTACCACAAACACCACATCCTCATTCCATTTCACGTCGCTATAAAACGACGTGATTGTGTCAAGCAGGACGCAACTAATGCTTTATCCGAACATTATATGTTTGTTTTTCCTACTCATCAGCGTTATATTACATTTTTCTACATTTAGAGATAGCTGTAATTCACTACAATAACTAGAAATTTAGTCTAGGTCGTCTTGTATCAACCTGCAGTCACTTATCTTCGACACCTTCCTATACACCGGAGCATCATCACTAAACAACCGCAGATTGCTACCCACGGTGCCTGCCGGATCAGGGTGTTACAAAAAGGTGCGGATAAACTTGCAGGAAACATTCCTCACACACAAATAAAGAAAAGATGTTATGTGGACATGTGTCCGGAAACGCTTAATTTCCATGTTAGAACTCATTTTAGTTTCGTCCACCTACGCTCAATGGAGCACGTTATCAAGATTTCATACGGGATACTCTACCTGTGCTGCTTGAACATGTGCCTTTACAAGTACGACACAACATGTGGTTCATGCACGATGGAGCTCCTGCACATTTCAGTCGAACTGTTCCTACGCTTCTGAACAACAGATTCGGTGACCAATGGATTGGTAGAGGCAGATCAATTCCATGGCCTCCACGCTCTCCTGACCTCAACCTTCTTGACTTTCATTTATGATGGCATTTGAAAGCTCTTGTCTACGCAACCCCGGTACCAAATGTAGAGACTCTTCGTGCTCGTATTGTGGACGGCTGTGATACTATACGCCATTCTCCAGGGCTACATCAGCGCATTAGGGATTCCATGCGACGGAGGGTGGATGCATGTATCCTCGCTAACGGAGGACATTTTGAACATTTCCTGTAACAAAGTGTTTGAAGTCACGCTGGTACGTACTGTTGTCGTGTGTTTCCATTCCATGATTAATTTGATTAGAAGAGAAGTAATAAAATGAGCTCTAACACGGAAAGTAAGCGTTTCCGGACACACGTCGACGTAACATATTTTCTTTCTTTGTGTGTGAGGAATGTTTCCTGAAAGTGTGGCCGCACCTTTTTGTAACACCCTATATATGAGGCGTGCTTTTTAAATAAGGTCCGTTTGAACGTAAGTAGACATCGGAAGGTTATTTCAAAAAAGTAAATTTATTTTCAGAAAGTACATATTTCACTCTATTTTCCTACATAGTTGCCAAGTTTGTTCAAACACGTATCATACCCCTCAATAAATTTAAAAATACCCTCTTCATAAAAACTTGCCGCCTGCTTCGATAACCAAGAGTTCATGGCCGTTTTCACGTCATCGTCATCATTGTAACGGTTGCCACTGAGGTGTTGTTTAAGGTGGAGGAACAGATAGCAATCACTCGGCGCAAGATCAGGACTGTAGGGTGGGTGGTCTAAAACTCCCCAGCCAAAACTGTTCAATAAATCGCGGGTCTTACCTGCAGTGTGAGGTCTTGCATTGCCATGGAGAAGGACAATTTCCTTTGTCAGCATGCCGCGTCTTTTGTTTTGAATCACTCTGCGTAGCTTTCTCAGGGCTTGGCAGTGTGCTTCTGCATTGATAGTGATTCATAGTTGTATGAAGCCGACCAGCAAGACACCATGCCTATCGCAAAACACCGACGCCATGATTTTGAGCTGGGACAGAGTCTGTTTGGCCTTCACCTTTACAGGCGAGAGTGTGTGTCTCCATTCCATGTTCTGTTGCTTAGATTCTGGTGTGATATGCGAAACCCGTGTTTCGTCTCCAGTTAAGATCTGACTCAAGAAGCCGCCACCTTCTTCGTGATAACGAGTCAAGAACTTCATCGCACACTCCAATCTTTGGTTGTTTTTGGTCCTCTGTTAGGAGTTTCGGGACCCAACGGGAGCACAGTTTCCTAACTTTAGGTGTTCAGAAAAAGTGTTGTAAAGCACTGATCTCGACACGAGAGGAAATTCGTTTGAGAGACCTGTTATTGTGAAGCGCCTGTTCTCACGAATCCTCGCTTCAACTGAAGCCACCAAATCGTCTGTAATCAAAGAAGGGCGACCGGAGCGGTCCTCATCATGGACGTCGTCACGGCCGTCTTTGAACTCTCGTACCCACTTCCGCACTTTGCTTTCGCTCATAACAGTATCACCGTACACTTCGCAAATCTGTCGATGAATTTCTGCAGCAGACAAGTTCCTTGTTGACAAAAACTGTATCACTGAGCGAACCTCACACGCGGCCGTCGAGTTGACAAACATTTTGAAAGCACAGAACAGAACCGTACAGGTTAGCTACAGAGCTGAAACTGAGCACATTTGTTCCCGAGGCATGCCGGTACACGATGCACTCGCTCGTTGCGGTATGCGTGCAAACTACTAATGTCTACAACAAAACGGACCTTACTTAAATAACACGCCTATATATAGTAAATAACAGTGGTCCTATTACACCTCCTTCGGGTACTCCTGTCGGTACTCTTGTCCTTCATGAACACTCGCCGTCGGGTACAACGTACTAGGTTCTATTACTTAAGAAGTCCTCGAAGCACTCACTTATCTAGGCACTTATTCCATAAGTGCGTACCTTCGTTAACAGTCTGCAGTGGGAACCCAATGTCAAATGCTTTCTGGAAATCTAGAAATATGGGCACATACGAGGGCAGTTCAATAAGTAATGCAACACATTTTTTTTCTCGGCCAATTTTGGTTGATAAAACCGGAAATTTCTTGTGGAATATTTTGAAACATTCCCGCTTCGTCTCGTATAGTTTCATTGACTTCCGACAGGTGGCAGCGCTGTACGGAGCTGTTAAAATGGCGTCTGTAACGGATGTGCGTTGCAAACAACGGGCAGTGATCGAGTTTCTTTTGGCGGAAAACCAGGGCACCTCAGATATTCATAGGCGCTTGCAGAATGTCTGCGGTGATCTGGCAGTGGACAAAAGCACGGTGAGTCGTTGGGCAAAGCGTGTGTCATCATCGCCGCAAAGTCAAGCAAGACTGTATGACCTCCCGCGTGCGGGCCGGCCGTGCACAGCTGTGACTCCTGCAATGGCGGAGCGTGCGAACACACTCGTTCGAGATGATCGACGGATCACCATCAAACAACTCAGTGCTCAACTTGACATCTCTGTTGGTAGTGCTGTCACAATTGTTCACCAGTTGGGATATTCAAAGGTTTGTTCCCGCTGGGTCCCTCGTTGTCTAACCGAACACCATAAAGAGCAAAGGAGAACCATCTGTGCGGAATTGCTTGCTCGTCATGTGGCTGAGGGTGACAATTTCTTGTCAAAGATTGTTACAGGCGATGGAACATGGGTTCATCACTTCGAACCTGAAACAAAACGGCAATCAATGGAGTGGCGCCACACCCACTCCCCTACCAAGAAAAAGTTTAAAGCCATACCCACAGCCGGTAAAGTCATGGTTACAGTCTTCTGGGACGCTGAAGGGGTTATTCTGTTCGATGTCCTTCCCCATGGTCAAACGATCAACTCTGAAGTGTATTGTGCTACTCTTCAGAAATTGAAGAAACGACTTCAGCGTGTTCGTAGGCACAAAAATCTGAACGAACTTCTCCTTCTTCATGACAACGCAAGACCTCACACAAGTCTTCGCACCCGAGAGGAGCTCACAAAACTTCAGTGGACTGTTCTTCCTCATGCACCCTACAGCCCCGATCTCGCACCGTCGGATTTCCATATGGCACTACGCGGATGATGAAGAAGTTATTGATGCAGTACGACGTTGGCTCCGACATCGACCAGTGGAATGGTACCGTCCAGGCATACAGGCCCTCATTTCAAGGTGGCGTAAGGCCGTAGCATTGAATGGAGATTACGTTGAAAAATAGTGTTGTGTAGCTGAAAGATTGGGAATAACCTGGTGTATTTCAATGCTGAATAAAACAACCCCTGTTTCAGAAAAAAAAGTGTTGCATTACTTATTGAACTGCCCTCGTAGTTGGCTGTATATCATGTGAGGAAAGGGCAACCTGAGTTTCATGGGAGCGATGCTTTCTACAGCTATGCTGATGGATGGATATATGCTTCTCGATCATAAGTAAATGAACTGTATTCGATCTGAGAATATCTTCAGGAACTCTACAGTAAACCGATGTTAGGGAAATTAGTCTGTAATTTTGCGGGTCTGTTCTTTTGCCCTCCTTGTTTACAGTAGTGGAAGTCAGTATGAAGACAGGGTTCCTACGAAAGCAATAGTACCATGTCTGTAGCATATTGCATGGAATTCATTATGAAAGTACTAGATCCATACAAGACATAAATAAACAATCATACGGAATTACATAGTTTCTTTGATAACACGGAATACAAAATACGGCGTTTGCATTTCGTGGGTGGAAATCGGTGTAAAGGTGCTCACTGTCATGTTGTGTTATGCACTGTTAGTACTTTGTTCCATCTCAGTTCTTCCTAATTACCTCAAAAATTCTCTTCGGTATTGATTCTGTCAAGGTTTGTAGTTCCTGCAGCGACATTGTCGCTACTCTTTTCAGCTCACATAAGGCCTCAAATTGCCTCCCATTGCGATAAACACGCCTCCCAAGCATTCCCCAATGGTTTTCACGGGATTCATATCCGGGCTACGTGCAGGCCAGGGCAACACATCGATATCTTTATCTTCAAACCGCTGTTGATTGTAGCAGAAACATGTAGAGATGCATCACCTTGTGGAAACATTAGACTTTCGTTCCCTAGATCCTCATACACTCTAATCAATACTATCTGTATCATCTCAGTGTACATGTTAGAGTTCAGTGCAGAAGACTGCCCAAATCATAACATTTATACCTCCAAACTTTCTGTTCATTCTTACCAGCTGCTCTGTTCACAGACCACGCCAGTGATATCGAAATCCATCCAGCCTATTTCAATTAAACTTCTCCTCGTCGCTGAAGATCGCTTTATCCCATTCTGAAGTGCATGATATGTTTTTCAGCAATATCCAGTGTAGCGTACTTATGTTTGGGTGTTAGTGCAGTTGTCTGCAGTCGTTTCTTGAATGCTAGATGTTTGTCATTTGTCAAAATTTGTCGCACAGGTCTGGCAGTTAGACGACTTCTACAACTCGAGAAGAGTAACAATTTGTGGACCTTTCCTTGCGCAAAAGCAACCGTTTCGATGCCGCAAATAAATTATCAATCTCTGTACGTGAACGGTTCAACTTCTGCTTCGTGATTTGACGATTAGAGATTCCGACTTCCTTGTACGCATCATTTTTAGTCTCAAGATAGCTGTTTTCCGCGTGGCATTGTCACTATCGTGCTTTAGGTACACAATACGCACTGCCTTTGCCGAGTTCCACCCTTTGCCACCTCAATCGTTGATGTGTTGTTATATGATGTACTATTGACATCAAGTGTGATACCATTTGACTGCATTTGTCGGTATAGTGGATCTCATACCATTGCTTATACACTATGCACAACTATTCCAGACAAAAATTTTAATTTTCATACAAATATCCATGCCTTCATAATAACTTCCACCACTGTACAGGAGTCACCTGTGCTTTTTTCAGGCGCTTGGGACTTCGCGCTGGTAGAGACATTCGCAATAAACGAAGCCTAGGTAAGGGGCCAATGACGCAGCGTTCTCTTTGTAAAACCGAATGGGGATTCCATCCGGAACTGGTGGCTTACTTGTTTTCAACTCTTTCAGTTGTTTTTCTACACCAAAGATGCTTATTACTATACCATCCACACGGGAGTTTCTTCTATGGTCAACGATTATGTGTTTTTACGACCCTCCAGCGTGAACGGTTTCTCAAAGGCGAAATTTAAAACTTCGGCTTTCGTTTTGCCATCTTCAACTGCCACACCAGACTGGTCAACGAGTGACTGGATTGAAGTCTTAGAGCCACTTTGCGACTTGACATAGGATCTCAAAATCTTGTCTGGTTCTCTGCCACCACATCTTTTGCTAAGGTATGACAGTGGTAGTTGTATGCTTCGCGCATTTGTGTGGATAAATAGTATTATTAACAGTGGCTGGTTTCTCTGTTCTTCTTTGTAAAAAACAACTTGTAAAAACTTTCTTATTGGCACTGAGAACCAGCCAATTTCCTTGTATGGCACGGAGAAAGTTCTTAATAAAGTATTCACTTTCTAACATCACTCATTATTTTTTACAATGATCTAGTGAGCACCATAATTCAGTGGTATCAGAATACCTTCTCAACATTTTATATAAAAAATCAGTTACGTACAAAGACAGACAAATCATTTTTTCGTTCTCCTGACGAATATCAGATTTGGTCTTTAGAACTTTCTCCGTTTCCTTACCCCCCCCCCCCCCTTTTCGTTCATTTGACTGCGCTTAAGTGAGGTTTTTTTAGTAAGAAAGTCACATCTCCCACATACGTTCTCTACGTTCGACCACGTTTATGACGTATGTTCCATTTCCAAACGAAGATTCAGGCAGCTAACTGCTTCTAAGAATAAGATGTGAACATTATCGGGACTTGCAGTGGAGATTTTGTAACCTTACCTCGACTCCTCCTCAGTTTCATCGGTGGCATTGGGGTATTAATCCTCACTCTCCCAGTACTTACTGCAACATACAGCCTTCTGAATCTGCTTAGTGTATTTATCTCTAGGTCTCCCTCTACGATTTTTACCCTCCACGCTGCCCTCCAATGCTAAATTTGTGACCCCCTGATACCTCAAAACTTGTCCTACCAACCGGTCCCTTCTTCTTGTCAAGTTGTGCCACAAACTGCTCTTCTCCCGAATTCTATTCAATGCCTCATCATTAGTTATGTGATCTATCCATCTAATCTACAGCATTCCTCTATAGCACCACATTTCGAAAGCTTCTATTCTCTTCTTGTCCAAACTATTTATCGTCCATGTTTCACTTTCATACATGGCTACACTCCATACAAATACTTTCAGAAACAACTTCCTGACACTTAACTCTATATGTGATGTAAACAAATTTCTCTTCATCAGAAACGCTTTCCTTGCTATTGCCAGTCTACATTTTATATGCTCTCTACTTTGACCGTCATCAGTTATTTTGCTCCCCAAATAGCAAAACTCCTTTACTACTTTAAGTGTCTCATTTCCTAATCTAATTACCTCAGCATCATCTGACTTAATTCGACTACATTCCATTATCCCCGTTTTGCTTTCGATGATGTTCATCTTTGATCCTCCTTTCAAGACACTGTCCATTCCGTTCAACTGCTCTTCCAAGTCCTTTGCTGTCTCTGACAGAGTTACAATGCCATCGGCGAACCTCAAAGTTTTTATTTCTTCTCCATGGATTTTAATACCTAATCCGAATTTTTCTTTTGTATCCTTTACTGCTTGCTCAAAATACAGATTGAATAACATCGGGGAGAGGCTACAACCCTGTCTCACTCCCTTCCCAACCACTGCTTCCCTTTCGTGCCCCTCCACTCTTATAACTGCCTCTGGTTTCTGTACAAATTGTAAATAGCCTTTCGCTCCCTGTATTTTACCCCTGCCACCTTTAGAATTTGAAAAAGAGTATTCCAGTCAACATTGTCAAAAGCTTTCTCTAAGTCTACAAATTCTAGAAACGTAGGTTTGCCTTTCCTTAATCTTTCTTCTAAGATAAGTCGTAGGGTCAGTATTGCCTCACGTGTTCCAATATTTCTACGGAATCCAGACTGATCTTCCCCGAGGTCGGCTTCTACCAGTTTTTCCATTCGTCTGTAAATAATTTGCGTTAGTATTTTGCATCTTTGACTTATTAAACTGATAGTTCGGTAATTTCACATCTGTCAACACCTGCTTTCTTTGTTATTGGACTTATTATATTCTTCTTGAAGTCTGAGGGTATTTCGCCTGTCTCATACATCTTGCTCAAGAGATGGTAGAGTTTTGTTAGGCCTGGCTCTCCCAAGGCTGTCAGTAGTTCTAATGGAATGTTGTCTACTCCCGGGGCCTCGTTTTGACTTAGGTCTTTCAGTGCTCTGTCAAACTCTTCATGCGGTATCATATCTGCCATTTCATCTTCATCAACATCCTCTTCCATTTCCATAAGATTATCCTCAAGTACATCTCCCTTGTATAGACCCTCTATATACTCCTTCCACCTTTCTGCTTTCCCTTCTTTGCTTAGAACTGGGCTTCCATCAAAGCTCTTGATATTCATACAAGTGGCTCTCTTTTCTCCAAAGGTCTCTTTAATTTTCCTGTAGGCAGTATCTATCTTTCCTCTAGTGAGATACGCTTCTACATCCATACATTCGTCCTCTAGCCATCCTTGCTTAGCCATTTTGCATGTCCTGTCGATCTCATTTTTGAGACGTTTATATTCCTTTTTGCCTGCTTCATTTACTACATTTCTATATTTTCTCCTTTCATCAATTAAATTCAATATTTCTTCTGTTACCCAAGGATTTCTACTAGCCCTCGTCTTTTTACCTACTTGATCCTCTGGAGGTTAGGTCGATATGTAGGAGGAAAGGAGTGGAGAAACTTCAAGATAAGGAAATCAGGCACAAGTACATAACAGCGATCTCAGAAAGGTACCAGTTAGTTGAATGTAGTCAATTACAGTCATTGGAAAAGAAATGGACAAGGTACAGGGACACAGTACTATAAGTGGCTAAAGAATGTCTTGGAACAGTAGTGTGTAAAAGTAGGATGAAGCAAGCAGCTTGGTGGAATGATACAGTCAAGGAAAAAGAAGGCGTATCAAAAATGGCTACATACCAGAATCCAGGTAGACAGAGAAAGTTATGTTGAAGAAAGAAACAAAGCCAAACAGATAATTGCAGCATCCAAGAAGAAATCTTGGGAAGACATTGGAAACAGGTAGGAGACTATGGGTCAAGTTGCTGGAAAACCATTCTGGAGTGTAATTAACAGTCTTCGAAAGGGAGGTAAGAAGGAAATGACAAGTGTTTGGACAGGTAAGGAAAACTGCTGGTGAATCCTGTGGATGCCTTGGGCAGATGGAGGGAATATTTTGAAGAGTTGCTCAATGTAAGTGAAAATGCGATCAGTAATGTTTCAGATTTCAAGGTAGAATGGGATAGGAATGATGATGGAAATAGGATCACATTTGAGGAAGTGGAAAAAATGGTCAACAGATTGCAGTGCAATAAAGCGGCTGGGGTGGATGAAATTAAGTCGTAACTCATCAAATACAGTGGAATGTCAGGTCTTAAATGGCTACACAGGATAATTGAAATGGCCTGGGAGTCGGGACAGGTTCCATCAGACTGGACAAAAGCAGTAATCACACCAATCTTTAAACATGGAAACAGAAAAGATTGTAACAACTACAGAGGTATCTCTTTAATAAGCGTTGTGGGTAAAATCTTCTCAGGTATTGTTGAAAGGAAAGTGCGAGTATTAGTTGAGGCCCAATTGGATGAAAATCACTGTGGGTTTAGGCCTCTTAGAGGTTGTCAGGACCAGATCTTTAGCTTACGGCAAATAATGGAGAAGTGTTATGAGTGGAACAGGGAATTGTATCTATGCTTTATAGATCTAGAAAAGGCATATGACCGGGTTCCTAGGAGGAAGTTATTGTCTGTTCTACAAGATTATGGAATAGGAGGCAAACTTTTGCAAGCAATTAAAGGTCTTTACATGGATAGTCAGGCAGCAGTTAGAGTTGACGGTAAATTGAGTTCATGGTTCAGAGTAGTTTCAGGGGGAGGACAAGGCTGCAACCTGTCTCCACTGTTGTTCATATTATTTATGGATCATATGTTGAAAACAATAGACTGGCTGGGTGAGATTAAGATATGTGAACACAAAATAAGCAATCTTGCATATGCGGATGACTTAGTCGTGATGGCAGATTCGATTGAAAGTTTGCAAAGTAATATTTCAGAGCTAGATCAGAAATGTAAGGACTATGGTATGAAGATTAGCATCTCCAAAACGAAAGTAATGTCAGTGGGAAAGAAATATAAACGGATTGAGTGCCAAATAGGAGGAACAAAGTTAGAACAGGTGGACGGTTTCAAGTACTTTAGGATGCATATTCTCACAGGATGGCAACATAGTGAAAGAACTGGAAGCGAGGTGTAGCAAAGCTAATGCAGTGAGCGCTCAGCTACGATCTACTCTCTTCTGCAAGAAGGAAGTCAGTACCAAGACTAAGTTATCTGTGCACCGTTCAATCTTTCGACCAACTTTGTTGTATGGGAGCGAAAGCTGGGTGGATTCAGGTTACCTTATCAACAAGGTTGAGGTTACGGATATGAAAGTAGCTAGGATGATTGCAGGTACTAGTAGATGGGAACAATGGCAGGAGGGTGTTCACAATGAGGAAATCAAAGAAAAACTGGGAATGAACTCTATAGATGTAGCAGTCAGGGCGAACAGGCTTAGATGGTGGGGTCATGTTACACGCATGGGAGAAGCAAGGTTACCCAAGAGACTCATGGATTCAGCAGTAGAGGGTAGGAGGAGTCGGGGCAGACCGAGGAGAAGGTACCTGGATTCGGTTAAGAATGATTTTGAAGTAATAGGTTTAACATCAGAAGAGGCACCAAAGTTTGCACTGAATAGGGGATCATGGAAGAACTGTATAAGGGGGGCTATGCTCCAGACTGAACGCTGAAAGGCATAATCAGTCTTAAATGATGATGATGATGATGATGATCCTCTGCTGCCTTCACTACCTCATCCCTCAGAGCTACCCATTCTTTTCCTACTGTATTTCTTTCCCCCATTCCTCTCAATTGTTCCCTTTGCTCTCCCTGAAACTCTGTACAACCTCTGGTTTAGTCAGTTTATCCAGGTCCCATCTACTTAAATTCCCACCTTTTTGCGGTTTCTTCAGTTTTAATCTACAGTTCATAACCAATACATTGTGGTCAGAGTCCACATCTGCCCTTGGAAATGTCTTACAATTTAAAACCTGGTTCCTAAATCTCTGTCTTACCATTAAATAATCTGATACCTTCTAGTATCTCCAGGATTCTTCCATGAATACAACCTTCTTTCATGATTCTTGAACCAAGTGTTAGCTATGATTAAGTTATGCTCTGTGCAAAATTCTAACAGACGGCTTCCTCTTTCATTTCTTACCCCCAATCCATATTCACCTACTGTGGATCCTTCTCTCCCTTTCCCTATTCTCGAATTCCAGTCACCCATGACTATTAAATTTTCGTCTCCCTTCACTACCTGAATAATTTATTTTATCTCATCATACATTTCATCAATTTCCTCGTAATCTGCAGAGCTTGTTGGCATATAAACTTGAACTACTGTAGTAGGCATGGGCTTCGTGTCTATCTTGGCCACAATAATGCGTTCACTATGCTGTTTGTAGTAGCTTACCCGCACTCCTATTTTTTTTATTCATTATTAGACCTACTTCTGCATTATCCCTATTTGATTTTGTATTTATAACCCTGTATTCACCTGAACAAAGTCTTGTTCCTCTTGCCACCGAACTTCACTAATTCCCCCTATATCTAACTTTAACCTATCCATTTCCCTTTTTAAATTTTCTAACTTACCTGTCCGATTAAGGGATCTGACATTCCACGCTCCGATCCGTAGAATGCCAGTATTCTTTCTCCTGATAACGACGTGCTCCTGAGTAGTCCCCGCCCGGAGATCCGGATGGGGGACTATTTTACCTCCAGAATATTTTACCCAAAAGGACGGCATCATCATTTAACCATACAGTAAAGCTTCATGCCCTCGGGAAAAATTACGGCCGTAGTTTCCCCTTGCTTTCAGCCGTTCGCAGTACCAGCACAGCAAGGCCGTTTTGGTTAGTGTTACAAGGCCAGATCAGTCAATCATTCAGACTGTTGCCCCTGCAACTACTGAAAATGCTGCTGCCCCTCTTCAGGAACCACACGTTTGTCTGGCCTCTCAACAGATACCCCTCCGTTATGGTTGCACGTACGGTACGGCCATCTGTATCGCTGAGGCACGCAAGCCTCCCCACTCCCCACCAACGGCATGGTCCATGGCCCATGGGGGGAGGGGGGGGGGCGGAACACTATAATCACTAAAAAGAGGCCCATGGAGCTAATATCGTATTTGTTTCTACGAACAGTTAGTGAATCTTCGTTTGTCATACAAGCTCGCTCATTGATACATTTTACTTCATATTCGAAACGTTGATGCAAGAAAATTTTAACTTTACCTTCAGAACTAGTAATTATCGATTATAACGTCGAGACTAAAACATTTTATAAAGTAATTCATTTTCATAAATTTTAGCTTGAAATATAACATACTGTGTATAAAATTGTATGAAAGTTTACGAAAAAGCAACTGAGATAATGTTAACCGTCCAAAATTCGAAAAATAATACTGGTATCTACAACTACTGTTGACGAAAAGTAATGCTAGAGGAGGATGTCCCGTTGCAAGTTGTTCTACTTTTTGTGAAAAGCTGATGCTAACATATGGGCAAGAAATGTTCCTCCCAGCTTATGTGGTAATTTCTGATGCTTTCGCTTTTAGTCCCCATTGTTTTTATTTTGTGTCATTTTCCCCTATTCGCGAATTTTAGTATCTCAGATATTTCCTTGTCGTAACAGAAACGAGCATTTACTACCTCTCACCCTGTTCAAGCACAAGAGAACTAGTATAAGAATTTAACTACACTGGCCGTGGGCCTACAAGAACCGAAATACATTGAGTATTGTGAAAAAAGACATACCTTTGTGACTGAGGGCGTTTGCTATTACACTTCCATTCCTAAAAATACAATACAGCCACGTGCCTAAGTGCGATCTACGTTTAAAACAAGACCAGTGTTGATTTGCGTGTTTAGAGACGAATGAACTAGCGTACAGCGCAATTCTACTTCAACCTACCGAATTTACTGGCGTTACTGCGACCTAGTGCTAATACAATTGTGTCAGACTGTGCTGAAGAAGAAGTCTTGCACTGTGGCGGTCGACTCTTCGTCCACGCCAGTGCTTCCGATCACTGAGCCAGGGAGTTACTGGACCCAACCAAAACGACAAAGAATTCGCACTTACCGATTCTCGCATCAGTCATACGACCTTCCTAGAGACGTAAAATCTCCTCTGCGGTAATCAACATGAATTACACCAACAATGGTGGAATGAAACCCAGCTTGCTGCGTTCGTCGGCGAGACCCAGAAGACAGCAGACACCGGCGCCCAGGGTGCTGCCGTTTCCTTGACCTCCGGAAGGAGTTCGACTCTGTTGCCCGAAGTGAAAAAATAAGACCGTTCTGTCTAGCAGATCAGTTGCTCAGGAGATCCCAGCAAATAGAACAAAGAACGTCGTCATTCATAGAACAGATGCGTCACATTACGAACTCCTATGGACTGTCCGCAATATAGAAAAATGAACTGATAAGTAACATCGGAAACTCCATCGGTTTTCGAATGGTGCTGTTGCATACAGGGAAGTCGCAACGCTAAAACACTGTAGCTAAATACGGCAGAAGAGACAAAAGATGGACGCATGCTCCAGGGATTGACGGTTAACAATACAGATAAGCAAATGTAGTATGCGCAGAAATGTGAAGGAAGTCCCCTTGAGTACATGTTTGCCAAACAGTAACGTGAAACTAGGAAAAAGAACCCTCATATTTTCCGGGGCAGTTTTATCATGCGTACTCTCTGTAATTAACCTAATACAACGTTTTCTAATCTGCTTACCTATTTCTGTTAACTGAGATGAGGTAACTTTAGAAGAAACCAAAGTAGCGATACAAATTAAGACTATCTCAGTACCTATAATCACGTAATCATGTAAGGATAATCATGAATATACGACGTGCATTCAAGTTCTAAGGCCTCCGATTTTTTTTCTAATTAATTACTCACCCGAAATCGATGAAACTGGCGTTACTTCTCGACGTAATCGCCCTGCAGACGTACACATTTTTCACAACGCTGACGCCATGATTCCATGGCAGCCGCGAAGGATTCTTTAGGAGTCTGTTTTGACCACTGGAAAATCGATGAGGCAATAGCAGCACGGCTGGTGAATGTGCGGCCACGGAGAGTGTCTTTCATTGTTGGAAAAAGCCAAAAGTCACTAGGAGCCAGGTCAGGTGAGTAGGGAGCATGAGGAATCACTTCAAAGTTGTTATCACGAAGAAACTGTTGCGTAACGTTAGCTCGATGTGCGGGTGCGTTGTCTTGGTGAAACAGCACACGCGCATCCCTTCCTGGACATATTTGATGCAGTGCAGGAACGAATTTGTTCTTCAAAACATTTTCGTAGGATGCACCTGTTACTGTAGTGCCCTTTGGAACGCAATGGGTGAGGATTACGCCCTCGCTGTCCCAGAACATGGACACCATCATTTTTTCAGCACTGGCAGTTACCCGAAATTTTTTTGGTGGTGGTGGATCTGTGTGTTTCCATTGAGCTGACTGGCGCTTTGTTTCTGGATTGAAAAATGGCATCCACGTCTCATCCATTGTCATAACCGACGAAAAGAAAATCCCATTCATGCTGTCGTTGCGCGTCAACATTGCTTGGCAACATGCCACACGGGCAGCCGTGTGGTCGTCTGTCAGCATTCGTGGCACCCACCTGGATGACACTTTTCGCATTTTCAGGTCGTCATGCAGGATTGTGTGCACAGAACCTGCAGAAATGCGAACTCTGGAGGCGATCTGTTCAACAGTCATTCGGCGATCCCCCAAAATAATTCTCTCCACTTTCTCGATCATGTCGTCAGACTTGGCTTGTGCGAGCCTGAGGTTGTTTCGGTTTGTTGTCACACGATGTTCTGCCTTAATTAAACTGTCGCACTCACGAACGCACTTTCGACACATCCATAACTCTATCACCACATGTCTCCTTCAACTGTCGATGAATTTCAATTGGTTTCACACCACGCAAATTCAGAAAACGAATGATTGCACACTGTTCAAGTAAGGAAAACGTCGCCATTTTAAGTATTTAAAACAGTTCTCATTCTTGCCGCTGGCGGTAAAATTCCATCTGCCGTACGGTGCTGCCATCACTGGGACGTATTGACAATGAACGCGGCCTCATTTTAAAACAATGCGCATCTTTCTATCTCTTTTCAGTCCGGAGAAAAAAAATCGGAGACCTTAGAAATTGAATGCACCTCGTATATTGCACGGGCAGTAGACCTAAATGAAACTACGTTTTAAACAACCAAGATGACATTTCGTTACATAAATGTCAATATAAATTCCGATTTCGTTCGGAATTTACTTTTTACTACCTAATAAGCCCGACATTGCCCATGTATTCATTTTGCCAGTTTTCCTTTTAGGAACGGAAATGAAAGATGACCAGCGTTTGTAGCGTAACATCGAAAAAATCTCATTTCCATGCACTCGTGAAAACACGTTTGAAATTATGAAACAGTCGTATAAAGAAATATGCACAATGTGCAAATGTATAAGTGCAGCAGCTTCGCGTGTATACAACACCCCTGTCTTTATGGCAACGCCCCTTCATAGCTTTGTTGACGGCTATTGCTTTCCCTTATGGTCGTTTGCACTTCGCTATTGACAACCGTCAAAAGCGCTGCAAGGTGTCAGGGATTTTCTTAAGTTGAATCGACTATTAGAGTGTCTTAATAGTAAAGACTCAATGTATTAAAACTTCATGCATGAGGTGATATTTTTCGCACGCATTTCAGTGTTTATTACGTCACATCTCTATGATGCTTCAAATGGCTCTAAGCACCATGGGACTTAACATCTGAGGTCATCAGTACCCTAGACTTAAAACTACTTAAACCTAACTTAACTAATGACATCACACACATCCATACCCGAGGCAGGATTCGAAGCTGCGACCGTAGCAGCGCGGTTCCGGACTGAAGCGTGTAAAACCTCTCGGCCACAGCGGCCGGCTTATCTCTATGATACTTCGACATAATTTTGTAGGCGCATTTAGCGGCTTATGTGGACACTATCTGCGAAATTTCTTGCGAATAGAATTAATACCACAGAAGTAACAAATTTAAACGTCATGCATGGTGCGGCAGGTTTTCACGCATCTCATTGCTTATGATGTCATATCTGATGAAATGTGACAGCTACAGGGTGGCGCACGAAATGTGTTACCATTTTGTTTTTGAATATAAACTTTATGGCCAATACAATCTGAAAGTAACATATACTACAATGAAGAGCCGTCCATGGAGATTTGTTCTAACTCAGCACATGCTCAATATGTCCACCATTTCGTTTCCTAACTTCCTTCAAACGAACTCTGAAGTTAGTGGTTACCCTACGGCACATGTCTTCCGTAATTTCATTGGGAGCTTGAAGAATAAGTCTTCTGAGCTCCATTAAATCACGTGGACGTTTCGGGCAAATTTTTCCTTGAGGTCTGGAAAGTTGGGGGGCGAATTTTGTCCGTCATTGAAGCGACCTGGAAACCTGAGTGAAATGATCCGCATGTCGAAATGCTCGTATAAAAACTCCAACACAGTGTTTGCAGAATGTGGCCTTGCTCCATCTTGCATAAACCACTGCGTGTTGAAGGGCAAGGCAGTAGCAAGAAGTTGTGGAATGAAGCTATTGCGAAGCATGCTCAAATAACGCTCGCTGTTCAGTTTCTTCAAAGAAAAAGGGTCCCGTAAGTCCGTGACTGGAAATTGCTGCCCACGCTGTAATCCTCGGAGCATAATGTTGTCGCTCATGAAGCACTTGCGGGTTTTCAGTGGCCCAAAAGCGTACTTTTGTTTGTTAACCACACTGTCCAAATGAAAATGCGCCTCGTCTGAAAACCAAACGTTGTTGAGAGTTTCTTCCCTATCCTCCGTCCACTGAGCAAACAGTAGTCTCTGCTGCTTGTGTTCTTCAGTGAGCTTCTGTGCACAGGTCATCTTGTATGGGTACATATGGAGGTCACTTTTAAGAATGCGTTGAACGGAGCGTCTGGATATTCCCAGTTGCACTGCTGCCTTTCTACACGATTTCCCGGGACTTCTCTGTACAACTACTCGTACCGCTTCAATATTCTCCGGCGAACAAACAGGCTTAGGCCGAGGTCGCTTCGCTTCCAATACTGTTCCTTCCTGTACAAATTTATCGTACAACCTGTAGATGGTCTCCTTGCAAGGGACCCATCGTGTGTTAAACTGTTGTTGAAAACGCCTCTGAGTCATAAGGCTTTTCGTTTCATGAAAAAGTAACACAATTTCCGATCGTTGCTGTGTCGTCAGTCTTCCATTGTCAGCCATTGCTGCTTACTAGTCTCCTAGCGGCAGTATCGTGAATTACACGTCATTTCGTAACTCATTTGTTTTTCCAAGCTCTGCTGGTACTGCTGTAGAGATCCCAGCAGGGTATCTAATGTGCGTCGTAAATTGTGAAAGAAACAATTGGTAACACATTTCGTGCGCCAACCTGTAGGTGGTTCTTACCCCACAGCGATTATTACCTGCCAGTGTGTATGTGTACCAAGTTTGGTTGAAATCGGCCCTGCGATTTAGGAGTAGTTGCGGAACATAGATACACATACACACATACATACATACAAACGTTTTTATGATATATATGGAGTGAGCACAACTTTTGGGAACCTGTAGATCTGTCTTGAGGTTTCTGTGACATTTGCTTGCGGCCTTTAATGCGATTTCGTGTCAGTGTGTCAGCGGAATTAACACCGTATGTAACAGCATGGCCATGATTGGTAAGAATGAAACACAGGTCGATGTCACAGAAATTTACGTGAGGTGGAACTCTGCGCAAACATTACATGTGATGTTGCAGAAAGAAAAGCACTTGAAGATGGGGACACTCAGAAACGATATTGTACGCAGTCTAACATAAAATGATATGCGACTTCAGACGGAGTTTGCGTAACCATTCACCATTACACAGAGAGAGATCTGTTAACGTTGTACCGAATAAAGTGCGATACGTTCTGATGTAACTGAATGTAAATTCTGAAAATGTATTGAGAACTGCAGGTCTACGTGGAAAAGTGACGTGCAGCGGTAGTGGACCTTTCAGCGGCTGCATGTTTGAAGCTCTGTCTGGTAACGAAATTACCGCTCGCGTAGCCTTAGTATCGATCGAAACCCCGCGCCTGCAATAACTTCTTCCTTTCATTACCGGGTTCGCTTACAAGTTTGGTAATTTCATTACCGACGGGTCTTCAGTTCCGAAGTGCCACGAAGACGGCAAATTTCATTCCGCACGTTAGTAACCCGATCGCGTACAGGTGCCCTGAACATCGGGAAAGATGCGCCGAGCTTCCTGCTCGCTGTAAACACCACATTATAGGGTAGGAATCTTGGAGCAAGTTGCATTGTAAACTTTCTTTAATTTGTCACAAATCTAGAATGTTAGCCATACTAACTTGTTAGACATCAGGCTTGTATTAAAACATAGATTGGATCGTTTTAATTTTTCAGGGATGAAAATACAGATAACTATATATTTTGCTGCTTTAATTCCCATCTATAATCGCAAATAAATTGTCGTCAGATTATCCATTTCGGTCCATGATGACCACCCTCAGATCTGGCAGGGGAAGGGAAACCAAATACACCTTCTGGTCAAATATACTTTCTGTAAACAATAACTTATGAAATAATGGCAATGCAGTAATAATTTCATGTATATAGAAAATATGGGCTTAAATATGTGGTGATTTAAGGAGCCGAAAATTTATATTACCCTAATACGATGTAGTCGAAGTGCGACCGTCAAAAGATATAAACAAGATTAGCTTGGCATCGTCGAAAAAATATAATAATATAGTACAAACCAGTCCACGGTATCGGGAGTGTCACTATGTGAACTGCGCTACTGCTGACAGCAAATGCCTACAGTAAAATCCGAATAAAAGAAACTGTTAAAATCATCATACGTAACCTGTTTACTCATGATACGGTTAGTACTGTAGAAC
The DNA here is from genome assembly GCF_023864275.1 of Schistocerca cancellata. Lineage (NCBI taxonomy): Eukaryota > Metazoa > Arthropoda > Insecta > Orthoptera > Acrididae > Schistocerca > Schistocerca cancellata. The sequence goes on along the minus strand of NC_064628.1, from coordinate 886,285,807 downwards.
ATACAAAACTAATTGAAATTTTAGTTTTTTTTCCTACAATTTTTTTACCTTTAATAATAAATTGCGTTATCTAAAAGATGGTCGGGGATGGGTAATAGTCTATTACCTAATCAGATATTTTTATAAGTGATGTAGAATGTAAGTTTTTTGATTCACACTGTTGATCATTTTCAAGAGGTCTTTCCTGAGATACAGGTCTCTAACCTGCCTGTTGTGAAAACTTTCAACAGCAGCCTCCAGTAATACGGATATTTGCACAGCATTCTGTCGTTAATGCTAAAAGCTTTCTTAACAGAGAGAGAGAGATAACAACTGTCGATCTGTCGATACCAAACTGTTCTACATAAGCAAAATTCCTGTCTAGAACATATCACGAATGTTGAGTGAAATTCAAACGCCGGGAAGGTGAGAATCTTCCGGACACGCCTCGAGTTATTCATCTACCCGCGTTAACTAGCCGGTGTCGTCCCAGGCACCAGCCGCCAGTCCCAGCTCCCAGGGCTGTCCACCGCGCCACCAGGATGTGGCGAGTCTCAGCGCCGGCACGCGCTGCAGAGCTACGCAACGAGCTTCAAAAGGCAATGGAATTAACGGCACAGTCTTACAGACGACAAAACTGCGAAAGAAAACGAAGTCTAATAACCGCAATGCACCGTCCTACTCGGGAGTGGTAACAATTGTTGTGGGTTGGCAGGAGAGCCGAAAGGCACGCGTTTTAGCTCACGCAGGCTGGCGTTAGGTCCGGAACAGGACAAGGAAATTAGACTTTAGAAAAAACGGACGTAGCTGGTGGAATACTTAACTTTACTCCATAAATGATGAGCGTCGCTCTTGACTGTACATGACTCAGTATCAATAGTAACTGGTAATGGCGCCTTGCTAGGTCGTAGCAAATGACGTAGCTGAAGGCTATGCTAACTATCGTCTTGGCAAATGAGAGCGTATTTTGTCAGTGAACCATCGCTAGCAAAGTCGGTTGTACAACTGGGGCGAGTGCTAGGAAGTCTCTCTAGACCTGCCGTGTGGCGGCGCTCGGTCTGCAATCACTTAGGCCGGTATTACACTATCAAATATCTTTGTCAAAGATATTTGATAGTGTAATAGGGACTTTGTCAAATGTCGGCCAATATTTGATCAAATCTAGGGCCTCGCTGTATATTTGATCAAAGACATCGCTTCTCTTCTGTTCACTGCAATGTGACATGTAACCGAATGGAGCGCTAGCATCGCTGCAGCGTTCTGTCGTCTGTAGTGTTTTTATAACCATTGCCGGTAAATACAATTGGTGTGTGCCGACAACTACAAAATTAATAGAGATGTATGAAGCTTATGAGGCGCTTTACAACGTGAGGCACCCTGAATACAAAAATAGATTAAGAAGATTGGAGACCTGACCTGACCTGACCTAACCTAACCTAACCTAACATAACCCTCTGCTGTAGCGAGGAATCGGGGTGTTACTGTGAGCCTGTCTTCTGAAGATGCAGCAGTTCTTAAGTGAATATTGTGATATGGGGATACACTTCATTGAGCACATACAGAGATGTATGCTCAATCATTCTTAAGTAATTGATGTACGACTTGACGTCTTCCACCGTAAGCTCACGTAACAAGTTTTGTTGAATGCTTTTATCGTGTCGTCGTAAAACCCACGGCTTCACCCAGATTAGATTAGTTTTTCGTTCCATAGATCCGTGCTGAGGAGATCCTCGTGGATGTGGAACATGTCGATTTTTTTAAGCAGAAATAACAATACTAATAGTGTGAATAAATACATCATTTGTTTCTATTAAAAATTTCGCCAATGGAGTAGGAGTTGACCACTAGTAAGTCTTTCAGGCTCCTTTTAAACTGATCTTTATTTGCAACATAAATTTTTTATGTTTGCTGGCAAATTATCGAAGATGAGTGTTCCTGAGTAGTGGACCCCTTTTTGAACTAAAGTAAGTGCTTTTAAGTCCTTGTGCAGATCCTTTTTGTATATGAACTGAGTTGTTTGCTGGAAAAAGAGATATATTATTTAGGACAAATTTCATTAAGGAGTAAATATACTGAGAGGCAGTAGTTAGTATACCCAGTTCTTTGAAGAGGTTTCTGCAGGACGTCCGTGAATTTACTCCACAAATAATACGTATTACACGCTTTTGGACTCTGAAAACTTTTGTTTGACTCAAAGAGTTACCCCAAAATATTATACAATATGACATTTTGGAATGAAAGCAGGCAAAGTATGCAAGCTTTTTCATTTTTATGTTGCCTATGTCTGCTAACACTCGAATTGCAAATACAGATTTGTTAAAGAGTTTCTGCAGTTCTGTGGTGTGCTCCTCCCAACTGAATTTATTATCAAGTTGTAATCCCAGGACTTTAAGACTGTCAACCTCGTATGTATGGTTCCTTTTTTTCCCCCACTTCTTTTCCGCATGTGCACACAATGCAATAGCGGTACGAGCAACTGCTGCGGTTAATAACAAGTTGTTGTCAGTCATCTTGAACTTTGACGAAAAATTTGATGACAGTGTAATACCCCTTCTAGCGCTACGTCAAAGAACTTTGTCAAATATATTTGACGGAATATTTGATCACATCTTTTATCAAATCTTTGACAAAGAAATTTGATAGTGTAATACCGGCCTTATAGTGGCGACACGCGGGTCCGACGTATACTAACGGACCGCGGCCGATTTAAGGGCTACCACCTAGCAAGTGTGGTGTCTGGCGGTGACACCACAACAATAATCACAAAATTTACCTCACTGTCCAGGAGAAGCTTCGAATACTGTCGGCGCTGTCCGTCCGCTGCTGAGTGGGATGCCTTGGTAACGGACCACAAGTCCAGTACAGACACATGCTGGATGGTGAGAGAGAGACTTGTCTCACTCTGGCAAACAAGTGTGGCGTCACGTATCACACCACCTTACAGTCGAACAAGGGATTTCCCACGCCAAAAAACGACGATTTTTGCTTCGTGAATGGCAAATTAATTTACAAGTATCAGCTGCAATGTCCGATTTTACACACACAAAAAAACAACGATATTTGTGACACTTTTATGCCGAAATCATCGACTAGCATATCAAAATACCAGAATACGTGGTTTGCCGCAATATCATACGATTTATGCGACTGTTCTCGATATCAATCACACGGCAGTATGCTACTGATCGCCTACACTGTATAATTCAGAGGATAAAGAGAGGAAATTATATCTCTAGAGAGCCGAAACTTTACCGTCGGACGTGCTGTAAACCACTGAGTAAGTAGAAACTTACCTTGTCCGGGAAGATTTTTACGTGAAACCTCGAAAATAGAGGAAACTGGTAGTTCCCCTCGTATTCTTCAACGAATACCGATGTTAATGATATAACAGATTCCAGATCGTCCTTACACTTTAAAAAGTCATCTAAGGTTTTAATACTCATAATTGTATGTGTTTCTCGTGTCTAGAGAACAAGCAGATGTCTCTTCCACCGATTTTTCACCATCTTGATGCGAACAACGCATCACAATCTACGTTCTCTCAACCAAAAACAAACAGGAAATGTGTAGAACGCCAGTATACCTCACCGTGGCCCGCCCGGTTGGCCGTGCGGTCTAACGCACGGCTTTCCGGGTGGGAAGGAGCGCCTGGTCCCCGGCACGAATCCGCCCGGCGGATTTGTGTCGAGGTCCGGTGAACCGGCCAGTCTGTGGATGGTTTTTAGGCGGTTTTCCATCTGCCTCGGCGAATGCGGGCTGGTTCCCCTTATTCTGCCTCAGTTACACCATGTCGGCGATTGCTGCGCAAACAAGTTCTCCACGTACGCGTACACCTCCTTTACTCTACCACGCAAACGTAGGGGTTACACTCATCTGGTATGAGACATTCTCTGGGGGGCCCACCGGGGGCCGAACCGCACAATAACCCTGGGTTCGGTGTGGGGCGGCGGAGGGGTGAAGTGGACTGCGGTAGTCGTCGTGGTGTTGTGGACCACTACGGCTGCGGCGGGGACGGAGCCTCTCCGTCGTTTCTAGGTCCCCGGTTAACATACAATACAATACAATACCTCACCGTCGAACAAGAGGCTTCTGGAACTCGCGGACCTGCTGGACCGACGACACAAGAGGGAAACATGTAACGTCTCAAATAGGGACGGAACTAGGCAGTTGACAATCAGCAAAGTATCAGAAATACCTCTTCACGAAGGCTCTGCCTCTGGAAGTATCAATTTACCACATAAATCTATATCCCCCTTACGACTAGAAATTTTCCACGTAAAATCTTTCATACACCTACCGCTGGACAGGCACCGAAATCGCAATTTTCCACATCAAATCTATACTTCCTTTACGACCCGACATAGTCTGTTCACTTCCCACTCACATCATTTTCTTTGCACATGTTGGAACTCAGAACACAGTATATTTACACTCCAGACATATATGCAGTTCAGGGAAGCGATGCAGTTGTAGTTTATACGTGTATAGTGCCCGAAAAAAATTACAGTATGTCCTCACTCACACCGGCTAGGGGGTCTCGATCCTCCTCAATTGTAGGAAATTATTTGGCATTTACAGGGTGTTTCAAAAATGACCGGTATATTTGAAACGGCAATAAAAACTAAACGAGCAGCAATAGAAATACACCGTTTGTTGCAATATGCTTGGGACATCAGTACATTTTCAGGCAGACAAACTTTCGAAATTACAGTAGTTACAATTTTCAACAACAGATGGCGCTGCGGTCTGGGAAACTCTATAGTACGATATTTTCCACATATCCACCATGCGTAGCAATAATATGGCGTAGTCTCTGAATGAAATTACCCGAAACCTTTGACAACGTGTCTGGCGGAATGGCTTCACATGCAGATGAGATGTACTGCTTCAGCTGTTCAATTGTTTCTGGATTCTGGCGGTACACCTGGTCTTTCAAGTGTCCCCACAGAAAGAAGTCACAGGGGTTCATGTCTGGCGAATAGGGAGACCAATCCACGCCGCCTCCTGTATGTTTCGGATAGCCCAAAGCAATCACACGATCATCGAAATATTCATTCAGGAAATTAAAGACGTCGGCCGTGCGATGTGGCGGGGCACCATCTTGCATAAACCACGAGGTGTTCGCAGTGTCGTCTAAGGCAGTTCGTACCGCCACAAATTCATGAAGAATGTCCAGATAGCGTGATGCAGTAATCGTTTCGGATCTGAAAAATGGGCCAATGATTCCTTTGGAAGAAATGGCGGCCCAGACCAGTACTTTTTGATGATGCAGTGACGATGGGACTGCAACATGGGGCTTTTCGGTTCCCCATATGCGCCATTTCTGTTTATTGACGAAGCCGTCCAGGTAAAATTAAGCTTCATCAGTAAACCAAATGCTGCCCACATGCATATCGCCGTCATCAATACTGTGCACTATATCTTTAGCGAATGTCTCTCGTGCAGCAATGGTAGCGGCGCTGAGGGGTTGCCGCATTTGAATTTTGTATGGATAGAGGTGTAAACTCTGGCGCATGAGACGATACGTGGACGTTGGCGTCATTTGGACCGCAGCTGCAACACGGCGAACGGAAACCCGAGGCCACTGTTGGATCACCTGCTGCACTAGCTGCGCGTTGCCCTCTGTGGTTGCCATACGCGGTCGCCCTACCTTTCCAGCACGTTCATCCGTCACGTTCCCAGTCCGTTGAAATTTTTCAAACAGGTCCTTTATTGTATCGCTTTTCGGTCCTTTGGTTACATTAAACCTCCGTTGAAAACTTCGTCTTGTTGCAACAACACTGTGTTCTAGGCGGTGGAATTCCAACACCAGAAAAATCCTCTGTTCTAAGGAATAAACCATGTTGTCTACAGCACACTTGCACGTTGTGAACAGCACACGGTTACAGCAGAAAGACGACGTACAGAATGGCGCACCCACAGACTGCGTTGTCTTCTATATCTTTCACATCACTTGCAGCGCCATCTGTTGTTGAAAATTGTAACTACTGTAATTTCGAAAGTTTGTCCGCCTGAAAATGTACTGTTGTCCCAAGCATATTGCAACAAACGGTGTATTTCTATCGCTGCTCGTTTAGTTTTTATTGCCGTTTCAAATATACCGGTCATTTTTGAAACACCCTGTAGGTCTTCCAGCTAATCAGATACGAGAACAGTGTTTTCAGTTAGTGCTTCCGGAAGGTGCTGCATCCCGCCAAAACTCTCTCAAACAAGTGTTGTAAAGCTCAAGTGTCCGGCACTATGTGATAATCAACAGTGCCCCCGCGGACGAAAGGGTTGGAAAGACATCACTGATATGAGCTGATGTATTGTTATAAACATCGCAGTCAATAGTGTGACAAAGAAAACGTGATGATTTGCCGATGAGAGGACTTTCTGCATCTCTATGATGTTACAGCTCTATTGCCTGCCCTGTTTGTACACTATAGCAGATCCAGTTGAACCCTTGCATTGGGATATTATGCAGGGATTTACGAAATAAATGTATGACCCATTACAGTCAGATATAAAAGTCTGTGTGCTGAAATCCCAATCCCCCACATGAAATCTATCCTCCCCCTTACAACTGGACAAAAGTAAGCATTTACATGAACAATTGCCTGATGACTTCCGAGCACGTCTGGTAATATGTCAGAACACAACCAAAGTACGTTCCAATAGCATAGCATTCCCGACAAGCAGCGTGACTATCGTTTATAGGTGTACAGCTTCCGAAAAAATTATGGTACGCCCACACTCACACCAACTGGGTGTCGTTTCGCATAGCGTACCATAGCTTCCCAGTAACAAAACCCTCCTGCCGCATCGTCGTTATCACATATTTGTCGAGGAATAAAAGGTATAATCTCAATAAAAAAGCCCTGTTCTTGCATGATAGTCAGTGCATGCCTGAGCAGAAAGAAACGACACACTTAATGTAGAAAGAGTCACTTATAAGGGTATAGCCCTCCTCTCCTAACCCTCGCTCTGGTTTCTCTGATGACGATGTCCATTTTGCAGGATCCAAACACAAAAATCCATTTAACCGCACGTGTATAGGTGAAGGATAGCAAACACAAGCCGTCACTGCTATAGAACAATAGAATTCCACTGGCCGCATACCACACACCTCTATGGATAACCAAACAGCTATTTGTAGACAAAATTTCTGTCTAGAATATCCCACAAACTATTAAGCGATCTGGCTTCAATGACATTCTTGACTGCTGATGGGAAGTGCTTTCTGTGAACTGAAACATGCTAGTCTTGTGAACAATAGCAAAATACCTGGTTGTTGAAAACTCCTTTCCAAATGTGTATCACCAATTCATATTCGTAACGACTGAGCAAACATCTAACAGTATCACAGAGTTTCCAATACGCTATCCATTGAATCATTTATATTGGTGCAATAACCTCGCACCTCCACGCATTATTCAGAGCTGCTGCAAGAATAGGGGGAGATTCGAAACTTAATCACAGGATTGCTCATATTTTACCCCAACACCCTCTTCGATAGTGAACCAACCACGATACGGTGCTCCGTCGAGAGCAAAGTATATCCACAAGGGTAGTACATATCCAGTATGTGTAGCGGTAATTATTTATTTGGAAGCAAACCCAGGACATACACACTTATCTAACAATTGTACGTCAAGAGACAATTAACAAACAAGTTCAGGCCGGAACAAATCAATGTCAATCTTTCCTCCAGCAATAGCAGTCATCTTACAACCTCTTACACTTCAATCTGAATTGTAGTGCCCTGTACACGCTACAGTCGCACGCATGACGTCGAGTGAGCCGCACCATCACCCAATTAGCTGTGTCTCCCCCCTGTAGCCCAGAACCTCGCCTTGTGCCATGCTGTGCGTTAAATATGCATTTAGGAGCGACGTGTGTAGTAGAAGCTTTTAACCTCCACTGCACTAGCACACAGTCATTTACAATGCTTTGCCTGTTGTTTTTATATCCCACAGCATATGGCTATAATTTACAGACGATATGGTGTTACTGTTTGTGAGGTCGTTTTTAGAATGGTGCTATTATCAGTAGAAAGTATGTGAAGACAGATTGTTTTAACTTCTCAGGTCTTGTTCTATCATAATTTCTATGTGTATAACAGTTTCGGGTGTTATTTCAGTTATCGTTTTAGACGGAGTCTTTCTCCCACCAATTCACAATTGGAGCAGATAGATTTATTTCATCTTGTAGATGGAGGGAGTGCCCTATGTAGAGTCACTATTTACTTTGAGTCCGCCTGCTACTGGTTTCGAGTGGTATAGTGAATTTTTTTTTCCAGCAGCATAATACCAGTTGTGTGAGATCGTCAGTTTTGAGCCATACTGCGAATTTAGGCACTCTTTATGTAGTACCATACATATAGATGTGTGATTAGGAGCGATCTTTACTTCTTTTTCCCACCAAAAAGAAATATAGTGCAGTAACCTAACGTTTCTCTCCTGCAGCACTACACAGATTGCCCATTTCCCGCTGTATCCAGAGTAGGAGTTGTGTTGGGGGTTGGTGACGTCATAGAAATGAGGGAGGTGTATGGGAGGAGGGAGGAGGCAGGAGGCCAACAGCGCCCTCTGCAGGATGTCGTTTGAACTACCTCAATCAGTCCCTGCACATTGAAGAAAACACACACATCTCCGAGTTAGGTTACTCGAGGCAGCCCATCTGAGCTACAAATAAACAAATTAAAAAAAGTAAGTTAATTAAATACCCTGTCTGCCTCTCCAGCACTGACTTGCCGTCTCCCACCAGAAATAAACAGAATACATTAATCCAAACTTTCTCTCTTACAGCCGGACACAGACTGACCATTTCCTGCTATTTCCAGGGGTGACAGCGCAGGTGGGGTGGGGATTGGGTGACGTCTGAGGAATGGGGGAGTTAGGTTAGTGGAGGTAGCCCTATATTTCAGACCAAAATTTCCCTACGTTTCCAGGGGATGGAGGGGGTTTGACATCATTGGAGGGTGGGGAAAACCCAGCCGCCATTTTGAATAATTTATTTGTCCTCTGACCCAACATCACTCCATGATTTACGGACATGAAATAGAAGGATCACATAGGCTCAGCCGTGGCAAAAGCAAGCAGCAGACTTCGATTTAGTGGTGGAATACTAAGGAAATGCAATCGGTATACAGGGAAGATTGATCTCAAACATTCATGAGACCCATTCTAGAATATTGTTCAAGTGTGTCAGACCTGTACCAAATAGGACTAGCAAGGGATACTGAACGTATATAGAGAAGGACAGCACGAATGGTTACAGGTTTGTTTGACCCGCCCATGGGAGTGTGTCACAGAGATGCTGATGAAAGTGAATCAGCAGACTCCTGAATATAGATGGAAACTGTACCAAGAAAGCCTACTAACAAATTGTAGAATGAAGGCTTTCACGACCGGTTGACACGGCTGTTGAAATACTTTCCGGGATGTGAGGTCGTGGTCCAAGAACTTTTCTGTTCCTTACGTTTCGTCCAGGACTGCGCTGGACTTCCTCAGAGGCGCTGCTCCGCTGAGTCTTGCCGACTGACTGGTCGGGTGTCTGAGAGCGACTTATATATTGTGAGAAAGGTGGGCGTGGTTCAGATGACACGTGATGAGCAGTGATAATCCATAGCAAAGATAAGGTTGACTATCGATTACCACCTTGTCAAAGATAAAAATTGTTAGCAATTTTGTAGAGCCACTGTCCATACGTCGCTAAGTTTCATAGCCTCCTCTTTCCTATTAAAATTATCGTTATGTTTATAAATTTCGATAGCTTCTCTATAAATCCGTGGATAGTAATTTAACGTTGTAGATAAAAATTCGGTATCCGAAAACTTCACTTGGTGATTGCCTGGTTGAAGAGCATGTTCCGCTACAGCTGACTTTTCTATTTTTCCAAGTCGACACAGACTTTTATGCTCTTTCAGTCCCGTATTTACGCTTCTTTTGGTAGTACCAATGTAAACTTTACCACAGGTACATGGAAACATCTGAAGCAGGCTTTTGAAAAAAACGGCTACTCAAGAAAAGAGATAAATAGAATTTTGCGTCCAAGGAACAGAAACCCAAAAGATAAGAATGAACCACAACGACAGAAAAATACAGTAGTTCTCCCTTTTATTAAAAAAGTAACAGATCGGATCGGTAAGATTTTACGAAAACATGACATAAAACCGATCTTTAAACCAACAAAGAAAATAAGTCAAGTACTACGATCTGTGAAGGATAAACGCCCTCCCCTGTCGACATGTGGTGTGTACAAAATTCCATGTACCTGTGGTAAAGTTTACATTGGTACTGCCAAAAGAAGCGTAAATACGCGACTGAAAGAGCATAAAAGTCTGTGTCGACTTGGAAAAATACACTCCTGGAAATTGATATAAGAACACCGTGAATTCATTGTCCCAGGAAGGGGAAACTTTATTGACACATTCCTGGGGTCAGATACATCACATGATCACACTGACAGAACCACAGGCACATAGACACAGGCAACAGAGCATGCACAATGTCGGCACTAGTACAGTGTATATCCACCTTTCGCAGCAATGCAGGCTGCTATTCTCCCATGGAGACGATCGTAGAGATGCTGGATGTAGTCCTGTGGAACGGCTTGCCATGCCATTTCCACCTGGCGCCTCAGTTGGACCAGCGTTCGTGCTGGACGTGCAGACCGCGTGAGACGACGCTTCATCCAGTCCCAAACATGCTCAATGGGGGACAGATCCGGAGATCTTGCTGGCCAGGGTAGTTGACTTACACCTTCTAGAGCACGTTGGGTGGCACGGGATACATGCGGACGTGCATTGTCCTGTTGGAACAGCAAGTTCCCTTGCCGGTCTAGGAATGGTAGAACGATGGGTTCGATGACGGTTTGGATGTACCGTGCACTATTCAGTGTCCCCTCGACGATCACCAGTGGTGTACGGCCAGTGTAGGAGATCGCTCCCCACACCATGATGCCGGGTGATGGCCCTGTGTGCCTCGGTCGTATGCAGTCCTGATTGTGGCGCTCACCTGCACGGCGCCAAACACGCATACGACCATCATTGGCACCAAGGCAGAAGCGACTCTCATCGCTGAAGACGACACGTCTCCATTCGTCCCTCCATTCACGCCTGTCGCGACACCACTGGAGGCGGGCTGCACGATGTTGGGGCGTGAGCGGAAGACGGCCTAACGGTGTGCGGGACCGTAGCCCAGCTTCATGGAGACGGTTGCGAATGGTCCTCGCCGATACCCCAGGAGCAACAGTGTCCCTAATTTGCTGGGAAGTGCCGGTGCGGTCCCCTACGGCACTGCGTAGGATCCTACGGTCTTGGCGTGCATCCGTGCGTCGCTGCGGTCCGGTGCCAGGTCGACGGGCACGTGCACCTTCCGCCGACCACTGGCGACAACATCGATGTACTGTGGAGACCTCACGCCCCACGTGTTGAGCAATTCGGCGGTACGTCCACCCGGCCTCCCGCATGCCCACTATACGCCCTCGCTCAAAGTCCGTCAACTGCACATACGGTTCACGTCCACGCTGTCGCGGCATGCTACCAGTGTTAAAGACTGCGATGGAGCTCCGTATGCCACGGCAAACTGGCTGACACTGACGGCGGCGGTGCACAAATGCTGTGCAGCTAGCGCCATTCGACGGCCAACACCGCGGTTCCTGGTGTGTCCGCTGTGCCGTGCGTGTGATCATTGCTTGTACAGCCCTCTCGCAGTGTCCGGAGCAAGTATGGTGGGTCTGACACACCGGTGTCAATGTGTTCTTTTTTCCATTTCCAGGAGTGTAGAAAAGTCAGCTGTAGCGGAACATGCTCTTCAACCAGGCAACCACCAAGTGAAGTTTTCGGATACCGAAGTTTTATCTACAACGTTAAATTACTATCCACGACTTTATAGAGAAGCTATCGAAATTTATAAACATAACGATAATTTTAATAGGAAAGAGGAGGCTATGAAACTTAGCGATGTATGGACAGTGGCTCTACAAAATTGCTAACAATTTTTATCTTTGACAAGGTGGTAATCGATAGTCAACCTTATCTTTGCTATGGATTATCACTGCTCATCACGTGTCACCTGAACCACGCCCCCTTTCTCACAATATATAAGTCGCTCTCAGACACCCGACCAGTCAGTCGGCAAGACTCAGCGGAGCAGCGCCTCTGAGGAAGTCCAGCGCAGTCCTGGACGAATCGTAAGGAGCAGAAAAGTTCTTGGACCACGACCTCACATCCCGGAAAGTATTTCAACAGCCTACTAACAAAGTTTCAAGAACTGGCAATAAATTATTACACCGCTCCATTAGAGATCGTGAAGACAAGATTAGAACAATTACAGCTTCCACAGAACTACTTAAACTTCATTCTTCTGGCTCTCTATATGAAACGAAATAAAGTCCTAATAATTGGTACAGTGGGACGTATCCTCTGCCATGCTGTTCACATTGTTGCACAAAGTATAGATGTAGATATAGATAAGACACAGACACATATCTCTTCCCATGGTGGTCATCAATAATGCGACATAATGCTGACTCTACTCCTAATGCGTCGTACCTGCAGAACCATTAACGCGCGATTCCTGATGGGCGCGGTTAATCTTTTCATCATAATGAACTTAATGCATACTTCATTTACTGTAAAGGTAGAGCACTCAGGCTACTTCATCCCAAAAAAATGGTTCAAATGGCTCTGAGCACTATGGGACTTAACATCTGTGGTCATCAGTCCCCTAGAACTTAGAACTACTTAAACCTAACTAACTTAAGGACATCACACACATCCATGCCCGAGGCAGGATTCGAACCTGTGACCGTAGCGGTCGCGCGGTTCCAGACTGTAGCGGCTAGAACCGCTCGGCCACACCGGCCGGCCTACTTCATCCCCCAGAGAATGGCGAGAACAAGGCAAACTGTAAGGAATGCCTTCTGATTGCTCATAAATGTGAGTTAGGTATTCGAGTGATGCCCGCTGGCACTATACAAGGAGAGCCACTGCCGCAGACCACGCGGTGAGTGGAAGCCAAGATTGATACTAAGAAGCTAAAACATGAGTACCGAATAAAATCCAGAACTGTCTTACACAACAACACAAACTACGGCAAAGTTCATGAACAACTCTCCACCTACGGCTTCAGTAACGAAATACGAGCTGGTCACAGTGGCGGGTGTTCATTTCCAATAGAGTCCTGCCGGCCATTCCCACGTCACGTGTCTGCCGCTACCCCTGATCATACGGACGCCAGGGTGGAACTATGAGCCGCATAAACAGTATCCTGTCGCCTCCGTGTCCGCCTTCATAACGATGGAGTGATGGGATATTAGAGACACAATCCTGATTCACCCCTTTCTTGCAAATCCCCCAGTTAATTATTTTCATTATGATAACTTCATATATGACCATGCTATGTTAATCAAGTCTTTTGAAGTGAGTTAAATGTAATGAAATATAATGTATTGCAGTGGTCGGAAATGAACTCAGTGAGGATACATTGACAAATGATATCAGTGCACATCATTCAGATATGCTGAGCCGTCAATGTAATGATTATGTAGTCTCAACCGAAAATCTGCGCCAGACCAGCGCTGTACCACGGATATAGCCCTCACCATGAAGTACTGGTCGCAACGATTGAGCTCTTGAGAACACTTGCTGACCTTGCAAGTTCCCGCCGTGCTGCCATACCACCACGAAAGGGGAGTCCATAGGAAGTGTTTGTAGGTGACGTACAGTGTAACTGGTCACGCCTTCCCACCGGAGACTGTGGTAGTTAAGCTAACCCTTTTCTACATTATTTTAATGAATTTGCGTGTAAGTTTTCCACCTACCTGTTCTCTGTGACTCTCTCATTGGTGTTGTCTTTCTAAGCAGTTTTTGTAGCGCACTTGAGTCTTCAGAAGATGCAAACAGGCTAACTGTAATTCTAAACGTATGTGCAGGTAGCTAATTTACTTGAAATAAGTCCTGGGATGCCATTATGATGCGTTTGTTAGGAATCCCTGTATAATAGTAACTATTAAATAGTCTAAAACTGATTATCTCAAAAAGTTAATAAAATTCGAGACGGTGACAGTTTCCTGTCACAGAAGGAAAAACTCTGAGTACGCCCTAAAAGCGTATCAGATCAGGCTTAGAGTGCATTCCAACTGGTGAGCTTGCTGCACAATCGAAGTCTCTTACATACTTCGTAAAACTTCCTAGTTATTCGTACATCGTCAGCAGCTTCACAATATTCGTTTCTCTATTGACTTAAAGAGATTAACTGCATAGTAGAACTGAGTGTACTAAGGTACCCGCCAGGTCAGCCGAGAGCACTAACGCGCTGCTTCCTGGACTCGGGTAGGCACGCCGGCCCCTGATCGAATCCGCCCGGCGGCTTAACGACGGAGGTCGCTGTGCCGGTCAGCCTGCTTGTGGTTTTTAGGCGGTTTTCCACATCCCACTAGGTGAATACCGGGCTGGTCCCCATGTCCCGCCACAGTTACACGGCTCGCAGACATCTGAACACATTCACACTATTCCATGGATTACACTAGACACAGACAGTTTGGGTGCACTAATTCTATCCTGGGGGGTATTGGGTGGCGGCAGGAAGGGTAGCTGGCCACCCCTTAAATTAACCTTGCCACATCCGATTAACCATGCCGACTCTGTGTCCTTTTGGGGAAAAGGCACAAGCAAAAAGAAAAACAAGAAAGAATTAATTGTACCAAACTCTGATGACTTGTAGACTGAAAGGCAGAGACACGGATTTCATGGGGAAGTGGAGTGGACTGGTTGTACACAAAGTTGAACACTGCCCAATACAAAAGTTTATTATTTTTCAGTAGCCCTACAACCTTTTAAACACATTGGCCAAATTGTCAACACCATGCCATACCATTTCATTTATTTTGCTAAAGGCAAGTGTTACCCTCTTCCTTTATTTAAGATCCAACAATCCTTAGTTAATCAGTTTCATCTTACACTGAAATCCTTTTGTTTTGTTTTCTAACACACACTTACAAGAGCTTATCCAAAACCGAAAACCCCAAAAAAAAACCAACAATATTAAAACAATTTTCTTAAACAACCTCTATTGAACAGAGTTGCATTTCAATCCTATAAGCTGAAATTTTAAAAGAATTTCAGACAATATCAGAAGACAGTTCTTTTACGATAATCTATAAACTAACAATTCCAAATGACACTTGCCATTAAATTTCCGTAAGTTAAATCAGTCTACAGAAAACACTTACGAGAGCACTTGATAATAAATAATTTAGCCAAAGCTCACACAGAAACTGATCAGCTTAAGTACTCATGCGATCATTTACAGTTAATTAACCAAAGTACATGCAATTTATAAAATTCAGTTTACCAAGAACAGTTACCAACATGTTAACTTGAGAGCTCTCTACTATTTCCGGTAATTACTACACTTTGCCAATACACACAGTCCTCAAACAAACAAAAATGCAGTGTACTTCATAACCATAATAACCGTACATAGTCAGGTGTTACAGTAACAGAAAAAACGACATTTTATCAAAGTACCATGTACAGACTAACCTTATTTAAAATTACTTAACACCTGAAACTTCCTGGCAGATCAAAACTGTGTGCCGGACCAAGACTCGAACTCGGGACCTTGGCCTTTCGCGGCAAGTGCTCTACCATCTGAGCTACCCAAACACGCCTCACGCCACGTTCCTTTCTTCCAGGAGTGCTAGTTCTGCAAAGTTCGCAGGAGAGCTTCTGTGAAGTTTGGAAGGTAGGAGACGAGGTATTGGCGGAAGTAAAGCTGTGAGGAGGGGGCGTGAGTCGTGCTTGGTAGCTGAGAAGGTAGAGCACTTGTCCGCGAAAGGCGAAGGTCCCGAGTTCGAGTCTCGGTCCGGCACACAGTTTCAATCTGCCAGGAAGTTTCAGGTGTTAAGTAATTTTAAACAAAGTTAGTCTGTACATGGTACTTCGATAAAATGCTGTTTTTTCTGTTACTGTAACACCTGACTATGTATGGTTATTACGGTTATGAAGTACACTGGATTTTTGTTTGTTTGAGGACTGTGTGTATTGGCATACTGTAGTAATTACCGGAAATAGTAGAGAGCTCTCAATTTAACATATTGGTAATTGTTCTCGGTAAACTGAATTTTATAAATTGCATGTACTTTGGTTAAATAACTGTAAATGATCGCGTGAGTACTTAAGCTGATCATTTTCTGCGGTGTCGTGGCTGAATCTGCCATCGGTTACGTAGGTGAAACTAACAAAATGTATTGAAATGAAACGAGTTCATCGATAGCCATGAAAGGACTAACATACAATAAGAAGAGAAAGAAGCCTTTAAGTCATCTAGATAGAAACCTTCTTACTTCCTGTAGTAACATAGACGACACGTCCGTCACCTGTCCCCATAGGAGAGAAAAGCTCGATGTCTTCCTCGCACATCTAAACTCCTTGCAACACAACATCAGATTCACTATGGAAACCAGGGCAGAGAGGAGACGTTATAGTCAAGAGAACAACAAATGGCACGCTGGGCATGCAAGGCGTTAAAATAAGTGTTCCATATGTAGAAGGTGGCAGTATAGCAGTGAGCATGGGATCTAAAAAGCATACCTCAAGACAGTGGTCGTCGAATGCTTTTTGCCCAAGAGCCAATACTGACATTTTTGGCCGGCACCTCGGGCCACGTAAGTGGCGATGTTACTGTCTGTTTGTAACCTGCATAATTTAGTGTGTTACTAACACGCAATAGACTAGCTACAGTAAGAGCATGAAAAGTTGGCCACCAGCCTCCATGTAGTTACCGATCATTAAAGATTGTCACCATTTGGAACACTTCGCGTCGACTGTTCTCTGATTCGCATTGCTGCCACTCTCAGGGACCCCATTTCTGTGACGCTGTAATTGCGTGACGAAGTTTTGTTGTGTTGTCTGTGTGAGTGGATAATTAATTGATTAACAACAGTAAGTGTGCTTATATTTAAATGCATTATGCAATAAGTGACACATTCACAAACGTTTACTAAATCTTTTGAATGTCATTTACTCGTGGCCTTGCACTACAACAGCCTTAATTTAATTGCATGTTCCTTGTCACATGCACAGATAAACTGGAACATTATGACTGCCTACCTAATAGCCGGTATGTCCACGTTTGGCACAGACTGAAATTCTAAACTCAGATTGGAATGTACACCGCAGATACAGGCTGGACAGTGAAGCGGTAGGCGTGTTTATAGCGATAAAAACTGCAATAGTATAGAAGGAAATTGACGGATATCCGAAATGTGAAATAATTTGGGTGAAGGTCACGATTAAAGCTTGCTTAAACATGGTAATTGGATGTCCCTGTGGGCCCCCTGGCTTAGTAGCTGTTGTGGCAGAACACCTGAAGGAAAATTTGGGAAATATCTCGAATAGATTTCTCGACCATGTTATAGTTTTGGATGGAGATTTTAATTTACCAGATATAGACTGGAAGACTCAAACGTTTGTAACGAGTGGTAGGGACAAAGAATCCAGTGAAATTTTTTTAAGTGCATTATCTGTAAACTATCTTTAGCACTTCAACAGAGAACCGACAAGTAGCGATAACATATTAGACCTTCTGATGACAAACAGACCCGAACTATTTGAAAAAGGTTAACGCAGAACAGGGAATCAGCGACCACAAAGCGGTTACAGCATCGGTGATTTCAGCCGTAAATAGAAATATTAAAAAAGGTAGGAAGATTTTTCTGTTTAGCAAAAGTGACAAAAAGCAGATTTCAGAGTACTTGACGGCTCAACACAAAAGTTTTATATCAAGTACAGATAGTGTTGAGGATCAGTGGACAAAGTTCAAAACCATCGTAGAATACGCATTAGATGAGTATGTGCCAAGCAAGATCGTAAGAGATGGAAAAGAGCCACCGTGGTACAACAAACGAGTTAGAAAACTGCTACGGAAGCAAAGGGAACTTCACAGCAAACAATCATAGCCAAAGCCTTGCAGACAAAGAATAACTAAACGAAGCGAAAATCAGTGTGAGGAGGGCTATGCGAGAGGCGTTCAATGAATTCTAAAGTAAAGTTCTATGTACAGACTTGGCAGAAAATCCTAAGAAATTTTGGTCTTATGTCAAAGTGGTAGGTGGATCAAAATAAAATGTCCAGACACTCTGTGACCAAAATGGTACTGAAACAGAGGATGACAGACTAATGGCCGAAATACTAAATGTCTTTTTCCAAAGCTGTTTCACAGAGGAAGACTGCACTGTAGTTACTTCTCTAGATTTTCGCACAGATGACAAAATGGTGGATATCTAAATAGATGACAGAGGGATAGAAAAACAGTTAAAATCGCTCAAAAGAGGAAAGGCCGCTGGACCTGATGGGATACCAGTTCGATTTTACACAGAGTACGCGAAGGAACTTGCCCCATTCTTGCAGCGGTGTATCGTAGGTCTCTAGAAGAGCGTAGCGATCGAAAATATTGGAAAAGGGCACAGGTCATCCCCGTTTTCAAGAAGGGACGTCGAACAGATGTGCAAAACTATAGGCCTATATCTCTAACGTCGATCAGATGTAGAATTTTGGAACACTTATTCTGTTAGAGTATAATGACTTTTCTAGAGACTAGAAATCTACACTGTAGGAATAAGCATGGGTTTCGAAAAAGACGATCGTGTGAAACCCAGCTCGTGCTATTCGTCCACAAGACTCAGAGGGCCATAGACATGGGTTCCCAGGTATATACCGTGTTTCTTGACTTCCGCAAGGCGTTTGATACAATTCCCCACAGTCGTTTAATGAACAAAGTAAGAGCATATGGACTATCAGACCAACTGTCTGATTGGATTGAAGAGTTCCTAGATAACAGAACGCAGCACGTCATTCTCAATCGAAAGAAGTCTTCCGAAGTAAGAGTGATTTCAGGTGTGCCGCAGGGGAGTGTCGTAGGACCGTTGCTATTCACAATATATATAAATGACCTTGTGGATAATATCGGTAGTTCACTGAGGCTTTTTGCGGATGATGCTGTAGTATATCGAGAGGTTGTAACATTGGAAAATTGTACTGAAATGCAGGAGGATGTGCAACGAATTGACGTATGGTGCAGGGAATGGCAATTGAATCTCAATTTATACAAGTGTAATATGTTGCGAATACACAGAAAGAAAGATCCTTTATCATTTAGCTACAATATAGCAGGTCAGGAACTGGAAGCAGTTAATTGCACAAATTATCTGGGAATAGGAATTAGGAGTCATTTAAAATGGAATGATCGTACAAAATCAATTGTCGGTAAAGTAGATGCCAGACTGAGATTCATTGGAAGAATCCTAAGGAAATGCAGTCCGAAAGCAAGGGAAGTAGGTTACAGTACACGTGTTCGCCCACTGCTTGAATACTGCTCACCAGTGTGGGATCCATACCAGATATGGTTGATAGAAGAGATGGAGAAGACCCAACGGAGAGCAGCGCACTTCGTTACGGGATCATTTAGAAATCGCGAAAGCGTTACGGAGATGATAGATAAACTCCAGTGGAAGACTCTGCAAGAGATACGCTCAGTAGCTCGGTACGGGCTTTCCTTGAAGTTTCGAGAACATAGCTTCACCGACGAGTCAAGCAGTATATTGCTCCCTCCTACGTATATCAGAGAGATTAGAGCCCACACAGAGGCATACCGACAGTCTTTCTTTCCACGAACAATACGAGACTGCAATAGAAGGGAGAACCGATAGAGGTACTCAAGGTACCCTCCGCCACACACTGTCAGGTGGCTTGCGGAGTATGGATGTAGATGTAAATGTAGTTGTAGGTAACAGCGACGTCGTGTCGTGGCTTGGAAGCAATGAGGCTTTTACACACAAGTCACCTTACTCTCCTAAATTCCGGCGGGGGGAGGGGAGGGGGGGGGGGAAGCTATGAGTTCTGACGCCACGTTGAGTCACATCCCAGATGTGTTCGATCGGGTTCAGGTTTGGAGAGTTGGGTGGTCAGCACATCAAGTGGTACTCACCAGTGTTTCTCGAACCACTCTATCACACTCCTGGCATTGAGACATGGCGCATTATCTTGTTGAAAAATGCCACTGCCGTCGGAAAACATGATCGCCATGAAGGGGTGTACATGGTCTGCAACCAGTGTTCGATACTCCCTGGCCGTAATGGTGCCCTGCACTAGCTCCACTGGACCCATGAACAGCCACGTGAATGTTTGCCAGCGCATAATGGAACCGCCACCAGCTTGTCTCCCTCTAGGAGTACGAGTGTAAAGGAGCTATTTCCCTGGACAACGACGGATTCGCACCCTCCTATCGACATGATGAAGAAGGTATCGGGATTCGTGAGACCAAGCAACGCTCTGCCACTGCGCCAAGGTCCAGGGCCGATGGTCTCGTGCCCATTTCAGTCGTAGTTGTCGACGTCACGGTGTTACCACTGGCACATGTATGGGTCGTCTGCTGCGGAGGCCTGTCGTTGGGGGTGTTCGGTGTACCGTGTGTACTCTGCCCAGCATTAAAGTCTGATGTCAGTTCTGCCGCAGTTCGCAGTCTGTCCTGTTTTACCAGCCTGCCCAGCCGACGACGTCCGACATCTGTAATGAGGGGTGGCCGACCAACATCGCTACGTCTGGAGGTGTTTGACCTTGGTTTCATCACATGTTAAAGACACGCACCACAGCACTCCTCGGACACCCGACAAGACGTGCAGTTTCCGAATCGCTCGTACCGAGCCTCGGGACCCTCACAATGTGCCCCTGGTCAAATTCAGACAGACCGCGCGCCTTCCCCATTCTACACAGGGAGAGCACGCCAATGATATTACATGCACCGTGTGTGTGTCTGAGTAGCAGTCATTCGTCGCCAGGTGTCTCTGCAATCGCCTGGACGGGTTTGTATCGACAGTAGATCGGTGGTCATAATGTTCTGGCCGATCAGTCTATATTGTCACGTTGAAACCACAATGAAGTCAAGATCCATACACAATGCTGTCAGTTGGGTAAAACACTTAGTGCTCAATGCACATTTATTAACAAAATCATTACAGTCAGAACAGAGCTGAACTCCCGCAAAGAGAGTGCAGATATTTATATAAAGATCTACTATTCCAGACAATACACACACTACAGACGTAGGGCTGGCCGGAGTGGCCAAGTGGTTGTAGGTGCTTCAGTCTGGAACCGCGCGACCGCTACGGTCGCAGGTTCGAATCCTGCCTTGGGCATGGATGTGTGGGATGCCCTTAGGTTAGTTAGGTTTAAGTAGTACTAGGTTCTAGGGGACTGATGACCTCAGATATTACGTCCTATAGTGCTCAGAGCCATTTGAACCATTTTTGACTTAGGAAATTTCAGGTATCTTCCAGAAATGATAAAAAATAAAGAAGTAGGCATTTGACTCTGTTGTGTACATAGCTCCGCATAGTTAGTGCGTACACAACTTACCCACTAGAGCACACCCCGCTAAGCACAACAGCGCAGGCGCAGCGCTCGTCCATCTCCACACTACGAGATGGCGCTGCCTTAGAGACGGACCAAATTCTGCTTCCGCCGATCTGCGTATTAATATGTAACGCAACCAATGAGATTGCTGCTAACGTAGAACCTTTTCTCCTTGCGGATCACACTCGCGCAGTGATACCTGAATGCGCAAGGTATTATAACGAGTGTACAGACCTCCAATCTGTCAGTCTGCATTTGTCTGCACCAGTCTGTAGCAGTCTGCATTAGTCTGTACCAGTCTATAGTCAAGTTTCAGGCTGCGCCTAATAAGATTACCATATTCCTGTACATAGCCATGAAGATAAATGAATAGACACTTTGTCAAGATACGTGAGAATAAGATTAACGTACCAAGAACAAAGGTACTTCAGATTGTCAATTGTAAATAGCATCCAGAATCAAGTCATGTAAGGTTTATGCTTGTTACTATTTTAATAAATGTATGCGAAAATTAATCAAGTTCTGTTTAAAGTTGGTCACTGTCAATCTGCTACTCTAAGCGTGCAAGTGGCATTTCTATCGTCTGACCTAGCGGCAGAAGATAAACACGCCACAATAAGACCACGAGACATATTGCTGACACTCGCCTACTTCGTTAGAGTGACAAGTCAAATAATATGATGGTGTGTGTACCGAAGGTCTTACAGTATGCACACCACAGACTCAGTTGATAGGGAAACACTAGAGAAAGTGATCAGAGAATTTGGCATCCTTATTCGTGAAACGGTCATGGACACCAAATCGAAAGTAAAGTTTCAGGGTCAAATATCGAAGGCAAGGTGTAAGGCAAAGTGATGGCCTGTCTCCACTCCTCTTTAACTACGTACTAGAGGAAATAGTAAGAGAATGGAAGCAAAAACTAAAAGAAGGGAACGAATCACCAGTCAGACAGGGAACTAAAAACAGAGGTATTGAATTCACTGTTTAGCGTTTGCGGATGATTTTGCCATTCTTTCTGAAAACTTAACAAACGCTGGAATACAAATCAATCTCTTAGAAGAAATAGCCAACAAAGCAGGTTGAAGAATATCTGTGGAAAAAAGAAAAATTTATCACAAATATAAAAAAGGCTTCGGAATCCCTAGCAACATATATTGGCCAGATAAAGAGGGTAAATAAATTTAAATATTTGGGAGAAATTATGCAAGGAAATGGCTTAGAGAAATTCGCTATAAGAGAAAGAGTACATAAAATGGTGAGAGCTTATGGAATAACTAGAAATATCTACAACAAAAGGTGTCTGTCTGAAAATTTGAAGATACAGCACTACAACACAGTAGTAAAACCAGAATGTCTTTATGCAAGTGAATGTTTAGTACTGAATTGCACATTACACAAACTTGAAGTCCTAGAAAGAAAAATCATTCGAAAAATACTTGGACCACCAAGAAATACAGAGCTATGGAAATTAAGAAGCAATGAAAAAGTTTATCGCAACACAGAAAACATTAATGAAACTCTACGAAAGAGGCGACTGCTATTTTTGGACACATACACAGAATGAACAGCAACAGGTAACCCAAACAGATCTTTAAATATCTTTGGGACAAGAAGTCAACAATAGCTTGGATTCAAGAAGTTAGAAAATATTTGTAAAGAACAACATAAGTGAAAAAGATGCAACAGAAAGAGAGATTTTCAAGAGGAAAGTGTTAAAAATGGAAGGATTCCAAGGCAAGAGGGAGAAGAAGACAGGGTCAAAATGGTCCGAGGAGAGAAAAAGGATACATAGTGGAAATATGAAACAATAACTGGAGGAAAAAGAAAGAACAAAAAAGAAGGAAGCACTGAAATTGGTGCGTCGTCTTTAGATGACACAAACGAAGAAAGAAAGAAAGAAGAAAGAAGTATTTATTTTCAGTTGTCGAATTTGAACTGGTGAATTACAGCACTACGCCACGCTGCACGCACATCAGCTAGTGGCAATATGCAGCACATTTGCCGATGTCGTCTGTATAATGCGTATTCATGAATCCATGTTACTTCCGTGTCAAAAGTTAGATAATAGCAGCCAGTCGGTACGAGTCACGCACGCCCGTGAGTTGTCACTATTGGAAGACAAACAGTAGAACATTCCTCCCCTCCCCCCTCCCTCTCACATCCTCTAAAGTCGCAATGGCCGTGCTTACTTACTGTCTGATTCTGACGTAAGTGGCCAGATTTAATTAGCTCAAGCCGAATTCACCATCGTCAATTAAAATTAAGCACATCTTAAAATATTACTCCCTCTGTAAGATTTATTGTTTGCTATTAATAAGGGAAACTACCCATCGCACGTCCCCAGAATTTAGTGGCAAGATGTCCCTTTGGATAGCCCGTCAAGAGCTGAACACAGATCAGGCATGGAAACAGGAAGAAGGTGTACTACTGAATTGTCGAAAAAAGAACCAAAATAGAAACAGTGAACGGTCCAAGATCAACATGTGGAACACCGACCATTCTGAATGACGGTGGGGGTGTGGTCACGTGGTTCCGGTGTTGGACTGTTAAGAGCGAGATCTGCGTTCAAATCTCCTTCATGACCCTTTTTTTCACGAAATTATGAACTGTCCGTCCGATCATTCACGTGTCCCTTTGCAACAGCGACGTGTAACGAACAGACCTTCAGATGTACATGCCTCCTATTTGTTCTACACAAGTACCACATGTTATGTCTCTTACGTTCCTTTTTGAAAGTTTTGACTTTGAATTCCATCGTTGTAACATAGTTAACATATTTTTCTTTTCTGTGAGAGGTCTATACGGCATCTTGCCAGCTCTCACTTGCGACGATAATGTATTCTCACCACATGACTCATATTCTACAACCAATGTATAGTACGACAATTGCAAAAATGACAGTAGAAGAACGGACACGTCAGTGACTGAACGGACAGTTCATAATTATGTGAAAAAAGAATGGGACACAGGGAAGTTTGAACACAGATTTCCCCTTCGCAGTCCGACACCGTAACCACATAACCACGACGCCATGCTTCTGGCGAATCGCTCGATGTTACACATCTTGAGCTCGGACCCTTCACTGTTTTTATTTTTCTTCTTTGTTCAGTGCTCAGTACGCCTTCTTCTTGTTTTCATGCTTGATCTGTGTTCAGTTTTTGATAGGCTATCCACTGGGTCACTTTACCACTAAATCTGAACGGGGTGCAATGGGGAGTTTCCTTTGTAAGCAGAAATACTACACTCTTAAGAAACTGCTAACCTTAGTCAACGTTTTCAGATTGGACTGTTAATTGGTAGATGCATATTACAGTACTGGCCATTAAAATTGCTACACAATGAAGATGACGTGCTTCAGACGCGAAATTTAACCGACAGGAAGAAGATGCTGTGATATGCAAAATGATTAGCTTTTCAGAGCATTCACACAAGGTTGGCGCCGGTGGCGACACCTATAACGTGCTGACATGAGGAAAGTTTCCAACCGATTTCTCATACACAAACAGCAGTTGACCGGCGTTGCCTGGTTAAAGGTAGTAGTGAAGCCTCCTGTAAGCAGGAGAAATGCGTACCATCACGTTTCCGACTTTGATAAAGGTCGGATTGTAGCCTATCGCTATTACGGTTTATCGTATCGCGACATTGCTGCTCGCGTTGGTCGAGATCCAATGACTGTTAGCAGAATGTGGTAGTTTCCGGAGGGTAATACAGAACGCCATCCTGGATCTCAACGGCCTCGTATCACTAGCTCTCGAGATGACACTCATCCGCATGACTGTAACAGATTGTGCAGCCACGTCTCGATCCCTCAGTCAACAGATGGGAACGTTTGCAAGACAACAACCATCTGCACGAACCGTTCGACGACATTTGCAGCAGCATGGGCTATCAGCTCGGAGACCATGGCTGCGGTTACCCTTGACGCTGCATCACACACAGGAGTGCCTGCGATGGTGTACTCAACGACGAACCTGGGTACACGAATGGCAAAATGTCACTTTTTCGGATGAATCCAGGTTCTGTTTACAGCATCATGATGGTCGCATCCGTGTTTGATGACATCGCTGTGAACGCACATTGGAAGTGTGTATTCGTCATCGCCATACTGGCGTATCATCCGGCGTGATGGTATGGGGTGCCATTGGTTACACGTCTCGGTCACCTCTTGTTCGCATTGACGGCACTCTGAACAGTGGACATTACATTTCAGATGTGTTGCGACCCGTGGCTCTACCCTTCATTCGATTCCTGCGAAACCCTATATCTTAGCACGATAATGCACGACCGCATGTTGCAATGTTGCAGGTCCTGTACGGGCCTTTCTGGATACAGAAAATGTTTGACTGCTGCCCTGGCCAGCACATTCTCCAGATCTCTCACCAATTGAAAACGTCTGGTCAATGGTGGCCGAGCACCTGGCTGGTCATAATACGCCAGTCGCTACTCTTGATGAACTGTGGTATCGTGTTGAAGTTGCATGGTCAGCTGTACCTGTACACGCCATCCAAGCTCTGTTTGACTCAATGCCCAGGCGTATCAAGGCCGTTATTACGGCCAGAATTGGTTGTTCTGGATACTGATTTCTCAGGATTTATGCACCCAAATTGCGTGAAAATGTAATCGCATGTCAGTTCTAGTGTAATATATTTGTCCAATGAATACCTGTTTATCATCTGCATTTCTTTTTAGTGTAGTGTATTACCAAATACGGCTGAGAACCGCGGGCCGCACGAACACTTGATTCGGGCCACATCCGGCCCGTGGGCTGTAGTTCGACGACCACCACTTCGTCATCTACGCTTTCTATGAAACACATCATCTTCTACTACTATGAAACACATCATCTTCTACTGCATGCTCTTCGCTGTTACAAATGACCTGTAGAACGCAGTAAAGGAATGTATAAACGAAGTAGAATACGTTGTTTGTTACTGCGATACAGCAGAGCTTCTAATTTAATCTGCTTGCTATTACAGACGACCTACATTAGTCAGCCATCGCTAAAGGAGGCGCCCAATAGTAAGGCTTGCTAACGCCCGACGTCTTCGGTAATCTCGCGATTTCTGAAAAACTCCGGGTTGCTGGCAGCCGTTGATGACGCATTCCGATAGGAAGTTTAAATTTACACGTCGAAGTTAGTTGTACTGGGTCTCTAAATTCAGTTGAGGTATTTTTTATCGAACGACTGCCTGTGACACTGACTTGCTATGGTCCCAAATGTTAAGAAACAGTGGGTCTCTACCTCATATTTAATAGCCGCGTAATGAATCGTGAAGACAGAGCTTAATAACGTTATTTGTCTTACACCTCTTTTGACAAATGGTTCAAATGGCTCTGAGCACTATGGGACTTAAAGTCTTAGGTCATCAGTCCCCTAGAACTTAGAACTACTTAAACCTAACTAACCTAAGGACATCACACATATCCATGCCCGAGACAGGATTCGAACCTGCGACCGTAGTGGACGCGCGGTTCCAGACTGAATCGCCTAGAACCGCTCGGCCACACCGGCCGGCGCTCTTTGGCCACCACTTTACAGTTAACAATGTTGTTCTTCGAGATGAGCGTCAGAGCCTCGTTTGGGGAGAAAATGTTCAAATGTGTGTGTAATCTTATGGGACTTAACTGCTAAGGTCATCAGTCCCTAAGCTTACACACTACTTAACCTAAATTATCGTAAGGACAAACACGTACACCCATGCCCGACGGAGGACTCGAACCTCCGCCGGGACCAGCCGCACAGTCCATCGTATTAACCAGTAACGAGTGCTTGACGACAATTACCATCCTCTCACGGACCAAAATCATTGAATAACTCGTTTTGAAGTCGTCCAGTCCCGACGACTAATTTTTTGGTATGCTGGGATTATCTCTTTAAGGTGTTCCTGTTATGCGACTTTCATTTCCTTCTATGATCACCTTCCTTAGAGCTGTGACTGTATTCAACCCAGCTGATGCCAAATTCTGGAGTGCGTCAATATGAGTTTGCATATTACTGCTCTATGTATCTGCGAATGTGACGTTCGTCTACATACAATGTTTGCAATCAGTTTTGCTGCCCCCCCATCAACATTTCTCTCAAAATATGATGTAGCGATGTGGTCTCTCGTAGGGAGTTAATCGCATTACGCGTTTGCACGTGATGCTCAATAAGTCTTTTTTGTTTTTATTCGCCGAAATATAAGTAACGTTTCAGTCAGCTTCTTGCATTAACTATATAAATCATTTAATGCAGTGAACTTCAGTTCTAGGGTATCTTTTTCTCCAAAATGTTTTCTCTTGACGTATTGAAGGAGGCACTTCCTAAGGTTGAGTTTAACACACCCTGTTTATGAGACTACTCTGCTGGAATATCTTTCCTACCACGCAAGTGCTTTCCTCCAGCTTTCGAAATATGTCGTTCCGTACCTAGTTCCAATAGAAGTGCTGAATAGAACTGCCAGCTCCCGCACACTCAGTGAAGTCGTTGAGTTTTATCTTTCGTTTTTATATTATATGCTCTATTCCACTAGAAGTCTAGCGACCAGAATTCACCTGACTAACACTATGGTACAATTCCGTTTGTACAAAAATCAATGAGAGCCTACTTGCTGTAGTCATCGATATGTGACAATTGGCGGCCGTATTAGGCCGCAGATACTGCCAAGTATCGGCCTAAGTCGAAACAAGGCCCAGGGAGTAGACGACATTTCATTAGAACTACTGATAGCCTTGGGAGAGCCAACCCTGACAAACCTCTACCATCTAGTGAACAAGATGTATGAGACAGGCAAAATACCCTCAGACTTCAAGAAGAATATTATAAATCCCATCCCAAAGAAAGCAGGTGTTGATAGATGTGAAAATTACCGAACTATCAGTTTAATGAGCCACGGACGAATGGAAAAACTGGTAGAAGCCGTCGTCGGGGAAGATCAGTTTGGATTCCGTACAAATGTTGGAACACGTGAGTCAATACTGACCCTACAACTTATCTTAGAAAATAGATTAATGAAAGGCAAACCTACGCTTCTAGCATTTGTAGACTTAGAGAAATCTTCTGACAGTTTTGACTGGACTACTCTCTTTAAAATTCTGAAGGTCGCAGGAGTAAAATACAGGGAGCGAAAGGCTATTTACAATTTGTACATAAAACAGATGGCAGTTATAAGACTCAAGGGGCATGAAAGGGAAGCAGTGGTTGGGAAGGGAGTGAGACAGGGTTGTAGCCTCTCCCCGATGTTATTCAATCTGTATATTGAGCAAGCAGTAAAGGAAACAAAAGAAAAATTCGGAGTAGGTATTAAAATCCATGGAGAAGAAATAAAAACTTTGAGGTTCGCCGATGGCATTGTAATTCTGTCAGAGACAGCAAACGACCTGGAAGAGCAGTTGAACGGAATGGACAGTGTCTTGAAAGGAGGATATAAGATGAACATCAAGAAAAGCAAAACGAGGATAATGGAATGTAGTCGAATTAAATCGGGTGATGCTGAGAGAATTAATTAGGAAATAAGACGCTTAAAGTAGTAAAGGAGTTTTGCTATTTGGGGAGCAAAATAACTGATGATGGGCGAAGTACAGGGGATATAAAACGTAGACTGGCAATGGCAAGAAAGCGTTTCTGAAAAAGAGAAATTTGTTAACATCGAGTATAGATTTAAGTGTCAAGAAGTCGTTTCTGAAAGTATTTGTATGGAGTGTAGCCGTGTATGGAAGAGAAACATGGACGATAAATAGTCTGGACAAGAAGAGAATAGAAGCTTTCGAAATGTGGTGCTACAGAAGAATGCTGAAGATTAGATGGGTAGATAACATCACTAATGAGAAGGCATTGAATAGAATTGGGGAGAAGAGTTTGTGGCACAACTTGACAAGAAGAAGGGACCGGTTGGTAGGACATGTTCTGAGACATCAAGGGATCACAAATTTAGCATTGTAGGGCAACGTGGAGGGTAAAAATCGTAGAGGGAGACGATGAGATGAATACACTAAGCAGATTCAGAAGGATGTAGGTTGCAGTAGGTACTGGGAGATGGAGAAGCTTGCACAGAATAGAGTAACATGGAGAGCTGCATCAAACCAGTCTCAGGACTTAAGACCACAACAACAACAACTGCCAAGTATAAATTAAATTTATAGCGAGTGTCAACACTAGTTGCACGTCTCTCATGCTATAGTTTGGGTGCTGATTCATGTTGCGCAGTACACAGTTTTAATATCCTTCTGAGATGATATGATCGCTTTAGCTATGTAACTTCATCTCCAAAAAATCTGTGCGCGCTTTGTACGTCCACTGGATCCTGAAGGCTCGTACGCAATAATAAACAGTAAATCCTGCAGTTAAGATGATATATTTCTTCTTCTTTATAAAATCGGATGTCGTCCATGTGTAGCAATGTCTTAGAATAAAATAGCTGTGGTAGCCTCATTTCCAGTGTTGCCATCTACGACATATTCAGGAATTTCTGTATTTCAAGGAAGCCTCACTTTTTGAAGCATCGATGTATTTACTTACGTCACTTGCTACTACTGCGTTAAACTGAACACCTTTACTTCAGAAATGATGCAGTTAGCGTTTAAAGTAGGTGTTTTGAAGGTTTGTATGTTGACAGTGAACATCGTCAAAGAGTCACGTATTCCGACCGTATAAAACTTCTGTCATAGTCCGTTTCCTTAACCCTTTCTATTGTTTTCGATTTCTGACTTTCTGAGCTAACACCCAAGCGCAAGCGTCATCCATGGTGACATCCTTTATTTCTGTTTACCATTTTTTTTTAGTTTTGAATTCTTTATTATTAGCAATATTTTTCTCCCTTTTATCATATTCTGTTCGTTCTGTTTGTGTATTGCCGTTTTTTCAAGCGTCACTGTTGCCTGCTATCTTCGACTTCAGTAGAGTGTGTATACGCCCTCCGTCGATCTGCTGTCGTCGACTTCTCTGACGTAAGACATTGATGTTGTTATCGATTGTATATCCCCTACTTCTCGTTTTATCTACACATCAGACGCAGCAGCCACAAACATCTTCACTGCATGTGTAAGAATATACAGCCTACAGTTTCAGGTTAACTTTCTCGTTTACCTAGGTTTGAACGTTAGTAATAACGTCTTCTTCAGAACATGCAAAAATTTAATATTATAATGTGCTAGTAAATTATATTAGATATGGTCATCCTACAGGATGCAACGTGTAGTACTTACATAAAATATTTTATGGCGTTATTCTAATGAGATTATATATCGATAATTTTAATTAAAACTTTTTCAGTGCTGTTAATTATTTCCGATGTATCGATCACCTCACCCCTATATGAGAATAAGCCTGATAATATTGTTCTCAATTAACAGAGGGGTTATAAGTGCCTCTCCGAGATTTTACTCAAGGAGCTGGATTTTCAGCAGATCCGCGTGTTTGAGACCACCTCATTAATGTCAACGTTTAGTAGTAGTATAGTTTCGTATGGTACGTACTTAGAGTACGACTGTTTGCTACATCGTGTGAATTGCAATCTGTGGTTTCGCCAGTTATTTCAGTCACTTTTTTGTCGTCTGTTGGATTTTGGGCTCTGTGTAGATAGTTAGACATCACAAGAGTTTTCTGCGCTTTTGCAGTGTTTGTCTATGGGCTTGTACGCTCTCGGCTAGCCAATTTACGCAAACGTCTCGTACGAACACACATAGGTTCGTCAATATAAAAATTTGCGCACGTGTCGCTCCTGTTGCAGCCCACAATTGGATTGTTCATAAATTTCCTGTAGGTAATAACGTCTCGGGTTGAAAAATTCTCGAAACTCGTCACCAAATATCGGAGAGCAGAATGAGAGTGCATAATAGCTACAGTAAGCCGTGCTTGGCCCACTACTTCTGAAACGTTTGTCAGTGCAAACACCACTCGGCCACCACGAAATACAGCAGACCCATGGAGAGCGTCGATAACTTTCCCAGTGTCCACATTCATATTGTAGTCTCCACATCGAGAACAGTTTTTTATACGGTAAGACGCCAGCGATATACACGATGCACACATGGGCGAGGCATCTTGTCGACTCACTGCCGTCTTTACAGATTAAGGCCTCATATAGCAATGAACAGTTGGAGTACGCAGGCTGTCTGCTTTGTTAGCATACGTGGTTTTTCGGATCGCTCTGCATTTTCTCTTGTTAATTCTTTAGTGCAGCGATTGCTCTGTGGAGGCGTGTTACTAGTCGGCATTACGTCTAAAATAGTGTGGGGTACTCCATTTCAGAGATGAGCATGGCTCACCTCCATCAATTAAAAACTCTATATCACAACATACACTACTGGCCATTAAAATTGCTACACCACAAAGATGATGTGCTACAGACGCGAAATTTAACCGACAGGAAGAAGATGCTGTGATATGCAAACGATTAGCTTTTCAGAGCATTCACACAAGGTTGGCGCCGGTGACGACACCTACAACGTGCTGTCATGAGGAAAGTTTCCAACCGATTTCTCATACACAAACAGTAGTAGACCGGCGTTGCCTGGTGAAACGTTGTTGTGATGCCTTGTGTAAGGAGGAGAAATGCGTACCATCACGTTTCCGACTTTGGTAAAGGTCGGATTGTAGCCTATCGAGATTGCGGTTTATCGTATCGCGACATTGCTGTTCGCGTTGGTCGAGATCCAATCACTGTTAGCAGAATATGGAATCGGTGGGTTCAGGAGGGTAATACGGAACGCCGTGCTGGATCCCAACAGCCTCGTATCACTTGCAGTCGAGATGAGACACCTCTTACCCGCATGGCTGTAACGGTTCGTGCAGCCACGTCTCGATCCCTGAATCAACAGATGGGGACGTTTGCAACACAACAACCATCTGCACGAACAGTTCGACGACGTTTGCAGCAGCACGGACAATCAGCTCCGAGACCATGGCTGCGGTTACCCTTGACGCTGCATCACAGACAGGAGCGCTTGCGATGGTGTGCTCAACGACGAACCTGGGTGCACGAATGGCAAAACGTCATTTTTTCAGATGAATTCAGATTCTATTTACAGCATCATGATGGTCGCATCCGTGTTTGGCGACATCGCGGTGAACGCACATTGGAAGCGTGTATTCGTCATCACAATACTGGCGTATCACAGGCGTGATGGTATGGGGTGCCATTGGTTACCCGTCTCGGTCACCACTTGTACAGAAAACGTCGACTGCTGCCCTGGCCAGCACATTCTCCAGATCTCTCAGCAGTTGAAAACGTCTGGTCAATGGCAGCCGAGCAACTGGCTCGTCACAATACGCCATTCACTACTCTTGATGAACTGTGGTATCGTGTTGAAGTTGCATGGGCAGCTGTACCTGTACACGCCATCCAAGCTCTGTTTGACACAATGCTCAGGCGTATCAAGGCCGTTATTACGGCCAGAGGTGGTTGTTCTGGGTACTGATTTCTAATGTTCTATGCATCCAAATTGCGTGAAAATGTTACCAAATGTCAGTTCTAGTATAATATATTTGTCCAATGAATATCAGTTTATCATCTGCATTTCTTCTTGGGGTAGCAATTATAATGGCCAGTAGTGTATGTGCTGCTACAAATGTATCTTTAGAAACAGAACGCAATCATCGTCATTGAAATATATGTTATACAGCTAATTCTCCAATGGTATCTCTGTGTTTTATGTATTCGTTCGTGCGGAATTTCTAGCGTCATTTTATACAACAACTTTGCGTAAACCAAGGCCAGCTTGTGTCATCGTCACTTAACTTCATTTCTCTGTTTCGTAGAGCAAAATTAAAAGTTGCGTTAGGAGAGTTCATTACTCGTAAATATACTGTACTTGATCATGGCTCTGTGCACTATGGGACTTAACTTCTGAGGTCATCAGTCCCCTAGAACTTAGAACTACTTAAACCTAACTAACCTAAGGACATGACACACATCCATGCCCGAGGCAGGATTCGAACCTGCGACCGTAGCGGTAGCGCTGTTCCAGACTGTAGCGCCTAGAACCGCTCGGCCACTCCCGGCGGCGTACTTGATCATCCACTCCTTTCAGACACATGTCATTCGCGAAATAATCGCCTTGAGGTCCTAAAACATCTGAATATTTTCTGCTACAAATTTATCTATATTAGTTATCTAGAAGCGATCTTGTTCGAATGGAAAACGAAATCATAGTCCAGATGTAGGACTCTCTGCGTCCGTCCTTAGCAAAGCAAGCTGTACTCATAGTTCTGTAAATAATCTCTGTCTAACCGCACAGTTCAAGGAAACTGATCGAGGGGCGAGTGGACACTTTGGCGCTATGAGCTTGCACCCACTCTGACTCACTGTCAGACTTCCATTGCCGTGTATGTTCCCGCCAATGATTACCAAACACTACTGCCAAAAATACTCCCACGGGCTGTGAGAGAACAGCAACACCGAGGGAGCAAAGTCAGCAGGAGACCCTGGGTTACCCAGCCGCAAGGCGTAAATATAATTAGAATTAAATATACTGTACAGAATATATCAGAACAGTTCGCACCAGGGCCGGCGCAAGCCCAAGTAGTGCCGCCCGTGCGAGTTGCTAGATTGCCTCCCCCACCCCCCCGTTTTTTTTTTACTTTTACAAAACGTTTGTGGAATTTTATTTAAACAAATCTGTAGGAAATGTCAGCAATCAATCGCAATTTTTCTTACGAAACGCAATCTTCTTACGAAACCAATCTTGACTCCCTCGGCCAACTACCGAAACGAGTTCTGTAGTTTTCGTTGTAGAGAACGCAACAATACCTATTGCCTGGAAAGGCGAAGTGGTGACGCGGCAGTGCCAGTAACTAGGTCACGTGACGAGGTACAGCGAGGCTGCGGTTAAACTAGAGCCCAAGAAGAAGAAGCAAGAAGCTCACAATAAGTATGTGACCGATGATATTGATAAATGTATTATGAGGCAGCAATTCCTATGGCATTACGAACAATAGAAAGAAACACGAACTTCGCGAAAACTGCACAACTTTTGTCAAACAGAAATGAGCTTCAGAGTTAGCAAGGAAATCCTTACAAGCAGTGTTCTGTCTATGGATTTTCGTTTTAGAAGGTGTCAAAATTAACGTTTTGTTTTGTGTGGACGAGAGGACATTGTTGCTAAAAGACCATACTTTCACAGGTTTTCATGAGAATCATAGCGACCAGTAGTTTACTAAGATGAAACATTGATTCATTCACACGCATCATACAGTAAATAAATGTTGCCAAAGTGATAGTGTGCGAGTAGTATCGTCAAACAAAAGTTCCAGTCATAGTTTAATTGTTGTTCGTGCAGGAGGAGACAGGAGTTTGATGGCTCAAAAACCAAAACGTCCGACTATCACTCAGAAACGGATAGCAAAAATTTTCAAAAATAAGTCGAAACCCAACTTATGCCAGGCTTATTAGCAATGTATTTATCCCTTGTAATTACTCGCGG
This sequence comes from Schistocerca cancellata, assembly GCF_023864275.1. Taxonomy (NCBI): domain Eukaryota; kingdom Metazoa; phylum Arthropoda; class Insecta; order Orthoptera; family Acrididae; genus Schistocerca; species Schistocerca cancellata. The sequence goes on along the minus strand of NC_064628.1, from coordinate 886,251,027 downwards.
CGTATTTACCCATTCGGAATACTTCTAGCCATTGTAGATGTTGGACATGTTTGACTGTACTAATGTTCAAACATTTTTCCCATAATGCGAGAAAAATAAAACACTCGGAAACTGCCGTTGAAAGGCTTAGCTTCAGGCTTAACATGTAACCGCAGTATAGAACTCTGCATTCGAATTTCCAAATTAGATTTCGTTTTCTGCAAAATTAGTTGTGAGTAAACGCACGGCGCGTAACTGGCTGGCAGCGCTCGACTCATAAGAATACTGGCGTGTACGCCAAACTGCTTCCTCCCCCTTTGTTTATCCGGCGTAAACACGACGGTGCTGCCACAGTGGCGAGGAAGAAATTAGTCCTCCTCCCTCGCCTTGTTCAACAGGGGCGCCGGCCGCGGTGGTCTCGCGGTTCTAGGCGCGCAGTCCGGAACCGCGCGACTGCTACGGTCGCAGTTTCGAATCCTGCCTCGGGCATGGATGTGTGTGATGTCCTTAGGTTAGTTAGGTTTAAGTAGTTCTAAGTTCTAGGGGACTGATGACCACAGCTGTTAAGTCCCATAGTGCTCCGAGCCATTTGAACCATTTGAACCAACAGGGGCGGCCGGCAGGTAGTCGAGGCGCCATGCCACATTTCCCGAAGCCGCTCCCTCAGAGGTTTGGTTTGGAATCCCCTCTTGGGCATGAATGTTGAATTTGTCCTAAAGAAAAGAGGAGTTGGGGGGGGGGGGGGGGGAAGGCGGCAGATTTGCCGCACCTCGGAAAGTGCCGCCCCGTGCGGCCGCAAGTTTTGCACGTGCCTTGCGCCGGCCCTGGTTCGCACTGATGACATTAGATGCTTTCAGAAACGAACGGTCTACAGTTCATGGTGTACTGAGGGAACAAAAGTTCATCGATCAGACACATCGATATCGCTAGATGCGCTGACGAACTGACCTCCTGGGGACTAAAGGCCAACTTAACATTCCGTTATCCCGCAGGCTGCGTCATGGGCAGTCCACGCCGCCTGTGGCTGGGGGACACCTCAGACCCATTGTTGGTTCCCAAGCCTTGCTGCACTACGGTCGCAGTCCCGATTGGGAAGATTCTACCTGGTACATAATTCGATGGTCTCTAACGTCACCGCCGGCCGGAGTGGTCGTGCGGTTCTAGGCGCTACTGTCTGGAGCCGCGTGACCGCTTCGGTCGCAGGTTCGTGCCTCGGGCATGGATGAGTGTGATGTCCTTAGGCTAGTTAGGTTTAAGTAGCTCTAAGTTCTAGGGGACTGATGACCACAGCAGTTAAGTCCCATAGTGCTCAGAGCCATTTGAACCAATCATTTCTAACGTCACTGTCCGAGTATTTCGAAATTTGTGCTAATATCCTGGTGCGTTCGTATTCCATCGCTTGAGTCTCTTACAAACAGTGCACTGCGCCCGCAGACTTGTTAGAATACGTCAGTCGAATGTGCCATTTGTGTGCTTGGGCCGGCCGCGGTGGTCTAGCGGTTCTGGCGCTGCAGTCCGGAACCGCGGGACTGCTACGGTCGCAGGTTCGAATCCTGCCTCGGGCATGGGTGTGTGTGATGTCCTTAGGTTAGTTAGGTTTAAGTAGTTCTAAGTTCTAGGGGACTCATGACCTAAGATGTTGAGTCCCATAGTGCTCAGAGCCATTTGGACCATTTTTCTGTTCTTGGCTGCAGACTTCAACGGTGAGCACCGTTCGTCCAATATATGTCTTGCCACACTTCCACAGAATCTAATATGCCTTAGTCTTCGGTAAACCGAAGTTGTCTTTCAAACCTCCCGTTAACGTCCGTGTTTTATTGAGCGGACCGCAGACTGGTTTTATTCGGTGCTTTTTTTAGTATGCTCCACATATTGCACGATATCGCGTCTGCCTCTTTCTCCGTAACTTCGTCCGTCTTCACAAACTATACAATAGTGGCAGATAGTGGAGCGTGCCTAACTTACAATTCTGACTAAAATTTTTGGGGAACACCTTTCTGAAATGTCCCAAATCCCAGGGGAGATTCACAGCACCGGGGATGGTGCGCACCCTGTGAACTAGCGTTTTGAGTGCACTATTTCTCTGCGCAGGTTGGTGACAGCTGCCCGCATGCTAGTACAAGTCAGTTGGCATTCTCTTGCTACATAGGGCGTTGCAAAAACTATTCCGTATTTTGAGAAGTGGTAGTATGGGCAAAACGAGACAAACATCTCTAGTAAACGAGAGCCCTAAATTCAAATGTTCAAATGTGTGTGAAATCTTATGGGACTTAACTGCTAAGGTCATCAGTGCCTAAGCTTACACGCTACTTAACCTAAACTATCCTAAGAACAAACACACACATCCATGCCCGACGGAGGACTCGAACCTCCGCCGGGACCAGCCGCACAGTCCATGACTGCAGCGCGCGAGACCGCTCGGCTTATCCCGCGCACGTGAGCCCTAAAGAACATACCTTAAGAGCTATGAACTCTCGTTCATCTTCACTATTGTGAAACACGTATCTTCTACTGCAAGCTCTCTGCTGTCACTAACGACCTACACAACGCAGTTAACAAACTCTCACAGATTCTTTCGTTATTGTCCGTGGATACAGCACGCAGTAAACATCTCGTAGTGTTGTAACTGTAAACAATAATCACAGTTCTGTGCAAGCTTTTCTAGACTCTGAAGAGACCTATGAGGATGTTTTCTTTGCCATTGCTAGAGCATATGAAATTGCATTACTTAAACGTACTCCGTAATTAAAGAAAATGGACAGCTAACAATACCAGCACTTATCATGTTGGAGTCTCGATCTCAGTTCTCGTGCTTCCAGAAAAATTATTATGAACTAAGTATAGGTCCACCTTTTTGCAACCAAACAAATTATTGTTTTGTTTTACCACCCAAACATGTTTCACCACAGTTGTGGCATCCTCAGTTGGTTTTTATCATTTTCCTGAAATACAGGCTGTTTTTAGGTTACGGAATATGATACATCACATTTTGTTATCATTTAAATTGTATGCGCGCTTTACCTTTTATTTTACATTATGTGTGTCCTGAGGCTGCCTACTAAATTCAGCTATAGGTCTAAGTTAGTACACTGTATCATCTGCAAACATGGGAGATGTTATAAAATCGTCTGCACTGAATTTTTTTGTGTATTATCCGATCTGTAGAATGTATGTTCTGGAAACATTCGTGGCATATGCCCGTTTTTGGCGTTACGATGGTAGTATTTTGCTAGTCCTTAGTCGTGAGAAACAAATTCAGTGTAGACGATTTTCTAACATCTCTCATATTTGCAGATGACATGGTGCACTAGTTTAGACCTGTGGCTGATTTTGGTTGGGATCCACAGGACACACGCAATGTAAAATAAAAGGTGCAATGCACGTGCAATTTAAATGATCTGCCGTATCGCATTCCTTAATCCAAAAATAACGTGTGTGTTCGTATTACAGGGAAAGACCCACCGAGTATGCCACAACTGTGCTTAAACATCTTTGGACGATAAAACAATAATTTGGGTACTTGCAAAAAGGCGGATCCATACTTAATTCATTATTAATACCACTACCTATTAAGAAAGCCATGTGTCGATCGTGTTCACATTCCACGACACTCTGCGGAGTTGCCACAGAGTCTCTACTTGTGAGCTACAAGAAACATGATCTCTAGTCAGGCCTTTGGCATCAATACAGCATGCTCATGATGTCAGCGTGACTCTCAACAGCAATGAAGAAGTAGAAGAAACTAGGAGAACTATAAGCGAATGTAAACATGCCACGGGAGATTAACTTCATTTTTCCAAATCGGCAGTCCTTCCTTTAGTCCCAGATACTCAATTTATAAACAATCCTTGGAGACCAAAGGGAAAAGTTAGGAATCAAAAAGGCATGTGAATCGTGATTAGTTTCCAGCAACTGACAAAAGCTAATTAGGAACCCAAGGTACAAGCCATCAGAGCGATGCTTAGAGAACAGAATATGCGGGAGTTGGATCGCCTGCGTTACATAACCTACGTTACATAATGCTTCAGCAGTACACCCTCTGCTTATAGTCATTGCATGAATCATCCCATCTGCAGCAAGTTCGCATATGTGGAGACACAATTAGCCCCAAGTTTCCTTTACGACTAACATCACTTGCATGCAGCTTTGTTGGGGCACAGTTAAATGACATAGTCGACTTTGTAACGAATGTAAAAATTGGCCACAAGTTCATTAGATATTTACATCAAAGCTGCGGGCTTGAAATAACTGGCAACGTAGATTCTTCAAGCAATGATAACGTAGTAAGCCCAAAACTAGGAGGAAACTTCCCTACCAGAGCCTGGCCAACTTTACCGATCAACATATAGTACTAACAATTGGTGAGCGTGTCGTTCCGTATTGAGAAGCACGAATTATACAAAAAACGCTGCAGCCTAAACGTCTTTGCGAAATGTGTGCAACTATCTCAGTTACAAGAAGAGGCTGTCGTTAGAGGATGTTGTTTGGCCTTAAAGATACTGGATACTACACAAAACATGGCAAAAAAGAAGATAAGCTCGCCGACGAAGATGGTTCTGGCATATTAATTGTTAGTTTGGTAAATTTATCATTATTTACTGTTGCCAACTGTGCGGCAACTAGGAAAACGCCTTTCAGTCAAATTACCGGGAATTTATTAAACTAAACTTTTGTAATACGTCCAGTAAGTCTTACACAACGGGAAAACATCACATATCTTCTTGCCTGCAGGAATTGTTATTCAACAGATCAAGTAGCGTGTTTCTCTAAAACTACTGCAACTGTTCAGTGACATAAAAAAAAACAACAGAGAAATTCTGCTGTAGGCCTAAGCTATAGACAATAGTAGTTGTATTTTGGGAACTGTAAATACGTGCCGTAAAGATGTCGCAGCAAGTTTAGATAGTCTCACAGGGTCTGTGGGCCCGTCTGACAGGATGTACATATTATCTGGGGCAATGCTCTTAGTGGAGGAAGGCTTCCACGTCTCCGTTAGCAACAGGCTGTGCCAGCGGTGCTGAAGAACACTCTTTCTCCGAACGTAGTACCTAAAACCAATCAGACAGTATCTAACATTCTTGGCTATATGTTATTTGATAACATCTTACAATGTGGTGCTTATCTCGTGGAACACTTCCTGTCGTACAAGTACTTAGGTAGGTGTCCGCCGCTCGTGGTCTCGCGGTAGCGTTCTCGCTTCCCGAGCACGGGATCCCGGGTTCGATTCCCGGCGGGGTCAGGGATTTTCACCTGCCTCGAGATGACTGGGTGTTTGTGTTGTCCTCATCATTTCATCATCATCCAGGAAAGTGGCGCAATTGGACTGAGCAAAGATTAGGTACTTGTACGGGCGCTGATAACCACGCTGTTGAGCGCCCCGCAAACCAAACATCATCATCATCATCAAGTACTTAGGTACCAGCAGAGGACATACGCATACGCGAATAATTCCAGTACATCGAGTAGTTAACAATTTCGAATTTTGCTGTTTTAGACATGAGGTATTCCTGGCTAAAACTTTAGCTAGATGTGCTTTGAGAGGTCGCTTAAAATATGTTGATAGCATTTCAATAACCTGACAAGCGTGTTTTAGATCATCTGGTCTAAAAATTAATGAGTGTAAGGCGTATAGCGCCACGGGTATTTCCGAGAAATATTAATTGTCCAATCTGGATATTACTGGACACGAATGAACTTGGTGAGAAGTCAAATATAAAGGCAGACCGCTGTGGGCCGAGCGGTTGTAGGCGCTACAGTCTCGAACCGCGCTGCTGCTACGGTCGCAGGTTCGAATCCTGCCTCGGGAATGGATGTGTGTGATAGGTTAGTTAGGTTTAAGTAGTTCTAAGTCTAGGGGACTGATGACATAAGAAGTTAAGTCCCATAGTGCTTACAGCCATTTCAAATGTAAAGACTACTATATAAAGCAAAATAGACTTAAAAACGACTTCTGAAGCTCGTAGAAAAACGATTGGTTTGAGTAATAATCACTATTCACTCTAGATACTGTTGCACACGAATGGACTTTGTGAGGATTGAGATTTAAAGACTGTTATAAGTAGTAACATTAGCGTAAAAGAACACACCGAAAACTTTTGTCCTCATGAAGATGTAACGTAATTTCCTAGCTCGCTAGCTGACACATCAATTAAGAAATGCGGAGCCGTTAAGGAAATATCTCCTTAAGACCAGAATCTAATTCAAATGAAGAAAAAAATATGCAACTTTTGGATGTGTTCTTATTTTATTTTAGATTTTCAATACAATAACAAAATACAAAAAGTCACTCATAATTATGATTTGATCAAGGGTCTACGAGTCTGAAGTACGCAGACTGCGTGGAATATAGCCTTCAGGAGTTATCAGAAATCAAAAATGGATCATATCAGCCGATACCACACTAAATTTGTGGGAGCTTATTAGTTCAGTTTGCATAAACCACATGTTATTATATATTTTTGATGTCATTGAAGACGAATCTGAAGTTAGATTTTCAAAATTAAAAATGGCTAATCCAATATGTCGGACCAAAGATTATGTTTTGACCAATTTCGACCAAAATTTGACCCAAAAAAAGTGTTTGCGTTACTTACGTATAGTCTGCAGTTCCAAAGCCGTATATCAGCCTGCCTCTAACCCGAACTGTTCCTGGACAGCAATTCCCTCGTCCTTCTTGACGAGAAAAGCCGATCTGGCTGAGCTGGATATGCTGCGTTCGGCACCCTGCACACGTTTTTCGTCAGCTTTTTCTAGGAATATGTTTGTACCAATACTGCAATACAACTCATTTTTTTGAACGTGCGTCACGGCATGAAAAGTTTTCTACCTGAGATTGGCGTCTCCGGCTGAGAGCGTTCCACGGCGGCCGTGACACTGCTTCGAACAATGGGCTGTAGAAACTTTTCTTACGCACGGATTGAAAAGAAAAACTTTTTCTTCCATCATTCTAGACATATATAGCCTTCAAAAATACTCAATTTAAAAAAAAATCGAATTTTCGACCGTTTTTAATGAGAGCCTGGCCATAAACGTTGAAAACGTTCTCACGTGCGCTACAAAGTACACAAGCAAAGATGCCCAGGCGGATTTACAGTTAATTCGCTTCATAACAATGGATTATTCATAAAATCGGTGGATGAAAAGCTAAGAACGCTGACAGAACCGTATCTCAACATGCTATGAGATATCAGCTTCTGTACACCAAACTTAGTAGCTGTCTGCTGGTCAGCCATCGCGATGTCAGACATAGTAGCCTGCTCGCTCCACCTCTACCGTTAAATATCTCCTACGTGCACAGTTCCACGCTGAACTCGACTAGTGGCTTATGTTCCTAAACTGTCGCCAGTGAATGAAGTACTCCCGCTACTCTTTCACCACGGAATTGGAGTCTGATTGCTACGCAGCACATTGGCCATTAAAAACAACATGTAAAAGGTGTCCTCGGAAATTACGAGGTGCATTCAAGTTCTAAGACCTCCCATTTTTTTTCTCCGGACTGGAAAGAGATAGAAACATGCGCATTGTTTTAAAATGAGGCCGCGTTCATTGTCAATACGTCCCAGAGATGGCAGCACCGTACGGCAGATGGAATTTTACCGCCAGCGGCGAGAATGAGAACTGTTTTAAATACTTAAAATGGCGACGTTTTCCTTACTTGAACAGCGTGCAATCATTCGTTTTCTGAATTTGCGTGGTGTGAAACCAACTGAAATTCATCGACAGTTCAAGGAGACATGTGGTGATGGAGTTATGGATGTGTCAAAAGTGCGTTCGTGGGTGTGACAGTTTAATGAAGGCAGAACATCGTGTGACAACAAACCGAAACAACCTCGGGCTCGCACAAGCCGGTCTGACGACATGATCGAGAAAGTGGAGAGAATTGTTTTGGGGGATCGCCGAATGACTGTTGAACAGATCGCCTCCAGAGTTGGCATTTCTGTGGGTTCTGTGCACACAATCCTGCATGACGACCTGAAAATGCGAAAAGTGTCATCCAGGTGGGTGCCACGAATGCTGACAGACGACCACATGGCTGCCCGTGTGGCATGTTGCCAAGCAATGTTGACGCGCAACGACAGCATGAATTGCACTTTCTTTTCGTCGGTTGTGACAATTGATGAGATGTGGATGCCATTTTTCAATCCAGAAACAAAGCGCCAGTCAGCTCAATGGAAGCACACAGATTCACCGCCACCAAAAAAATTTCGGGTAACCGCCAGTGCTGAAAAAATGATGGTGTCCATGTTCTGGGAGAGCGAGGGCGTAATCCTTACCCATTGCGTTCCAAAGGGCACTACAGTAACAGGTGCATCCTACGAAAATGTTTTGAAGAACAAATTCCTTCCTGCACTGCAACAAAAACGTCCGGGAAGGGCTGCGCGTGTGCTCGTTCACCAAGACAACGCACCCGCACATCGAGCTAACGTTACGCAACAGTTTCTTCGTGATAACAACTTTGAAGTGATTCCTCATGCTCCCTACTCACCTGACCTGGCTCCTAGTGACTTTTGGCTTTTGCCAACAATGAAAGACACTCTCTGTGGCCGCACATTCACCAGCCGTGCTGCTATTGCCTCAGCGATTTTCCAGTGGTCAAAACAGACTCCTAAAGAAGCCTTCGCCGCTGCCATGAAATCATGGCGTCAGCGTTGTGAAAAATGTGTACATCTGCAGGGCGATTACGTCGAGAAGTAACGCCAGTTTCATCGATTTCGGGTGAGTAGTTAATTAGAACTTGAATGCACCTCGTACATTACCATTGGCCAACTTTATTCTGAATTGCTAATGCAACTTCTCCAGTTTCATAAATTTGGTTCATGAGCTTGTATAGTTCTTGCCCGTAAGATCTCTACTAGTATGTTATCAATAGCTAAGCAGTGGCGGCTCGTCAATACACATTCTAGGTGTTCACAAATTCAGATAAATTTGAGAATGTGAAATTAATAGCATGTGCTGTATAAGAGTTATACTTATCAATAAGTTTATAGAACTACAGCCACTGCCAATAAAAGTAATAGTAATAATAATAATAATAATAATATGCGTAACTTAGTTCAAAAAAGCACTATGGGACTTAACATCTGAGTTCATCAGTCCCGTAGAACTAAGAACTACTTAAACCTAACTAACCTAAGGACATCACACACATCTATGCCCGAGTCAGTATTCGAGCCTGCGACCGTAGGAATCGCGCGCTTCCAGACTGAAGCGCCTAGAACCGCTCGGCCACCCCGTAACTTAGTTGACAAGAGGCAGTTTTTTGTGGAATTTTATTGTTTTGTACATTATTACGTACAGTTTAGAGCATGGTCGACATAATTCCGCAAACTCTCCGTTTCGCATTTTTGTGTAAGTGTGACTTTTCATGCTTTCCCATTTTTTCGGACAAATGTACAAGAACCCTAACAGATGTATTAGTCCATGAATTTACTTTCTGACTGAAAACACAGCAAGTTATGTTACTTGTGCACTACCTTGTTAAATGTTCGCTTGTAGTCACACTTATTTGATCTCGTCACTCCCTCAATCAACGGATCTGGTTTCGGAGCCATAGTTCCTTCACGGCTAACCTTTCCGCGTAATTTTCTTTTCTGTTGCCTGAATGAGATTTTCACTCACCAACGAAGTGTGCGGTGATATGAAACTTCCTAGCAGATTAAAACTGCGTGCCAGACGGCGACTCGAACTCGGTAAGACTAGTATCGTCGAATCAAGGGAATGTTAATGATGTATTCCTGCGAAGAACAAGTCGATATGCTTTTCATTTACGGAGAAAACCAACGAAATTCAGTGAGAGCTAGAGACTTATACACTGAAAGATACCCTCAACGTACTCATCCGACATGTCGTACATTTAAATATGTGTATTATAAATTGAGAACAACTGAATTATTAACGCTTCGGAAACATATCCGGCAAAGGAAAGTTACTAACGAGGAAACGGAAATTGGTACTCCTGCCACTGTGGTTCGAGATCCTTGTGTTAGTTCGCGTCAAATTGCAATGGAATCTGGCGTGAGCCACAGTAGTTTTGTTCGTGCTCTGCATCGCCACAAATATCATGCTTACCGTATGTCTCCACTAACAATTAACTGGTAGGGATCGTATGCGCCTCATTGAATTCTGCCGATTGGCTCAACTTCAGATTCACAGGGATGACACATCTATTAAGTTGACTATTTACTGACGAGGCTACATTCACGTATCATGTAAATGTTAATTTGCATAACATGTATTATTGGGCAACTGAAAATCCATGTTGGCTGTGGCAAGTTGCACACCAAAAACCGTGCTCGGTGGATGCATGGTGTGAGATTCTGGATAACAGAATTATAGGCCCCTGTTTCATCGAATGAAATCTTAATGGCAGGAAGTAACCCACATTCCTGCAAGAAACATTAGGTCTGTTATTGGAAGAAATAGCTTTAGGAACAAGGAACGGGATGTGGTATCAACAAGATCGGTATCGACACATTTTTCTCTGACGACTAGAAATGAGTTGCAGAGACAATTCCCAAATCGTTGGATTGGACGCGGAGAAGATTTGTCGTGGCCAGCTCGTTCGCCCGACTTGACGCCTCTGGATTTTTTCTTGTGTGAATTCGTAAAAGACATTGTTTATAAAGGCGTTCCAACTACACCTGAAGATAAGCGAGAGAGAATTGTCAGAAGATGTGCTTCAGTAAGTGCCCATGTGATGAGGAATACCACTCAATCTATGATAAGAAGATTGCACACTGCATTGATACCAATGGTCATCACTTCGAACACCTTATGTAAATGGACTTTCATGCCACCTTTGTGACCTTCGCCGACCTTCATTGGAGTCGTCTTGATAGCCGCTATCAGAAAATTAATACCGAAGTACAGCATCCCATTTTAAAAAACAACTTTGACCTTCATACCTCTGAAGCGATCCCACCTAGCAACAAAAAACCACCGTCATGTTATGGCCCCCGTTCTCCCACGCAACATTGGTCCCACGAACTTTTCATCTCCTATCATACTTTCGGAGTTATTCTTGGTGACAATAGTTAGTGACTCACCATGTATATTATGCGCACCCAGATGCAAAAATCATTATAGTAAGTCTCACGATCTCGCTGACAAAATTACAAATAGCTTAATATGTGAAACGTGGTGTAGACCAATTGATTTCTCGGTCTTCAAGGTCTATACAAGGGCGATGTTCTTGAGGACGATATTATGGAAGTTGAAGAGGATGTAGATGAAATGAAATGGGAGATATGATACTGCGTGAAGAGTTTGAAAGAGCACTGAAAGACCTTAGTCAAAACAAGGCCCCGGGAGTAGACAACATTCCATTAGAACTACTGACAGCCTTGGGAGACCCAGTCCTGACAAAACTCTACCATCTGGTGAGCAAGATGTATGAGACAAGCGAAATACCCTCAGACGTCGGGGAGAATATAATAATTCCAATCCCAAACAAAGGTGTTGACAGATGTGAAAATTACGGAACCATCAATTTAAAAGCCACGGCTGCAAAATACTAACACGAATTCTGTACAGACGAATGGAAAAACTAGTAGAAGCCGACCTCGGGGAAGATCAGTTTGGATTCCGTAAAAATATTGGAACACGTGAGGCAATACTGACCCTACCACTTATCTTAGAAGCTAGATTAAGGAAAGGCAATCCTACGTTTCTAGCATTTGTAGACTTAGAGAAAACTTTTGGCAACATTGACTGGAATAATCTCTATCAAATTCTGAAGGTGGCAGGGGTAAAATACAGGGTGCGATAGGCTATTTACAATTTGTATAGAAACCAGATGGCAGTTATAAGTGTCGAGGGGCACGAAAGGGAAGCAGCTATTGGGAAGGGAGTGAGCCTATCCCCAATGTTATTCAATCTGTATATTGAGGAAGCAGCATAAGAAACAAAAGAAAAATTCGGAGTAGGAGATAAAATCCATGGAGAATAAATATAAACGTTGAGGTTTGCCGGTGACATTGTAATTCAGAGACAGCAAAGGACCTGGAAGAGCAGTTGAACGGAATGGACAGTGTCTTGAAAGGAAGATATAAGATCAACATCAACAAAAGCAAAATGAGGATAATGGAATGTAGTACAATTAAATCTGGTGATGCTGACGGAATTAGATCACGAAATGAGACACTTAAAGTAGTAAAGGAGTTTTGCTATTTGGGGAGCAAAATAACTGATGATGGTCGAAGTAGAGAGAATGTAAAATGTAGACTGGCAATGGCAAGGAAAGCGTCTCTGGAGAAGAGAAATTTGTTAACATCGAATATAGATTTAAGTATCAGGAAGTCGTTTCTGAAAGCATTTGTATGGAGTGTAGCCATGTATGGAAGTGAAACATGGACGAAGGCATTTCGCCTGTCTCATACATCTTGCTCACCAGATAGTAGAGTTTTGTCAGGGCTGGCTCTCCCAAGACTATCAGTAGTTCTAATGGAATGTTGTCTGCTCCCGGGGCCTTGTTTCGACTTAGGTCTTTCAGTGCTCTGTCAAACTCTTCACGCAGTATCTTTCTTGTTTTGACTAGGCATCTAGTGTTTTGAATCTACAATGCAATTCTGACGATCTGTAAACAACATTCAACTAGACTTTCGGTTGGCAGCATACAGTGACAACCAAAGAAAAAACTCGTTTTTATTTCCCACATCGACACCATACCTTGCTGTAGAGCAGGGGTAGCCAAGATTTCGGCTCATGGATCATGTACAGTGCCAAAGTGCTCAGTCTCGCTTCACTTTTCCCCCCACCGACTCGCCACGCTGTCTGTGCTTGAGGAGGGGGATAGGGAAAGCAGTGAATGCGCTGCATTTAAATGGCAGTACAGTCATACTGCATACGACTTGGTTTTATGTTTCACATTTCTCAACAACCTAGATAGCAAACAAAATAAGTTTTCAGTATGAATTGCTTCTTTTTGCGAGCTGCAGACACAATGTAATTTTTATCTGATACAAACTACCGGCATCTGGACAGATGCATACAATTTCCAGAGTTTTGCACTCAAGTTGACATGTAATGGTGACTTATTTAGTTTCATAACCAGAAAAAGGTCTTTCGTACAAATATGTCCATCGAAATGTTGTAGCTCTTTCGAAACCTCACTTTGTAGCCTTGAAAAATCCACCCGAGAAATGGAATGTGGACGTCCTGGACAGTTTTAACGTAAAAATAATTGTAATTAAAACTGGAATAATCTTAGAAATGAGTCACTTACATCTACACATGCACAGGTTTGTATCAACTGAAATGGCAAATGGTCTCGAAAACACATGTATGATTGACAGTGTTCTCAAAATCTTTTTAAAACTATAGTTGCAATTCTTGTATGGCCACAATGAATTGTTCAGACCTCATGCGCCCGCATCTCGTGGTCGTGCGGTAGCGTTCTCGCTTCCCACGCCCGGGTTCCCGGGTTCGATTCCCGGCGGGGTCAGGGATTTTCTCTGCCTCGTGATGGCTGGGTGTTGTGTGATGTCCTTAGGTTAGTTAGGTTTAAGTAGTTCTAAGTTCTAGGGGACTGATGACCTAAGATGTTAAGTCCCATAGTGCTCAGAGCCATTTGAACCATTATTATTTTTTTTTTTTGAGACCTCATGCTTTCTTTAACGCCAGTGATCTTAAGGAAATTGACTGTCTTTATCAGATTTTCTTCTTAAATGTATCTCCATCAAATCAGATAGAAGCTGCCTTGCACTGTGTTACTGTGAATAGTATGCGGGCCAAGTCCACTTAAAATCCAAAGACTGCAGACCATACTCACTGTTCTAATTTTCGCTCCTGCACTCAATTTTCCTTCGCAAATTCAACAATAGCGAGATTTAAATCGATAAATCGTTCCAGGCATGCCTCTTGACTTGACCAACGTACGTTGCAGGAATATACACTACTGGCCATTAAATTTCTACACCACGAAGATAACGTGATACAGACGCGAAATTTAACTGACACGAAGAAGATGCTGTGATATGCAAATGATTAGCTTTTCAGAGCATTCACACAAGGTTGGCGCCGGTGGCGATACCTACAACGTGCTGACATGAGGAAAGTTTCCAACCGATTTCTCATACACAAACAGCAGTTGACCGGCGTTGCCTGGTGAAACGTTGTTGTGATGCCTCGTGTGAGGAGCAGAAATGCGTACCATCACGTTTCCGACTTTGATAATGGTCGGATTGTAGCCTATCGCGATTGCGGTTTATCGTATCGCGAATTGCTGCTCGCGTTGGTCGAGATCCAATTACTGTTAGCAGAATATGGAATCGGTGGGTTCAGAAGGGTAATACGGAACGCAGTGCTGGATCCCAACGCCCTCGTATCATTAGCAATCGAAATGACAGACATCTTATCAGCATGGCTGTAACGGATCGTACAGCTTCGTCTCGATCCCTGAGTCAACAGATGGGGACGTTTGCAAGACAACAACCATCTGCACGAACAGTTCGACGACGTTTGCAGCAGCATGGACTATCAGCTCGGAGACCATGGCTGCGGCCTGCGGTTACCCTTGACGCTGCATCACAGACAGGAGCGCATGCGATGGTATACTCAACGACGAACCTGGGTGCACGAATGCCAAAACGTCATTTTTTCGGATGAATCCAGGTTCTGTTTACAGCATCGTGATGGTCGCATCAGTGATTGGCGACATCGCGGTGAAGGTATATTGGAAGCGTGTATTCGTCATCGCCATACTGGCCTATCACCCGGCGTGATGGTTTGGAGTGTCATTGGTTATATGTCTCGGTCACCTCTTGTTCCCATTGAGGGCACTTTGAACAGTGGACGTTACATTTCAGATGTGTTACGACCCGTGGCTCTATTTCAGCAGGACAATGCACGGCCGGATGTTGCAGGTCCTGTACGGACCTTTCTGGATACAGAAAATGTTCGATTGCTGCCCTGGCCAGCACATTCTCCAGATCTCTCACCATTTGGAAACGTCTGATCAATGATGGCCGAGCAACTGGCTCACCACACCACGCCAGTTACTGCTCTTGATGAACTGTGGTATCGTGTTGAAGCTGCATGGGCAGCAGCTGTACCTGTACACGCCATCCAAGCTCTGTTTGACTCAGTGCCCAGGCGTATCAAGGCCGTTATTACGGCCAGAGGTGGTTGTTCTGGGTACTGATTTCTCAGGTTTTATGCACCCAAATTGCATGAAAATGTAATCACATGTCAGTTCTAGTATAATATATTTGTCCAATGAATACCCGTTTATCATCTGCAATTCTTCTTGGTGTAGCAATTTTAATGGCCAGCAGTGTATGTTAATTTCGCACCTTACATGAGATTTCATACTTCGTAACAAGTAGAAGGATATGTCACCTGACATACTTCGGCGATAGCGAGCAGATTTGCCTATCAAAATGTGCAGTATGTAATTCAGAGGGATGACACTCGATTCGACGGTATTAACACACCGAACCCAAATCCTGCATGTGAATGGGCAAAAGGTGAAAGAAGCTGTTGGAAGAAACGTTTTAGTTTGGGGCAGACGCGAGTTGCGCCGTCACAGCCCGTGTACAATAGAAGGATTGTAAGAGGGGTTGGTGACCCGCAGCGAGAGAGACAACGAACGCCCCGGGTGACACTGCGAGAGGAGTAGGTAGCGGCCCGGTGCTGCTTGCGATGGAGAAATTTTTTAGAAAACTGCGTTGGGAAATTTCCAGGTGGATACAAACAGACCAGCGGCGCACGTGATCACCGGAAAGCCCCGTGGTATGTTCGTGATCATCATCATCATCATCATCATCATTTAAGACTGATTATGCCTTTCAGCGTTCAGTCTGGAGCATAGCCCCCCTTATACAGTTCCTCCATGATCCCCTATTCAGTGCTAACATTGGTGCCTCTTCTGATGTTAAACCTATTACTTCAAAATCATTCTTAACCGAATCCAGGTACCTTCTTCTCGGTCTGCCCCGACTCCTCCTACCCTCTACTGCTGAATCCATGAGTCTCTTGGGTAACCTTGCTTCTCCCATGCGTGTAACATGACCCCACCATCTAAGCCTGTTCGCCATGACTGCTACATCTATAGAGTTCATTCCCAGTTTTTCTTTGATTTCCTCATTGTGGATACCCTCCTGCCATTGTTCCCATCTACTAGTACCTGCAATCATCCTAGCTACTTTCATATCCGTAACCTCAACCTTGTTGATAAGGTAACCTGAATCCACCCAGCTTTCGCTCCCATACAACAAAGTTGGTCGAAAGATTGAACGGTGCACAGATAACTTAGTCTTGGTACTGACTTCCTTCTTGCAGAAGAGAGTAGATCGTAGCTGAGCGCTCACTGCATTAGCTTTGCTACACCTCGCTTCCAGTTCTTTCACTATGTTGCCATCCTGTGAGAATATGCATCCTAATTACTTGAAACCGTCCACCTGTTCTAACTTTGTTCCTCCTATTTGGCACTCAATCCGTTTATATTTCTTTCCCACTGACATTACTTTCGTTTTGGAGATGCTAATCTTCATACCATAGTCCTTACATTTCTGATCTAGCTCTGAAATATTACTTTGCAAACTTTCAATAGAATCTGCCATCACAACTAAGTCATCCGCATATGCAAGACTGCTTATTTTGTGTTCACATATCTTAATCTCACCCCGCCAGTCTATTGTTTTCAACATATGATCCATAAATAATATGAACAACAGTGGAGACAGGTTGCAGCCTTGTCTTACCCCTGAAACTACTCTGAACCATGAACTCAATTTACCGTCAACTCTAACTGCTGCCTGACTATCCATGTAAAGACATTTAATTGCCTGTAAAAGTTTGCCTCCTATTCCATAATCTTGTAGAACAGACAATAACTTCCTCCTAGGAACCCGGTCATATGCCTTTTCTAGATCTATAAAGCATAGATACAATTCCCTGTTCCACTCATAACACTTCTCCATTATTTGCCGTAAGCTAAAGATCTGGTCCTGACACCCTCTAAGAGGCCTAATAAACCCACACTGATTTTCATCCAATTGGTCCTCAACTAATACTCGCACTTTCCTTTCAACAATACCTGAGAAGATTTTACCCACAACGCTGATTAGAGAGATACCTCTGTAGTTGTTACAATGTTTTCTGTTTCCCGTGATATGCGCATGTAAGTCTTAGGGGTCATGAGCGGGTATAAACTAATTGGCTGAAATAAACTCGGAAGAGAAAAAGGGTCAATGTTACGACGCAATTGCGATTGGCAGGGGTAGTTTCCACAAGATGGAAAGAACGCTCACATTGGTCTGAAAAAGCCATGACGTGAAGCACGAAAAACACAGGTGGGGGACAGTTTGCTACGAAAGACACAGGACCGAAAACTTCGGGACTCTCCTGTGAACCAGCATCACGTGTAGAACAGGGAGCATCACGCTCTATACGACGCCAAAAGAGGAAATTTTGTGTGAACACTGTGTTCACTTCGGCTGACATTCAGCTGGAAATTAGCTGAAGAGTCGTTGAGCTCCAATAGCGGAGAAGGGAAACAGCCACGCAGTTATTTGTTCCAGCGAGAACTGAGAGGGCATTGAAGCATACACGCTGCTCCATCTGTGCACGTGTATATCGCCATATTTTCCAGACTAGGGATGAGTGCATGTTTTCTCCCCTAACGAGAAACATAGGACAGTTTCAGCTGATGAAATCAGTAAAGATTTTGATTAGCTTTTTATAGGATTTTCAGAGGGTGTGAGCAGCCATGCAGCCGACAGCACGTCGCAGCTGGCAGAGGCGTAAAATTACTGAGTCACCAGCTTGCGTCCACTGTGAACATGAGAAACCTTAAGTAATATTTTGCTCATCTTGTCTCAAAAACTAACCACCCTGCGTTGACTTGATTGTCATCCTAAACAGTACCGAACTTAGAACCGGAATTGGATGATTTGCCGTAATATCGGCCAACTTCACTGTCTAGAAGTAAGGAAAATCTTGTAGAGAATTGTCATGTACATAGTTCCACGTAGTCAGCGCGTACACAACTTTCTCACTAGAGCGCGCCCCGCTAAGCACAACAGCGCAGGCGCAGCGCTCGTCCCTCTCCGCACTATGAGATGGCGCTGCCATAGAGACGGACAAAATTCTGCTTCCGCCGATTTAATGTGTAACACAGCCAATGAGATTGCTGCTAATGTAGAACTTTCTTTCCTCATGGATCACACTCACGCAGTGGTACATGAACGCGCGAGGTATTAAACTGAGTGTACAGACCTCCGATCAGTTAGTCTGCATTAGTCTGTACCAGTCAGCATTAGTCTGTACCAGTCTGTATGAGTTCTACATTTGTCTGTACCAGTCTATAGTCAAGTTTCAGTCTGTGCCTAATAACATTACCATATTCCTGTATATAGCCATGAAGGTAAATGTATAGACACTTTTGTCAAGTATCAGAGATATATGTGAGAATAAGATTAACATACCAATACCAAAAGAACTTCAGATTATCAATTGTAAATAGCATCCAGAACCAAGTTAAGTAATTTTTATGCTTGTTATTTTAATAAATGTGTGTGAAAATTAATCAAATTCTGTTTAAAGTTGGTCACCATCAATCTGCTACTCTAAGCGTGCAATTGGCATTTCTATTGTCTGACCTAATGGCAGAAGATAAACACGCCACAATAAGACCACGAGACATATTGCTGACACCCGCCTACTTCGTTAGAGCAACAAGTCATTAATCTGACGGTGTGTGTACTGAAGGTCTTACAGAACGCACACCACAAGAATCTTCTATTTAAATTTTATATTGTTGTGTTCAGTGTTATTTCTGCTAAACAGGACGTAATGTGTTGTATTGACAACTGTCCTGAAATTGCCATGTCACGATCTATGTAAACATGTGTGCTTCTTTTACGATAACAGAGAAATTAAACCAGTTTTACAGCTAAACACCGACGTGCTATGTTATAGAATAAGGGTCCACTCCTGACCTCAGTCATTTATTCTACTGACGCTAACATACTCATGCTGATGCCTGACAAACGTGAAAAGGAGTAGAGTGTCAGAACCTCTCGCCTGCCTCTGAGACTTGTAGAGCCGGCGATGAGAGCGCTGGAAACAAGAGAATACCTTAGGGCAGAGTTCCCCGACATGTCCAGAGAATTCGATTGCATCTGGCACGACGGTCCCATGTACAAACTCTTTGTTCTCGGGATACTGACGTCGCACGCAGTCCTCCTCAGGTCCTACCTAGCGGAGCCAACGATCCACCTCAGGGCAGAAGATGGTACGTCCACTGACCGATACGTGCTAGGGTGCAACAGTGGTCGGTGCTCGACCCTTTGCTGTGTTCGCTGTACATTGCCGATATACCGCAGATGACGAGCGTCGAATTGGCTGTCTATGCCTACGACACAGCGCTGTACACCCGCATCATGAACACTAACACGATGCAACGCCGTCTCCAACTCTGGTGCGGCACTCTGGGTTCGTGGTCAACGAAATTACGGCTTAAATTTAACGCAGTGTAACTGGGTAACCTCTTTTGATGCTAATCAATTGTCAGGATGAGCATTACTGCAAAGGGCATTTGATTCTAAAGCACTATGTCAGGTTGAGAAACACTAAAAAGTTACTCTTTCTCTCTTAACAACATGTGGGCAGGGTGGGTTCTTCCTTGGCTTGGGTATGAGGTAGAACGAAACAGCATTTTTACATAAGATGACTTTTATTGAAAGTTTTGTACAATGGTTTCCTTACTGGATTGTTCTGGCTGGGAGAGCGGCAGCTGTGTCGTTTGCGAAGCCTTCTGCTGTGTGAGTGGCGGCATTTGATCACACCTGGCGGTGTGTATCTCGTGTCGCCGTTTCGCCCAGTTGACTGGAGACGCACATCGTGCTGTGGTCCATTTAATTATTGAGAACGAAGTCGTGAATCGGATGGTGATACCTTGGATGTGGAGTCCCAGTGTTTCTATCTCTATGCGGCCGCGTGTGTTGTGCGTCAGCCAGGGGAGCGGCGCGGCGGGAGAAGGCCAGTGTCCCGGACTCGAGCAACGGACTCCAGCTTGCCAGTCTTCGGCTGTCAGATCTTCATCCCAGCTCACAGGTGACTGCTGATGTGAGGCCGTCTCCTTCCCGTCCTCACGAGTCACCCGGGTGCGTAAAAATCAGTCTTCAAATAGCTTCTAACTTCTGTCTTCTGGTGGCGAGGCTGCTGCTTGCTATTCCATTACAGCGGCGGACTTGGTGCTTCTGTGTACGCTGCAGTCTCTTCCTGTATGACGGTCTTCAGCACCGACTGAACTGTACTGGAACTGAAAACTGTGAAAAAACTACTGTCGGACCCACTGCGTCTCACGTATTTATTCACTTCAGTTCGCTGGAGGTGAACGACTTCACGGTGATTGCCTTATCAGTCACGTTGAAAAGCTTCTCAAAGAATCTTCTTAACGTCACTCATTGGCTCTTGGAATGTAGGCGAGGGCCTTTGATCACATGTGAAAAACTGAGAAATACGTGAGCCAGTCAAGCGATGACGTGACAGCTGAATCGACAGCTTCCGCTTATGTGGGAGGGCGGTGGCTTCTCTTGAACGAGCTGACTTCATGGTCATTGCCTCTTCTGCTCTGCCCGCTGTTTGCCAGTGTGTAATTCTTCTAAACTAACCTAAGTTTTTCATTTATTTTCTAATTTCTACTTTACTTCACATTGATTTCACTAATTTATTTACCTATCTTAAGTACCACTCAACAGCAGTGAAGAGTGAGGCGAAAAGCCAGTACCTAGGTGTCATCCTAGACCAAAAAATCTTCTGGGCGCCTCGTATCCGAGACGTCACAAGCAGAGCCACAGGGCATCTTCATATTCTCTACCCGCTGCTGAACCCGCAGTCGACACTGTGCCGCAACACAGCACCATGATGTACCTAACACTGGTCCGACCAGTTTAAGAATATGCAGCTGTGGTGTGTGGAAACGCCGCAGATTCGCTCATCGTAACACTGCTAAGGATCAAGAATCGAGCTCTGAAGACCGACCACTCTACGTCTTCCGAGGGAATACTCTTCCCCCCCACCCCCACCCCCCCGTCGACTGCTGCACGAGGACACAGACACAGACACAGGTACCCCGATCCCCGCTCCTACTGGACAGATTCACGATCATCGTGAGATCCTGCTATGAGAAGGCGGACAATCCCGCAACCGGCTCGTCCGCAGTTTTTTTTTTCCATTTGTTCGTTGTTGATCGTTGTGTTTGGTCGTTGCGGATGTCACATGACATCCGTTCAAGTTCGTTTGTTGGTCCTTTCACTCAGTTTCTTTATTACAGAGGCCAACCGGCTCTCTGACCGAACACGCTGAGCTACCGTGCCGGCGATACCTCACCCTATGTGACACAATGGCGAGTTGCCGCTATTGCCAAGGCAGAGGCGGCGCTGACGACGACGACGACAACTGCGAGGGCCTTTATCAGGGTAGAAAATACATCACACAAACTAAGTATTCCACATGGGCATTCTCTGGAGACTGCCCAAGGCCACCAACCACACAACATGCCAAGAACACGTCGGCTTGACACAAGACACAGAATATCATCATCAGATCACCCAAGGACAATTCGTAGAGGTAAACTTCGTTTCTTTTCTTCCCCACAGGAACAGCATTTTTATGCTTACACTGCTCAACATGCCGCACAAGGAAAGCTCGCCAAGGGAGCATCAGTGGCAGTGTCAGCGCAGGGAGCCTGTTATGTCCCGAGCTCTGAGCGACTGACAGCCGACTCGGGTCTCCGCTACGGACTCCGCTGCCACTGCCATTTTTCTGTCCGCTTTCGTCCTGAGCCACATTTGACGCTGCGCTACCCCCAGCTGATCCGAGGGCACCGCTTCACAGTATTTGTTGTGACTGCTCACGTGCCCATCGCCTCGTGCGACCCTGTCGTTACCAGTAGACCGCCTACGAGCTCTCAGCCTCACGGGAGCGTAAAGTCACAGCACCTGCCGCCCATCAGGAGGCTGCCTACGCGTCAGCACCGTCTTAGGGCTGAGTCGTTGTTAAGCTTCACTGCCCCTCGGCACATTGTTGTTGTCAAGTTTCGTAGATTTTATTCCCATTCTTCGGCGAGTCTCGCTCCTCTAGAAGAGAATGGAATAACTGCAACAGTGAGTATAGGAGCATTCTCCTTCGTTGCGAGAAAAGGAGGGAAAGAATGATAACAATAAAAATCACGCCAACTTATGTGTATGTACTTCTACTTAAATAGTAGGTACTCAGGATACAATCAACCAGATAATTTCTGGTAGATGGTGTCGTCATTAGTCTCATAGCAATACAGTATGAGATGACACGCGCTAAGTCACCGACCATCCTTTTCCTTGCTACGTCTCTAACGGCGGGACTCTTTTGCAGTCGTTCGATGACGCAATGCCATGTAATGCTTATTACGAGTCGTGTTTTTTGAGCAAGCACCGCTTTGAAATTGAAAAAAGACGTGCTAAGATATCTCAATAATTTTATTTTTACATGAAAGCCTGTACCTTAATCTACTTTTCTACATAATTTTCGTCAATATTGAGGCACTTGTCATAACGTTGCACCAGTTTTTTAATACCCTCCTCATAGAAGTCTGCCGCCTGACTTGTTAACCACTGCGTCACCACTATTTTGACTTCGTCATCGTCTTGAAGACACTGACCGGCCAGGTGTTTCTTCAAGTGCAGGTACAGATGGTAGTCACTGGGCGCAGGATCGGGGCTGTACGGAGGAGGATCTAGAGTTTCCCATCGAAAAGATGTGATGAGATCTTTGGTCTGATTCGCCACATGCGGACGGGCATTGTCTTGCAGCAAAACAATGCCATTGCTCAACTTGCCACGTCTTTTATTCTGAATTGTACGGTGCAGATTGTGCAGTGTCTTACAGTAAGCTGCTGCATTGATTGTCTCATTACGAGACAGAAATTCCACAAGCAGTACTCTTTTTCTGTCCCAAAAAACTGTGCACATGATTTTCCTGGAAGAAATTGTTTGCTTAAACTTCACTTTTCTGGGAGAATCTGAATGCCGCCATGCCATGGACTGTTGCTTTGATTCTGGTGTGACGTAGGCCACCCATGTTTCATCGCCCATAACAATTTGGCTTAAGAAATCATCACCGTCGTTATAGTACCGCTCAAGGAAAGTCAATGCACTGTCTAAACGTTTGGTTTTGCACACACCCGTCAACATTTTCGGTACCCAACGTGCGCACAGTTTTCGGTAATTTAAGTGCTCGGTCACAATGTCATACAAAACACTATGAGAAACTTTACGAAAGACATCACGGAAGGAGGAAATCGTAAAGCGTCTGTTTTCTCTCACCTTATTGTCCACTTCCTGCACCAAATTTTCATTAACGACCGAACGATGCCCACTCTGTTGTTCATCATGCACATTTGTGCAACCATCTTTAAACGCTCTCACCCACTTTCTCACCATTCCATCATTCATGATGTTTTCTTCGTAAACTGCACAGATCACACGATTAATATCGATCGCTTTTAGACCTTTAGCACTAAGAAATCTTATAACTGCCCGTACTTCACAGCCAGAGGGATGCACGATTATCAGAGGCATCTTAAGCCCTCAGTACACAAAGTAAATAAGGAAGAATCAGACTGCAATGGCGTCAGTGCATAGACAACAGATGTAGGTACCCAGTGCGCATGCGCAGAACGCCGACCGCAGCGCTGCGGCCGCGGTGTGTCAAAACGGTACTTACTCAAAAAAACACGCCTCGTATCTCCTCCGTTTGCTTGCCATATCTTTTACATCATTCGGTTTTTAGTCACGAGTGGCGCTAGTTACTTTAATTAACGGTGAATAGCATGTATTACACGTTTCCAAGGAAATTTAAGACTAAGGGTGTCACTGCTATCCTGACAACGATACAGCATGTCTACAGTTACGTAGGCAAAGAGAGGTAACCCGGTATACACGTACAAGATTCCGCATTAAAGTTGAACTCTTGTAGATCTGTAGTTACTTAAAACAATATTTCTGCAAACCTGGCCAGTTGTCATCCCAGGGATTCTGGTTCTCTGCAACAGGACGCATGTCGCCACTGGAGCAGTCAGTGTCCTAAGCTGCGGAATGACTCGTGCTCATCCGTGGAATGAAAGTGAAATGAAATGTAGTGTGGCTAGAGGTTCCCGTCAGGTAGACTGGTCGCCTGGTGAAAGTCTTTTGAGTTGACGCCACTTCGGCGACTTTCGCGTCGATGGGGATGAAATGAGGACAAGCGGAGAACATCTCCGACCCAGCCGGGAATCGAACCCGAACCTCTTTGCACGGCATTGCGTAGCGCTGACCACTCAGCTATCGGGGCGGACTGAAATATGAGTGTACCAGCGGTACAAAGGCACCCGTCCGGTTCACCTTCCGTCTATAAAACTATAAGACAATATGTTATACAGTTATTTGTACATAAACTTCAATACTGTCTTGACCACAGTAAAGTTATTTTGAGGTATGGGTATATTCTCCTGGAACACAATTTGTAGTAAACACGACGACCAGATTTCACCGCGCAACTATAATACGCTCTCTATTAATACTTCATCTACATCTCAATACTGTCAACTTTCCCAAGACATCACTACATCGTCGGGCAGCTTTCCAGTTATCTACAGGAAAATGTAATTCTTCCGAAACTTGAGAGACAATGTCGTAATAATTTGGGGGGGGGGGGGGTATTCACTATTCTGGGAGACTAGTTAACTAAATTATATAAGTTCTTCAAGGTTATACGTATATTACGAAGGTGGTGAAGTTGTAACTATTTTCTCACAAATGTTCACATCTGAACGGATCATTGCAACACGAATCCCAGAGTCATAGGTAAACATACCAATCAGATTTTAATGAGCAGTAGAAAACAAAAACATACTTCAATTGCATCTCAACTGTAAAAAAGAACTAATGGATGGGGAGGTAGATAGGCAGATAGAATGAAAAAACTGTTTTTGTACGCTTTTGTGTGTGTTTGTGTGTGTGTGTGTGTGTGTGTGTGTGTGTGTGTGTGTGTGTGTGTAATAGAGTGAGAACAGACAGAGGGAGAGAGAGGGGTCTAAGTGCATAGTGGTACAACCTCTCAAGAAAGACCTTACCATATTTGCTTCTTATCGATTCCGAATGCAACTATTAAAACATACGAATGGGTGTCATAAGCGTTCACGTGTAAAAACGTGCATGGTATCCAACACAACACAAAAAGTCAGGAAAAAAAATATTTTTATATGTCACATACTCACGTAAAACTATTACTACGACAACCTTCAGAAGCAAATATTGCGCAGGCTAAGCAGAGACTGAATCGCTGCTGGTCTCTGGAGAATGTGCAATATCGTTGGATGAAAAGCGAAAAACGTTCGCCGTATCGCGAGCTGCTAGGAAGTCACTACTGCTGAAAAACAAGTCTAGCCGTTCTCTACAGGTCATTCGTGCTTGTCTCCAAATTCAACGCCTACACGTAATTTAGTGTTACGCACACAATTATGCGATGAACTGTGCACCTGGCTTACCTTGCCTAAATGCCTCCAGCGAAGGAAGTACTTCACCAACGCTCGCAGCCGTATCGCAGTCGGGTCACAACCGAGCGCGTTGGCCGTAATGAACCAACTGACTGGGATCGTTTCCGAGGAAACGACCTCACCGATCACCAGTTGTCTTCCATTGTTCTGTGAACCATAGAGTAACGTAGGTGCCATGTGCAATCGCAATCAGCAGGAACCCAAGACATTCAGGTACTTTTTGTGTTCTGCTAGAAAAATGCTGTGATATAGATCGGTAGGGCGGAGTGTCTAGTGAAAATGGTGGATTATGGTACTAAACCATATCTATATCAGAGGCCAAGGCATCTAGGCATTAAACCGTCAAATGTAGTGCTACTGAAATGCAACTCTCTTTAGCGATAGTTATCCTATTACGGGTAATAAGTAGTCTAAATATTTTCCAAAATCATTTTTACACATCGGAACCTCAGTGATGCCGTAAATATCAACAGGGCAGTAGTGTACGCGAATTTTTTGGGTAACAGTGCGTTACCTCTAGCTTCAGCCCTGTATTGTTAACAGTGATGATGTGAGAAATTTTGGCATTATATTTTTTCAGTGTTCAACTTAATGTTAAATATGCTTCATCTAAGGCTTAACGCGTAATATATTAGTCATGATTATCCGTCAGTTCGAACGGACCTTCACTCTAGAGAAACCTCGTTACTCCTATCGAGCCAGGCGTTTCAGTAGGTTTATATTATATGTATCATTAATTTTTCATGTTAATGTAAAATAAGAAAGTTATTAAACCACTTTCTTTCATCCTCCGCAAGTCTGTTGACTGGCGCATTATTCACAAACGTCAAGTGAATGAACGGACGAAACTAGTGGCGGTATTCTTTGTAACCTACGTAATTAATTCCCTGCTGCTCTAACTTTCGCATACATGTCAAAGATTGTTAGTTTCTAATTATAAGAGGAAATTTTTCAAGCGTTACACGTAGTCATGTAGGCTGCACTTGTCAGTAGTGAAACCAAGTGGTCTGGCAAGCACTGCCCACCGACAAAATTACGCACTTCAAAAATTAAGATGGGGTGGTTGCCGTTACATTTTCGAAATGAGTATGGAGATGTCTCAACACAGCCAATGGGAGGTTTTCCCTGAGCATACAAATACGATCTCAAAGTCATATGGAGGTAATTTCCAAGAATACTTACAAGCGATATATATAGAATGCGCGACTGTCAAAGCTACAGATATCGATTTTATTTGGTGATATCGATTTTGTTTATATGTGCTAATCGCTTGGCAGCGCTGCTGCAGCGGATGGAAAAAATTGCTGAAGATCTTTTAGTAGTGTTATAGGGACGAGCAAAGCCGGCGCAATTTCGATTTGTAATACTCTTGCATGGCGCGAGTTAATTCCGGGCCTGAGCACTGTACAAAATTGTGAACAGTTCTTTTGGAAATACCATTTGCTGCCGACTAACGATATGAGGAATTACGTGGATTGTCATGGAGAGTTGTGTGTAAAACTGGGTACAGAAATGAGCGATGTTTACTACCGATTCCAATTATATCACACCAATGTCCCTAAAGTACTACAACAAGAAAAAAAAACACATGATTTGACACATGTAAATTACCGATAGAGCAGAGCATCATTTTGATGTTTTCTGGGTAAAAAACTGCACATTGGAATATACGGCTTCGTAAACCGGCTTACACACTAACACTGTTTTCAATTACTATGGTTCCAATAGTGAGGAGTGTTATGCCACTGTGACGAATGAATGTGCTCCTGTACGTAACCAAAACAAGGTTGTAAAAGTTGATGAATTGCTCATCACAACTCGTAAATACTGTAAGGACGACTTTTGAAGAACAGAATTGAATAGATATGGCTGTTTGGAGGCATAGAAAGGGAGTCTCTGAAGTGGTTCATAAGAGTGTTTGAGAGATAGACGAAGTTTAAAGGCTCTTATATTATATTATATTATTAGTAATTAAAGTGCGTGCTAGTTGCCGTGGCCGCTAGATGCGCAGTCGGCTGGGGAAGTGTGGGGAGACCGGCAGTGGTGGGGGGTCGCTCCTAGCGCTGTAGGGGAAACGCCGAGCGCTGGAGGGGAAGTGCTGTTCTAAACTGAAGCCTACGGTCACATTTTCTGTAAACACTAAGTGGGGCCCCTTCACATCCACTCTTGCATTGTGACCATTCAAAAACCTCTACTGTCACCTCTGCTTTCGTCAGTATCTAAATACAATTTTGCCGAAACTGCAGCAATTTATTTTCGCCTAACTAGTTAATCATTTTTAACTTTCAAAGAAGAGTCATAAGTGGCAAATTTTGAGTAAAACCTACACATTTCTCTGGCTGCCATGTCAAAATTTGCTCATTTTGCCAAAGCACGGTGGAGTTTACACTGTCTCACCTCACTAATATGTTGTGCAGACGCAATTGCGAGACAATTCTGAAACAGTGGTTTATTAAGTAGATTAAGTGAGGAACAGTGAAGTCAGTAGTTTGTGAAAAAGCACATTCTCGGTACAAAAAAAGTATAATGTCTTCACATGTGTTATTCCAACACCCTTAGCTATCGATGGCCCTCTTAAAAATTACATTCTTCCGCCGAAAACCCTGTAGTTATTGGAACAACACGGTACATAATGAAGTTTTACGGAATAACGATATGATAAGATAACCCCTCTTTGTATGCTATCATTTGCCAAAATCTCATTCTGACATCTGAAACTATTTATGAAATTGAGGAATATTGTGGATATTTCGCTCGGGTCTTATCATGAGGCGGCGCGATCGCAAATGAATGTGGTACATCAGATCAGTTTTCTTGATATTGGTGACACTTAGATATCTCCTCCCAAGTCTAAAAAAAATTCAATATGTTAGCTAAATTTTATACGCAGCGGCATGTTATGTAATATGCACCAAACGCAAAATGATAGCGATCTCTGTTTTTCATTGCAAACTTTTCCGAATTTCGCGAAGTGTCTTACTTTCAAGTAAATATCGAATTAAATATGACCCATTAACGATATGATGGGCACATCATCATGAACCTGACATATAAAGGTATAAGTAATACAAAAATGAATTTTTTTAACGAATATTTTCTGTAAAATCGTTCGAGAAAGATTTCAGGGTGCGCACGTTGATTCTGTCGTCGCTGAACGGCCGTAAGGTGGAAAACATTTATCGGTCTCCCCTTCCGAACAAACGAATGAATTCGCACAGCGCTTTGGACAAAAACTGGTTAGCCATCATATCATGTGCGGGCTACACGACGGCTAAATGTCGTAAATAGTTCGAAGAAAGAAGAATTTGACAACGAATGTGTGAATCATTCAGTGGAATTCGTGTCTCCCGAAAATCCGCCAGTTCACACGCAGAATATCGAGCGCTTATAGAAATCTCCGAAATGCTCTATCAGAAGAGAAGGGCTACCACGAGACAGAGGCGAATTGTACATTTTTCAATACCTGTACTTCCGTAATTTGTGCTGGCGTGGCAAAAAGCTTCCCTGCGAGTCTCGCAGTTTTCCTGAGAGATATAGTTATAGTGTACCCTGGTTACGGCAGAAAAAAGATCACTCCCGGAATTGGAATTGGCGATGCTGAAGATCTGAATGACGAGTAAGGTAAGTTAAAGTCGTCGTTGTCAACGGTGTAAACAAAATCGATATCCGCCGCCATTACAGTCCCACGCTCGATATACATCGCTCGCAAGTGATCTTCGAAATTATCCAAGGCGATTTGTTCGTGATGTCAACTGGAAATCAGGTTATGTTCCATCTGAATGGATTGTAGTGCTTGCTTGCTGAGAACAGTGTATTTCCAATACGGTCTGAGGATCAACTGAACAAATATACACTTAGCTTTCAGCCATCATGAAAATGGTGCCTCGTGTTGTTAGGGCTGCTCTTTAACATTGTGCTGTTTGTTGAAAACTATTATACTTCCTTCTTCTCCATGGATTACAACTAACCGGCGAATTACGAATCCGATTTAGAACGTCCTTCAGGTACACTCTCATTTGCTGTTGTAAGGCGATTCTCCCAAAAAGATTAGAAAATCATCAGTCTGCGTGGCATGTTCACTACTGTATAATGTGTCATGATGTGGGCTCATTTGCCAGGTAATACAACATCCAGAGGTTTCTTTCCGATGGCTGCATATACTTCACCTATTTATTCGCTTATGCATTTATACAATAAAGCATTTTCAGTATTGGGTAGATTACTTAGAGTACTCCTGTTGACATTAAAAACAGAAGTGAAGAGATGTCGGTTCATCCTCAGGAGACAACAATTTTACATTTGGCTCGAGCCTGGAAGACGACCGCTCTTCAGAGAGGAACAGAGCGCACAACTATCTTCATGTACGCCACATCCAGCTAAAACGAGTGACTGATAATTAGATCACATAGAACTACCAAATTTCGGGGACGTTGATTCGCCAAGTTTCACACCCCGTTCCAAATACTGCAAGACATTTTCTTTGATTTGAAAATCAGGCTGTTTAGCTGACCATGCAAAGGGCAATAGGGTATCTACGTTTTCACCAAATCATGAACATACGCATGCAACACTGTAAATACGGCTGTCACCGTCCTGGAATACGAGGTTGGCCACAGCGTACTCTTTAAGAAGATAGAGAACTAACAATAACACTAGGACTGATCGCCGTGAATGTTAAAATACACATCCTGGCTCATCTTCACGGTAACCTGGATGAGTGGGCCCATGTCATGCTATTCACAAACTTCGGATTAAAGGTCTCATTCAATCGTCGCTGCAGTTGATGCCTGGAGTCATTTGAAAGGAGGCAACACGGCGACTCGTCGACCTAGGCTACATGACTCCAGTGAGTTACTGTCTTTTTTTCATACGTTGGTTTGCCCCTTGAAAACACGCAGCTTTGTGCCTCTGTGAGCAATGACCTTTCCCACGGTCCCCGACTACAGCTGTCCCTTGTATGCCAGCTCTATTGGCAGTGTTCTCTAGGAAACTGGTTGGTATGAACATGCGCTCACTAATAGCAGCATATTCTGTGTTATTTGAATGTGGCTGTCATTGACATGGAATAACACTCGTCTCCGCCACCCGTCGGTCGGGATCTTTTTTACGACCACTGTTGTTACATCGTGTTACAAGGCCGTAAGAGGTGTGCCATTACTCGTAGATACGTTGGACCAAATGCACTGATACGCCAACACATGTCACGATGTGGACATGTCCAAACACGAACATGGCCCGTAGGTACCAAAACTACCCCGTGTGCTACAGCAAATAGTTCACTCTTTTAATAAGAGTTTATACACACACCAAAAAAAAGTTTTGCATCATCCCGGTTCCCAGAACTCCTGAAGATAGACGTTGACTGTGGGTATTGTATCACAGACGCAGTTCCTTTGACTGTTCAAAGATATCACTAAACCCGCCCACAGATATAAACAACCACGCATGAGCAGGGCCTATTAGACGGAGGGGATCCGACAGCCAACCAGTTCCAGTCATACCACCAGGAATGAGGTAACGGCTCGTGTTGTCTGTAGTTCAACTATGCCTAGACGGTCAATACCGCGGTTCGATCGCGTTCGCGTTGTTACTTTGTGCCAGGAAGGGCTCTCAGCAAGGAAAGTGTCGAGGCGTCTCGGAGTGAACCAAAGCGATGTTGATCGGACGTGGAGGAGACACAGAGAGGCAGAAACTGTCGATGACATGCCTCGCCGAATCCCAAGGGCTACTATTGCAGTGGATGACCGCTTGACAGCAACGCCACCATGTTGAATAATGCTTTTCCTGCAGCCAGACGACGTCGTGTTACGGCATCACGTTCTCTTCACCGATGAGTGTCGCATATGCCTTCAACCAGACAATCGTCGGAGACGTGTTTGGAGTCAACCCGGTCGGACTGAACGTCCTATACACACTGTCCAGTGAGTGCAGTGCACCCATCGTGCACATCTTGTGAATGATTTCCTTCGGGATAACGACATCGCTCGACTGGAGTGGCCACCATGTTCTCCAGACATGAACCCTATCGAACATGCCTGGGATATATTGAAAAGAGCTGTTTATGGACGACGTGACCCACCAACCACTCTGAGGGATCCACGCAGAATCGCCGTTGAGGAGTGGGACAATCTTGACCAACAGTGTCTTCTGCACTTCATCGACACTTCGCAGCTGAAAGCTGTCAGAAGTTCCGCCGCGTGTCAGGAAATTTCCTTAAGTTGGCTCGACTCTACCACTGTCTTAGTAGTAAAGAGCAGACTGTAGAAACTTCTTGCATTATGCAGTATTTTTTCACACACATCAATGTTTATGACGTCATATCTCTTGAAATATGTGCCGTACAATGATATTTTTGTGTAGGTACATTCAGCATAAGTGGATACCGTCTGCGAATCTTGTAATAGACACACAAATACATAGATACATTCTAGTAACATGTATGCGTTACTAGCTTCTAGAATTCAGACTTTTAGCCATCAAAAATTAGAAGTATTGCGAAGTATAGCAACATAACATATGACTTTCATCATTCGTACATTTAGTTTCAGACTGAAATTATTATACGTGTTCTGTTAAATTACTAGTTACAGTTTGTATTAAAGCAGTTAATTCAGTTTGCTAATTAAGTACGGTGCATCACTGCCAGTCACTCCTTCTCCTACTACACTCGCAGTTGTAGTGGGCTGCGAAAATGCTCCGTACGAGTCCAGCTATCTCCTATTTCGACCGTACGGTATTTTCACTAGGTGAACGATGGAGACTGCCGCGTTTCGTTCTCTAAACTTCCTCAACAGCCTTTCACTGTGCGATTACCTCCCTCTCCCAGAGGAGTCTGGCTTGTACTTCTAGTTCAGTACCACGGTGTGAACTATGAAGGCTAATCTATAGACTCAATGATGTTCGTTTACACTAGATAAATACTTTCTTCTCGTAATATCTGACAACACAAAACAAAAAGTTGCATTAGCTGTAACGTAAGAAATAATATAAATTAACTTTTGGCTACTGAAATATATGTGGTAATCAGATTTCTAGTTTTACATAAGACAGGCAAGAGTGAGATCAAGAGTATTCGAATACTCGAGTAACATTTTCACAGTAATGCACACAAATTTCTGTTTTATTTATCGTTGTTAATTCACAGTTAATGAACGTATGCCTTAAGCTGCGTTACAAATCTGTCTGCGGCTGTGTTCCCAAATTAGAAAATGCGTATAAGGATGGTTTTGTAAACTTTAAAATAAATAAGAATGAAAAAGTGGATATAAACTCCAATATAAATTGAAATGGTAACTTAAATTTAAAAAGTGCTTTCATAAACACTGTTTAATTAATTATCTGTCTATGTGTAGATGCGAAACATACATTTCAAAATATGTTCAGCATTACAAACATGTAGAACTGTCGCCCATAATGCTAGATGTTCGTCCTATATAGATGACGTATATTCAAAGGTTACTGTCAAAACTTTCTGAAGAAATGAGTTGATAGGTCGATACTTCTTATGCTGCTTGATGCAAGCGGTGACAGCCAGACCTGCAACAACACAATGTTCTATGATACTTATATATTTACGCTTATCACTTACGAACTATGAAACAGAAAATTTAATGTAACATACACAGCTTATTTTACACCATCAGAAATATTTAATTTTCATCTACACGTTAGTAAAGAATTGGAAGTATGGAGGTATATATGAACACTGCATTAATTTAAGTAGTGTCAGGTCCACATAAGAGAAATTCTTTCCTATTCAGGTATTTTTATATTACAACAAATGATACGGTAACTGATTATCTATTATTTAATCTTGTAGATTACCGGTCTCGGTCGTTACACGTCATCTAGAGATGTTTTCAGACTGATTACTGTGCAACACATAAACTTCGTTTCCATGCTACACTGCAGAGGTCGGTGACTGTAACACATAATCCTTCACAGCTTTCCAATAGTTGCTGCATCCCTCGATAGACTGGAGTAGTTGGTATGAGATAACTACCGTACAAGATCGCCGAGATACTTAATCGTGGACACAAGATGTATTACACGTCTTATATTTACAATATGGCGGATGTCATGAAAACTAGTAATTATTATCACTAAAAAAACATCCGGTATTACACGAGACTTTTGTTATGACTGGAATAAGCTGTAATCCGTTGAGAAATTGTTATCTTAAACATGTTTACAGCGTTACCACGAAACATGGTGGTTGCCGGTTGTGGCATGTCTTCAGTGCCTCAGTGATACAAATAGGTGCGACCACGTCGGAGGATAGGCCTACATAGTACCCGAAGAAGTGGTGTAGCTTGTTCAGTAGTTACAGGGGGGTGACTGACTGCTCTTGCTTTGTAACATTATCAACGCTGTCTTTGTAATGTTGGTACTGCGAATAGCTGGAAGCACATGAATTGTAGGAGGTGAAGCTCTATTTTTTGGTTCAGTGATCATCACTGATCATCCTGTTGAGTAAAATGTTTCGGAGGTAAAATAGCCGCCGATTCTGATCTGACCGGAAACTAATCACTAGGATGTTGTCATCACGAGAAACAAATTTCGTTCTCTATGGGTTGTAATATTTTTAGAGTTACGGAAGTTCCTCTTTTTGGGAGTCGATCTCTTCAGTTGTGTTCGTGAAGTAGCGTCAGTAAGTTCATTTTGTCATTTTCCAATGTGGAATTCGGTTAAACGACCGAACACCCCTCATGACGGAAAAGTTGTTTAAGTAATGGTGACGTATGTGCTTTAGTCTCATCCAAACTAGCTTCTTAATACATTCTTCTAATCACTCAGACTATCCCATAAAAAATTGAAACTTGAGAGATGGGAGAAATATCTGAAAGAACGTTGTACACCGTTTCAAATAATCTGAAACTACTTAGTAGCCATATAGTAAATGATAGCAATATGTTTCAGTTGTATGAGTCAAATCAGAAAATACTCAGTTGTTAAAAAGCTCGTCAGAAATTTTTACAAATGACGTAACCGAGTTCAGAAAGTATGGATTAAATACAGTTGGCGCTGGAGTGTTTATTGCTCTCAGAAGTAGTTTGCCTTACAGTGAAATTGAAGTAGATAGTTCCTGTGAGTTAGTATGGGTAGAGGTCGTACTTGACAACCGAAATAAATAAATAATAGTAATAACTGGTTTCTTTTACCGACTCCCTGTCTCAGATAATACAGTTGCTGTTCAAAGAACACAAGAATGTCATTACAAATCGATACCTCACTCATGGACTGCAGCTGGAGGTGACTTCAATCTGCCTCCATATGTTGGTGAAAATAAATGTTTAAAGTAGGTGTTAGCTACTGAATGTCGTCCGAAATCGTGCTGAATGGCTCCTCCGAAAATTATTTTGAGCAATTATTCAGGAGCCCACGCGAAGTGTAAATGGCTACACAATCACACTTGACATCTTAGCAACAAATAATCCCGACCAAATAGGAAGCAACAAGACACATATAGGGTTTAGTGACTACGAAGTTGTTGTAGCTAGACTGATTAACTAACATCCAAACCCACCAAAAATGAAAGCAAAATACATCTATTTAAAAAAGTAGATAAAAATTCGCTTGACACGTTCCTAAGAAACAACTCCTCTCCTTCCAATCTGTCTATGTAAGCGTAGACCAGATGTGGTTTTAAATTCATATATATATATATTATATATATTCATTGCCGTCGATACTATTATATATATCAGATGAGTCGATGAGATGGTACTGATCCCCCATGGTATCCAAAACAGGGCAGAACACTATTGCAGAAGCAACGAAAAAAGCATACCAAATTTAAAAGAACGCAGAACCTACAAAATAGGCAAAGTTTCACAGATACTCGAAATTGGGAGCGAGCTTCAACAACGTTGTTTCCAATAGTTCCACATCGAAATTGTTCCTCGAAATCTGGCAGAAAACCCTAAGAGATTCTGGTCTTATGTAAAGTACACCAGTGGCAAGACGCAACCACTACCTTCATTCCCCGATAACAATGGTGATTTATTGATGACAGTTTCACTAAAGCAGAGTTACTAAACAGTTTCGCGAAATTCCTTCATCAAAGAAGACAAAGTAAACACTCTGGAATTCGAATCAAGAACAACTGCCAACATGAACCAACCTGAGTAACTTACAAGTAGATGCCCTCGGTGTAGCGAAACAGCTTAAAAAGCTTAAGAAGGACAAGACTTTCGGTCCAGATTGCATACCAATCAGGTTTTGTGCGGAGCATGCTGATACAGTAGCTCCATACTTGGCAATCATATACAACCGCTCACTCGCAGAAAGGTCCGCACCCAAAGGCTGGAAAGTTGCACAAGTCACACCAATAGCAAGAAAGGAAATATGAATAATCCACTGAATTACATACCCCTGTAACTAACGACGATTCGCAATAGTATTTTGGAACACATACTGTGCTCGTACTTTATGAATCATTTACTGACAAATTAGCCAACACGGATTCAAAAAATACCGTTCTTGTAGAACACAAGTAACTCTTTATTCTCACAAAATAATGGGTGCTATCGATAGGGGGCGTCAGACTGATTCCATATTTTTAGATTTCCAGAAGGATTTTGGCACCGTTCCTCACAAGCGAATTCTAATTAAATTGCATGCCTATGAGGTATCATAGCGATTGGACTCGTGATTTCCTGTTGGAAAAGCCATAATTCGTGACGGAAAGTCATGGAGTAAAAACAGAAGTAATATCTGGCATTCCCCAAGGAAGTGTTATAGGCCTTCTGTTTTTCCTGTTAGCCAGCCGGTGATTAAAATTATTAATATTATGGTAGAACAAGAATGTTATTGAGCTCTGTTTAGAGATAAGAGATCAATGTGAAAGAGTGTCATACATAACACACTTTAAATCTGTCCCATTCACATTTTAAAGTATCTGTCTTTTTTATGTCAACGCAAATAATTTAATAAATATCTTAAAGGATGGAAGGAAAATATGTTGTTGTCAAAGTCCGGACGAAGTAATTTTGAAAATAAATAAGTTATAATGTTGAGAATAATTTGTCTACAGTTGCGATGATATCGATATTAATGTACTTTGCTCGCGAAATTCTTAGATAGTAGTTATGAGGTAAAGTATCGAGAAATATCTTTCAAGTAGTAAGATTTATGGTGGAATGTTATGATTCTTTGTTGATTATTGTGGGGTTTTGTGATTCTTCGTATGCTGTTACAATGATAACCATGATTATTTGACTTTAATATCCCCTCAGCAGACTTGCGTGATAGCGGAGCGGAGGCACTACAGTTAAGACTCAACCAGGAACCACCAGGCGCTCCGCCGCCGCCGCCGCCGGGTCACGTGGTCTGACCACTGACGGCCACGGGCTAAGCCAGCCGCCGCGGCCCAGTCTAGCGTAGCACGCCGCATCAGTAAATACATGTCACGCTAACAGTTACTAGGATTTCGACCCAGCTTTGGACACTGACTTGTAAGTTTGCCTCCTTTTTGTTACCACGTGCAAGTTTCGTAAACAGCCATACTTTTTCGTGGTTAATCTCCTATTAGAGACAAAACTACACTACTGGCCATTAAAATTGCTACACCACGAAGTTCACATGCTACAGCCCCGAAATTTAACCGACAGGAAGAAGATGTTGTGATATGCAAACGATTAGCTTTTCAAAGCATTCACACGAGGTTGGCGCCGATGGCGACACCTACAACGTGTTGACATGATAAAAGTTTCCGACTGATTTCTCATTCACAAACAGCAGTTGACCGGCGTTACCTGGTGAAACGTCGTTGTGATGCCTCGTATAAGCAGGAGAAATGCGTACCGTCACTTTGATAAAGGTCGGATTGTAGCCTGTCGCGATTGCGGTTTATCGTATCTCGACATTGCTGCTCCCGTTGGTCAAGATCCAATAACTGTTAGCAGAATATGGAATCTGTGGGTTCAGGAGGATAATACGGAACGCCGTGCTGGCTCCCAACTGCCTCGTATCACTAGCAGTCGAGATGACAGGCATCTTATCCGCATGGCTGTAACGGATCGTGCAGCCACGTCTCGATCCCTGAGTCAACAGATGGGGACGTTTGTGAGACAACAACCATCTGCACGGACAGTTCGACGAAGTTTGCAGCAAAAGGGTCGACACCAGGCTTAGCACTTAGTAAGTATTAATAATGACTGGACTGGAACATCAGTTGAATAATCAGTTCAGTGGTAAATATTAATTTCTTAAAGTAATTGAGACAATTGATGAACGTAATTGATATGCCAATGGCTTGAAATATTACTCATTCCTCCTTAGCCGAACATGTTATTCTCATGAATTTATCTGGTCTCAGCTCTTCAAAGGCAACAGATTTGAGGACCATAAATTCACAGTTTTAAAATGGGAAAGGCATTTAACCAATTGGAAGTGAGCGAACAGGACACAGTAGGTTAACTTTTACGAATACGGTTTATTCAATGAAAAAAAAACATTAAAATGGTGCCTGGGTGTGGGGAGGGGGGGGGGGGTTATTTAGTTAACATTATAGCCTGGCGCCTGAACACTAAAGCAGTAAGTTGATACAATAACGTGAAGCACTTCACGCTGTAACTTGGGTGAAGGAACGAGAGAGCAAAGTGCGGGAAACACTCACTCATATACTCACATACAAAACAGATCAAAAGGCAATTTGCCACCACTAAATGCACGTACGAACTCGCAAAGAGACACATAAGTGATATCAAACCATTATGAATCGCGCCCGACAACCGAGACTCGACCTCCACACTTGGCAAGTTACCATGCACATTTAAACGAACTGAAACGTTTCCAAGAAAACGGAAACAGCAAGAATACCGGAAAGCTGACTAAAACCACGACAAGATTAAACGATCGCGAATCACACGGGAAAGAACTAACCTCGCAAAAATGAATTCTGAGAACGGTTTTACGGTACACGTGGCTCTCCACTGGGCAAGCCAGCTCTCACAGATTCGCATAAAACGCCCAAATCTGAAAGTTCAAATAATCTACCGGTACAATTGAAATTTAAATCGAATCAAGTAAGACAATCACAAATTAGGAGCAGCACACATGGCTCGTCGCCTAACGTACATGAAGTTCAAACACGAGCATGGACGAGATACAAAAATCATAAAGAAAAATACGAGAATCAGAAAAGTAAAAGCACACACGCCTGTATATCCAATCACATCACACTCGCGCGCTATTTCGAGTTCCTGGCTCACATTAAACACCCTCCACTGGTGATTATTCTATCTCGCTGTTTCAAAGGAACAAGGGAAATTTCGCTGACTGATAAACTCCGAAACAAACCTATCCCAATTCGAAATCTACAACGAACTGAAAAATAAATCTGGCTCTTCAGCTAACTTGAAGGAACCTGAATTCTCAATGGAGAAGAAGTCTTCCGAAGTAAGAGTGATTTCAGGTGTGCCGCAGGGGAGTGTCCTAGGACCGTTGCTATCCACAATATACATATAAATGACCTTGTGGATAACATCGGAAGTTCACTGAGGCTTTTTGCGAATGACGCTGTAGCATATCGAGAGGTTGTAACAATGGAAAATTGTAGTGAAATGCCGGAGGATCTGCAGCGAATTGACGCATGGTGCAGGGAATGGCAATATGGCAATTTAATCTCAATGTAGACAAGTGTAATGTGCTGCGAATATATAGAAAGAAGTTCCTTTATCATTTAGCTGCAATATAGCAGGTCAGTAAGTGCAAGCAGTTAATTCCATAAATTATCTGGGAGTAGGCATTAGGAGTGATTTAAAATGGAATGACCATATAAAGTTACTCGTCGGTAAAGCAGATGCCAGACAGATTTATTGGAAGAATCCTAAGGAAATGCAATTCGAAAACAAAGGAAGTAGGTTACAGTACACTTGGTCGCCCACTGCTTGAATACTGCTCACTGGTGTGGGATCCGTACCAGATAGGGTTGATAGAAGAGATAGAGAAGATAGAGAAGATCCAACGGAGAGCAGCGCGCTTCGTTATAGGATCATTTAGTAATCGCGAAAGCGTTACGGAGATGATAGATAAACTCCAGTGGAAGACTATGTAAGAGAGACGCTCACTAGCTCGGTACGGGCTTTTGTTGAAGTTTCGAGAACATACCTTGACCGAGGAGTCAAGCAGTATATCTCCGTCCTACGCATATCTCACGAAGAGACCATGAGGATAAAATCAGAGAGATAGAGCCCACACAGAGGCATACCGACAATCTTTCGTTCCATGAACAATAAGAGACTGGAATAGAAGGGAGAACCGATAAAGGTACTCAAGGTTCACTCCGCCACACACCGTCAGGTGGCTTGTGGAGTATGGAAGTAGATGTAGACGTAGATTTTTAACAATTTCTTTCGTAACTACAAAAGCGCTTCATACCATTTTGTAACTCGGCAGAAGGATTACTTCATCCTATGACCCTACCACCGGCGACCAGACGAAGAGTACCGTTCTGCACAAAGCTCCCAGCTACCCCGGATTACAGACGGAACTAACCAAAGGGACCGCTTCCGCCGCCAATCTAACAACAGGCAACCCCCGTGCATAAACAGTAGGCCTCTCTGTTCAGATAAGAGACTATGTTGGTCATCCTGTACTCAAAGAAGAGGACAAGGAACGTCTCTACTACTCCGAGCAGACGACACTCCACGCAACAACTGCTGCCCAACAAACCACTAAATATACATAAAAAGGCCCATTCGTTCGCATTCAGACACACATACAGTAAAATAAGGGCAGAACATGTTAGGCAGATGTTCGGATTCAGGTTTCAACACTGAACTGCTGACACGGACACAGGCTGCTTGTATTCATGTCATGCAGGTATAAAATTTGTCTGATATCTACTGTTCAGTCCTTTCAGAGGAGCTGAAGACCTAAACCACAAAATTAGGTGACACAAGGTCACAGGAGGCAGTAGCCTTATGGAACGGCTCTACTGACACGTTTCAGACTTCCTGGTTCGCATTCTTGGCGTTTGTAGTATTCTCTCCTCACGATAACTTGGCACTGTTCATGGATCAAGAATGTCTATCAGGTGCGGGTTATGTTGAGGAAGATTGAGTTACGGTCATAAAGATAGGGTTAGGGGTTAATAGTGATGAAATGTACTGGTTTGCATTCATTGCGCACCAATTGAATCAGATATATGAAGTAAATAGAAGACGTTTAAAGTATCACTGAGAAACTTTTGTTGTCCTGGAATACTTTCGATACTGTGATCAAACTTTGTTGATTAAGATTCATTTACATGATTTTCATTAGAGATCGAAAGTTATTGTTGATTTTAAATCATGCAATTATAATTGTAATGTTGTGTTCCTGATTTCGTTGTTTCATACCTGGAAAAAGTGTAATTTTATCTTTATTTACTATTCTAGAATTAATTGTTTTCAAAATTGTTTAATACAAATGTTCCATTTGCATTGACACTAATTATTTTCTGAATAGAAAAGCACAACTTATACGCCAGGTGTGACGGGTCATCATCATCATCGTCAGACAATTCAATCACTTGGTGAAGTGACCCCTCTGAGTCGGCATCCAACACATGTTCCCTGCAGGGTCTTCCATTTCTGCCGATCTTGAGCTTACCGTTGCCAATTCAGTGCTGTTGTCTTTCTGAAATCTCTGTCCTATCTGTCTGATGGCCTTCCCCTTAGTCCTCTTTGACAAAATGAGCTCCATTGTAGTACTTGTTTTAACCTCAAGCCATCGTTTCGTCGAGTGACATGACCAGCCCACTGCCATTTCAAGGTACTCACTGATCTTTGTTGTCTATCTGATATCAGCTGCTTTTTCGTCTTTCTTTCTAGAGCCCAACTTTGATCTTTCTATTTTTCTTTGGGCTACTATTAGATCTCTAACAATGAGTTCATTTAAAGTGCATGTCTTACAGCCATTGGTCAAAAATTGTTCTCTTCAGCTCGACCGACATCTTAGACATCCAAACTGAAGCGTGTCTTCCACACCCTTGCCAGCCTTATTCAACACGTCGAAATATTTCTAGTTTCAGTCCCCCTTTCATATTTACCAGTTGACTCAGACAGAATCGGTGACTATTTACAGTAGCATACTTCCAACAGATATATTTCCGTCCGCTCTCCCTTTCAACATGATCTTGATTTTAAAATAAATGCAAATATTTTTATATGCGATACCTTAATACACACACACACATTAGCGTTTTGGTTCTGTTCCTATGAAACAGTCTTCCCACAAACACTTCACATAATTTACTACGTCGTGTCTGCTGCACGGTCGTAACTGCATCACTAAATGGACTACGGCTGTCGATATAGGCTAACCGTTTTACATCCACTTGAACACCTGATCTGCTGCACAGGGAAAATTAAGCATTAACGGCATACTTTTGCCACGTGTACTTGGAGGTACTAGTCAGCCTAAAAACATCCTACTCGTGAAAACTATAATTACTAATCTGCAAATTACGTAAATACTGAAATAATGTTCTTCAATGTTGTGCTGCCGTACGCCACAGTGATAGTCGTTGCCCCGCACTTTAGACAGCTGTGAGGGAAATTCAGTCGTTGCACACTGAAGCGCCAAAGAAACTGGTATAGGCATGTGTATTAAAATACAGCGATATGTAAACAGACAGAATATGGCACTCGGTCGGGAACGCCTATATAAGACAACAAGTGTCTGGCGTAGTTGTTAGATCGGTTACTATTGCTGGTGGTAGGTTATCAAGATTTAAGTGTGTTTGAACGTGGTGTTGCAGTCGGCGCACGAGCGATGGGACACACCATCTCCGAGGTAGCGATGGAGTGGGGATTTTTCCGTACGGAGTGTACCGTGAATATCAGGAATCCGGCAAAACACCAAATCTCCGAAATCGCTGCGGCCGGAAAAAGATCCTGCAAGAACGGGACCAACGACGAATGAAGAGAATCGTTCAACGTGACAGAAGTGCAACACTTCCACAAATTGCCGCAGATTTCAATGCTGTGCCATCAACTAGTCTCGGCGTACGGACCATTCAACGGAACATCATCGATATGGGCTTTCGTAGTCGAAGGCCCAGTCGTGTACCCTTGATGACTGCACGACATACAGCTTTACGCCTCGTCTCGGCCCGTCAACACCGACATGTTGCCTGGTCGGACGAGTCTCGTTGCAAATTGTATCGAGCGGATGGACGTGTACGGGTATGAGGAAGCCTCATGAATCCATGGACCCTGCATGTCAGCAGGGGACTGTTCACAGAGGTGGAGGCTCTGTAATAGTGTGGGGTGTGTGCAGTTGGAGTGATATGGGACCCCTGATACGTCTACATACGACTCTGACACTTACGCAAGCATCCTGTCTGGTCACTTGCATCCATCCATGTCCATTGTGCATTCCGACAGACTTCGGCAATTACAGCAGGACAATGCGACACCCCAAACGCTACAGTGTGACCCCAGGAACACTCTTCTGAGTTTAAACGCTTCCGCTGGCCACTAAACTTCCCAGTCAAGAACATTATTGAACATATCTGGGATGCCTTGTAATGTGCCGTTCAGAAAAGGTCTCATCCGCCTTGCACTCTAACGGATTCATGATGTCAATTCCCTCCAGCAATACTTCAGACATTAGTCGAGTCTATGCCACGTTACGTTGTGGCACTTCTGCGTGCTCACCCTACGCGGTATTAGGCAGATGTACCAGTTTCTTTGGCTCTTCTATGTATATAGTTATGATATGGACAACGGACAAGATTCAAGGATTAGTACACGTTATTTGATCGCTCTTAACCACAGAATTTCAGACTGGGCATCACCGAAGTTAAGTACTCAACTGGTTCATGTAATAAAGTGTATTTTAACCACGTGTGCATTTTGTGTTGTAGTGGGTGGAAATCGGCTACTCACCAATCATACCACCCTCTCCTTATCCAGCCACAAAACATTACAACAGGGCACAGCCACGACAAGTCTGATCAACGATTATTGTTTGCTTTTCATGTGTTCTAGGTTGCTGCATGGCAGCTGTCGTTACAGTGATTCTATTCGATCATTTGTTCTTGTTGTTGCATGTGTAACAAGAGAACTGAAGAACTAAACTACACTCCTGGAAATGGAAAAAAGAACACATTGACACCGGTGTGTCAGACCCACCATACTTGCTCCGGACACTGCGAGAGGGCTGTAAAAGCAATGCTCACACGCACGGCACAGCGGACACACCAGGAACCGCGGTGTTGGCCGTCGAATGGCGCTAGCTGCGGAGCATTTGTGCACCGCCGCCGTCAGTGTCAGCCAGTTTGCCGTGGCATACGGAGCTCCATCGCAGTCTTTAACACTGGTAGCATGCCGCGACAGCGTGGACGTGAACCGTATGTGCAGTTGACGGACTTTGAGCGAGGGCTTATAGTGGGCATGCGGGAGGCCGGGTGGACGTACCGCCGAATTGCTCAACACGTGGGGCGTGAGGTCTCCACAGTACATCGATGTTGTCGCCAGTGGTCGGCGGAAGGTGCACGTGCCCGTCGACCTGGGACCGGACCGCAGCGACGCACGGATGCTCGCCAAGACCGTAGGATCCTACGCAGTGCCGTAGGGGACCGCACTGCCACTTCCCAGCAAATTAGGGACACTGTTGCTCCTGGGGTATCGGCGAGGACCATTCGCAACCGTCTCCATGAAGCTGGGCTACGGTCCCGCACACCGTTAGGCCGTCTTCCGCTCACGCCCCAACATCGTGCAGCCCGCCTCCAGTGGTGTCGCGACAGGCGTGAATGGAGGGACGAATGGAGACGTGTCGTCTTCAGCGATGAGAGTCGCTTCTGCCTTGGTGCCAATGATGGTCGTATGCGTGTTTGGCGCCGTGCAGGTGAGCGCCACAATCAGGACTGCATACGACCGAGGCACACAGGGCCAACACCCGGCATCATGGTGTGGGGAGCGATCTCCTACACTGGCCGTACACCACTGGTGATCGTCGAGGGGACACTGAATAGTGCACGGTACATCCAAACCGTCATCGAACCCATCGTTCTACCATTCCTAGACCGGCAAGGGAACTTGCTGT
The DNA here is from genome assembly GCF_023864275.1 of Schistocerca cancellata. Classification (NCBI taxonomy): domain Eukaryota; kingdom Metazoa; phylum Arthropoda; class Insecta; order Orthoptera; family Acrididae; genus Schistocerca; species Schistocerca cancellata. The sequence goes on along the minus strand of NC_064628.1, from coordinate 886,206,494 downwards.
TCCAACAGGACAATGCACGTCCGCATGTATCCCGTGCCACCCAACGTGCTCTAGAAGGTGTAAGTCAACTACCCTGGCCAGCAAGATCTCCGGATCTGTCCCCCATTGAGCATGTTTGGGACTGGATGAAGCGTCGTCTCACGCGGTCTGCACGTCCAGCACGAACGCTGGTCCAACTGAGGCGCCAGGTGGAAATGGCATGGCAAGCCGTTCCACAGGACTACATCCAGCATCTCTACGATCGTCTCCATGGGAGAATAGCAGCCTGCATTGCTGCGAAAGGTGGATATACACTGTACTAGTGCCGACATTGTGCATGTTCTGTTGCCTGTGTCTATGTGCCTGTGGTTCTGTCAGTGTGATCATGTGATGTATCTGACCCCAGGAATGTGTCAATAAAGTTTCCCCTTCCTGGGACAATGAATTCACGGTGTTCTTATTTCAATTTCCAGGAGTGTATTTCTCTTTTCAGAGGTTTTACTACTGTAATTCGTTGGTGTTAGAATGGCCACCCTGCCCCATCCACCCCCTGCTCCTGTGACTCAGCCTGGTCCTGTACTGGAACTAAGTCAGATTTTTCAGTTTCAGAACCAGCAAGTCGCCACACTGCTGTCTACTGTACTGCAATTGCTTGCCGCACAAGCTGCGTCGCCAACCGACCAACCAACGGATTCATGAGCCACCACACAACATTCCACCGTCTCAGTGCAAGAAGAGGAATGGCTCGAATATCTCATCCAGTTCCAGGCCCATTGTTTATTCCATCGAATTCGAGGTGCGGTGAAATCTCATTATTTTCTGTCCGTCGTGGGAACCCATGTGTTTCGCATAATTCAAAAACTCTTCCCTACGTCGTCTCCCGACCCACTCTCCTATGATGAAGTAGTAGACGCATTAAGTCAGTATTACGAACAGCATATTCAGGTCGCGGCAGCCAGATTTCAGTTCTTTTGCGTTAAGAAAAAGGCGGAACACACGTGCCGTCAGTGGTATACTGACTTACAGGGTCTCACTAGGAAGGGTAAATTCAGGCGTAACTGCGGCAACTTTTATAGTGACATCATGATCCGTGATGCGATCACAAACAGTGTCCCTGATAGCAGAACTAGAGAAGAGATTCTCAAGTACTCAGATCCTTTGCTCCGTCAAGTGTTGCAAATATTAGAACAATTTGATTCCGGCGCGCGCCATAGGCGCCGATAAATTTGATAAGGTCCCAATTTGTCGGGCCGGGTCGGGTCGGGTCTTCTCTTACCCGCGACCGCCCCCATCCCTCGCACAGACGCGCAGACAGTCTAGTAAACCGGTAGCCACGCCTGTAAATGTAGTGAAGTTTTGCCCTCGCTGTTTTGCTCGCCATAAGAGGCAAGATCACCCGTCGCGCAACGCGACATGTTACTCATGTGGAAAGAAACGCCATGTCTGTGCAGTTTGCTTGCAACGGTAAAAGAACGCCTATTCTACCCACTCTCGCAACAACAGGTCTCATTTAAATTCTGTCAATGCAGTGTTTTCAAATGGCTCAAATGGCTCTGAGCACTATAGGACTTAACATCTGAGGTCATCAGTTCCCTACTTAAACCTAACTAACCTAAGGACATTACACACATCCATACCCGAGGCAGGATTCGAACCTGCGACCGTAGCGGTCGCTCGGTTCCAGACTGAAGCGTCTAGAACCGCGCGGCCACACCGGCCGACCAGTGTTTTCAAATTCGACTAAAAGTTCTAGCAGTAATTCAAGTAACCTCACCTCACCCCAGTGCCATACCAATAAACTATTTGTAACACTACAAATTGCTGGCCGTCGTGTTGACCTCCAATTGGACACAGGTGCTTCTGTAACTTTGCTAAATCATGCCACGTACGAACAGTTAGGCTCACCACACCTGTCAAAATCTAGCACGCACTTCGCTGCGTACAACAGACAAGAAATCCCTGTATTTGGACAGTGCAGTTTGCCTGCCACTTACAAATCTCACACTAAGACAGTGAATTTTACTGTGCTGAAGTCAATAGACAGCGAAAATATTTTTGGCTTAGATTCGTTTTATTTTTTGGCCTTAGCATCTATGACAATGTACTTTCAGTTACTGCTCTGGATCCAAAAGGCAGCGCAGCTAGTTTGCTTTAGGAATTTCCGTAACTTTTCTGATTGACTTGGACAAGCTAATAATTTTATAGCGCACATTATGCTGATAGACAATGATTGCTCCAATACAAGCAAGTCGGTGGGCAAGTTCACTGGTTTTGATGCCCAAGCCTTCTTGTCGCATTCGCATTTCTGTTGACTTCAAAACGACAGTCAATCCACAGACAATAATTGGCACTTATCCACTGCGTCGCCCTGAGGAACAAATGGACTTAGTAGATGTTATTTGATCGCCGTTGACCACAGAACTTCAGGCGGGACATCACTGAAGGTAAGTACTCAATTAAACGTGTATTAAAATACAGTGAGAGGAAACCTGCCACCCGCCTATCATACCACGCTCTCCTCATCCAGCCAGGAACCACAGAACGTTACAGGAGGGCACAGCCACAACAAATATACTGTCCTCAGTCAGCAACAGAATTATCTACATTTCTATCCCGTTACATTCTATAGACCATAATGCTATCTCTGAATGTTTTGCACTTTACAGACACCATTCGTCTCTGGTTGCTTTTACGTTTGATACACTGATTTAATTTGGTTTATCACCTATGAGCCCATCAATCTATTAAGGTTTACTTTCAGCTCAAAACAAGCATGTTTCACGTTGTCTGATTCGTGGAGGATGAGATGATGGTTAAGCCAAACATTTTATGGTAAAGACATTATTTCAGATACATTATATAATGGTAATATGGGCATTTAGAAACCAGATTTTAAACTCCATAGTATTACCAGTGGCATTAATGGACTCTGACCATTACTTATTGGTCATGTACTGCGAATTAAAATTGAAAAACAAGTGTAGAAATGTGAGGAATTGAGGAGATGAACCCTGGTGGTTACAGAGAGGTTCAAAGAGCGTTAGGTATCTATGACTGAAAAGGGGAATGTAATACAACATAAGAGAAATAGTTGGCTTTCAGAGATGAAATGCTGAAAGCAGCAACGAATCAAATGGACATAAATTCACTGTCCAGTAAGAATTATCAGATAACATATGTGATACTGAATTTCACGAAGCGAACACTAAAATGCAGCAAATGAATCAGGGAAAAGGATAGTAGAAGTCTAAAAAAATGACAAAGTGAAAAATCACAAAGAAAGAAATCCAAAGCTTTAGAATAATGTATTTCTATTAAAATGATAGATGCCGCGTATAGGAAAATTAAAGAGAACTTTGAAGAAAATAGAAGCACTTGTGAGAATATCATATAGTCAGATGGCAAGGCAGTACGAATCAAACAAAGATAGTACAAATGTATTGGAGGACCGTACAGGGGAAACGAACAAGAAGAGAATATTACACAAACAGAAGAGGTAGTAAATGAAGTTTGAAAGGGAGAATTATTCAGGTCCTTGGGAGAACCTACCACGACAAACTACTCCGCCTGATATGCAAGACATATGAAGCAGGCGAATTGCCCACATATTTCAGGAAGACTGTATAATTCGTATTCCAAAGAAAGCAGGTGCTAACAGATGTGTATATTATCGAATCATCAGTTAGCAAAGTAGGATTGAAAAACAGTGACGCGAGTTGTTTCCAGAAAAATAGAAATACTGCTAGAAGCTGACCTCGGGAAAGATAAGCTTGGTTTCCGAAGAAATGTACGAATATGTGAGGTCTTTCTGAGCCTATGACACACCCAAGAAGATATGTTTATAGCATCTGTGTTGACTGTAATACACGCTTTAAAATCCTGAGAATAGCAATAACAAATTATATGAAGATAAAGGTTTTGAACTACTTGTACAGAAACCAGAATGCAGTTATATGAGTAGGGAATTTTTTTTTTTTTTGGGGGAGGGGGGGGGGGGTTAAGGGCGCTCAACTACTGAGGTCATTAGCGCCCAGTCACAATTGTTAGAGCACATAGAATCTAGTAAAACTCAAGGGGGGGGGGGGGGGACACCAGAAAGTTCTTACAAAGAGGCAGATAAAATAAGTGAAAGAGTTAGATGTCTTTGGACAATCCAGTCAAAGTAATGAAACGAAGGACACGAGCAGCTGCTCGAGCGTCATCCGCTAAAATATCCTGTAAAGTAGATGGCAGAGACAGGACAACACGAAATTGACTAAAACGGGGACACGACAATAAAACACGGCGCACTGTTAATGCATGACCACAAGGGCACTGCTGGGCTGGGTCACTGGAGAGCAGGTAGCGCTGGCTAAACCGGCAATGCCCAATCCGCAACCTGGTCAGAAGGACCTCTTCTCGCCAAGATGGTCGGGAGGAGGTTGTCCAAGCAGTTGGGAACGGTTTGACTGCCCGGAGCTTGTTTCCTTGAAGTGAGGACCAAATATCCCACCACAAGGACACAAGCCTCTTACAAACAACCCCACTAACGTCACATGACGGGACATAATGGGAGGCTGGCCGAGGCAGGAGGACTGCAGCCTTGGCTGCACATCAGCAGCCTCATTCCCAGGCACTCCTACATGGCTGGGAACCCACAGAAAGCTGACAGGAGAGCCACGCTCAGCGGAAGAATGGAGGGACTGCTGGATCCGTTGCACCAAGGGATGGACCGGATATGGAGCTCCAAGGCTCTGAAGAGCACTGAGTGAATCAGAGCAGAGTACATAAGATGAATGGCGGTGGCGGCGGGCATACTGAACGGCCTGATGCAGAGCTAAAAGCTCGGCCGTAAAGCTGGAACATTGGTCGAGGAGCCGGTATTTAAAGGTGACGGCCCAGACGACAAAGGCACAGCTGACACCATCGTCAGTTTTGGAGCCATCAGTGTAAATAAAGGTGTAACTGGCAAGTCGCACACGAAGTTCGACAAACTGTGAGCAATACACTGCAGCCGGAGTACCCTCCTTTGGGAGCGAGCTGAGGTCGAGATAAACATGAACCGGAGCCTGGAGCCAAGGTGGTGTTGGGCTTTCACCCTCTCTGAAGGTGGTAGGGAGGGCAAAATCCAATTGTCGAAGCAGGCGACAAAAGCGGACTCCAGGGGGCAGCAGGGCAGACACATACAACCCATATTGACGGTCGAGAGAATCGGCGAAGAAGGACTGATAAAAGGGGTGGTCGGGCATTGACAACCGCCGGCAGGCATACCGACAAAGCAGTACGTCGCGCCGGTAGGTCAATGGTAATTCGGCAGCTTCAGCATAAAGACTCTCGACGGGACTGGTGTAGAAAGCTCCGGTCACAAGACGTAACCCCCTATGGTGGATGGAGTTGAGACTGCGTAAGAGGGATGGCCGAGCAGACGAGTAGACGAGGCTCCCATAATCCAGCTTTGATCGGACTGTGGACCGATACAAGCGAGGCAGGACAGTGCGATCCGCTCCCCAAGATGAACCACTAAGAACTCTGAGGACATTAAGGGAACGTGTACAATGAGCAGCCAAATAAGAGACGTGCGGAGACCAACAAAGTTTCTTGTCCAGTGTGAGCCCTAGAAACTTAGTTGTTTCCACGAATGGGAGAACAACAGGACCGAGATGTAAGGATGGCGGAAGGAACGCTTTATATCGCCAAAAGTTGATACAAACCGTCTTCTCTTTAGAGAACCGGAAGCCATTTGCCACACTCCATGAGTATAGGCTGTCTAGACAACACTGAAGGCAGTGCTCCAGGAGGCATGTTCGCTGGGCACTGCAGTAGATCGCGAAGTCGTCGACAAAAAGAGAGCCTGAGACATTAGGTGGAATGCAATCCATAATTGGATTGATCGCTATGGCAAAAAGAGCTACACTCAAGACGGAGCCCTGAGGCACTCCGTTCTCCTGGAGGAAGACGTCGGACAATACGGAACCCACACGTACCCTAAACTTTCGAACTGTTACAAAAGGAATCAATAAAAAGGGGCAGGCGACCGCATAGACCCCACCTGTGCATAGTGCAGAGGATACCTCCTCTCCAACAGGTATCATAAGCCTTCTCCAAATCGAAGAAAAAGGCGACCGTTTGGCGCTTTCGCAAAAAGTTGTTCATGATGAATGTCGACAAGGTCACAAGGTGGTCAACAGCGGAGCGGCGGCGACGAAAGCCGCATTGAACATTGGTAAGTAGCCGTCGAGATTCAAGAATCCAAACTAACCGAGCGTTAACCATGCACTCCATCACCTTACAGACACAGCTTGTAAGAGAAATGGGGCGGTAACTAGAAGGAAGGTGTCTGTCCTTCGCGGGTTTGGGTATAGGAACAACGACAGCGTCACGCCAACGCATGGGGACTTGACCTTTGGTCCAGATGCGATTGTAGGTACGAAGAAGGAAGCTTTTGCCTGCCGGAGAAAGGTGTGCCAGCATCTGAACGTGAACGGCATCTGACCCCGGAGCAGAGGACCAGGACAGTGCAAGTGCACATTCGAGTTTCCACATAGTAAAGGGGGCATTATAATTTTCCAGATTCAGCGAGTGGAAGGAAGGTCGCCGAGCCTCTTCTGCCTCTTTCCTGGGAAGGAAGGCAGGGTGATAATGGGCGGAGCTTGAAACCTCCGCGAAAAACCGGCCGAAGGCGTTGGAGATATCCACAGGATCAACAAGGACCTCATTACTTGAGGTCAGGCCAGGTACCGAGGAGTGGGCCTTAATGCCCGACAGCCGGCGCAGGCCACCCCATACGACAGAAGAGGGAGTAAAACTGTTAAAGGAGCTGGTGAAAGAGGCCCAACAAGCTTTCTTGCTGTCTTTGATGACTCTACAGCATTGCGCTCGGAGTCGTTTGTATCCAATACAATTCGCCAACGTAGGATGGCGGCGAAAGGTGCGTAAAGCACGTCGTCGAGCACGGATAGCGTCTCGACAAGCCTCATTCCACCAGGGGACAGAAACGCGACGTGAAGAAGAGGCAGTATGGAACGTTCGGCAGCTTTGATGATAACAGCCGTGAGGTATTCGACCTGACTGTCACAACTGAGAAAATCGTGGTCCAGAAAGGTCGCGAGGGAGGAGTAAAGTCCCCAGTCAGCTTTCGGTATGTTCCAGCTCGAAGGACGTGGGGATGGGGTGTGGTGCAGGAGACGAACGACACAGGGGAAGTGGTCGCTCGAATAGGTGTCAGAAAGGACAAACGACTCGAACCAATGGGCAAGAGTGGTAGAACAGATCGAGAGGTCCAAGTGGGAGTAGGTATGAGTAGAGTCCGAGAGGAAAGTTGGGGCGCCGGTATTGAGGCAGACAAGACTGAGATGGTTGAAGACATCCGCCAAGAGGGAGCCTCTCTGACAGGATGCAGGAGAGCCCCAAAGGGGATGATGGGCATTGAAGTCGCCAAACAATAAAAACGGCGGAGGAAGCTGAACAATCAGGTGCATAATGGCACGCCAACTAACTGCGGATGCTGATGGAGTGTAGACGGTACAAACAGAAAAGGTAAAGGTAGAAAGAGTAATATGGACAGCTATTGCTTGGAGTGGGGTGGTCAATGGGAGGGGATGGTATTAGACATCGTCCCGAACGAGCAACATGACCCCACCATGAACGGGAATACCGTCCACCGGGGGAGGTCAGACCGCTCCGAGGTATAGTGGGTAAAGGCAATACGCTCAGTTGGGCGCAACTTGGTTTCCTGGAGACCAAGGACGAGCGGACAGTGCAGGCGGAGGAGCAGTTGTAATTCCTCCCGATTAGATCGAATGCCTCTTATGTTCCAATGTAACAAAGCCATCGCTAGTCAGAAAAGAGGGGGAACGAAACGGGCGATGAGTTGGTCACCTCGACGGAACAACGCTACAACTGGCGGGAGGCGGATCCTGTTCCATCGAGTCGTCGCCAGCGGCTGCCGCTTTCGCGGGTTGCGTAGGAGGGGCAGCATCATTCGCCGACGAGAGGCCAGCTGAGCGCCTGGCAGCAGAGCGTCCTGGTGAAACTGAGGACGGTCAGGAGCAGCGACTCATGGAGGGAGCGTCAGACGAAACGCGCCGGGGTGGAGAGGGGGATAAAGATTTCTTCTTGGAGGCCTTCTTGGAATGCCGATGAGCCACGGGGATGGTGGGCTGGACCCGAAGAAGGTCCTCACGCGCGGGGTCCGTTTTGGAACGCCGGACCTCGGAAGCCGGGGTCCGGAACGTTTAACCGATGGACGTCTGAGAACAGGATCGCTTCTCAGGCAGCGGGGGGGGGGGGGGGGGGGAGGAGGAGGAAGGGTGGCCCCCGGGGCAGAGGGGGCAGGGGCCGCGAGGGAGGAGGATTGGGAAGGTAGGGATTTTTTGTTTTTTTTTTTTGTTTTTTTTTTTTTTTTTTTGTTTTAGGGCGCAAAACTTCTATGGTCATTAGCGCCCAGCCCGTGACTTAAGACAGTAAAAGACCGAAATTGAAAACCAGCAGCAATGGGAACAAAGTCATAAAATTGGAGAAAATAAAAATAGAAGGAATGCTTAAAAATCCACTACAGAAAGGGGGTGGTTGTCCCCAAAAAAAGCTTCAAATGACTGACGTCATTTCACTGTCACTAATAAACTGGAGAATGCGGTCGGCTGAGCGCGTGTCATCTGCTAAAATCGACGATAGATCAGGCGAGAGCTGTAGACGGGAGCGTAACGGATTAAAATAGGGGCATGCAATTAAAAGGTGTCTTGCCGTCCACAGCTGAGAGCAATGGGGACAGAGTGGGGGAGGATCGCCGCTTAAAAGATGTCGATGGCTAAAAAGACAGTGCCCTATCCGGAGTCTAGCTAAAATTACCTCCTCCCGACGACGCGGTCGGGAGGAAAAGGTCCAAGCGCAAGGAAGGGCTTTCACTTCCCGAAATTTATTACGGGGAAGTGCCGACCAATGCGCATGCCATAAGTGAGCAACTTTGCGACATAAACCGCTCCGTAGATCGGTGAAGGGAAGCGACTGAATAGCTGGCCGAGGAAGAGAGACTGCAGCCTTGGCCGCTATATCGGCCGCCTCATTCCCACAGATACCAGCGTGTCCCGGGAGCCAGAGGAACGCCACCGAGATGCCCCCCAGGTGGAGCAAGCGCAGACAGTCCTGAATCCGGTGGACCAGAGGGTGCACAGGGTAAAGAGCTTGGAGACTGAGGAGAGAGCTGAGAGAATCGGAGCAGATAATGTACTGTATCCGCTGATGGCGGCGGATGTAGTGGACAGCCCGGAGAACAGCGTAAAGCTCCGCAGTATAGACCGAACACTGGTCGGGAAGCCGAAAGTGATTCGGGGTGTCGCCAACAACATAGGCACTCCCTACACCTGACGATGTTTTCGAGCCATCGGTGTAAATAAATGTGGCTTCCGTCATTTGTGCACATAGAGTAGCAAATGCCCGACGATAAACAAGTGTAGGGGTACCATCCTTGGGAAATTGACAAAGGTCACGGAGCAGGCAGATCCGGGGACGGAGCCAAGGCGGTGCTGTACCCCAAGTTGTCAAGAAGGTTTTAGGAAAGCGGAAGGAAAGAGAATGGAGCAGTTGACGGAAGCGGACTCCCGGGGGTAGTAGGGAGGAGGAGCGGCCTGCATACCCTACATCAAAGGAGGCGTCGAAAAAAAAGTCATGGGCTGGATTAGCAGGCATGGAAGACAGATGGCTAGCATAACGACTCAGGAGGACTGCTCGCCGATTGGACAGCGGAGGTTCAGCAGTCTCAGCATAAAGGCTTTCCACAGGGCTAGTGTAAAAAGCTCCAGACACTAAACGTAATCCACGGTGGTGGATAGAGTCGAGACGCCGAAGAATAGACGGCCGAGCAGAGGGGTAGACTATGCTTCCATAATCCAATTTCGAGCGCACTAAGGCGCGATAGAGGTGGAGGAGGACCACTCGGTCCGCTCCCCAGGAGGTACCATTCAGGACACAGAGGGTGTTAAGCGATCGCAGACAGCGAGCCGAAAGATAGGAAACGTGGGAGGACCAGCACAGTTTTCTGTCAAACATAAGACCCAAGAATTTAGCGACGTCTGAAAACGGAAGGTTGACAGGACCTAGATGTAAGGAGGGCGGAAGAAACTCCTTACGTCGCCAAAAATTGACACAAACAGTCTTACTGGGTGAGAAACGGAAGCCGGTTTCGATGCTCCACGAGTGGAGGCGATCGAGACATCCTTGAAGACGCCGTTCAAGAAGGCTGGTCCGTTGAGAGCTGTAGTAGATCGCAAAATCGTCCACAAAGAGGGAGCCCGAGACATCAGGATGGAGACAATCCATAATTGGATTGATGGCGATGGCAAACAGTACAACACTCAGCATGGATCCCTGGGGTACCCCGTTTTCTTGGGAGAAAGTACGGGAGAGAGTAGTGTTCACCCGCACCCTAAAAGTGCGCTCTGCCATAAATTCGCGAAGAAAAAGGGGCAGCCGGCCCCGAAAGCCCCAAGAGAACAGTGTGCGGAGGATGCCTGTCCTCCAACAGGTATCGTATGCTCTCTCCAGATCATAAAATATTGCTACCGTTTGGCGTTTCCGGAGAAAATTGTTCATGATATAAGTGGAGAGAGCAACAAGATGGTCAACTGCAGAACGATGCTTCCGAAATCCGCATTGGGCTGGTGTTAAAAGACTGCGAGATTCCAGCCACCAAGCTAAACGGTAATTCACCATACGCTCAAAAACCTTACAGACACTACTCGTGAGAGAAATGGGGCGATAGCTAGAGGGGAGATGTTTGTCCTTTCCAGGTTTCGGAACGGGAACGACAACAGCTTCCCGCCACCGTCTGGGAAAGGTACTGTCGGTCCAAATTCGATTATAAAGGCGAAGGAGGTAACGCAGACTATGGGTTGATAAATGCAGCAACATTTGGACATGGATACCATCCGGTCCGGGGGCGGAGGAGCGAGAAGAAGAAAGGGCATGTTGGAGTTCCCGCATGGAGAAAACAGTATTGTAGCTTTCGTGATTTTGAGAGGAGAAAGCAAGAGGTCGCACTTCCGCTGCACGTTTCTTCGGGAGAAACGCTGGCGGGTAATTTGAAGAGCTCGAAATCTCAGCAAAGTGCTGACCCAACGAGTTAGAAATTGCGACGGGGTCCACTAAGGTATCATGCGCGACAGTGAGCCCAGAGACCGGGGAGAAACTAGGCGCGCCTGAGAACCGTCGAAGCCGACTCCAAACTTCCGAGGAGGGAGTGAAGGTGTTAAATGAGCTAATAAAGAATTGCCAGCTTGCCTTCTTGCTATCGCGGATGACGCGACAGCATCGCGCACGGAGCTGCTTATAGCGGATACAGTTGGCCAAAGTAGGATGGTGACGGAAAATGCGAAGAGCACGTCGCCGCTCACGTATTGCGTCACGGCATGCCTCGTTCCACCAAGGAACTGGGGGGCGCCGGGGCAATTCGGAGGTGCGTGGTATTGAACGTTCCGCAGCTGTAAGAATAACGTCGGTAATATGTGTGACCTCATCGTCGACGCTGGGAAAGCGACGGTCATCGAATGTCGCTAGAGACGAAAAAAGTGTCCAATCGGCTTGGGCAAACTTCCAGCGTCGCGGGCGCATATTTGGTAGTGGAGGCTGCAGTCTAAGGACACATGTAAAGTGGTCACTCGAGAGTGTATCATCAAGGGCGAACCATTCGAAGCGCCGAGCTAGCGGAACAGTACCGACCGCAAGGTCCAAATGAGATAAATTTGTCGTGGAGGCAGACAAAAATGTGGGGACCCCAGTGTTGAGGCAAACTAGATCCGCTTGGTGGAAGACGTCTAGCAATAGAGAGCCACGTGGACAAGGATGTGGAGATCCCCAAAGCGGGTGGTGGGCATTGAAGTCCCCAACCAGCAAATAGGGGGGTGGAAGCTGACCAAGAAGATGAAGGAGATCAGCTCGTGCCATTGGTGTGGACGATGGAATGTATACAGTACAAAGAGAGAACGTGTATCCGGAAAGGGAAAGACGGACGGCGACAGCTTGGAAGGAAGTGTTTAAGGGTATTGGGCGATAATGGAGAGTATCATGGAGAAGAATCATGAGTCCTCCATGGGCTGGAGAGCCTTCAACAGAGGGGAGATCATATCGGACAGACTGAAAATGAGGGAGAACAAAGCGATCATGGCGATGCAGCTTTGTTTCCTGAAGACAAAAGATGACCGGCGAGTAGGATCGTAAGAGGATCGACAATTCATCCCTATTGGCTCGAATGCCGCGGATATTCCAGTGGATTATGGACATGGGGTGAACAGAAAATGGAGGAATGTGACCAAAGTTGCTGTCAACTCAAAGATTGCTCGGAGCTAGCGACCGACAGCATGGAATGGCATTCAGCCGAAGGCAGAAGATCCTGATCCATAGGTTGGGCAGGAGCAGCTCCTGCCACCAGCGATCGGCCGGTTGACCGGCCACCAGCAGTGCGCCTCGGCGACACAGAAGACGGCCGAGGGCGATTTCCGCCAGGTGGTGCTGTAGATGGGACACGCCTTGGCGGAGAAGGAGAGGAACTGGGTTTCTTTGTAGCCTTCTTAGAAGTATGATGTTTAGATGAAGGAGGAACCGATAGTTGGGAAGTTGTGGTACGTAAAAACTCTTCACGAGTATGCTCTTTTTTGGAAGGTTTGGTGTCTGACTTTTGGGCTCGAGATTTAGCAGAACCCGATGAAGGGCGAGCCATAGAGTGGGCAGGCGAAAGCGGTGAGGTTGAACGGGCGATCTTTGCGCTGGCCGATCTGACGACCGTGGCACTAAAGGTGAGGTCGCAAGTCTGCGTGGCCACCTCCTTTGTTGGCCGAGGAGAAGCAAGGACAGTGCTGTATTTTCCTGTCTGAGGCACGGTGGGCTGTCGAGTGGCGAATAATTTTCGAGCAGCAAAGGTCGACACCTTTTCCTTCACTCTTATTTCCTGGATGAGCTTTTCGTCCTTAAAAACGGGGCAATCTCGAGAGGAAGCAGGGTGGTCACCCATACAGTTGATGCAGCGAGGGGATGGGGGTGGACAAGCACCCTCATGGGCATCCTTGCCACACGTAACACATTTGGCCGGATTGGAACAGGACTGGCTGGTGTGATTGAACCGCTGACATCGATAGCAACGCGTAGGGTTTGGGACGTAAGGGCGAACGGAAATTATCTCATAGCCTGCTTTGATTTTCGATGGGAGTTGAACTTTGTCAAATGTCAAGAAGACAGTGCGGGTTGGAATGATGTTTGTGTCAACCCGTTTCATAACTCTATGAACAGCCGTTACGCCCTGGTCAGACAGGTAGTGCTGAATTTCTTCGTCAGACAATCCATCGAGGGAGCGTGTATAAACGACTCCACGCGAGGAATTTAAGGTACGGTGCGGTTCCACCCGGACAGGGAAGATGTGGAGCAGAGAAGTACACAGCAATTGTTGTGCCTGGAGGGTACTGTGTGTTTCTAACAACAGGGTGCCATTCCGAAATCTGGAACAAGACTTTACAGGACCTGCAATTGCGTCGACACCTTTCTGAATAATGAAAGGGTTGACTGTGGAGAAGTCGTGACCTTCGTCAGACCGAGAAACAACAAGGAACTGTGGCAACGATGGAAGAATCGTCTGTGGCTGAGACTCAGTATACTTACGTTTGTGAGCAGACATAGTGGAAGGTGAGGAAACCATTGCGGAAGAATCCACCATGATTACCGGCGTCTCCGACTCCCGCCTTAGGTGATTGTTCACACCTCAGGTCACACCTCCCGACAAACGGACGGAGGGACCAATCGGCACTTTCGGAAGGTATCAGCTCGGGTAATCACCCCTCCCTGAGCCTGGCCGTTACCAGGGGGTACGTACGTGTCCTACCTGTCTACCCGGGGCGGGGAATTACGCGTTACCCCGTCACCGGCTACGTACATAGGGCGTGGGTCGGCCTTCAGACACGCACAGGGAGGAAGAAAGACAAAGGGAAAGGAAAGAAGAGAGGTCTCAAACGCCGCAGCGGAGAAAAGGGTAAACAGAAGAGGTAAGGAAAAGAGAAGGACAAAGGAAGGAAGAAGACATAAAAGCAAGGAAGGCGAAGAATGCAGTACATTTACGAGCGTCCGTCTCCGGACGTAGGCAAAAACCATACTCCCAGATGGGGAGAAAGGGAAGGAAAGAACCAGAGGTGAGGGGAGGAGGGGCGAAGAGAGGGATGGGGAAGGATGCGGAAAGGGAAGGTATGCAGCCCGGAAAGGAAGGAAAGCCACATTAGCTCGGGGTCCCGTGCTCGCTACGCACGTATCCACAAAAGGGTTGTGGACCCCCTGGGGGGAGGGAGGGATTTGGGAGGCGGTGGCATAGACCCCGGATGGGGTGAGGAGGTGGAGGGGGGACAGGATAGGGGTGAGGATACTGTGGAAGGAGTGGACATGACTGAGGCAAACGAAGTTGTCAACGTCACAGGATGGAGGCGGTCATACTTCTTCCTGGCCTCAGAATAAGAGAGACGATCCAAAGTTTTTAATTCTTGAATCTTCTTTTCCATCTGATACGCGGGGCAATCTAAGATCTAGGCGAGTGGATGCCAGGACAATTGACGCACCGAGGTGGTGGGGTGCATGTATGTTCCTCGCGAAGAGGACGTCCGCAATCGCCACAAAGGGGCTCAGCCTCACACCGTGACGACATGTGCCCAAAGCGCAAACACCAAAAGCAGCGCATAGGAGGTGGGACGTAAGGTCGCACGTCGCACCTGTAGCACATCACCTTTACCTTCTCCGGGAGAACGTCCCCCTCGAAGGCGAGGATAAGGGCTCCGGTGTCGATGCGACGGTCTTTGCGGCCGCGCTGATCTCGCTGGACAAAATGCACGCCTCGGCGCTCCAGATTGGCCCTGAGCTCCTCATCAGATTGCAGCAGGAGGTCCCAATGAAAAATAACCCCCTGCGGCCTATTCAGAGCCAGATGCGGCACAATAGACACTGGGATGTCCTCTAGTCGGTCACACGCCTGGAGCGCCGCCGACTGTGTGGCGGAAGTGGTCTTTATAAGAACGGACCCCGAACGCATTTTACTGAGAGCCTTGATTTCCCCGAAGATGTCCTCGATGTGCTGGACAAAGAACATGGGCTTGGAGATGGCGAATGTCCCCCCATCGGTCCGAGAACAGACTAAATAGCGGGGGAAGTACTTCGCCCCAAGCCGGCGGGCCTGTCCTTCCTCCCAGGGAGTGGCCAAGGGGGAAAGGGCAGGAGATCCAGAACCAGAGACAGTACCTTTCTTTTTAAAAGACTCGGCCGCAGAGCGACCTGATACATGTTGACGTTTCATGTGCGAAACGTCCACCCCGATACCACCCACTCCGACCAGGGGCTCTCCCCACGGGCGCCACCCAGCCTCAGCAAGGGCCACCTGGCAGGATGACCGTTGCTGGGAGTCCTGATGCCCCAAGAAGACGGGCATCTACTCCTTGGCCGACGTGGGGAGGGTGCAGCTCAGGTATCGGCAGTACAATCCCTGTGTTGTCAGTGGGCTACAACCTAGAGGGTACATGACGACGCCACCACAACGGGCTGGCTACTGTGCTGGATTTTGGGTGCCATGGAAAGTCCATCATGATCGTAGGTGCAGATGGGAACGCACTATGGGCGTAACTTGTGCAACCCATCAGGCGTTTAGGCCCAATTTGAGGAATAATGGGAGTGGTTACAACGCCGTTACAATGCTGAGTGCCAAGGTCTTAGTGCACTGAGGACCAATGATACACCACGTAAGGCGTCCTTCCCCAAAAGGCTCGTACTTGTGTAGAATTTTGAAAAAAGGAGGTCAAACCCCAAGGGGGACCATCACAATGAAGGCCGAAACGGTTGAAACTCCTTTTAGTCGCCTCTTACGACAGGCAGGAATACCTCGGGCCTATTCTTACCCCCGAACCCGCAGGGGGGATGAGTAAGGAAGTGGGAATGAAGCATTAATTGAGGGCGGAGAGAGACCGTTTTGTGACCTATCCTCAACGTTCTTCAATGTGGACGTTAAGCAAGAAGTAAGGCAAACCAAGGGAAAACTTTAAATGGTATAGACGTTCAGGCAGAAGAATTAAAACATTAGGTTTGTCAATGACATTAAATGTCGGTCAGTCACAGCAAGGAATAGATGATGCTTTGAAAAGACATCATAAGGTGAATAACAACAAAAGTAAAAGAATGGTAATAGAATGTGGTCCAATTAAATCCTGTGATGCCAAGAAATATGAATAGAAAATGAGACGCTGAAAGTAGTAGATGAATGCTGCTATTTGGCTACCAAAATAACTTAGTACGTCCGAAGAAAAGAAGATGTAAAATGCAGGCCATAAATAACATGAAAAGCGTTTCTGCAAAAATAGAAAATTGGTAAATTTCAATATAAACTGAACTGTTCGGGAGTCTTTTCTCGAGGTATTTGTCTGCAGTGTAGCCTTGTATGGAACAAACTTCGACAATACGCAGTTGAGAAAAGAAGAGAACAAAATCTGTTTAAATGTGGTGCTGTAGAAGAATACTGAAGGTCAGATGGGTAGGTCGAATAACAAATGAGGAGGTACTGAATGGAACTGGGAAAAAGAGGAATCTGTGGCACAACATCGCTATAAGAATGGATGATGAGGCGTCGATGACTAATCAGTATGTTAACGAAGTGAAGTGTGGGTTTAAAAATTATAGAGTGAGATCTAGGCAATAATACAGTGAGTACGTTCAGGTGGTTATAGGTTGCAGTGGTTATGCAGAGATTAAGAAACTTGCGTAGGATAGAACAATTTGGTCAGCTGCATCAGTCTAGTCCTCATGCTGAGGACCACAACAACAGAAACACGAGCTGTGATTTCACCTATTTCACTACCCTACAGTACATCTGACGTCACCAAGCAATTGCTTTGTTAGGTACATCGCAGAGGTCGCTGCTGTTTGGCCCTACTACTTAACCGAACTGTACCATGAACTAGCGTTGATCTGATCTCAGCAACAAACGTACAGGTTCGTTTGTATCTTGTGGCTGAAAATATATTCCCTTGAATGTGGAGGACGATATGTCTTGTGGACCCTGGGGCAGTTGTCTCGAATAATGATTGGGATGTCATTAATGGACAGTTATTCCAGGTACGAAATTGAAATAAACAACTCATACAAAATGTACAGTTCTTTGCCTGTACCAACTACACATATCAACTAAAATCAGTCGTGATGTAGCACAGCTTCCAAGTTCCTACGGTGTCTTCATAAGTAAAGAGTCGCTTAACTGTTCACAAAGTCAAAATGGAATAATATTTTCAGCATAAGTGAAATGATATGTGTCCAAGAGCAAATCAGAGTCAAGACGGGCATCCTATCGCTTTAATTTTCTGTAAGACTCTAAGAACGGCCACCTGTTGCTCCTCAAATGCAGTCCAGCTCACGATCTTTACTCTTTCAAATCTTACAACTCGTGTCAAATTTAACATCACTTTTAATAAAGGATAGAAATACACAAAATGTTCGGTGCGTTGCTATGACTGCCATAGTTACTGCACCGTGGTAGGTCTAAAATGCTCTGAAACTTCCACGGTCAACCTTATTTTTATATGTCACCCTTTTGCACTCATTTTTCACACCTGTCGTTAGATGTTCAAGGGGTATCTTACGCCCACAAATACTAAATCAAATGCGTACCAAGTTTTGTTCTCAAGGCGTTCAAGTTCTAGGTATCAAATGGCTCTGAGCACTATGGGACTTAACATCTATGGTCATCAGTCCCCTAGAACTTAGAACTACTTAAACCTAACTAACCTAAGAACAGCACACAACACCCAGCCATCACGAGGCAGAGAAAATCCCTGACCCCGCCGGGAATCGAACCCGGGAACCCGTGCGTGGGATCTTCGAGGTATCAACGTAAAACATACATACAAATACATATACCCATTTTTATGTGTTGTCTTCAATAACAAGACCAGTTTCATGCAGCGCTCTACAGTAGTCTCCTGTGAAAGTCCCTTCTTCGCTGTACACGTACTGCAACGAAATTCCATTTGAACACGCTAACTGTAGCCACAGGTTCGGCTTCTACTAGAATTTTTATCCCTGAATCCACCGTCCATTACCAAATTAGCCATTCTTTGATGTCTCAGTATTCGAGTTAACAGCATATCAATTCGTCCTGATTCATTACAGTACTTCATTAGCCATTCGATGTATCGTTCTACCTTCTGTTTGTAACGTTGCCTGTTCACATTGTATTTCACCCTTAAACTGCACATGTTGTAGGCCTCTAACATATTTTCTCTGTAAGGCTACCCTCTGACTGGCTGAATTCCCAATGCAAATAACACTTTCACCTTAAGGATTTTAACTTTTATGTCAGCAACCTTGGACACAACAATGAAGGTATACATAGTCTTAAGAGTATACAAGTTGATTCAGCCTTCGCTGAGTTTTACACAAACCACACTTCCAGATACCACGTGTAAGATTTTAATATTCTCTCCCTTGTTAATCACAAATTATTAGTCCTACAGAAAAAATGAACGGGACCTTTTAGTGGGAAATTAATGTAGTTAAATTTTGCACTGGAATAAGTTTTCGCTGCAGGACATCGTTTTCGAATTATTGAAAAAAATGCGTTTAGGTCACTTTTGTACTTTATTGATGAATAATTCGAAAACTACAGCCTCCAACGATAAAGCATTCCAGTAAAAAATTAACTACACTACTGGCCATTAAAATTGCTACACCACGAAGATGACACAGACGCGAAATTTAACCGACAAGAAATGCAAATGATTAGCTTTTCAGAGCATTTACACAAGGTTGGCGCCGGTGGCGATACCTACAACGTGCTGACATGAGGAAAGTTTACAACCGATTTCTCATACACAAACAGCAGTTGACCGGCGTTGCATGGTGAAACGTTGTTGGGATGTCTCGTGTAAGGAGAAGAAATGCATACCATCACGTTTCCGACTTTGATAAAGGTCGAATTGTAGCCTACTACGATTGCGGTTTATCGTATCGTGACACTGTTGCTCGCGTTGGTCGAGATCCAATGACTGTTAGCAGAATATGGAATCAGTGGGCTCAGGAGGGTAATACAGAACGCCGTGCTGGATCCCAACAGCCTCGTATCACCACCAGTCGAGATGACAGGCACCTTATCCGCATGACTGTAACGGATCGTGCAGCCACGTCTCGATCCCTGAGTAAACAGATGTGGACGTTTGCAAGACAACAACCATCTGCACGAACAATTCGACGACGTTTACAGCAGCGTGGACTATCAGTTCGGAGACCACGGCTGCGGTTACCCTCTGCATCACAGAAGTGAACCCACATTGGAAGCGTGTATTCGTCATCGCCATATTGGCGTATGACCCGGGGTGATGGTATGGTGTGCCATTGGTTACAAGTCTCGGTCACCTCTTGTTCGCATTGACGGCACTTTGAACAGTGGACGTTACACTGCAGATGTGTTACGACCTGTGGCTGTACCCTTCATTCGATCCCTGCGAAACCCTGCATTTCAGCAGGATAATGCACGACCACATATTGCAGGTCCTGTACAGGCCTTTCTGGATACAGAAAATGTTCGACTGCTGCCCTGGCCAGTACATTCTCCAGATCTCTCACCAATTGAAAACGTCTGGTCAATGGTGGCCGAGCAACTGGCTCGTCACAATACACCAGTCACTACTCTTGATGAACTGTGGTATCGTGTTGAAGCTGCATGGGCAGCTGTACCTGTACACGTCATCCAAGCTCTGTCTGACTCAATGCCCAGGCGTGTCAAGGCAGTTATTACGGCCAGAGGTGGTTGTTCTGGGTACTGATTTCTCAGTATCTGTGCACCCAAATTGCGTGAAAATGTAATCACATGCCACTTCTAGTATACAACCAATGAATACCCGTTTATCATCTGCATTTCTTTGTGGTGTAGCAATTTTAATGACCAGTAGTGTACATTAAATTTCCTACAAAAAGATGCTGCTCCTTTTTTTCAGCGAGCGAGTGAATATGAAAATCTTGTTTGTGGAGCTTAAAAACGATTGCATAAAACTCAGCAGCAGAGGCAGTTAAAACACCCTGTATATGAACACCAGTCAGGGATTAGTAAATAGTTTTACGCTTAGCTTTACGCAAGCAGTGGTATCAACAAGACTTAAATACAATCAACTCATTCAAGCTCGCATTTAGAAGGAGTTGACATTCACTGGGCTTTACTTGCTTATCCAATAAAATCAATGACAACCGTATGAAGTTAACAATGAAGGAGCACGGAATTACACTACAGCTTAACATTAGCGCTAGTTTGGTGAGTAATATCTGTGTGCTCAGTTGTTGGAGCTTTCTTACTTCAGCAGACAGCGCAGGAGACTGCGTCCCCACTGTGCTCCACTCTTCTGCTCCTGTTTCTCCACGTTCTGCTCGCCGCCCTTCAGGTCTTGTAGTCGACCCTTCCTGACCGGCGTGTCCGCCGCCTCCACGCCCACCCGCTCTCCCTTCTCGCCCTCTACTCCGTGGCCCTCTTCTTCCTCCAGCAGATCCCGTTTGTTGGCCAGCATGTCGCCTGCCGCTCCTTGTGGCCACTGTTGTTCAGTCTCGGCACCTGTCAGAAAGAGGGAATGCAGCTTTGTAGAAATTCTTTATCTCATGGGTTTGAGAAGCCAGAAAATTCAGCGACACTGATCAGCCAAAACATTACGGCCACATCTCCAATAGCAAGTTGGTCCACATTTGGAATGCAATAAGGTAGCAGTTCTGCGTCGCATGTACTTGACAAGACCTTCCGAGATTTCCGGAGGTGTGTGGTACTAGACGTCTAGGCAAAGTTCACACTGTTTACGTAAATTACTGGCCGGTGGTTTCTGGGTACGAAGCTAGTGGCCAGATGTGTTCCAGAGAACTCAAATTAGACGCTTTTAGTGACGGAAACTGGATTTCAACATCACGCTCCCCAAACCGGCGCACCACGATTCTGGCGTTGTGATACAGACCGTTATCGTGGTGCAAGATGCCATCGCCGTCCTGGAAGATATTAGGCATGAAGGAGTGTGCATATGGGGTCAACGTGGCAGCCGGTTGGGGTTTTCTGTTTTAGGAGCCTATGATCAACAATATATGCCGAAACAATATATGCCGAACTGTGTCCTCCCAAACAAGTGATTCTGCACCAGCACTGTACAAGGTGACTCAAAATGTTGTCAACATTTGAAAATTCAATACTTCACAGAATAATATAGATAGGAAAGTAAAAATTGACACACGTGCCTACTGAAACTGAACGTGCACAAAATGACCAACAGATGGCGCTTCATGTGATAAAAAAGCAATAATTAGCATAACAATTGATTTTTAGCAAAGACTATGTCATTTGTAACTAATGCTCAGCATGTAGGCCGTCATTCATTATGTTTGTAGTCGAGGGATAATGTTGTGAACAGTACTGTACAACATATCAGTAGGAATAGTGGGAAACTGCCATCGGGTGCTGTCTTTTAGCATCCCTAATGAGGTCGGACGCTCGCTGTAGACTTGCACCTTCAGGTAACTCTAGAACCAATATCACACGGACTGAGGGCTGGGGAGCTGGTGTAAGTAGGCTGTTTATATTTTCTTATTGGCAAAGTTACGTAGCGCTCTATATGAAAATCACTGGCTGTGCTGTGTGCAGTCTGTGTCTAGTTTGCATTGTTGTCTGCCATTGTAGTGTTGGGCAGCTGGATGTGAACAGCGCATAGCGTTACGCAGTTGGAGGTGAGCCGCCAGCAGTGGTGGATGTGGGGAGAGAGATGGCGGAGTTTTGTAATTTGTCATGAACTACTACATATATTATGACTTGTGATGATTATTAAGGTAAATACAGTGTTTGTTCTCTATTAAAATCTTTCATTTGCTAACTATCCCTATCAGTAGTTAGTACCTTCAGTAGTTTGAATCTTTTATTTAGCTGGCAGTAGTGGCGCTCGCTGTATTGCAGTAGTTCGAGCAACGAAGATTTTTGTGAGGTAAGTGATTTCTGGAAGGTATAGTTTAATGTTACTCAGGGCCATTCTTTTGCAGGGATCTTTAATAGTCAGATTGCGTTGCGCTAAAAACATTGTGTGTCTGGTTAAGCACAGTCTTGTATAAATTGTTCTAAGGGGACGTTTCATATGGCGACCCTGCCAGGATTCGAACCTGGAATCTTCTGATTTTTTCTTGTAGTTTGTGTATTTAGTGTAGCTTTAGCGCGTAATTGTAGAGAGAATCTCCTTGGTAGTTGCAGTCTTTCATTGTTGTACAGTAAAACAGTTGTGGCATGCATATAGATTTGCACCAAGTATTTCGCAGCTACGCTTGCAATTAACTAGATATTATTTTCAGTGCTATGTTAATGTGTTCTCCTATTTTTGCACTTCAAATTGTGCTTTTTTGTGTTAGCGTGTGAAATATTGTGACAATAATGGCGTGTGAGAAACGTAACACTAGGCTCCAAACTAAACTGAGAAATAATAGTGACGACGAGTGTAGCTTATCAGCGCCGCCGAGTAATGAATTTACTAATGTCCAAAGTAGTAATTTGGTAACTGTGCACAGGGAAATGGAGCGGGCGTCAAACAATGGCGTAGGCAGTGAAACAGGTAGTGAACAGGGAAGCATTATCGATCGATCGGTCGGCAACAGCTCGCCTCAGGAATCCGAAATGATACGACACAATATTGCAAATACTGTAGATTCAGGTTTTGCGTCCTCACCGTTTTCTCAAATAAGTCAAGACACATTTTCCGCTTGTCAAAATGTGAATGTTGCCGGTGCAAATTCACTGCCGAAAAGCACTGAGGAACATGTTTCAGACACTAATGCATTGTTATTACAATTAATGCAACAAATGGGACAAAAGCTTCAAAAGTTAGACACAGTGGAACAATACCAGAGACAAACACAGCAACAGTTAGACACAGTGGAACAAAAACTTAAAAAGTTAGACACAGTGGAACAAAATCTTAAAAAGTTAGACACAATGGAACAAAATCTTCGGAAGTTAGACACCACACTTGAACAAACACGTGAAGATTTAACTACTGAGTTACATAACATTGAATCGAAATGTCAAAAAGTCTGTAGTGACGTAAAAACACAAATTTGTGAGCATTTTCAGCCAATTTTTTTGCGGCATGAAAATGCATTACAGAATCACGAAGCAGCCATAAAAGAACTGCAAACTATTGTTCATGAAAATCATGAGACCTTGCAAGCTAAAATGGACTCAGTTACATCTACCGATTCGGTTACGCAACTTGCAAAAACTCAGGAAAACTTAAAGCACACAGTAGATACTCTGAAAATTGGTTCAGAAAGACACATGGAGGAAATTAGTTCATTATCAGAGAAAGTAGCCGAACTTTCGGATCAGGTCACTAACTTATCTACGAAGGTAGATGATAATCTGAATGACACAAAACCGGTAGTCTTTAATGACACAGAAGAGTGCGAATAAATTAGGAAACTGAAACAAAATCTGAATCAAATTAATACGCAACACCAAAGAGAAATCCGGGAAGTACAAGAACAGCTGACACAGGTAATACAAGAATTACGTATTTCAGAGGACACTCGCGCCCCAATATGGGAAGAGGGACATAGAAATACGGAAAAGCCACAAAATAATAACACAGGGCATTTCGGTAATTATGGAAGAAATTGGCAAGGTACACCGAATTTTGAGATAGAACTGCCTACACGACGTAACAATGACCGATATGCTACTCGCCGACACGATGATTTTGATTATAAGCTGTTCATTACTACACGTAAATTCAAAACGTTTAAGAATTCTGCCAACGACATTCATCCACAAGCATGGCTCCATCAATTCTCTCATTGTTTCCCTCCCAACTGGTCATTGGAGCACAGGTTAGAATTTATGTGTGGCTACTTAGAGAATGAACCAGCTGTAAGAATGCGATCGGTCATTCACGATTGCCACAGTGAAGGAGAATTTTACCATGCCTTCCTCTCAGCATATTGGTCTCAAGCCACACAGGACCGAGTAAAACATAGCATCATGATGATGAAACACTTCGAACACTCTGAATTTTCCAGTCTTGTGAAATATTTTGAAGACATGTTGCACAATAATCAATACCTGTCAAACCCATACAGCCCCTCAGAACTCATCCGCATTTGCTTAATCAAATTACCTGAACACTTATGGCATATTATTTTGGCAGGACGTTGCAAAGACGACATTGAAGCTTTTCAGGGACTGTTACAAGAACTGGAAATTGACATAGACAGTCGTGGGATGCGAAAACAGGAAAACAATCACTACAGGTCACATCCGTCACAATTCCGTGACGACAGAAACAATAAATGGCCACGACAAACCTATTCTTACAACGTAAATCGTGACCAAAACAGACACCACCCATATGACAACCACTGGCAGAGTAATAGTTACAGGGAAAGATCACCTTTCCGCGGTAATGACTATCACAGAGACAATCAGAGAAACAGACAATATGGGAACCAAAATAACTATTATCAAGGGAGACAGAATAACTTTAGATGCAACGGTCCAGCGCGCAGTTACGATTCAGGGAGAAATTCTCCACCACGTGACCGACAAGAAAGAAACTATGGAATCTACCGACATGACAACAGACGATATGATCGTAACGACAGACCTGAATTGCATCAGAACTGGCGAGTTTTAAACAGAGCTGGGCCCTCTCGGCAAGGCGAATTTGTGGAAGTTAGGCCTCCTAATCCCAGTAACGACGCGCGCCAACAAAGAAACAGACAATGACTCGCACCGCAGGCAGCAGCGTGCGCCGGCTGGCTCCGAGAAAAATGACATTGACGCTAACCTTGAGCAAAATTCCCGTATTCTTTACGGACGAATACCGCATGATAATTGCATTCAAGTTGAAACTCTGCGTACTAGGAAGAGTAAAGGTTTACACCACATTTCACATGTAAAACCATTTATTGACAGATAATCTGCTTTTTAACTTAGTCTTTGCAATTTTCACTTCACACCACTTGTACAATTTGTCACACTGAGAAACTGTTAACATGCAACTATGTTTTAAAGCTAACTAACCATCCAGTCAAGAACATAGGTAACTTAGACAAGTAATTGCGAATGCATTGTTATTGCAAACAGACGACACAGTGTTGTTATTTATACATTCCTCCTTGTTAGTTGCACGATTACGTAACGAATATACGGCTTACATACTTAGAACATATACCAGCACTGCTAATGAAATTTTCATGCAACATTTTGGTTTGCTTGAGAGTGGATTCTGGATTTGAGGTGCTTTCTGTGAAATGCCAGATGACACAGTGGTTAGTTTATGTGACAGCTACACGATTATATCACGACGCTGCTAATGCGTGACAATTTACAATGTTGCTTTTGCGGTGTATCTGTTTTATATCTGCACAGTTTTTTCTGAATTCTTCTGGAAAGCAAAATATGTTTTATTAGTAACTTTTGTGGTATAGCTACAATGAGACAGCCTTTTCCGTAGCACAACAATACGTTACAGCACAGTACGTTCTTCACCACGACAATAAGCGTAATAAGTAAGATATCTATACGCAAAGCATTTCACTTTTGTGTATCATGAGGTAAGTACATTGACTTCTGCAGAACTTAGCTTTCGGAGGACGATAACTACGACACTTCCACAGAGATTATCTTACAACAAGACGGACATTTAGCGCTACAGGACACGTATTTGAGTGATGAATTTTGTACTTAAAACATTTACTTTTTAAAGATATTTGAAGTACAATGATACAAAGGTTTTGCGTGATACATTTCATTCCATTGCTGTAATCTGTAACACCTGAGGGTATAATTACATTAAACCTCAGGGGGGTACACGCCTACTTTGTGTACCATGTGTTTGGCAAGCACAAGGAGCCCTAGCTAATATGGTATTTGCTTATACAATTTAACACATCGGTACCATATTTCTCTAACACATAAATTACACAGGTATCTGATCATTTAACAGAGAAACAAACTTCTTTATTACGTCAGTGACACATGTTTACGCAATTACAGAGTTGGATAACTTCACACTTACGAAATTGTATTTTGTCTGTACTGTGTGAACTGTTCATATTTTTTTGGTACCATTGTGATACTATGAGAGCTTTGAATGATGTATTTGGTAAGGGAGCATGATTTTAAAGTACGTTTGAGGTAGATGACACTATTGACATGAGCAGAGAATTTTCTTTAGGTTTTGAAATTATTGCAGAAAGCTACGACGATTTTGAGATTTGACTGAGGTGTTATGATGTTATTATTACGATGACGATGTGTATTATGCTGCTGAGGTATGTTTATGATTAATAGGCTGTTGCTATATGAGTTATTTGATTATGCTATGTATCTGTCATGATGAAAAATGGAAATAGTGTCGACGAATAAAGTAAGGTGTAATGAAAGAGGTTAGGGACTCTTGACTTGTGAAAAAGGATGTTGGAAACCGAGAATCGTACTTTAAGAGTTATGAAATGTGCGTGTAAATGCGTGAATGTATCACAATGGCGGCGAAAATTTTTTTGGACAATGTTATATTAATAGGATTTTGTTTCTACACATTTGCAACGTAAATTCTCGACCTGTGAAATTTTTATATGAGACTGTCACTGTAGCGGAAACTGCTGTCGTAAATATTTCCGTATTTGCTAATGTGAACTCTTTCTGTCAACAGATCTATTAAATAATTATTTTATGATCCACATTCTTTAAAAAAGGAGCACTTGGAAAGGAAAGAACAATAAGAAGGAACTAGTAACAGTAACACATAATTTTCTTTTCAAGCACATGGTAATATTTTTTTACAATAAGTTGTTATGGTGCACCACTTTAATTACATAGACATTAAGATGTGAATATACATTTCCCTTGTCTGCATTATCGTCTTTAGTGTAATATTTTTTCTGCTTGCGCTATGTAATGTTTAGGTATAAGTTGCTGCTGTTTGCCAGGCATAGTGTTATTGAATTTGACTTTTGCTAATTTATGCTGCTAGCTTTGCCAATTTGCATTTTTTGTCATTGCTGTTTGTGTTAATTTGTTATGTGATGCTGCATTGCCTCGTCCCTTGGTATATATATATCTCTGAGCTCAGTAGATTTAAGTTAGCTTAAGAGGGGGTAGACTATAAGAAACTGACTATGGAGAATAGGTAAAGAATGCATTGCGAAGTTATATGAAAAAGATTTGGGCCCCAATGAGTATTGTACAATCAGACATAATTATTTTGAAAGAAATATGAATAGAATACAGGAAGGAGGTATAGATAGGACTTTTTGGGAATAATGATGAATGAAGGGAGATCTCCGAGAAGTAAAGAAAGTTTTGTTTGCAAAATACTGCAGTAAAACAAACCCTGTCCTTTCCTTTTGTGTTATCCCACTACATGTTTGTATACCCTTGTGTATTTGTGTTTTTCCTGTCTTTATGTGTTTAGCTGATGAGAGCTATGTGGTAGAATTTTTCTAATACTCTGTTATTTTCTTTGTAAAGATGCTTAGACATTATTTATTCTGTGGTGTTTTAATGCTCATGTGTGAAGTTGACGTTTCAAAAGTGATTCTGATCTTTTATTTTTGTACTCATGTCATCATTCCTGTAACACTGATGTATATGTTTATTTCTATTCTTTTGTAAAGCCTGTACTACAAATGTTATCTGTATTGTTATGTTTTTAATGATGTATTTTGTATCTTTGTAATTGTATTCTTATGTTATATAATTGTAATTGACGCCAGTTAATCAAATTAAGTAACTTGTAAGCATTCATTTCACTGCACACATTTCTGTTGGTCATAGTATATGGACAATATGTGAGAAGTAGGGACTGTTAGTGTTTGCACGTGTGTTACTAATTCAGCAAGGACTGGATAACAGCATTGCTGGTTCTAAGGACAATTCCCAAAAACTTTGTGCGTGCACAAGTGGTGGTTTATGGACTTGCTATCTTCTCTGCAAGACTCTTCGATGGTGATTGTGCACCTGCACAGTCGCAGCAGATGGCTGCTGGCCATCTCTACCAGGACTACAGTGGGCCTGTCCACACTTTCTACAAGGACTACAGTGGGTCTGCATCTCTGATGACCAACCAATACCACAATCTCTACCAGGACTACAGTGGGTCTACTCTGTGATGACCTACCTACCAATCTTCTTCGAAACGTCGAATGACTCTGCTGTGGGTTTGCTCTGTTGTGGCCCATTACCTGCCAGCATGTCAAGAGTCAGCACTGTCTTTCCGTTGGAAGGACAACACTACTTCTTCAAGACTGCATGGAAATCCACTACTTCTGTGTGCAATTTCTTTTACTAATGAGACTTTGTGAAAAAAAACTAATTACTATTATGATGAATGATCTGGACTGTCTTTATGGACTGTGAGAAAATTTTAGCTTTTGACCAACATTGTATAAATAAGTGTGTGCATTTTATATCTTTGTTACTGTAATTGTGAAAATTTTTGTCAAATCTGTATTGGCCAGTGCCCAACACCATTTGTAAAAATTTTTTGTGGGGAGCATGGGGGCTATGTAAGTAGGCTGTTTATATTTTCTTTTTGGCAAAGTTACGTAGCGCTCTATATGAAAATCACTGGCTGTGCTGTGTGCAGTCTGTGGCTAGTTTGCATTGTTGTCTGCCATTGTAGTGTTGGGCAGCTGGATGTGAACAGCGCATAGCGTTGCGCAGTTGGAGGTGAGCCACCAGCAGTGGTGGATGTGGGGAGAGAGATGGCGGAGTTTTGTAATTTGTCATGAACTACTACATATATTATGACTTGTGATGATTATTAAGGTAAATACAGTGTTTGTTCTCTATTAAAATCTTTCATTTGCTAACTATCCCTATCAGTAGTTAGACCCTCAGTAGTTTGAATCTTTTATTTAGCTGGCAATAGTGGCGCTCGCTGTATTGCAGTAGTTCGAGCAACGAAGATTTTTGTGAGGTAAGTGATTTCTGAAAGGTATAGTTTAATGTTACTCAGGGCCATTCTTTTGCAGGGATCTTTAATAGTCAGATTGCGTTGCGCTAAAAACATTGTGTGTCTGGTTAAGCACAGTCTTGTATAAATTGTTCTAAGGGGACGTTTCACTGGGAGCCAAAGCGTGACGGAAGTGGCGGCTCAGCCCGCGATTCCCACCAAACGATGTGCGCGAGAGATCTTTTACGCGAGTAGCATTATGGGGTGGAGCACCGTCCTGCATGACTCCCACCTGGCAGCAGGTGTTTGTCGACCAGGGTAGAGATGAAGCGATTCTGCAACATATCGGCATACCTCACACCAGACACGCTGACAACGACGTCATTGGCGTGTAGGCGTCCAGTTTTTTAACTCATTTTCGGTTTCATTAAAACATGTCATTTCAGGAATGTGTGTCAATTTTTACATGTCTATCTTCATTGTTCCGTGAATTTATCCACTTTCAGATGTTAACGGACTTTTAGGTCCCCAGTACTTTTTCGTCGGATCCGCCAGTAGTCATAGCCTATCCTGCTTTAGAGAGCCTATTCGAGTTTTCACCGGTCTACACCCACTTTCCATAGATGTTGACATCGTTGGCACTCGAAAAGCCACCCATCTTCGCTATTTCCCAGATGCTCGTTTCCAGGCAGGCCATAAGAATCTGCCCATTGTCGAAGTCGCTTATATCAATGGATTTCCCCGTTAGAGGCCCGTATCATTGCTAGTATGATTCCCGATTCGTCTCTGCTCCACTTATGCTCTCGTACTTTCTTCACTGCATCATGTGCCCACATCACCAGTAGATGGTGTTCGGTATCGCGGTGGACAGTGGTGGTAATGTTACACGGCAAATGAGTAATTGTTACCAAAAGCTCCTTCTGAGTGTTCCTTTAACTATGACAGCAGAGTATACCATTTTCAGTAGTAACTGTATACCCACAACACGTAATAAAATATACTGGCCTCCGTTTATACTGATGTGCCTAATATCTCCTTCAATATCGTGCTATGTTGACTCAGTATTCCAGACACACAAGTGGTAACACACCAAGAAGGTAAGAGGGGACCACAGGTGTAAGACGTCGTGGTCTCCTGACCTTCATTGCTTACATATTCCGCCCTCACAATCATATTCCACACATCAAGATGCTTCATTCGAACCCAAACTTGATAAGATAAAGCCAATGTTGTATGAATTCATGTAAACGATATGCAAATAACTAGTAAAACAAGTGCGCACTGAGATTGAAATACCCAAGGCTGGCGTACACACACCCATTCAGGCCAAGACGGTTGCAGGGGCTTTCAGTTCGGGAGATGCAAACCACATGCTAGGGGTCCGGTCCCTTCAGAGGACAAGTCAACCTATCTATTTCAGCCGGTGACTGCCCGTAGAGCAGACAACTTTTGCCCGAGTGAAAGGAAGAACGACCCCATGTTCGGCTTAAAAGCAAATTCCGCTACATTGTGTGGGAGCGCCCAGCCTATGCATTCTTTACAAACATAGCACACAGTTTCAGAGGTTTTCACAGGGAGACAGCAAACGCCAAACGCCGATGCTACAGATTTCCCGACTGGTCGCCTTAAACGAAACGTCATTCTCCCGTTTTAGAAGAGCATTTCTGATTGGCAGACGATATTCCTGATGCCTTGAGCTGAAGGAGTAATGGAAGAGACCGAAAGATATACCCCCTCACGTCTGGCGTGGAGAGAGGCCGTTCCGTTGTCGCTCTTGGAGCGAGAACACACAACGAGAGCGTGTGTGCTCTCACGTGTACTCAAAGAGCGAGGAACAAGTCTCTCCTCAATACGCGTCAATACAGTCAATGAACCGGCGGTTAGCTAACGTTCAAAGAGAAGTAGACAGTGAGGAAGAGGGGGAACATTTAGAATACGTCGAACCTATCGTACACATTCTAAATATGCCCCAGCAACAGACACAGAATTTTACGGAGTTACGAGCGCCACAAAAAGGTTCCGAACAGACGCAACTGTACCTGCAAACACAAGATAAACACAACAGAGAGGGCAGAATGTGGAGCTATTTGCGCCACGTAATGGTTCAATGACAAACGCAACTAGTCCTTAACACAGACAGCACGGGTTATTGTAGTTATCAAACTTAGAAACGCCACAGCATAGCCCAGTAAACGACGTAACTGACAGAGTAGAAAACAATAGATCGAGAATACACAGTTCAGCAGAAGGTAGTGTTACAGGATAGGACGCGATCATGGACATGTTACAAAAAATGAACGCTAGTATGACGAAATAGAATTAGGATATTAATACACAGATAACGAAACAGAAACAGGCTATTAAAACACAGATGACAAAACATATTAATACACAGATGGCAAAACAGTATCAGGAATTGAAACAGGATAATCAGGAATTGAAACAGGATAATCAGGCTATTAAGACACAGATCCAACAGGTTAAAATCCAGATGGAAGAAGGGATCGCCAGAACTGATAGTCAGATCAGTCAGATAAACAAAGACGCGAAAGAATCTAGAGAAACAATTCAGGTACTAACACAAGGTCAGCAGAAATTACGCACTGACGTGGACAAGGTCCAATTGGACATCGTAAACGTTAACAAAAAGGTGGAACGTTTTAAGAAAAAAGCCACTCGAACAGCAATACAAATTTCAGAAGAACAAGTAATTCAAAGTAAGGTCGCAAAGGTTGCACTGAAAAAATATGATCAGCTGATCAATAACATAGAGCTTAAAAACAATGATCAGTTTCAAAAGCTTCGAACAGAGTTGATACAAACTATCGAAGAAAAGATCGAGACCGATTACACCTGTAGCGAAACAACTGACACGTCAAGCATTCATTCAGTACACGAACACGCGCCGTCTAAGAAAGTTCATGTAGAACCAAGGCTAGACGTAACACTCGCGCAGAAATCGAAACAGAAAACCCCGATTAAAGAATACATGACATGCCACAGGACCAGGCACAGTATCTAGAAAAACGGAACACATACATTCAGCCGATACCAATCGAAAGACAGGCAACTGAACCAATAATTCCAATGACACAACGTAACAGCAGCACAGGTACTATACTGCGAACGACGAGAGTAGAAGTACACGAGAAACACTTTTGTTCACCATTGATACGATATGACGCGGATATGAGTCAGGAAATTGAGAATAGGCAGACAGGCAGTAGATTACCAGATAATAAACACGACGACACAAGCAGTGGCAGATTATTTGAGTTCATGAATCAGCCACAAACCGGATTTATGAGTAGATTTGATACAGACCACATCCTTGCGGTTAGAAAATTTCAACATTTCAAGGAAGAAGGCGGTAGCTTGCATGCACGCACATTCATCGATCAGTTTCAAGTAGTCTTACCAAACCACTGGAGCGTAGCTCACAAACTTGACTTCATTTGTGCACACGTGTCAGGGACAGTAGCAGAGGTGATGCAAAAGATCGCGGCTACCTGTACGTCTTACCTACAGTTCCGAACAGCATTTCTCGAAAGATATTGGTCTAAGGAGGCGCAAAACAAAAATACGAGTTACTTCAGATGACACCATATGAAAACTCAGGAGAGAAAAGATTGGCAAAATTCTTTGATACAATGGACAAAAAGAATCAATGCCTAGACAAACCATACAGTAACGGAGAGCTGATACGTCTATGTAGAATGAAATTACCGTTAAAGTATCAACAAGTGACAGTAGGAAAAAATGAAAATACCGAAGAATTCAAAGAGGTTTTAAGGGAACTTGAATTTATGTTTAAAGAAGACGAGGTGAAAGAAAAAAGAAAAGAAAGGGAACAGCAAAAGGAGAGGACTAGGAACGAATATTCCAATAATAATAGCCGTAATCCTAACACCAATCATTTCAGGCAATTTAACAGACAAGGACAGCGGCATAATGGAGACTATTGGCATACAAACGATAACCAGAATAACTGGTACCGAAATAGGAACGGTAATGGACACTCATACAGTGGCGGATATGGGTTTGGAATCAAAATACCAACGGTCAAGGGTACTTTGAAAGAGGTCACGATGTTAGAAACAGCAACTGGCGAGATCAGGGCGCGAATAATTACAGAGGAAATTATGGTCCACAGAGACAAGAACAACACAGCAAAGAGAAACCAGATGTAGAAGTTAGGCCACCGAATACTGCAAAACGTAAAGACTGAATTGAAAAATGCAGAGGTGGTCAGGCAAACTAACGTCCACCCACCCTATCTTATACTAACCACTAAATAAAAGTTAAATTAATAGACCAATAGAATAACATAATTAAAAGAAAAAGAGACACAATACACACTAACAATCTCTTGTAGTATCAAGTACACTACAACATACACACAAACATTAAATGGTACACAACAATTAAAAGAATGAAGAAGTGGTAGGCTATAAAAATGATAGATATATGCTTTAATTAAATTATCATATGAGAAATAAATTATAATTTTCTTCATTTCTATAAACATTGTATTGTATAGAGTCAAAATCTCTTGTTGTTTATATAAAAAAATTTAAAACATTTCTCTACATGAAAAAAGGGACATCGCCACCAACACCAATCACCAGCTCCCTTAACACCAGATGCTTCGTGATAGCGACAGAGAGGGTACAGACGTGTTGTGAAAGCACTTAGGGCAATAACAACAACATGAAGACCAACGCCACACTGGAAATGCAGGTTGCAACCAGGTTGACTTCAGGAGGACAACGCGCAGCACGGACATTTCATATGTCACGACACTGCTACACAACGGAAGAGCATGGGGAGAATCATAATACGACGAGACGACAATGAAGGTACAAAAAATTACTAATATCTACAAACTCATCAAGTAACATTTGGAAAGGTAGTCAGATCCTACAAATCCTATATCACTCCTACACTAAAACTCACATATTCCTAGCCCAAGAAGAACAGAAGAATGCAAGAAAGAAGAGAAGAACATAAGATGCAAGATGAAGAAGGGCAAAAGACAGCAAGATACCTTTCTCTCCAAACCTACAAAGCAAATTGCTACAAACGTCTTTCCATCAACTTTGAGGCATGGCAACTACTACAACCATCTCTCCAAAAATAAACCTTGAATCGTCAAACAAATACAAGCGAACGGCAAACGGAATATTAAGTAGTACCAACAAACATTATCTAGAAACAGATTCAGAAAAATCAACAGTATTCTCCCTACCATCAAAATTGCCATTCTGAACCAGGTGTCAAGTACCAAGACGTCACAGCACAATATTGGGTGACGATCGTCGGTAGTCAACTACAATCATCGAACTGCCATACCATCCCAGGTGTGACAGCAAAGGAGTACCAAGACAACACTGTTTATGCAGTGGTGGTGGTGGTTGTTGGGATGTTTAAGGGGGACTAAACAGCTAAGGTCATCAGTCCCCCATTCCAAAAACAAGCGAGACAAAGTCGCAGAGCAGATAAAACCCCAAGGGGAAGGAGACTGCCCCCCCCCCCCAGGTGCTAAAGAACACAAATTAGGCAACGAACACTACAGAAAAGAAGAGTACAGACGAACACCAGGCAGAAAGAAATAGAAGAAAAGAAGATGGCCGGAGACTGGTTGACTGACCACGACAACAAAAAAGGGAAAGAGTCAACCATCCGATGAGACACCAAAACAGCAACAAATATGGAGAGACGCGAGGACAAAAGACACAGAAACGGAAAAGTGCAGGACCCCCCTAAATGGATCCATAAAAAGGACTAGCACGGATAAAATGTAAAACATTGTCAGCCATGGAGGCATCGTCGCATAAAATCAAAGGCAAGGTGCCCGGGAAATTAAAAGACTGCCGAAGGGTGCGCAGTCGGGGACACTCCAATAAAATGTGGGCGACCGTCAGCCGGGACCCACACCGACACAGGGGGGGATCCTCCTGACGCAAAAGATGGCCGTGCGTCAGGTATGTATGGCCGATGCGGAGCCGACACAGGATAACAGAGTCCCTGCGAGAAGACCGCAGGGAGGAGCGCCACACATCGGTCGTCTCCTTGACAGCCCGCAGTTTATTCTGGGCTGTCATGCCATGCCACTCAACAGACCACACCCCAAGCATCTTACGGCGCAACACCAGCTGCAGGTCGCGAGCTGTGAGGCCGATCTCCAAAGCTGGGGCGTCGATCGCCCCTTTGGCCAGCCTGTCAACACGTTCGTTCCCCGGGATGCCAACGTGACCTGGCGTCCAAACCAAGACCACCGAACGACCAGAGCGGGCAATGGCGGAAACAGACTCCTGAATAGAGGACACCAGAGGAGAAGAGGGATAGCAGCGGTCGATGGCCTGAAGGCTGCTCAGGGAGTCACTGCAGATGACGACGGACCTACCTGAGCAGAAACGCATATGCTCAAGAGCGCGCAAGATGGCCACCAGCTCTGCAGTAAAAATACTGCAGCCAGCCGGCAAGGAGCGTTGCTCAACATGGGCAGCATGAGCAAAAGCGTAGGCAGTGCGACCATCAACCAGGGAACCATCAGTGTAGACAGGCTCACAGCCCGGAAATGATTCGAGGAGCGCAAGAAAACGGCGACGGAGGGCCACAGGCGGAACCGAGTCCTTAGGTCCCTGTGCCAAATCCAGATGGACGGACGGCCGGGACAAACACCAGGGAGGCGTAGGTGTACGGACCCAGAAGGGAGGCAGAAGAGGGAATGACCCCAGTTCTGACAGCAGGGACTGGACACGGACAGCTACGGAAAGCCCAGACCTAGGTCGCCGTTCGGGCAGATGGAGGACCATGGCAGGGAAAAGCAGGCGACGATTGGGATGGTCTGGCGAGCAATGCACGTGGACAGCATAGTCGGCGAGCAGTCGATGGCGGCGAATCCGCAGCGGGGGAACCCCGGCCTCCACCAGTAGACTATCTACGGGGCTGGTACGAAAAGCGCCAGTTGCAAGCCGAACCCCACAGTGGTGTATGGGGTCTAACAACTTCAACACTGAGGGTGATGCAGACCCATAGACCGGGCTCCCATAATCAAGCCGGGACTGCACAAGGGCTCTGTACAATCGCAGCAGCGTGCAGCGATCTGCACCCCAAGACGTATGGCTAAGGCAGCGGAGGGCGTTGAGGTGCCGCCAGCATTTTTGCTTCAGCTGAGTAATATAAGGAACCCATGTGAGCCGGGCATCAAACACGAGTCCCAAGAAGGGGCAAGTGTCCACCACTTCAAGCAGGTGGCCGTCGAGGTAAAGTTCAGGATGAGGGTGGACCGTCCGACGCCTGCAGAAGTGCATAACTCGAGTCTTGGCTGCAGAGAACTGAAAACCATGAGTCAGAGTCCATGATGCTGCCTTGCGAACGGCGACTTGCAGCCTGCGTTCGGCGACTCCCGTAGTCGTGGAGCTAAATGAGATGCAGAAGTCGTCGGCATACAAAGAAGGAGACACCGACGACCCCACTGCTGCAGCCAGACCATTAATGGCCACTAGAAATAAGGAGACGCTCAACACTGAGCCCTGCGGGACCCCATTTTCCTGTATATAAGATGAACTAGAGGTGGCACCGACTTGCACCCGGAAAGAGCGGCGCAATAAAAAGGTTTGAAGAAAAGCCGGGAGCCGACCACGAAGACCCCACTCATGCAACGTGGCGAGGATGTGATGCCGCCATGTGGTGTCATACGCCTTCTGCAGATCGAAAAATACAACAACGAGATGCTGACGTCGGGCAAAGGCCATACGGACTGCAGATTCCAGCCGCACCAAATTGTCCGTGGCAGACCGGCCCTGACGGAAGCCACCCTGGGATGGAGCGAGGAGACCGCGCGACTCAAGGACCCAACACAAACGCCGTCCCACCATACGTTCGAGCAATTTGCACAAAACGTTGGTGAGGGTAATGGGACGATAGCTGTCCACCGCCAGTGGGTCCGCACCGGGCTTCAAGATGGGGACAATAACACCCTCTCGCCATTGCGACGGGAACACGCCTTCGCTCCAAATGCGATTAAATATCGCGAGAATGTGTCTCTGGCAGTCCCTGGAGAGATGCTTCAGCATCTGCGCGTGGATGCAGTCTGGGCCTGGTGCTGTATCAGGGCAATCGGCGAGGGCAGCGAGGAATTCCCTCTCGCTGAAAGGAGCATTGTATGTTTCAGAACGGCGCGTGTGGAATGAGAACGGCGTCCGCTCGGCTCGCTCCTTTAGAGAGCGAAAGGCGGGGGGATAGGATGCAGTCGCAGAGCTCTGAGCAAAGTGCGGGGCAAGCCGTTCAGCAATGGCGGCAGCGTCCGTGCAGACAGCGCCGTCCAGGGAGAGCCCAGGGACACCCATAGGGGTCTGGTATCCATAAATCCGCCGGATCCGGGACCACACGAGCGAGGGGGAGACATGGGAGCCCAAGGATGAGACATACCTCTCCCAGCACTCCTGCTTACGCCGTGCAATAAGACGACGGGCGAAGGCACGGAGCCTCTTAAAGGTGATGAGGGTCTCAAGAGACGGGTGCCGCCTATGACGCTGGAGAGCCCGCCGACGGTCGCGAATAGCCTCAGCAACCTCCGGCGACCACCAGGGTACAGCCCTCCTCCGAGGGTGGCCAGAAGAACGGGGGATGGCAGCCTCGGCCGCTGAAATGATGGACGTGGTTAAAACACGCACCACCTCGTCAATGTCACCCTGTGGGGGAGACTCAATGGTTGCAGCGGAAGTAAAAGCTGGCCAGTCAGCCCTGTGGAGAGCCCAGCGGGGCAGGCGCCCAGAAGAATGACACTGGGGCAGTGACAAATAGATGGGAAAATGGTCACTACCACACAGGTCAGGATGCACTCTCCAGTGGAGGGATGGGACAAGTCCAGGGCTGCAAATAGAGAGATCGATGGCCGAGAACGAGCCATGGGCCACACTGAAATGCGTGGGAGCACCGGTGTTCAAGAGGCTAAGGTCGAGCTGAGCCAACACATGCTCCACGGCCCGACCGCGGTCATCGGAAACAGTCCCACCCCATCGAGGGTTGTGGGCATTGAAATCGCCCAGCAGCAAAAAAGGTGGCGGCAGTTGGGCTATCAGAGCAGCCAGGACATGCTGCGCGACAGCACCATCAGGTGGAAGGTAAATACTGCAGACGGTAATAGCCTGTGGCGTCCACACCCGAACAGCGACAGCCTCTAAAGCTGTTTGTAGAGGTACAAACTCGCTGTGAAGAGAGTTAAGGACATATATGCAGATGCCACCAGACACCCTTTCATAAGCTGCCCGGTTCTTAAAATAACCCCGATAGCCACGGAGGGCGGGGGTTCGCATTGCTGGAAACCAAGTTTCCTGCAGAGCAATGCAAAGGAAAGGACGACGGCTGATAAGTTGGCGGAGCTCAGCTAGATGGTGGAAGAAACCGCTGCAGTTCCACTGGAGGATGGTATTAGCCATGGATGGGAAAGGCGTGAAGGGATTGGGGAGGCAGATTACGCCTCCGGGGCCCCTGCTGCTACTGAGTCACCACCTGGACAACGGCTATCTATTGCATCCGAGGGACTGGCGAGATCCATGTCCTCAGTGGACGCCAGAATCTCCACCTCATCCTCAGACGCAGAGCTTGTAGGAAGCGGTGGAATGGGTGCCACCGCAATGTCGGTAGCCTTGGGGAGTTTCTTCTTCTTCTGCTTCTCGCACTGCGCCTTGGGTGGTTCAGGCTGGGAGGGCGTCACTGGGTCAGTCTCAGGGACAGACGATGACCGTGTGTCCTGACGACCAGGGACTGGCGGTTGTTTGAGCCACTTGTGGCTGTCGGCTTTGGAACCGGTCGGAACGTGCGAAGGGACGTCCCCAAGGGACCCCTTCCTTACGAGAGTAGCCGAAGAAGTCTTACGCTTCTCCGGCTGGGAAGGGGGGACTGATGAAACCGATGGTTGGGGGGGTGTTGCTCCTGAAGTAGATGGAGCAGGAGCAACAGGAGGTTTAGTGCCCCCCACCATCAAGGGGGCAGGTGTGGGACTTCGACTCTGAGAGCTGACTGGAGTGGATGGAATTGTAGAAGGAGTGACAGTTGCGGCATAAGAAGCTGTCATGCGCACTGGATGAAGTCGATCATATTTCCGCTTCGCCTCAGTGTACGTCAGGCGGTCGAGAGTCTTGATTTCCATGATCTTCCGCTCCTTCTGCAGAATCGGGCAGTCTGGCGAGCAAGGCGGATGGTGCGCACCACAGTTCACACAGATTGGAGGCGGCGCACAGGGATGATCAGGATGGGAAGGTCAACCGCAATCGCGACAGACGAGGTCGGAAGCACAGCGTGAAGACATGTGGCCGAACTTCCAACACTTGAAGCACCGCATCGGGGGAGGGATATACGGCTTGACATCACAACGGTACACCATCACCTTGACCTTCTCAGGTAACGTGTCACCCTCGAAGGCCAAGATGAAGGCACCGGTGGCAACTTGACGATCCCTCGGACCCCGGTGGACGCGCCGGACGAAATGGACACCTCGGCGCTCCAAGTTGGCGCGCAGCTCGTCATCGGACTGTAAAAGGAGATCGCGGTGAAAAATAATTCCCTGGACCATATTTAAGCTGTTATGTGGGGTGATAGTAACAGACACATCCCCCAACTTCGTACAAGCCAGCAAGGCTCGTGACTGGGCAGAGGATGCCGTTTTTATCAACACCGATCCAGACCGCATCTTGGACAAGCCCTCCACCTCCCCGAACTTGTCCTCTAAATGTTCGACAAAGAACTGAGGCTTCACAGACACAAACGAGTCCCCGTCAGCTCTGGTACAGACGAGATACCGGGGCGAGTATCTTTCGCTCTCATTCACAGCCTTTCGTTCCTCCCATGGTGTGGCCAGGGAGGGGAACGATTTGGGGTCATACACATTAGCCTTAAAGTGAACTTTGGAACGCTTAGAGACTGCTGACGGCTGGCCGCCAGCGAGAGATGATGTACCACGCTTCATTGCGGGTCATCCGCCCTGATGCCACCTACTCCGACCAAGGGCCCTCCCCACGGGCGCCACCCAGCCACAGCAAAGGCCACCTGGCAGGATGGCCATTGCCGGGAGTCCCGATGCCCCAGGGCGATGGGCATCTACTCCTTGGCATACGTGGGGAGTTAACGGCGCAGGCATCAGTAGAGCGATCCCTGTGTTGTCAGGGGGCTACAACCAAGAGGGTACATGGCGGCCCCACCACAACGGACTGGCTACCGTGCTGGATTTTAGGTGCAAAAATGGCCAAGGTCGTCGTCGCAGTTAAAAGAAACACTGCAGAGTGCAGCGTGGTAATCGCCCAAGAGATCGAAAACGAGCGGGACACCATTGCAACGACGAGAAAGACGGCTAAAGGTCTAATTGCACGACGGATACAATGCACCATGTAAGGCGCCCTTCCCCAAGTGGCTCGCTCTTCGGAATAATTTAGAAAGATGGAGGTCAAACCCGAGAGGGGACCATCACATAAGGCCGAAACATTTGAGACTCCTTTTAGTCGCCTCTTACGACAGGCAGGAATACCGCGGGCCTATTCTAACCCCCAAACCCGCAGGGGGGGTTTATGCAGTAAACCAGTCATCATCATCGGTTAAAAGTACCACTCTATGATGACAACGTCAACAAGTAAGAGCCGGCATCGCATGCTAGAGTGCTTCTCTCATGATCTGTGACACCCATACAAATGAGTCGACGCCTTCCAGCATTTCAGTGCGGATCGTCGACACAGAAACTGAAGCAGCACAAAACGAAAACACTGATAAAATACAAATGTAGAGTTAAGTAAATAATATATTGGTAAAAATATTTTTTTCCTTTCTGTACAAGTAATTATTTGATCATATATGTAATGCCCATAATGTAATACAGACCTTAAAATATTATGTAAAGAAAATTAACTAGTATAAGTAGATAATCTCAAAAATCCCTGTAAAGCCAAGTTAGTTTTTTATATAAAAAAGGTTTTGGTTAATCATAGGTTGAAAGAGGATAGAATAAAAAAACACTTCTTCACTCTTAAAACAGCGACATAAATAATGCATAAACAAATAAAACAAAGTCACACAACACAGCTTTTGCGAAACATTCACGCGAAGATCAACTAAAGAAAAGATATAACCACACTAAAACATGATACACTGTACATTAACGAGTTTAGAAAAATTAATATTGTAAAAACAATTTTTGGAATGAAAAAGAAAAACAGACACGTACTGGCAACGACAAAAAATAAAAACCTTTGTAAAGTCTGTATTTGCCTAAAAACAAAACATAAATTGTAGAATATAAAAAAAATGAAACAATAGCTATAAAGAAATCACTAGAAAAAAATGTTAAGAATGGCTGAGAAAAGTGTATTGGAAAATCTAAAAGAACAATTTTTGCCCGACTGTCAATGTTTACCTCGGCACTGGCAAACTCCAGACAAAAACTTTGTCAGGAGGAGGGAAGTATGTAAGACGTCGTGGTCTCCTGACCTTCATTGCTTACATATTCCGCCCTCACAATCACATTCCACACATCAAGACGCTTCATTCGAACCCAAACTCGGTAAGATAATGCCAATGTTGTATGAATTCATGTAAACGATATGCAAATAACTAGCAAAACGCAAGTGCGCACCGAGATTGAAATACCCGAGTCTGGCGTACACACACACACACACACACACACACACACACACACATTCAGGCCACGACGGTCGCAGGGGCTTTTAGTTCAGGAGATGCAAACCACATGCTGGGTGTCTGGTCCCTTCAAAGGACAAGTCAAACTATCTACATCAGCCGGTGACAGCCCGTAGAGCAGACAACGTTTGCCCGATGAAAGGAAGAACGACCCCATGTTCGGCTTAAAAGCAAATTCCGCTACATTGTGTTGGAGCGCCCAGCCTATGCATTCTTTACAAACATAGCACACAGTTTCAGAGATTTTCACAGGGACACAGCAAACGCCAAACGCCGATGCTACAGACTTCCAGATTGGTCGCCTTAAACGAAACGTCATTCTCCCGTTTTAGAAGAGCATTTCTGATTGGCAGACGATATTCCTGACGCCTTGAGCTTAAGGAGTAATGGAAGAGACCGAAAGATACACCCCTTCACGTCTGGCGTGGAGAGGGGCCGTTCCGTTGTCGCTCTTGGAGCGAGAACACGTAACTAGAGCGTGTGCGCTTGTACGTGTACTCAAAGAGTGAGGAGCAAGTCTCTCCTCAGTATTTCACTGTGAGTGTACCTCTGTCGAGAACGAATCAGAGTGCGACTTTGTAGTGAGTCCTTGCGATTAAGCGTTGTTCACTGTGTTGGCCACCACACATATTGTACGGTGTGAACCGACAGAGTTACAGTTAAACGCCTGCAAGCGAATTGTTGAGTGGAATCGCGGTGGACTGGTTATCTGACTGGTGTTCCATGCCAATAGTTAGACTAGGGGCGAAAAGGAGTCCTTGACTTCATCAAGGCGTAGGGAGAGTTGGATTGGCGAAGGTCAATCCAGGTAGAAAGAGAGTTATCTTATTAGTCAGCATCGAGCGGCAGACAGCAGTCATCGCAGCTCACGGTATTATGTGCTACAGCTCTTGCGAGCCCCATATTTCCTCCACAACAGTACACTTCACTGCATTTCACACGTGACAGCCTGGACCGTACCTAGCAACATTCTAATGGATAATTATTCAAGTTGAGTTGGCACGGCTCTCAGCCATTCTGCCAAGTCAATAACAATCTTAAAATTTGTATAGAAATTTTATTAGCGAATCGTGTCCTTAAGAGGTAACTTCGCATTCCG
The DNA here is from genome assembly GCF_023864275.1 of Schistocerca cancellata. NCBI lineage: Eukaryota > Metazoa > Arthropoda > Insecta > Orthoptera > Acrididae > Schistocerca > Schistocerca cancellata. The sequence continues at coordinate 886,163,795 of NC_064628.1, read as the reverse complement.
AAAAGAGCCCGGAAGTAGCTTTTTCAGTTCATAACTAAACGCGCCATTGTGATTTCTCAGAATTTTTGCAAAATAAATAATAATTTTCGTTTGTTTCATGTTTTTCTTACACTAACTGGAACTACTCCAGTACCCAGGTATCCCACTTCTTACGTAAGAAATTTTGTGAATTTTTGTGTCAGTTCCTTACAGTGGACGACTCCAGAAGATATTTATTGCTGAAAGTTTTTCAGGCATTTCTTTTTAGAACATTAGGAACGTCTGTGTGACTTCTGTAGTAGTGTGAGGGAAGAAATTGCATCTTACAGGAGCCACAGGGTAAAGGGTATATCTCAGATTAATCCGTTGCGCAGAATGACAGAATAGCACCCACACGCTCACATAGGTTTCATTACAGACCTATGGTCACAAAATAACGTGTGTGTAGAGTGTGCAGTGAGCGTAATGTGTACAGTGACTTGAAATATGAACAAATAGCACAGCTAGAATATTTTGTACGATTTAGTGTTATTTTATATTTTAAGGTGAAATGTCTAATGCCATTAAAACGATTTAAGAGTGAATAAGCAATTTACCAATTAACTGAGAAAGAGGGAGAAGATTAAATTAGTTGGAGAAGGAGGACAAGGACAATGAGACATTGGTATATTTTGATGTTATCTTAAATCAGTAACCGGAACAATGCCTTCTGTCCCGACACTCAATAACTGAAGCGTTACTGGAAAGGAGAATGACAGAAAATTGCCAAAACACTAAATTCCATTTTCTAAATAGTTTCAGTGAGGAAGGCCATACTGCGGTTGCTCCTTTCAATCGTCGCATGAACGCTAAAATCACATGTGACACAATAAGTGACAGCGAATTATAACACCAAATAAAATCACAAGTGTCTCATTGGCCGCTTACCTAAGTGCTAGAGGAATGCTTACCAGATATAGTGGATACTGTGGA